>NC_088889.1:60797693-61404360 GCF_037157495.1 Lathamus discolor | reverse complement strand
CAAAGGTCCAATATTAACATTTTCTGACACAGATAAATGTTGCAGGATGCAAAAGACATACACAAGATATTTTCAGCATTAAAATCTCAGCAAAGTACATAATAAAACTATGTCCAGAAATCACAGTTACAGTAACATGTCTTCAGAATCAGGTTGAATCAAAGCTAGCAGATGAGGCGAGTGGAACGACTGTCAGATCAGAGGGGAAGAAAGCGGCAGGATTGAGGGGCAAGTGCTTGCTTGTTATGACATGCACAAGAACTTCTGCAAGAAGACTCTAAGCAGGGTCTCTGGGACATGATGCACCCGGCAGGCATAGACACGAGCATGGCCATGCGCACACAGACCTTCCTGATTTAGTCCTGGGTCTCCTTCATCATTCTTTTACTCTAGTCCACCAGCCCAACTCAGCACAGGGCAGAGGCAACTGGTTTCTGGTTGCTTCCTCATAAGCCCTTACTGATAAAAATTTGAAAAGCATAACAATACCGATGCAAAAATCATGATAAGCAAACAGTACTAGAAACGGATCGTTGGACAATTCAGTTACAGTAACAATCTAACCACTTTTGCTTTTGAAATGCACCTTTTTCCCTCCTGAAGGAGATTTGCTTTCAGTGTGTTTCTCTTCCTCCAGCCAATCAAACATTATAAACACAGATATCGACTTACTGTGCTTCTTGGTGTGGGACTTCGGTATATGATCTTGTGATTTTTTCGCATCTGAAGACTCTGCAGGGAAGGAAAATGAAACCTATTTGTAAGTTTGATTAAAGGCTTTCCGTTGACTCGCAGGTTGAAAGAAATACAACCACAAAAAAAGAACAAATATCTCTTTTAAAGATAATCACTTTTCAGAAGGTAATCTAAGTGAAAAGGAAGGGAGAGAGTTTTGTTTTCTGTACTATATGTTAATCAGCACACTTCATAAAGAGACCGTTGATGAATAAAGAATGAATCCAGAGGTAAACATTTGGCTTTTGAAACCCAAATTTGATTAACAAATACCTCACCTTATGTTATGTGTGTGAGAGAGAAAAATAAGAC
Organism: Lathamus discolor; assembly: GCF_037157495.1. Lineage (NCBI taxonomy): Eukaryota > Metazoa > Chordata > Aves > Psittaciformes > Psittacidae > Lathamus > Lathamus discolor. The sequence continues at coordinate 61,403,313 of NC_088889.1, read as the reverse complement.
GATCACGTCTATAAAAGGAATCCTGAATTGTCCCATTATGTCTTAGTCTTTGCAGAAGCATGTATCTTTGGGGGCTTATTTGTTTCTGAAGTGGTGATCTAATGTAAAATGTATGCACTGGTACCAATGCACAGAACACCTACCTGGCTAAAACATAATGAACTGGCAAAGCATTGTTGTTTGGGGGTGGAGGCAGGATGGGGGAACAGGGCTGCACTGGTGGGAGTTTTTGGCAGCCGGACATGCATATATTGTTTCATGGCTCGGAGCCATAGGAACAAGCCATTTCTCATCAATAGTACTTTATCACCTGCAGCCAGACAGAGGAGGAGTAGGGTTTCTGGCACAAGCACTTCTACAGAAATGAAGGGGAAAAAAAAGTTCCGCCTGTTCATGACTGTAACCTACCTCGCAGTCTGCACGTTCAACCCTCCTGCCCTCAAACCACCACAGCCTGGCTCTGCTCTTGTCATTAATGAATAGCTTTCATCTGATCGCTCCAAGTCTCCCAAAATCTGTGGGATAGTCCTGAGAGGGAGCCTGTTCTGTGTTTGCTTTTCAGCATACTTTGTGCCTGAATTCCGTGAAGTGAAGCTTAAGGTCCCACGCATGTTTTCCCAGCTCCTATGAATGCATGATTATCATACTTTTCATGGAAACTGGGAATTTGCATGGGAAAATGACTCACAGGAAACATCCATTTGCATAGAAACTTGTTGGATTTGCACAAGCAACTGCAAAGACTGCATGTGAAAAGGTAGATGCAAAGCTATTCACACACTCACTTTATTCATACATAACTGGAAACATAAACTGAACAACAGGTCAGTGAGGATAAGCCTAATCTCCATTATTCTGAGCCTGACACAATTACTGTCCTTGACCCTCAAGCAGCAAACGCACTCTGAGTCATTTTGCCTGCCTACTCTCAAAGAGCAGGGAATAGCCTGAACCTCACTCAGCTTGGAGGGGGAAAGCAAAATGAGGTTTATTTTATTGCCTTTCCTCAGATTATAATTCCCCTGATGTTATCAAAATCTGTGGAACCCCCAAGCAGGACCAGTCCTTTATTTGCCCTCTTATATAAATCTATCTCATTTTAAAACCCTACAATTCACTTGCAAATGTTTGTTATGCTCCACTTAGCTGGAGATTTATTCTTGGAAGTTCAGTTGCCTTCTGCCTAGTTGGTGATTTATTCTGGATTTCAGCTGTGTAAATAGCCTCCCGCTCTGCCTCCGCTCCTACGTGGAGACCAGTTTCAAACATGCCATGTTAGGAGGCTGGGGCCTGACAGATGAAAAGAGTTACGATGCAGTTTCAACAAAGCTGTCTTGCAAAACTTTTGACAAAAGGTTGCACAGTATTTGCATATGATTCAGGAATGAGCCATTTTTTTTTACGGGATATACAAATTCAGTTTTTACAGGAGGCTGTGCCCTTGGCGTGCCACCCTAGCTCTAGGCTTAAGCAGTCACCAGGTAAACACACGGTGCTAAGATCTTGACAGGTCCCCAGTCCTGTCGGAGAGCTCCAAAATCCTCCTAGCCATCTTGTGAGAGTGGGTGGAGGTGGCAGGGAAAGCAAACAGAGTGCTTGAGGTATTTTAAGGCTTGGTGGTTTTCGTCTTCTGGTCAGGTTTTCTCTTTTCTTATTTCATTCATTTTTCAATTCATGGCTGAGTGTGCTGGTTTAAACCATAGGTCACTTGGCAAGTCTGGCTGTTGCTGGGAGGCCAGTGGATGCAACAAACAGGCAGGCACAGAGGCTGTGCTGCAGAGGCATAGGTCTGCCCCCAGCATAGAGGGAGAACTTAGGAGGCTGTATCTATCGTAGCATGCTTGCCTTTCTCATCCTCCCATGATTCCCACTGCTTTCTCTCTCAGGTCTGCTCATTCAGCCTTCAAAGGAGGACCTGCCTTCCGCTGGGCACTATGGCAAACAGGTTTGCTCTTTCTCTTGCCCTTTGGCAGGCAGATTGTATCTCTGCCTCGTGGAAGCACAGTGCATGGGTGAAGGGGCATGGGGTGCCTGCCCTGCTCTCCACTGAGACAAGCACCAGCAGGAATCCCTTCTGCTGGTGCAGCTGGGCAGAGAGCTTGCTGCCAGTCCTATGGCTCCCCAAACCCAGCCCCAAACCTACCACTCTACCAAGCATGAACCACTTGCTCTCTAGGGAAACACAGCCACTTCTGGGGAGGAACAGGGCACTCATTTACCCATACTCAGCTACACCACAGAAAAGTGTGGTGAGCTGGAACGTCTCATCTCTCTGATACTAGCACCTTCCCCTTTGACTCAGTCACTTTAAAAGACATGTGGAGATTGCAGATAATTTCATCTTCCTTTTTTTTTGACAGAGAAGCGTTTCTTTAAAGCAAGCTATTGCACAAATAATAGTTAAAAGAACTATCAGAATCAGTATTCACAGAATCACAGACTGATTTGTGTTGGAAGGGACCTTAAAGCTCATTTAGTTCCAACCCCTGCCAGAGGCAGGGACAGCTTCCACTAGACCAGGATGATCAAAGCCACGTCCAGCCTGGCCTTGAACATTGCCAGGGATGGGGCATTGCTTAATTTAAAATTACTGGAGGCTCAGATTCAATCCTACAGCAGAAGACGACACAGACTATTACATGTTGGTAGCTCTGGGACAAGTGACAAAACAATTAACAATATAATTACAAGTTCCTTACCAGGAGGCTGGTGACTAGGTGTCGTCATAGAAATCTGAGAACGACAGAATGTTTTACTGTCCAGTAGTTCTGGGAATTAAAGAGAAGACATTTAAAGTAATAGCCTCAGACAACAATAAAACTATCTCAGAAATACATGAGGTATTGTGATGTTAGTTACCTACTGTGCTACCATAGCCACTGTCATACAGGTAATTCTCTTCTTTCCAGGACACCATTAACGACGGATCTGAAGGTAAAGGGCCAAAATGAAAATCACTAGAAGAACTTTTTTTTAGCACAGAGGTGAATATTGAGCACTGAGAAAATAACAAATGTTCAAAAACAAAGCTGTGAAGGGAAGAAAGAAGTGAAGGGGCTGTGCAAGAAATTATTTCTTTTCACTCAAATTATGGATGGGTTTTTTGCATATTCAGGCAAATTTACTTACACCAAGCACTGACTTTTTGAAATAATGTAGTAGGCTCTTCCTTTTAATCATAGAATCACAGGATGTTTTGTGTTGGAAAGGACCTTAAGGTCATCTAGTTCCAAACCCCTTGCCATGTCATTTGTACCTGCCCCTGAAGGGGGTATCTTATGCCAGATCAACTCGAATTCTACCTAGTTCAGCCCCTGGTGGTTATGACAGTGCTTTGGTCCCCTAGAGATGAAAGTGCTCTCAAATATCTAGTAAACAAGAGGATGCTTAACATGAGTATTTATTTCTATAATGGTAGAATTCAAAAGTCCTCTCTGAAACAGAGCTTCATGTATAAGCACACAGGGAGAAACATCAAAGCCCAATACTAGAAGAAGGGCCATTTTACTCCAGGCCCTTCATGTCCCCATCCTTAACCTAAAAACTACCTTCATGATTAAAGAAGAAAATTTTTTATGACCTTCTGGTCAGATGGATCAATGTAAGCAGAACTGAAGTACTGTCTTCATGACCCCTACATTAGTCGGGAAATCATTCTCTTCGCAGTGCATTTTTTGAGATCAGAAGCCTTAAAAATCTCTTTTTCATTTGAATCCAGGTCAGAAAGGATGAGATAGAAGGTTCAAATCTAGGTTTTACTTAATTTTTTTCATGTCCATACAAATGAAATAAAAGAAAAAACAAAAATGAGTTATAGCTAAATCATCGTGTTTGGCTGAATTACCTCTTATGACATAGGAATTTAGCAGGCATGCGAAGTAATAGCTGCATGTTTGGGCACCCAGAGCTTGCGTTCCTATAATAGCACACACCCTGTGCTTGCTTTGACACCTGATCTGCCTAATGCTGCCTCTGAAGGCAGGCCTAACCTAGCCAGAACATGGGCAGACAGCCTGTGGTCCCATTTGTCCATTTTCAGTACCCGTGTCTTTGCAACTGCAACAGTCTACTTGAATGAGACCAGCTTCCCCTCTAAACCCCCGCCCCTATCCCTGCTGCCCCACAAGGAGTCCCTTACTCAGCAGCCCAAATCCTTCCCATGCAGGAACTAAACCCACTCCCACTGCCCGTAACTGGCATTGCCGGAGCCCCACCATGCCACTCTTGATCAGCGCAGCTTGAAGAACCATCCTTTAGTCGTGGGCTCTGACCTTTCTGGGCTGTGTACTGCACTGTGTACCTCTAGTGGGAGGAGGAACTGGTATAATACCAAGATCTTGTAAGTCAGGACTTAAAGGATTACTTTAGTTTTCGATATGGCAAGCACCAAGGCTGGTGCAGGCACATCACCTTCATGGGCACAAGCAAGGAGTGGATTGCAGATTGCAGTGCTTGCCCACTGCAGGGGGAAGATTAATAGTGTCCTGTCCAGGAAGGCTCAGCTCCTCTGCATTAGGTGAATACATACACTGGCAGGACTTGTCAGAGACATTGCACACTACAAATATGTATTCTTTCTGACAGCAGGTACTAAAATGTGGCTCATGAATACACCCACATATAAAGAGACCAGGACTAGTGGGGTAGAGAATGTCTGAATACAGACAGAGGTGCTCTGGCAAATGAACCAGGAAAATAGTTGTGACTGAAGAGGAGGATTGAAACAAGCTGAAGTTCCTTTTCTCGGTGAAACAAAGCCCTGGGAGGAAAGGGATTTAGCTATGAACACACTGAGGGGGGGAAAAGACTGTAACAGGAGAAATGAAGATTTGTTCAAAGCAAAATGCTGCCTAGGTTTCAGTCTCACTGAAACGTGAAGAAATTAAAATAACCTCTTTTTTTTCTCTCTAAATTGCCTTGTTTGGAAATTTCCTCATGTTTCAAACATTAACAGCACTTCACGACAAATATTTTTATTTTCTTTTTTTTTTTAACTGAGAATACCGTGAAAACAGTTGCTCTGCAATCTGCTGAATGAAGTACAGAACAAAGTCCTCTCCAAAGCTGCACTTGCTGAGCATTGCAAACTATTTTCCAACTCTGAGCATCAGTATAGACTGCTGATACTGCAGAGGTCTCCCAGGAGAAGTGGCCACATGCAAACTAAGATACGGTGGTACTACCCAATACTTCAAAAAGTAGACGCTGACTACTATTTGTGTTACTTCTTTTATTCTGCATGATACACCTTGCATTTTATTTCACACCATTTTGATATGTCTCTCTTGTAGTGGAGGGTTTCCCATTTTAATCACCATCAAAAGACAAGTTACCCAACTGTTACTCACCTGTTTGCTCTGTCTTCACAATAACATTATGAGGTTGGTACATGTCACTTCCACACTGGCCTGCAAGAAAGCATATGGCAGATAGGCAGTATGACAAAGAGCACAGAAGGATCGAAAGTATTAGCTCCAAGCAGCAAGTGATACAGCTGATCCAGAGGGCTAATTGTGGAGTGGGAAACGTCTGTTTCCCCTGGTCCTTCAGACTTCTGCCTTCTCTCATATTAAGCAGTGAATGAGTTATAAGCAGTATGTCAAACACAGCAAATGAGATCTCCCAGGTAGGTGCCTGGGGAACTTAAGCAACTCTGAAGATCCCAGAATTCAGATCACCATCCGTGCATCTCTGCCTACTATCTATTTACCATTCCATTTTAGGTGCTGAAGGTTGCTATAAAGCAGTTGTCCTGCTGTCCCGGCTGCCTGAGTGAATTCTTGCAGGCTCATACTGCACAGGTGTTCCCCGTTGATATCAAACTCCTGGAAAGGTATGCAGTTGGCATCCAGTTGGTTGGTATCAAGGAGATGCTGCAGCCATTCCCAGACTTGAAACTTAGTCCAGTACTGCGGGTGTATTTCATGCCACTGTGTCCCATAGAAGCTGCTGGACACTGGAAAATAAAAAAAGTATTTACTGCCTCTGCTAACACCATGGGATTATGTCAACAACAAGAAAGGTCTATGTCTGAATTAAATGCCCTGGAAGCCCACGGATCTATATTGTTTTCTTAGTCCTTAACAGTAGCTCAGTAGCTATTGCTGGAGAAGGTGTTGGGTTGTTTGGGCTTGGGTTGTGGGGTTTTCTTTGCCTGTTTTCTTATTAAAACCTGAGAATTGTTATATTATACCTCTCAAGAGATTATGTAGGGATTTATTCATTAATGTTGGCTGAATACACTAAAATTGATGGAAGATATGTTACAGAAGTACTGTATCCTTATGATCCTTATGGGGGAAAATAATTTTAGTGCATCAGAAAAATGACGGAAAAGCCTTGCAAAATTCTCATAATGTGACGTGGAAATTTTCTTTGAGTAAGGACTAGATATGAATTGCAGGATTCAACCAAGGAAGGGTAAAAGCCAAGGCACTCCTATATTGCTTGCCAGTAAAAGCCTATCAGTATGGTCGGCAGCTTTATGATAGAGCTCTCATTCTGATGAATGTGTGTTATCGCTGTAGTCAGGTAAGGTGATTGCTGAATGCAGTTGTAAAAGTAATTTTTAGTTACAGAAGCTGCGTAATGTTCTCGTTAGGATGTCTGAATCTTCTCTTGGCAATCTTTGAATCTGCTCTCAGTTACCTGTATGTCATTGCATGACAATAATTTCTGTGCGCAAATGAAAGAAATTGTATGTGGAGGGTACGAGAATTATATATGAGCAAAGACAGGACTGCTTTAGTCTGCCCTCACTGGGGGAGTTCAGTGCAATTTATTCTTTGGGAAAGGAGGACAGCATAGTATGTCAGGCAGAGACAGCAGCATGATAAAATGCTCACAAGTGCATGGAGGTTTAATGATGAGGGAAAGGGAGCTTGAAGAGGTGGTTATTTACAGGAGGAAAGATTTCCATGGCCTAGCTCTACAGTAGCTCCGCTCCAGGATATGGCATCAGTTCCTTTTCCGCAAGAAAAAGACTACATACACAGCTGTGAGAAATGGTGGTAGCAGTGGATATTGCTAGAGGACCACAGGCAACAGAGTTGCTGTATTTTAGGAAACCACCTCCCAGCAGGCCCCACTAGACCTCATGTCCCTTCAGTTGAGATACAGGGTGCAGTGCTAGTTTCCAGTTAAACACAAAAAAAAGCCCCACAGTTACTTAGGTTTGTTTATCATTATTTGCCAGGAAGGTCTGTGTCAGTAACTTAGGGAGTTTGCAGGACTGTTTCTCATCCTCCTTTTGAAGGATTTGTGGAATGAGTGTCGAAAAGATTGAGTGCAGTATGTCAGAGAATAAAGATTTGATGGAGCTATCAGGTATTCCCTGAAAAAGAGGCTGATATTTATTCCCATCACTTCAGAAGGGTAAACGAACTTCAGAGGTCACTAGACTCCTAATGTAAAGGAGAGCCTTTAAGTGAAAGGAAAGGATAGCGAGATAAAAGTGGTGAATGACTGCAGAGGCTGGTCTGACCTTTTGGCTTCTTGTCCCCTTAAAACACAAGTGAATCCTAAGAATTTTCACACTGGAAACCTGAAAATAGACACCCCCCCAATTACCCTTCATGAAGTCATGTGCAAAGGGACACTCTGCCAGGACTTCTTTTCCCCACTAGTCTGTTAGAGACAGGTTGGCACATTTATTAAGTGCATGCTTATGTATTCCTGTGTATTTAGAAATTACACATAAAAAAGGAGTTTCATTCAGTAGGAACTTTCATTGTAAGTTTTGTTGCAGCATTATTTGGCTTAGAAGGACAACTGCAGTATATGTTTGTCTGCCTAGATTTTAAGTCTACCCTTCAACTGAGCGATTAAAAGAATTTTAATATTAAACTGTACATATATAGATATATGTCTATATCTGTATTTTTTATACTGAGGAAGAGAATATGTATGAACACATTTTTATATTTAGCCATATAATCAGAAAAAGCTAAGGAAAAAGAAGTTCTCAGATCACAAGCTATCTAGTGCTCTAATGCCAGTCTAATTAGTAAGCTATCATCTTGTCATTTGAGCTGAAAAAACAAATACAGTAAAGGAGTAAGAGGGCTATCCCCCTGGAAAAGCCAGAGGGGTGATTAGCATTGAAAACTAATGTTGGTTCAGAGAAGGTGTGAGGAGTAAAGATAAGGGAGAAAGAATTCTGTATGGAGGAGAAATTTTGGCACTTTCAGCACCACTAGATTAATTTTAAGAAAAAGAACCAGTAAAGAAATACACCATAAAATGGCCACTTTCAGAAACAATGTTGTGAGTTCAGCTTTTCACAAATGAAGAAACAAATGGAAATTTTTCTATCAGAATTGAAACCCCAGTAAACTAGCATTGCTGAAAAATAATACTTGTGCATGCTTGAAGGTGTAGAAACACCTTCCCTACCTCCCCCCAAAAACGATGGCTTAGAACATTCAAATTCCTCCTACCATTGCATGTGGAATATCCGTCTGTCCAGGAAGGCTGCTGGTGAAGTAGATTGCTGCTGGAATTGATACTCATTCTGCCAGCTCCTTCCAAAATCATGATCTGTAGGTGAATCAAACAGCTTGCTTAGTGAGTGGTGTCTAGTCCAAGAGGTAAATGGCAAACAACAAAAAAAAATCACTGAAGACGAAGTGAGGAAGCCAATTCCATTTGTAGAAGATACAATTGAAATCAAGAGCATGTTGCCACAACCCCTTTTCCACTGCCACAAAATCTCCTTATGATAAACATTACCATGATTGATTTGCATATGCAGGAAGCAAGTTTCTACAGCTGCCCATCCATAAATGAATAATCTGTAATCAGAAATGAAGCCGAATAAAAAGACAAGGCTCCTGACAAAGCAACACAGGAAGACTGCCAAGCATTGAGGAATTAAATACTAAATATTTTTTTTCTAATTTAAAGAGAAATGTGGTTTAAATATTTTTCTTTTTTTCTGGGTTGTTTTTTTTTTGGGGGGGGGGGGGGGGTTTGTGTGTGTGTGTTTTTTGGTTTTGGGTTTTTTTTTTTAGGAAAGGGAATATATTTTTCAATAATTGCAAATGAAACTATATAGTTGTCAACAACCCATGTCCAGAAACTCCCTCACACAGAAGGATGCACATGTTAATGCTACGGGGAGTTAATGTTACAGGAAATATCTTGTCAGCTGACCCAGTTTCTTATCTGATCTGTGTCAGCAGTGTCTATAACACTTCTCAGTAGCAAATATCACAGATCATACATTTCAAACCATTGAAAAACAGATGGCCAAAGATCTTATGGGACAACCATTGTAACAGAAACAGCACTTTGGAGTGACACCACCTCCAAGATAGCATTCATTTATATAAGTGACATAAACTTTCCTTTCTACTTAAATCTTAGCATTAGCAACATGAGTAAAACTGTCTTTGTTTTATTTATACTTCAAAAACCCCAACAAAATCCTTATATGATATTTTAGAAAAATGTCTCATATTTATCACATGCTTAATCATTCCAGTGAAGGTTTACAGAAGTCCCCAGTTACAGGTATTCTTGATATTTTACACTATCTTTCAGCGGTTTGAAGTTGCAAGATTAAAAAATGTACATTAGAACCATAGACATTCTTCAAGAGTTTGTGAATGGTATTTGTTAAATTTTACAAAGGCTTCAGATTGTTATTCTTATATTAATACACAGGGGAAAAACCAAAACAAAACAAAACAAAAATGCCCAAAACAAAACAAAAAACTTCAAAACAACACAAAACCCCCAAATGCTGTTTAAAAATATTCTAAATTGAAATCCAAAACATCTATAAAAACAGTGTGTTAGCTATCGGGGTGGCATCTGCATGCAGCCAAGACTTCACCTTTGAATTAAAAAGAGAATAAAATACAAAACAGGCATGTGAAAGTTAAAGTCACTGGTCTTGGCTGTTCACCCACTGTGGCCAATGAAATAAACTTCCATTGAGGGCGCAGCCTGGGTCCCTACAAGCTCAGACCACCAACCTTTTTTTGGCAGAAGAAAAGGACTCAATTGTAATACTCACTGCCTTGGTTTTAAAGAACAGCCTGAAAGTTACCTGGTTTGCTATTTAACTCTGTCAATTAAACTAAATTATGTAGCTTTTAAAAGTTACAAGTCTTTCTCTTCCCTTCCCCCTGTGTATATGTTTAGAGAGGGATAGGGGGAGAGACGGGTTACTAAGAACCTCTTAAAAAGCCTTAGGAAGTTTATCAGAGACTTCAGATCAAAAAATTGAAATTTGATATAAAGTGCATATTGTAATTTCTAAAAAAGAACTAAATTTACAAAACTAAGTTCCTAAAAGTGTTTTGCTAATTTACATTCCTTGTAAGGTACTAGCAATAGTATTTTACAATATAACCTAGTTCAGGGATTTTGTAGCTATGGAGAATGGCAAAATCAAACCATAGATGTCTTAACAGTTGCTTTCCACTCTTAATTCAAGCCAATCTGTGACACAGTGACTACCAGCAAGGAGAATTTAATTTTTCATAGCAGGTATGTGGGGGCATAAAATACTGACAGTTAAGAGAGATACCTATTGTTCCACTTTGGCCAAGTAAAAGATGACTATTAGTGGGTAAAATTTTTGCAGATTAGAAGAGAAGACATTTTTTAGTCCCATATTAGTGCCAAGTGACTTAGTATTGTAAGGGAGAAGGTGTAAGGAAGCATTTAAATTCATAATGCTGTTTATAAAGATGTTCAGCATATAACATGAATATAATTTATCTCACACACTTGATATATAATAAATTTTAAGCAATAATGCATGTTTGACAATTAATACACACAATTTTGAGGTTGCTGATGACATTATTTATTTAAGTTGGGTTTTAATCATTAAAACAAATAGGTATGTATGAATGAATGAAGTATTTATGATAAAGACATTATTACATATCAAACAGAGGTGAGATAGAATACCAGATATTCCGGGAAAACTATAAAAGTGGAGGATTAACAAAACGCCCTTAGGAATTCAGTTTGTTAAATTTACTTCTTTTTAAAAATTAAAATAACTACTAAATATTGAATTTCAACTTATTGATCTGAAGTCAATCAGAAGTTCAGAAGCCACCTCAGAATTTCAGGTACTGTGTTACATAGTTTTGTCTTCTGCAGCTTCTTTAGTTTCAGGAATTCTACATAATTTTCATGCCTGATACCTGTGCAAATAAAAATGTGTCTGGGAAAATGTGTGCATACAAACTGAAACGATTTCTGTGTTAAAGCTCCTATGTAATTTCGCCCCGATAATTCAGTTCAGGCAAACTCTCATTTTTCCATCTTTATAATTAATAGGGTGAATTTCCAAATCAAAATATCCTATGACAGTGATTCAGCAACTGAAGCTATGGATAGTTAAATAAACCAAATCATGTGTTTTGCACAGTTTTTCCACCTTAGCAGTAACCAAAACCAGTAAAAGTTAGAGAACTGAGAAGAAGCACTTGACAGCTTTTCCCTAAATTTGGATTTCATTTTTTTCCTTTACAATCTTCTTCCCTGTTATGGTCTATCAGATAGTTACTCTCTACAGTATTCCTAAACAACATTAACAGCATTTTCAGACAATGTGCATGGAACTTGCTTTATAAATTAATCAATCGGTACATCCCGATTTTGAAAGCTATATAAGTTATCTCAACCAGAATAACTTAATTAATTTCTAGTATCACCTATGGGAACAATTGTGCTTGAAAGGAAAAACTAGTAACATGACATTAATCACAGTAACAAGACTGGATTTAGCTTTAAGTAGCCTGGTCTAGTGGAAGGTGTCCCAGCCCATATATCAGGGGGTTGGAATGGGATAAGCTTTAAGGTCCCTTCCAACCCAAACCAGTCTGTGACTCTATGATGAACCCGAACTTTCCCAAAGTTCTGTGTATTATCCAAGGTACCATTTTTTTGGCAACTTGAAAATTGCCAAGTCACCTCCTTTATCTTAATGCAAGGGTGTTCCTTATTTGGAAATCATTCTAGCTCTTTTTTCAGGGGGAGTATAAAGTCCTACTAACATAACTTCCAAGCCTTTGCTCGGAAGCATACAGCATCACATTCAAGAATGTCTTCCCTATGAAAACTAAACTGTGATTTTCTCCATTTCATCCTGTATATGCCTTTCTTTGATACAAGTTCATGGAAGATTTATGCTTATAGCAGTGTCTCATTCCATACTTGGAAAGATTTTGAGTCAGGATATTGGAAGGGGCGTGGTCTCCATTACTTTAGGGCCAAATCCTCAAATTTCCCTTGTGTACAGACAAACCTGGTTAAAGGGTGTGAAGCCTCAAGGGGAAGGACACATAATATGTTCAATTTTTCTTTTAATCATATGCCATGTATCAAAGCGAATGGTGGAACTAATGAAGCCTGGTTTCCTATGAATGTGTATCTTGCGGTTGGATTCTCTAGTGTCTAGTAAGATGTGAGCGCTGATTGAAGTTTTTCCCACGGTTGGGGCATTCATAATATCTCATTGTCTCAAAGGAGTGAGCTCAAGCTTCACTCTTTCTTTCAGATGGAGTATTAATAGATTTTCCTGCCATACTTGGCAGCCAGTTTTCATTAATCCTGTAAGAACTTCATATCTTTGAGACTCCTACCCCCATATCAAATTTAATTAAAATTAGCGATGGGACGTAAAGATTGTCAGAGGCCAAAAGCAAAAGCCAACGCACAGACAGAATAACCACAAAAGCCTCATTTCCTCAGGAAACCATGTTATAAAGGGATTCTAGCTGAGCTGAGATTTCAGAAAACAATATAAATATATTGGGATCTGTCTCTTTACTAAGACGTGGTACATCATAAATGAAAGCACACATGAATATCATACATGTATATACACACATACATTTACATACACATATGCCTCTCTGTGTGTGCATTGCAGGTATCTGTACACACATTTCCATTGTTTTCCACTGAAGAGGAACTATCTCTGGAGTATAATCTTATTATTATTATAATCTTATCTGACTAGGAACATTGCACGGTTATGAGAGGAAGCAAACAACATTTTACTCAGTCAGCAAGGTTAAGTACAGTTGTGCACTGGTGTTCAACAATATTCTTTCTACAGAGAATCTTACAAGAAAGGACAAATGCATCAAAAAAAGTATCTTTTGCCCCCATTCATAGGCATGGTTGTCAAAAGGTGGTATTCAAAGACCAAACCCTGAAGGCCTCTCCTGCTGAAAGCTCTCACTGGAGTCAGGAATAGTTTTGCCTGAGCCACAACCCAGCAACTTGGCAGTCACAGGAGGTCATTTGCTCTGTTCTTTTTGTCTTCCTTGACCGCCTGACCACTCTGAGCAAACAGTGGTAATGGAAAGAGCAAGGAGCCATGGCCTGCCCGTGGAGCAAATCCAGTGTTGCAGAAAAACATATTTACAAATCCTTGAACCTTGAACACTGTACAGTGCACTCTATGCAAATTATTTTATTGCACTACAGGTGCGCTCTGAAAATAAATTACTCTGATCCCCATTTTCACATTCAACCCAATGAGTCTTAACATCCAGATAATGAGTTTCTCCTTTCTTTGAACCAGAATTTTTCAAGAACAGCTCACACTAAGCGACAAGAAAATGACAAACACAGTACGAAAGGTGAATAAGCAGTGCAGAGAAAACAAGTGAATCCTAAAGTACTACAACCAAAGTGATTGTTCTGACATTGATTTGTACAGTTGCTTATGTTACAACACTGAACTGAACTAAGGGTCTCATTAACTACAGATATGAGAGGGTGTGGAGCCCACAGGGGAAGAGGCCTAAAGCCTTCAGGTTTGTAGAGATATGTACTTTATGCAAAACACAACAAAAGATGTCTAAGGCAGAACTGACTGAAACTATTAAGCTATGACTCCACCCTTAAGCTATGCAAAGTCTAAGAGTGACTTCTAGCTGAGACAAGCTCAATGCAGCTCCTCCTGGCGTGTCCAAAAGGGTGGATCTTTTTTGGCATATTTACCTATGGGATCCTTCCCCATTTTTCCTCTTTTACCATCATGGATGAACTTCAAATGTAGATTTCACCTGGGCCTGTTTCCTTTGAAGTATGTTATGTACACAGTGAAGACACAATCCCTGCTTTTCAGGGCTTGGAGTTTATGGAACAAGTATCTACAGAGTATGTTAAATATTTTAGATCATTACTGCATCTTGGATTACAGTCAAGCACTTAAACATCAATCTAAAATAAATGATACTGTGTAATAACTGCAGCTGCAGAGGAACAAAATCTGGATTTTAATCTTTTCTTTAAAAAATCAGAAGACAACCAAGTGGGCTGAATTTTCAAGACACCAGAAGCAAGGGATATGTACAACAAAGCAGGTGGACCCGCTTTACACATATGGGTACTTCAGAAACATAAACGCATTGTACTTGTAATGTATATGATCAATTAGCTGCTTTGCATTCTAACCACCTATTTTACATCTTCAGTGACTGTAAGGGCGGGCACAAACTGAATATATGAATGTTGAGAGCCTGTTTGCATGTTAGCATGTGCTTTGGGTCTTCTGAGTTTTGTTTGGGTTTTTTTTTTAATTCTCATTTAGTGTGTATTGCTACCAGGGCTCCAGGGTCTTATTCTAAGCAGTGTTCCTATACATACAGTTATGGCTGACCCTATGATTGCCCTATGATCTCTATCTGTCTAATTTGCAAAGGTCTCAGGTTCATCCTTGGTGGCTGTGCCAGACCTCCAGATAAGATACCATCCCTGCCACAGCTTACTTTCAGATATGATGTTCCCTGCAGTATGTTAGAATCTCCTTTGGCCATGTAGATCCACATGTAGCCATCCCACACTTCCTTGGCTCTATCCCTTTGTTTTAGTGCCTCAAAAGCAGAGAGAAGCTTCGAAAGAAACAACTCATCTGCAGTCCAGTTCCCAGCAGGGGTCCACTTAAAGCTCAATTTTGGGCCACTTTGCTATGACACACGATGTACCATTTAGATGACAGCCTACACAGCCTGGCCTGACTGATGATAATCTCAAGACTCACCATTGATGTCACTGCAAACATACACCATAAATACTAGTTTCCAAACTTCTTGAAAGCTTTGAAGAAAGTTTGTAGCAAGAAGCACTATGGTAACACTCAATATTCGTTGCATAACATACAGAGTGTTCGACGTACTTCATTTTTAGCCCATCATGTGCACCTTTGGGACACAGTAACAAAATGTTCTCACTGAATCACACTGCGAGTGTGAAGTTCTAGGAATTATTTTTATTAAAAAAAAATTCTAAATAAACTCCAAAGCTCTTTGTATTCAGCATTCTGGGTCGGGGCTCTGGGACCAATCTTTTTCCATTATACACCTATCTGAACTGCACATTCCGATGCTTCTGTACTTTTGGCGTATACAGCTGTGGTTCATATGCATAAACCCCACCTTTGCATGTGCAAAACTGACTTTTGGTGAGCTTTCAGAGACTACATTCAGACCTTGATCATTTAATGTTGTGGGCTTTTGGAACGGAAGAGTTGGGTTTATTCTTTTGTTTTCTTTGAACCTTGTATATTAAATGTATACATGAAAGTAGACTGAAAGACCAGAAAAAGGAAGATGAATAGAAAAGGAGGATTTAACATTTACCTACATTACAGATAGGATCATGATAAACAAAATCAAATAAAGCTTGATTGGAATCTTTTATTCCTAAATACCTGATTTTCATGATGCACTACAAGGCAACTTTTGTAAGAGATATGTGGTAGTTGTTTTAACATGTTCATATGGACGCTTCAGAATCTTGCATATATATTTTAACTAAAGAGGAGCTTAGGTTGAAAAGTTAGGATCTAGATCTGTATCTAAGCTATACCTCTGCTCCAGGGTTTGGGTTTGGTTCTTATCTCTCTTTTAACGATGTAATTTAAAGACAAAACCATAGTTCAGTTTCCTTTCTGAGAGAGAACAAAGTTCACTTTATGAATGAAAAAAAAAATTACTTGATGATATGCAAAGTCTCATAGGTTGTTTTTTCTATGACCCCTTTTTTCATAATCAACAATCTTCATATGAACTAACTTCAATTTTCAAGGCAGTCATTAGTATAATGAAAATAAAAGGGAGAATTTTAAAAGAGGTTTTGTTTATTTGTTTGTTTGTTTTTCTAAATCAGAAGCAAGCAAAAGGCCAACTGTGAGCAGAGTCCCCAAGGCATAGATGTGTCTGACAGTCCTAACTGCCAAAGGTTGGTACTTCTGCAAATTCTACCTATAGTTATGTTACCTTAGCAGAGGAAACAGTGAACAGGAACCTGCCACTTAACAAGGATCCAGTGTTTCAGATCCATGTTCCTTGCCACATGACAGGCTAGATGTACCTCCTCTTGCCATGCCACTAGCTTGTGAATACGAAAAAGAGAATATCATCATTTATTTTACTGTCAGAAAGCTCATTCTATCTTGCAGATCTGTGCACAGATCTGTATGTTATTAGCGGAATTGCTAGTTGCAGTGCTAAGACTAAAGCGATTCAAGAAAAGGATTTATTTTTTTATTTCTATGTTGGTGTAATTTTTGCATTAACATATCCTCAGAATGTCTGAGAAAAGTGGTTGTACTTGCTAAAATATAGCAAAAGGCAGACTTATTTTTCAGAGTTGGTGCTGAAAAACATGGCTTTAACCAGCACATGGCACTCCTTTCATTACAGCGTGCACCACCTCAGCAAGTTCATGATAATTTGGGTCAGCCATTTTTCCTGAATATTTAGAAGTTATTTGCCATAGATTCATCAGTCTAGCCTCAGGGATACAGAGTCTTGGAAACACTATAATGGGAAAAATTGCCTTTGCTCTTTATTCTTTTTTCATCACTTAATACCACACCTCATGGAACAACTCCATACCTCCTTTCATGTCCTTCCTATCTCTCTGGTACATCCTTCCTCTAACCAGGAGCCAGCTCATCTCCCTAATCTCATTTTGCTAAACACCTTTCTTTTGCTTACAATACACTAAATATACAAATGGCCAAAAAGCACTCTAGATGGCCCTATAACTTGACAAGCCACATGTCTATAATTAGGCAAGAGCCTCATCAGCTAACAAAATATTACCGTCATGTTCTAACACCTTCTCCTTTTCCCTTGGCTCTGGTTCCCCAACCACTTCTCTCTACCTTCCATGACAGCTTCTCTTTGCATTACATTAAAGGCTAACAGCATATTGAGGGAACTGCTTTCCATACTGCTCATGTAGCCTGCCTGACTGTTCAGTTATTAGTGAATAATGACAATAATTACAATAATAACAATAATAGTTGTGTTTGTGTTCATGTTTGGCTCTTATTAGCTGTTGAAGTGTTTCTGACATAACAGCCACTCAGATACATGCTGCTGCAGAGGCCAGTATTTCATGAAGTTTATTTTAACCACTATCAATCACCAGCACCACTTCTCTTTTGTTATGGGACTAGTCTGGTTTTCAACAGTAACAACCACTAATTTGCCTACTTCCCAAATAAAAAGATCTGGGTTTTCTCTTTTCCTTTTTGTAAACTGTTTTACACATTTTGCTTTATAAAGGGCATCTGCCCTGAAACTGCAGGTTTCCTCTTCGGGGGTGGTTTCCAAGTGAGAACTAAACTGAGTAAGTAACACGGGACGGAGACCTAAACCAGGAAAGTGTCTTGGGCAAAATGCAAATTTTCCCCTTGGGACTACTATTTTCTATATGAATTGATTCCTTCAATCAACAAACTAATCGTGTTTCTTCATTAAATGCACGAGGGGAACAGCACAAATTAGCTAAGATGGGAAAGCTGGAAGTTGAGTGTAAAGTGGTTTATCATAAATTAGGTAGCTTGCTGGAGAACTAATCCAGTAGATAACAGTGTTTGTACTTATTGCAACCCAGTGCCTGACTAACCACAATCTGATCACACCCTTTTGCTGGCGTGATAGCAAAAGGATATTTCAAGAAGTAGAAAACAGAAGCAGCGCAGGGGTCATGGTGGGAAGGATTATTCTGTACAGCCAGTGGGGAAGGTTTATGTGGCTGATTATTAACTCCTCTGCCTGGGCCAGCCATGATTCCCAGTATGAAGCTGGGACTCACCGATCCCACCTGCATGACAGCTCTATTCAGGATGCCTGCACATCCTGCATTCGTCTCTGGATCATACCAAGTATCCCAAGGGAGACAGTGTCCCCAGGCAGGCAGCTGTCACTGAAAATAGTTCAATGGAGCTCACTGACCCTGTTTCAGAAACCTGCTCTCAGACCATTACTTTGACTAGTGTTCAGCCTTGCAAGTTTGTGTGCATTTAGTAAACATTTGTTTGGAGCCCAGTCATATATATGTATATATTCTTCACGCTGTATTTGTTGTGTAAAGAATAGGAGGTTGCAAGACCACTGTGGCATCTCACTCCACTGGCTGCACAAGAGCTGTCTGCTTCACCCCTGGGTGTAGCAGCAGGCTCACTTGCCCCACATACCCAGGACTTCGAGGAAGCCCTGAGCCTCCCAGAGCCGCATGGCACTGGGACAGTAGCTGGCATATGTGCTGTGGCTCCTTTATGCTCCCTGCCTTCATTTAAAGCAATCAGAAAAAGGGGAGAATGGAGTTTCTTTGCTCTGCAGCCACCTGCTATAGGTAAGGCAAAAAGCTGTGGGAAACAATGCCTTCCCGCTTTGTAAAAGCCATGTTCAGCTTCCTCCTCTCTCTCCTGCCTGTGGTTAGAGAAGCAACACTTCCGTGGCATTGCTCCTTCTCACCTGGCACAGCAAGAGCTGCCCATCCTGTTTCCATTGATTTCTCCAGTGGTTGCGTTAAACAATACAATGGAGTATTTATGTGTCAGTGTTAGGAGCAGGTTATTAAGTAAAACCCACCGTAAATAGAGCCGTTAATTCAGTTGCTGGCATGGCTCTCTGTTATCTTCTCAATACCTCCCAGAGGGTATTAGTCTTACCCTTTCGTTTGAGTTGGCAGCAGAGTTATTTTTTTGCACCTGCTGCTCTACTCCGATAACAACACAGGTCAGCTTTGATTTGTTGGAATATAAACAAAAGAGCAAAGCCAGGCATCTGCCTCAACAGCCTGGGCCGGTTTGACGATAGAGCTTTTCCCATTCGGTTTTGTACAAATGTACTCTTTCGATTCTTACGTGAACTCTCTCCTGCTTCATAAATAGACCGTTGCTACAGAGCAGCCTGGTGTCGGAGGAGAGCACAATACTGTACTTTTCCATCAACTGAATCCTCACCTGGTTACGGTAACATGCTGTTCCAAGACTTAAGTCAGACAAAGTGTCATACAAAATGCATAAAGAAAAATCAGCTCAAACACTGGTTTGAGAATTAGCAGAAAAAGGCAACAAATTAAGCGTAAGAAGTAAAGGATCTTTACTGAGAGGTAAAGAAAACCTGAAGCACTGGGAGGGTTTGTTTTCCCATATGAACCTCCACACACTCCAACTCTTAATCTACTATTATAAAAAATAAGCAAAATAGTGCAGTCCATGGGAAGTAGGAACTCAGCTGGGAACTGAGCTGCTTTTAAATTCTTCTGAAAATTTAGCCTGCAGGGCTCATCTACTATAAAAGCATCTGTGGTGATGGAAGAACTCCTGAATCACTGACAACCGCCAAGCAGAAGAGTCCACAGAGACAGCAAAGACACAAAGCACAGAAATGAAGGAAGGAACTAGTATTACCGCCTTATTACAACTAGAAAAATTGAGACACAAAGCTGAAATGATTTGCTGAAGTGATATATAGTCATATAACAAGTGAATAGATAAGTCAGTCCAATCCATATCTTCAAGCTCAAGCTCCATTGCTATCCATTATATCACATCTCCAGGAAAAATTTCAACATGCAGATGAGTTGGGAAGATCATGGAGGTTTTGAGGCCATAAAAAAGGTATTAAATAGGGAAAGAATTTTCTATAAGAAAGAGGCCTGTTTAGACTGAAACCAAGATTCTTCTATGCATCATGGCTATTATGCGCCTGAATGTTGTTAGCCAAAAAAAAAAATAATAATCTATTCATTCAATATATATTCAATAATATCAAAGCATTAAATATAAAGAAGTTGTCCTTGACCAATGTATGATCCTGAAAAAGCTAGAAATTCCTAAGTAGAGCTGGCTGAAACTCAGAATTTCTGTTCCATGGAACTATGGCTATTTCAAGGTGGGGGTTTAGGGGTTTGGGTTTGTTGGTTTTTCTTCTATACTTTCTTGGGGGTTTGTTTTGATTGGGGTTTTTTTGTAATCACAATGAAAGAAAGGAGTTTTGAAAAGCATGTTCCTAGGCAACAGAGAGGGAGGATCGCAGTCCCAATCAACAGACATGTAAAAACCTATATTCAAGTTGTCCCAGTAACAAAACTACAACTCAGCCTGTTTTGCAGAATTGTTTGTAAAAGACAGAAAGCATTGAATACCAAGCTAAGATATCACTGCAAACAGCCTGCACTGTCACCACAGAGCAGCTGCACTGGAAGCAATAAACTAAACCAGTCTAAAATGGCCGTTGTGCGCGTCGTCACCAGGAAACCTTCTCCAGATCCTCACCACAGTAATCCTGAAATGCAGCCTCTGCGGGCTACCAGATTTGACCATCTCAAATGCCACCTAGGATCTGAAGTCTGCAGTCCTGTTCCTTCTCTTTCACTGGTTGCTGCTATTCCTTCTCTTCCTCTTTTCTTTCACTTTTTCTCTTTTTCTAATTTTTGTGTCATTTTTTAAATCTCTTTCAGTTTTTGCCTTCTACTTAGGCTTACTGACCTTGCCAAGGAAGCCCTTTTTACCACCACCATAAGCCTGTAACCAGAAAACCAGACAAAAGTATCATCTTCAATTATCTATCTATCTGTGGCACAATACTGCCAGATCTTACAGCAAGTTGATAGTTTGTGACTGGTCTCTAGGATGGAGGCTAGAGGAGTCAGAAACAGGGCAAAAAGCTTGCTTCCCCTCAGTTCTTTTTATTCCTCTGTACAGCTATATATCTCACTTAGTCCTCAAGGTAACTGGAACAGGTTCCACCAACAAAACCAATAAAAATATTTCCGGACTATTTCAAACAACTTTTTCATCAAAAGGAGATTTATTACCATGTGAATTATACCATCTTTAACATTGTTTTAGGAAGGGAGTGCTAGCAGTGTCGTATCAGCTATTTTAAGATGCCAAGGAGGTTTTTTTCTTCTTCTTTTTATCTTTAATGATTAAATCTTCATAGGATTTTTAATATTGAAGATGTGTCATAGCATATGATAGTCTGATACCTTTGTTCTTCATGACCCAAAGCCCTGCTAGCCTTTGCAATGTATAGTAGCACATGTTCCTGCAAGAAAAACTACCACGACACAGAACAAAACCAGGGCTCTTTTCCTTTTATTTCTTTCTTCTTTTTTTCTTTTTTTTTAATTCTTTTTTAATCACTGCAGGACAAGGCTGATCACTCATTTATACCTACCAACAAAACACACATCTATACCAAATACAGCTTTACATTTTAAAGGATTAAATTTAAGGATTAAGGAGGAGTTATTCAGATAAGCAAATAAAATTGGTTGAAATTGGGGCAAATATTTGAATTCTTATTTTTAAAAGCAAAGCAAAAAAGCCCATGCAGGAGCTAAAGGATGGGCATGTGCATTTGCTTAGTGCAGCACGTATGTGTGAGTGTATGCGCATCAGGAGTTGCTACAGGCAGACTAAGAAAACTTTACTGGTTTGACTACAATTTGACTATAATCCAAAAACATGCAATCATCTGAGATTTTTAAAAAGGAAGAGAAGTTTCTACCTATTCTTACAGAGCGTTACAGTTCCATCAAAAAAAAAGTCTTAGGGAGGGTGACTTATAAGTCATTAAAAGAAGAAAAAATGATTTCATTTTGTACATCCTGCTTTCGATAAGTCTGTAAGGATACCTCACTCATCTAATCACTTATTAATTCAGCTTTCTAAAGCTTTTTCATCTTCCTCTCTCATGGCAGCTGCCTGGGAATATTACCAGTCTGTTTTATGTGAGCAGTGTGTTAGATCCCACTGCAAGCGATGAGAACAGCACCCTTGAATGTGTCAGAATTCAGCTCCCTGATAAAGCCCCTCCATAGTCATGCCAATCTATGAGACAATTGGTTAACCAAGCATACTTTGAAAGTGCATCATCAAGATGCAAGCTTCTAAACTGTTGCATAATAATAATTATATGTTTCAGTAAAAATCATTAAGAAAGTTTTGGGGTAATCATTACTTCATGGACATAGTCTGATTCCTGACCATAGCATCTTGGGCAGTTTTAAACGGGTTGTTAATTATATAGCAATATAAATTGGTTACCTGCTCACTGCTAGATGAAAGAAGACCAAGAGCAGTATTAAAAAAAAAAAAAAAGAATAATTCTTCTGATTATGGCACTAGTAATTTAGACAATAAAGCATATTTTTACACATAGTTTCTTAATCCTTAATGACTTGTAGGGGCTCAGGAGACTATTCTGGCTACTATTTTGAGCTGACGAAACTTCTCAAGTGTTTATGTCCGTAACCTCTCCCTCCATAATACTTTTTTCATAAAAGGAACTTTTATTCTACTTGTTTTCATATCCTTCAAGAAGAATGACTTTCTTTTCACCACTGCAGAGCAATTCGCTTTTATTGCCCCATCTTATTGATCTATGACTGGTGATTATCCAGCCCCAGAGAGCTGTTTTTTCTACTAATTCTCACACTCTTTCCTGTGGAGCATATTTCACAAGATCAGCAGAAGAACAGGTAACAATACCCATGTGCAATGTCAGCTTTTGGAAAGGGAGCCTTTGAGGGCTCTTCCTCAGACGGAGACACACAAAATGCCAAATGCCAGTTGATTGCTCCACTGGCTACATGACTCCATGTTTACTCATTCTCACCTGTCTACAGACCAAAGACAAATGTCCCAAGTATTTTAGGCATTCAGTGAGCGAACTGGTACAAGCTGCATCCCCAGTAGAGTTCAAAGGAGCTCACACACTAAGACTCATGATGACTTCCACAGAAACAAAATTCCTCCTTATTTTTCCATATGCCAGCTGTGTGAACAAATCCTTTTCTGCTTACCTTTTCTTTCACCAGTGTTACTTACAAATTCCACCCTTGCCAAGTTTCCTTGAAAACTTACTGAAATAAATCCTTGGTTCACCAGGAGCCAAAATACACGTAAGATGCAAAGTGTGCTGAAGGCAGGGACAGGCAGAAAGCGAAACAGACATTTCTGGGTAGACATCTTGAAGCATCCTTAAGCACTAGGCTGGCTCAGCAGCTGAAGCCAGCACGTTTTGCTGAAGATGGTGTTGGACTTCACCAGTGCTCACAGGACACATTATTAGAGAGAAAACTCCATGAGTTTACGGTTTAAAGTTCAATAGTAACAAAAGCTGAGAGACTGGGCAGAGACTTTGCTTCACTAAACATCACAAACTATGCAAGCTACAAAAATTATTAGCATTTCTGTTCATTTCCTCATGTACAGCAAAGCCTTTATATTTGGTTCTACCACATCCTAACATCGTGTGTCATTAGCAATGACAACTGACAATTAAGTTTGTGACCCTTTTCTTTTTATGTGCTGCTTGCTGCAGGAACGCCTAGTCCTCAAAAAGAATACCTATTTTACCACCACAGGAAGGCGGATGAGAAAGAGAGCACTGCAAGACCACAGAAAAACCTATGAAGGGTGGTCATATTAACCATCAGAATAAGAAGGGGTCATTCATCTCTTTCCATAGCTTGGTCTTGGCACACTGACCAATTTTTAAGCCAGACAGGTCTGTCCTGTAGCACCCACTTTCCAACCTGTCTCTCTGTACAGTAGGTCATTACTCCAGTTCACAGAGATGGTATTCATCGCTTTGCAGAAAAAGCTCAGACACTTGTCTGGGAACTGAATTTAAACAAGTGAACAGCAATAGATGGACTACATAACTGTAGAGTCCACAGAATAGATCCAGATTACACTGCAGTCAGTGAAAAGTTTGCCTGGGAGAAGACTGACTGGTTTGTACCTAAGACTAAGTTAGACGTGTGTATAAAGAGTGCAGAAGGGGTGAACAAGGTAGGGAAGGTAAGCACCGATTCTGGACAGATGTCAAGGCTCATGGACAATTCTCTGAGTTCACTGAGGCAATAAAATCATTAATCCTCTTCTGTGAGAATTGTACATAAATATTCTCTTCTTCAGCAGGTGTAGAATTTCATCCTCGCAGAGGTGGTTTTTTTGTGCAAACTGCTGTAAGACAGGCAACAGGTTAACACATCAGTCCTGTCTGGACACAGACGCACCTAAAGAAATCCTCCTTTTCCTTCTCTAATCTCTCTTCATCTGTGTCTCTGGATGATTTTTCTTTTTTAGTTTGATCTTTCTCCATTGCAATTTGTTACCTTGCACCTCCCAGACAGAACAAGTACTGATGTTAACAATAAAATTCATTGGTAATGGAAAAAATTAACGTAGTTCTGTGGGAGCCAAATGATTCAATTTTGTCTTTCTCTGACGTCTTATTGTCTGTTCCCACCAATGCTGAAATCTCACAACACCCTGAAAATATCTGTAGTAATACAAAATTACTATGGCAATACTATAGCATATTCTTTCAGGTGACAAGAGGGTCATAACATTACAACTTAAATAGACCACATTCTATTACCTGATCTCACCATGACTGGGGTAATATGTGTCGTCAGCTATAAATTGCTGTGAAGGGCTACCTAATTTGTGCCAGGGCAAACAAGGCATTATTCTGGTCAGATATGAGAGCTATAACTTGGGAAAAGCACATTTTGTTACCATCCTTATAGGTTTTACAAATCACACTAGGACTAGAAAAAAGTTAAAAACAAATACAAGCAAACGACATCAACTGTACTAACCATAACCTTGTCTTCGCAGGTAGGACCAACGCTCAAAGGTGAGAAGGGTGTCTGGAGGACAATGAAAGCTTTGGGCACACTTTATTAAGCCTGACCCTGAACTCCCCGTATATTGACCCACATTACCTTTGTGTTTGGCCCTGCTGTTCCTACAGCCTATGTCCAGTCCCAACATCCAAATTTCACAGCACATGTTGAAAAATTAGAGGAGACCAGTGACATGATTAAAGGATGGAAAAGCTTACAGTGGAACAGGTTGAGGTCCCAAGGGTTTTCACTGGTGTGCAAGTTAATGTAAGTTTTTCCATGACAGGAACTAGAGTATGGAACTTGGACTACCACGATTATCCAAGACCAGGCTGAGGAAAGACTTGTCCCCAGCTGCCTACACAAGGAACAGAAATTTGCCACCCAGGCGAACTGCACATATCCAAAGACAAAAAAAATCGGGTGGCCGAACGTTGAAGTTAGACCGCATCAGACTGAAAATGACGTAAAATATTTTTAGAGGAATGGTATTTAATTGCTCGAGCACTGAAAGTTCGGGTGAATTTCCCAGTGACTTGCGGACTTTTTTGGCTGCTTTTTAAGATCGGAAGTTTTGCAGAAGGTAAGCTCTACTTGAAGCCACCAAATTACACTCTGAAAAATTCTGGGAAGTCCTACGCTGTTACTGCAGCAATCACTTCTGGTTTTGAAAACTTTAAGCACCACAAATTAAACAGTCATTATGATATTTGTCAGTGAAACACCTTAATCCTGTTGTTTTTCTAGTTTTAATTGTGGCTGTTTTCTTTGGTTTCTGCCTTTGCATTAAATATAAAACTGCTGTATTTTCTGGCTCTGTCATTTCCTACAGTGCAAAACAGATATCAGAAAACTGATTTAAATATCTACCTGCAAATTTGCCATGAAAACAAAACTTAGGCAAGTGCATTTTTTTTACTACACCAAGGTTTTCACCACTTACAGGGAATACTCGTTCAAGATAGATATATTTAATACAGTCCTATTTGACACAAGTACAAATAAATAAATTCCCTAAATAAAACTTTTACCTCAAGGCTCATTTCTGTCATTATGAACTGGTTTCATTGTCTAAAGAATAGGGAAAAAAGGGTAATTGGATGTACTCAAGAAGAAAAGGTGACATATGATATTTTTAGGTGAAGCAATCTAAAAGCATATTACTGACAAAATTCTATAACTTTATAACCATATACACAAGAGTATTTCTCTAAAATGCGGTTTCATGTGGTGAAACGCAAACATCTATCACTAAGTCACATTACACATATTTTACAAAATCAACAAGGATTTTGAGAAACTTTTTCTTTACATTCACTTCTACAATTACTTTGAACAGCTGCGTCTATACCTTAAGGGACCAGTTCTGGTTCTATTAAAATAAAATTACCATTGGAAGAGAAACAAATTAAACAGGCAAAGACACTGCAGGCCTCTACTCACACTGTATTTACCTACCTAGTGCTTGAGCTGGGTTCTGTGCAGTGCTTTAGCTTAGAAAGGACTGAGATCGGGAGAAACCCCCTCACCACAGGAACTGCCAAGAAATTGCCTTGAGGATAAAACTGATCTAAGTTATAAATGTACTCTAGGATTATCTTCTTTTAATTTTCAATCGACGCAATTACCATCAACATCCTTATCACTAAAAGCGACAGAAACATATCACTGTAAAGTGTCTCCCAGTTTTTCTGACACCAGCACATCCAATGGTATTGAGGAGATCCACTTTCTCACCCCTTGCCTTTACTGAACAGATGACCACTCTGTGGACAAAAGCAGCAGATTTAGGACCCAGAATAATATTAGATAAGTCATAATAGAAAGGATCCTCCGTAAACTACAAGTAATCCTGACAAAGCCACAGGCTCAATTCAGTCTCAGTGACATCCTGGGTAAGTAAAGGCAGCAGATCTGGCCCCACTCAAACATAAACACAACAGAAATACACTAACAGAAGTAAGATACAAGTTCAAAATGGGAAATAGAAGTCTTTATTGTAATGTTAAAAAGCCTTTGATCAAATGAGCTTAGCTGCTGTTCCAAAGAGGGAAGAGAAGGGCTCAGCAGGGTGCCCATGAGTCCAGTAGATACTTCTCTTCCCCCCCCCCCCCTTTTTTTTTCTTTCATTTTCACTGGTGTTAATTTAAAGGAAGTATATTTAAAAAAAAAAAAAAAAAAAGCCCACACACCTTACCTCATTTAGCTGCAGGTTCTGGAGTGGAAATCCTTAACTGAGGCAATAGGGAACTTGTCTACAGACCAGTAGGTTGGGAAAACACAGAGGTACAAGGTTATGTCTCCTAAGGACTCCCAGGAGTGAAGATAAATGGATGTGATATTAATTTTAAAACATTTTGCTGAACACTCAGGCAGCCAATAGGGAAATTCCTTAGGTCACTTCCTGTTCGTTTGATTGGATCTGAACGACAACAGCGAAGATGAGGTTGGGAGCATTTGCATAAGGCCAGCTCAGTCCTCAGTATTCAAAGAGAACAGGTCTAACCGGGTTACACGCGTGGCTCCAGAACAAAAGAAAAACCTGGTAATGGATGAGGGATTGATTTCTTTGTAGTTGTTTTTTTAAGACCATCCCTTTCTTTTTTTTTTTAATGCAGGTTATTTCAGGTAGATAGGGAGATTATAATTAGAATGAGAAGTGAAAAGCAGGAATGCCCTAAATTACAATTAGTCTGGAAATAACATCAGGAGATGCACAGTATGGAATAACCTTGTGCTGGCAGGGAGGTGGACTGAGTGAACCAATATCACGGGCTCAATTCTTTCTTCCCTTTCATACCTTGAGCATCCTGCAAAATGCATCTCTGCAGGAGGGGGAGTCTTGTGCTCTTCCACCTTCTCTGGGTATCTGAGAGAAAGTGAAAACAAAATGAGGAAAAAAAATGATCCCTGTATGTGTACATGGGGTTGAGTATGAAAGCTTGGCTACATGCAGGTTAGCCAGACAGAAAAATGCCAGGCAGATGTGTGCTCAGTCTTACATTTCTCTATCTCTAACCTTTCTAATTCTGAAAGTTAAGATCAGCAGGGGAAAACTAAAACTTAAGGCAGCTGCTCCACAGCCCATGGAAGTCAGGCAAAATATTTTCCCTTGGTCCTCTAAGCACTGCATTAGAGGCCTTTCACTAATTCAGTTGTCAGTTCAATCATCAAGTAGGGTGAAGAGCAAGGAAAGGCTGTTTCGTCACAGAAGATCTCTGCTTGCAGGACAATTCTAAGAGTTTTGAATCTAAAGTTTTCCCTGACCATGTGTGAGTTACCCTCCAGCTAGCAACCATGAACCTGAGTAGCAAACACGATGTCTAAATCAAAATATGAATCCTCATCTGTCTCTCATTATTTTGCTAATCAGAAAAGGCACCTAACATGAACACAGCTAAAAATACAGTAAGGTTCAGGGGTCTCATTAAGTCATATGCATAAAACACAAGAAGTGCTGAATATTATTATACAGTGACTGTTCAGCAGTCTGTGTGAAGTTAATTTTTCAGTATTTGATCACTTTTGGTTCCAGGTCTTATCATAAATCTCCCTCCCAATGGATGCTGACAAGCATTCCTGTGCTAGATTTACCAAGCACAGGGAATGAATGTTCCTTCGACATCCAGAAATACTAGTAATTATTAATCGAGGCCCATTGTCAGTGTAGGGGAAACATTTCATACACGTTATTTATACCGAACCCGATTTCAAGATAAATAGTGGATCTCAGACTCAAGGAATGTCACCTTTGTTCCTAGTATCCACCCTAACACCAATTACATTAAAACCTGAGTTTCTTTTGTTCTCATAGATAAGGAGTATCCATGTCCAAGTGCTGTTTGGGAAGATCTCACTGATTTTCACCCAGGTTATAGTCAAATTCCACAGCTTCTCACCTTGATTCTCACCTAACAAAGAAAGTTGTTCTTGAGAAAGAAGACAAGCTGTACTTGTCCGTCTTGGAAAGCAGTATTGTCCTGTAGTTACAACAGCAAGGGTTAAGGATATCACTGAAAACAGCCAGGCAATTGTTTGGAATTTTCCTAAGTAGATCTATAAGATTTCTCCAAGCATTCATGTCACCCAGTCTAAGTATTTGCATACTAGTTCATGTCTTGGTGAGTATTTATACTAAAGCTTCCATAATCAAAATAATATTTTAGCCTCATATCAGCATGAATAATCAGTCCAGAGCAGGAGAACAGGAGAACAGGTCTACCCTCCTGAAAGCTAAGAAGTAAGCGAAGAATGAGAAGGCAATAAAGGACACTTCCTTTCCCAAGAAAGATATCTTTAACAAGGAACCCACCTGTTACATCATCCAGGTGAGCTAAACATGGATGATTAAAGAGTCACACTGAAGTACATCTCATTCTTTCACTGCAGGAGGATGTGACCACTGGATCTCAACATAGCTAGGGAAATCAGACTTTTCCTACTGCTAAACAAGCCAACAACAAAAGCAGCAGAAATTTGGTTCAAATGTGGTACTTAGACTGGTGTGTCACTTTCTGTTTGTGTGGCTGTGAACGTTTTCTGTCTCAGGTCCCAAGGGCAGAGACAGCTCTGGTTGCTAAGACCCAGAATACTTCCAGACAGACAAAAAAGCACATTGTACCAACAGGTCTGGGCAAGGTGAGGCTAACTTAGTCGGCACGCCAGCATGCATTATTTAGAAGTTGCTATTTTCAAAGGCAGGGTGCCACACAGGGTGGTGGCTCCCTAAATTTACTGCCCTGCCTGCCCAGCTATGCTGCCCCCATGCTCCCAAGTATGCTTATTGACACTTACATGTGGTTCAGCACTGAGAGGATTACGGGTGGCTTTCAGAGACAGGCAGACCTTTCCTCCTGCATATCCTTTTCTAGCACTGCAGCCACAAAATTAACATGATTTTGGTCCCCACACAATTTTAGGTGGCAGAGAAAACATGAAAACCTCTATAATTAGGAGCTAGGAGGCCACATTCACAGTATGGCAGAAGTGCCAGTGCAGATTCCCAGAATTAATTTAATTATAGCCATCAAGCATCGAGGAAATTATCTAAATCTGTCTAGATTCTTAAATTGGCGTCTGTTACTGTAGTGTCTGACACCTGATGAAAACAGAGAACAAATGTATGGTAATTTTGACTTCTCCATTAATATTAATCTCTGTTTCATTTGTTAAATTCCAGTGGAATATCAAAAGGGGAGTGTAAGAAGCTGATACGTAAGTTAGACATGCGAAGCACCCAGAGAATTCAGGGTATGATGTACCTGTTTTCATTCTGCTGCAGCAAAATCAGAAGTGATTCATAAAGTTTGTTGTAAAATAATATACTTTCTGTAAAGCCATCATTAGAGAAGCCAGAAGGAGCAGGACGGATGCTACTTTCAAGCTGTGTTTGAAGTTGTAGGCAAGCACCACGTACTGCTAAGGTTACCCACTACGCAGGCCTGCATGGCCTTGTAATTTTTTCCTTACAGTTTGACAAAATCGAGCCATTAGCTGTTTGGCTAAATTGAAATCTTCCATCAAGGGCATTCACTTTGCAACAAAATCTTGAATAACTGTAATACACAATAGTGTAAGTTTTTTCAACAAATTAAAGATGGGGGCGGGGGGTGGGGGGATGAGCGGAAAGCACTGTTCTTTCTATTAATAGTAACATATTTCCTGCCTTTTCCTTGGAAAGCTCAGGAACATTCGCATTTGAAGCAAGGACTGATTACAAGGGTGTGCTATTTATCATTCCCAATAAAATCCAACCAAAATTAGCCAGTCTAAAGCTCATTGACAAACCATTGTCCATGTACTGGATTCCACAACTGAGAGCTGCATTCCCTGCAGCTTCTTTCTGCACTGACTATTCCGCATTTCCTGTCTCAAAAGGGCTTTCCCAGCACCTAACATAGGCTATTTCTGTATGTCTACCCTCCTGAAAAGGCAAATTTTCCAGGAAGTCCCACATTTGGTCAAGCAGCTACTCTCTGTGCAACTAGAAACCATACACAAGAGAGAACCAGAAGGACATTATTAACATCGTGACAAGTTAGGAGATGCTGTACTTAGGACACAGGCAAGATGTCACACATTCGAAGAGAAGCTGGAGGAATACTACGCATCCAGGGAGTGGCCCCGAACTCTGTGTGCTGCACATGAATCAAACTTGCTCGGAAAACTTCTATTCATTTCCTCATGAATTTTTGTATAGGATTCATCCTCAAAGTATTTGAGGCATTATAGTAACACATTTATCATGTAAATAAACATTTAATATATGTACATTGGTGCATTACATTATATTAATGCATTAGCACTAATATTAAAGTATTAGCACCAACACTTTTATTTATCTTTATGCTTCCCTAGTGAAGTGAGAAAGTAATAATCCATTATCCCTATTTTACATGGGGAATCCTGAAAAGATCAAGATAAAGGTGTTTAATAACTCAAGGTACCCATTGCAAGATGCCTAAGCACCACGTATTTAGAGCACTTCGTATTCTGTAGTTATGTAAAGCACTGAAAGCACAGCTCCCATTCACTTCCATTTCAGATCTTAGCACTTAAAGAGTTCTGTAAATCAGACTCCTTTCTCCAAGAAAAAAGGAAAAAATAGATTATTTTCTTTTTTTAAGATATGAACAAATGGTGGCATCAGTCTATAAGAATAGACTAAGCATTTTGTCTGGGTTTTTCCAAACATATTCAATCTCATCAAAATATAGCTCTGCTGGTCACCATCCGAATAAATTATAAGTAAAGGTAGTAATGATGAGGAGGCATAAATAATTGTAAATAAATTATAAGTAAAGGTAGTAATGATTATAAATTATAAGTAAAGGTAGTAATGATGAGGAGGTAGGCAATGGTCGCAAGAGACTATCAGTCTGGCATACAATTCTATGATGGTTCAATTTCTAAACCAATAGAGTGCATGTTAATATTTCTTTAGCTTCCTCACACACATCCCAGTCACCAGACAGACCTTAACTTGCTATAAACTTGAAGCAATGAACTGGAAGCAGTCGAGTAACAAGCCCTTTCATTCTGTACTCTGTCCTGCAAATCCAGATACGCCTCAAAAGAGGTAGCGGACAACCTGAAGAACAAAGGGATAACAAAGGCGAAAATCTTTGCAGGATCACTGCAAAACTGGCCACAATTTAACAGAGTGATTCACAGAAGAAAACTACAGACACCTCCACTGGCAAACAGAATGAGGATAGGGTAGAAACCAAATAAAATTAGCAATACCAAGTTTAGTTTTTGATAGAGCAGATAAGGGTAACAAAGGGCTGGAAGGAACCAGCAAGGCATACATGAGCTTCTTACACAAACACTGAAAGAAAAAAATGGAAATCCTAGAGAGAATATAGTCTTATTATTAATTATGTGTTTGTTTCAGTCTTCTGAGTGAGCAGGTCAAATCAACTCAATGTTACACGCTATTGGCATCCAGCCACTCCTTTGTTGCTCAAACTGTTGGGAATAAACTCACGAGAGAAATGGAGAGAGAGAGATTAATACTAATAAATAATGACTTTGGCAAACAAAAAGATATGCAGCACTGAGGAGACCACTAAATCCAGTGCAGCATCGGTTATGTTTTGCTTCTCATTTGAAAGAAAAATGTGGGAAAAATCATAAGGGCTCAACAGGACCAATTGGTGAGAAACTATTTATATTTTCTGCCAGTTTGAACTGATGCAGTTCCATGGATTTCTGTGACATTTTGGCAATGTATATCTAAAAGCATTTTTAAATATAGCTGTATATATTACCATTCAGGAGTCAAAAAATTGTTATGAGGCAATACTGACTGTGCAATGATCTCTCAGAGAAAAAGCTTCACAACTATGCAATTATAGGTGTTAAACAACAGGCAGGGCAAAATGACCTAATGGGTCTTTTCTATCTGTTGTGGTTTGAATCTCTTAGCAAACACCTTAATGCTGCCAGGACTGAAACAAAACAAAACCTTTGATTTTTGAGAACATAATATTATCTTTCACTGAATGCAATCACGAACTAATGCACAAAGATAAACAAAGGAGCTCAAACATGGTGAGATACACTTTTAGCAGGGCGTAAATACTTTTCTTGTTGCATGCGTGAACCAGGACAAGATAAAAACCACAGGGAGCAGGAGAGGCATAACCATTTGTATGGGTGTTGCATCTCTCACAGAATTTGGTGGATATAGAAGTATGTTTGTGCTGGGATCATTTGCAACTACAAATCACTGTTTGATCCCCTAGGTGCCACTGATTCACAGAGATAGGAACCGGAGCACAGCTGCACACTTAGAAGAGGTCTTGTGTCGTGTATACCTTCTTACTAAGCTATAAATACAAGAAAAGTGGGGATAAGCACTGTAGATTGGCTGGACAAGAGTTCAAGTTCATTCCTGCACTTACGTCCTCATCAGTGAGAATGTATCTGTATTTAGCTGTGGCATTTTATATACAGCATATAATATCAAACCTTTTAGAAAACAAATGGGAATGCTGCTCCCAGCTGCAAAATGCTGATTCTAAGGTTTTCTTACCAAATTAAACTTTTCCCAGTTTAAGAGTGTTGGATTCCCTAAGGCCCCACTAGGGTCTTTGTAAATCTAAATGGTTTGAACATTCCCAAAATTAAAAGCTGGTCAGAGAAGAGGATTTCGTTTGAGCTAATCTCCAGCAGAGACCTACAAAGAGCATGCATAGTTTCTTTTACATACTGGGAAAGCAGAAAAGTAAAAAGGACAAGCTGCCAAATGCCAGTTACTTGTCATAATGACAAATCAAGCAGCCAATAAAAAGGGAAAAAATCCCTTTTCATGGATGACAGGGACAGTAGTGTGAAAATGGAAATTGTTTACAGTGTAATCAGCTACTTTCCAAGGCAACCTCTGTAATCCATATGGCATGGCAAAATGAAACAGAGATGAGAAAGCAATGGCATCCCTGGACACAATACCCATGCCCTGATTTAGATCAAGAGCAGTTCAAGGACAGGACAGAAAACACTGGTCCCAACTGAGAATACCAAGACAGACAAGTCGGGATGCAGAGTATCTGGGAGATTATGGATTTTACTAGTTATGAGGAATCTCTGGCACCAGTACTGCTCCCCTGGATTACTCAAGTAGGAATACACCAAATAGAGACACATGGCAGCATGAATATGTGAGTGACTGGTATCTTCAGTGTGAGCTTCTCACTCTTCATGACATTGAAGAGTAATGAGATTCTGAATGAATGCATTTTAATGCATGTCTGTGTGCATGTGGGTGAGCAGTATATGACTGAATGGCTGAGGAGAGGGTAAAGAAACTCATTATGCATGTCTGTCTTGGTGCATAAGTGTGAGCTGAGTGCATTCAAATGGGTACATTTGTGTTTTTGGGAAAGGTTATTAAAGAAGCCTCCAAGATTTCAGCATTTAGAGTCAGGGAACGGACATATTTGCTATAAGGCAAAGTTGGAATAATAGCTTAACAGAAATTAACAAAGGAGGTCTAAGAACTGCATAGGTACAAACAACATTAAAAATCCAGCCTTTCATGGTTCACGTTAGCCTTAGGAATTATACCAGAACAGATCCTTTGGGGACATCTCAAAACAAGCAGCTACCTGCAACATAGCATGAGGTGTGAACAATTCATAGGCTAACTTCCAGTCTTTGTGATTGAGGGGATTTCCTTTGCCAGCATCTGAGTGGGAGAGCGAGGGTTAACCCTTGAACACAGCTATAGCAGGCAAACCTTTCCAAACCAGTTTATCCCAACTCCAGTATCTACACAATGCTCAGTGCCCATGAGATGCAAATATCAGGTTTATGATTAACTGTGTTAAAATTCCATAGAACTGTAAGTGCTTTCGTTTGTTTGTACAATGAAATCGAAACAAAGCACCCTTTCCTCACTATATTTTCACTTTTCTAGCAGTTAAAAGGAAAACTTTCAGTAGATATAAGGATATGGCACATATGCGTTCCAAGGGTTTCCTTCACATCCCTTAGCTGGATATACCAGTGCACTAGCTGCCAAGGAATATGCATGTTCAGTGCATGCATTACCAGGGTAAATATTGTTCTACTGGAGATGGAGGATAGCTAAGCAAATATTTTACACTGACCTCAGTGTAAAGTCAGCTGTTTCCCACTACAAAACTTGCACTGTGGAGCAGAAACTTTGGCTAAGCAAGACATAAATAGGACTTCAGAGGCCTGGGTTATTCCTCCGGATTCTGCCACAACCTTTCAGCAAATTGATTCTCAAGGTCTATTTGGTCTAGGATGCTAATGAGGTAACTCGTCTTGAGTTCTATATGGGTTAATGCATTCGTGATGGCGAGACTTTCCAAGTTTCAGTGGGTATGTCTAGATATGAAGACACCATAGAGTTAACTAGAGACCCCATAAACACAAGTCTTGCATGTACCAGACCACTGAATTAGTACTTATAATACTCATTAAGCTTGAGGGTCAGGAGTTCAGCATTTGTCTATAGAGTTCTGCTGCATTAGTCTTTGAGGTGGGCCGTGTGTCTGATAGCTATAATATTATCCAGATGCCTTTTACTCTGCAAAGATTTCATTTTCCTAATCCTTACATTTGGCACATTGCTTGCAGTTGAACGTACATGTGCAACTTTTTTTGCCAGGAGAAAGGTCCGATTTTATTCAGCTATGTAGCTGTTTGATCAGTGGGCGCTGAGGAGCTGCCTTCTTTTCCCAACCAGGGTGCTCAATTGTGGGAAGCAACCATGGGAAGCAGCATTGCAGCTGCTGCAGTGAGACACACTGGCATGAAGCCGATACCTCATCACCCCTGTACAGGGTTACTATGCAACACTGCATTACTCAGAATTAATTACTTGATTTATTTAGAAAGAAAAACCTTCTCCCAGGTTTCTCCCATGCCCTTCTGAAATGGCTTTTAGCAGCTGGCATAGTGCATCTGTGGGAGGAAAGAATGAGAAAAATTGTAGTGACTTTACTAGGACTCATTCTGTGGCTTGCAAACTAGACTCAGTGACCCACAGCAAAACAGCCCTGAATTTCAAAGGGGTGAGTCTCTCCTTGAGCTGCTCCCTATTCTTCTAGTAAGCCAGCAAAAGCCTTGGAGCTGGAGTTGTGATCTTCAGGAAACTCCATCGCTGGTCTCATGCCCTGCAGGCAATCCTTCTACTTGCATGCAGTTTCCACAGAAGAGCCCTACAAGCTTTTGTGTGAAAGTAATGCCAGTTAAGTGCCAGGACATATTAACAGACAGTAATACCCGCCGCCATCACCCCAGTAGTGGGAGTCAATACACCTAAAAGAGTAAAGTGAACTGCTCATTAAGCAGACAGGTGGCTTTATCATGCACCTCCACACACATACACACATTGCAGAAATATCTCTCAAGAGCATATTCAAAAGAAACACCATTGGAGGTGCAACATCTGGAGCAGACAATGAACACAAACTTTAAGTCAGTATCTGTAGTTGGACATTGCACCATTGCTACTAAAATGAGTCTGCTATTCTGGCACTGCTGCCAACTACATAATTTAGTTACTGGACTTAATGATCCAATCTAAACGGTGACCGGCCTGCTTATGTCTGAGCGTTCTTTGGTATGGACAGAAAGTACACAAAAAGCATTTTCTTGGATCACAACACAGGAAAGAATGTTAAAATGCCCAGGACTTACAAAAGAAGAAAAGGAGAGGAGAAAATAGGAAAGTTTAAAAAAACAGGGAAAACGAGGGAAAGGAGTTGTTTCAGATTATAGACTTTATCGAAAATGGTACAGCCACTTCCTATATTTCTTTTATTCACTCCGTGTCTGGATGTGTTTATTTCATAGAATAATTCAGATTGGAAGGGAGGTCTGTAGTTTAAACTCCTGCTCAAACCACAGCCAGGTAAGCGATCAAACCAGGTTGCTATAAGGCTTTAGGGCTTGTTCCTTTAAATCAGTTCTTCATCAATCAGCTGTATTCCATGAATTGAAGCTGCTATCATAACTACCACTCTAACTACTCAATCATCTAGATTAGTTTTAAAAGTTCCTGAGAATGGAATTTGTAGGGCTTCCTTTACAAGACTACTCAACGATTTATTACATTTTGGCAAGAAGCTTGTCCTAGTCATCTGGCTCATATTCAGCCATAAAGTCCAGTTATAATCCACTGCGACATTCCCCTCATCATGTCATCTTCTAAACTGCACATCACGTCCCTTTTCACATCTCCAATAACGCTACATATAGAGGCACATTGAAAGCCAGTGCCCTGGTACAAGTTAGAAGAAAGCAGCCATCTGTTAATGTGCAATTGTGTACAGTAAAGGAATTAACAGAAGAAAATTTCCCTGAAAATTATGGTTAATTAAATGTAAGTCCAACAGTAAATATCACCTTCACCATTTTTCTCCATATATTCTAGCTGCACAGAATAAGCTCCATTCCCATCACCAGCTCTAATCCCTGGAAAATCAATGTCAGGCAAGGCAGGTAAACCATGATATATTCATACATGGATTCATCACCCATTGAAACATATAAAAAGAGATGATATAGGAACTTGCAGGTATATCAGCAGTCTTGCCATCCCAAGCATCCATTATCTTAATATCATAACACACAAATTTAGTGTGAGTTTCTAACACCATAATTCTTCCAGAAATGTGTTTTGTCTTCATCAGGGACTGTAGTGATAGGACAAGGGGAATGGGTTCAAACTGAAACAGGAGATTTAATTAGATATGAGGAAGAAATTCTTTACCGTGAGGGTGGTGAGACAGTGGAACAGGCAGCCCAAGGAAATTATGGCTGCCCTATCCCTGGCAGTGTTCAAGGCCAGGTTGGAAGGGTCTTGCAGCAACCGGGTCTAGCGGAAGGTGTTCCTGCCCATGACAGGGAGTTGGAACTTGAGTGAGCTTTAAGGTCCTTTCCAACCCAAACCATTCTATGATTCTATGATAATAAGACAGGATATATGTCTCAGCATCCTACAAAGTATTTGGTATACAAGTGCTAAGTCAAGAACTTAATCTTCCTATTTGCTGACATTGAGTTCTTATTATTAAAACTGTGAAGAAAATGGGGGGAGGGAGAAACTGGCAATCATCTATTAAGCACTATTTGGTAACTATTTTCTTTGGGATGCAAGGTGAAAACTGCAACCTGTGTACAAAACAAAGACCACATTTTAAAATCACCATCCAGACCAGATTTCATTAATTTAGAATTTATAACTAATATTAGTATATATGAATATTACACATATATACTACTTCTACTTAAATTTATCTGAATGAAACTGGCCATTTGCAATACTTGGAGGTGAATGAAAACTTTAAACTAAACCATGCTCTTGTGTAGAGATCCTAGAGCTTGATAGGAAGCTTTAAACTGATAGAAAGTTGTCCAAGAGGAAATTATATGCTGTTCACTTCTGACAGAGTGCTCTTTCTACTAGCCAAGCCCACAGATCCAATTTTATTTATTTTTTTTAAGTTTAAATGCCCTCTTAACATCGAATCTCATTCAAGGGTTTCGTGTCCTGATCCACTGGGAGCAGAGAAAGAAGTCCAGAAAGTACAGTAATGCTCTGATGAGACTCAAATTCAACCCTGCGGTTGGCAGAACTCTCAAGTGCTGCATTTTCCTATTTAAAATCAGCTCCTCCTAACTAATACCCAATGGTGTCACTGCAAATAGCTACATCACCTGGTATTTCTCAAATTGTTTCAACTGCAAATTTCACAGACAGGTGAGTCCCTTGAACAGAGCCATGAAAATAACAAATCTCTTATACGAAAGGACAATAAATCATGACTCTGCTGACTCACTCTCTGTGTAGAGGATGGAAAATGAAAGAGTAAGTCCTTGAATAAGAACTGACTGAGGCCTGAGTGAGACCAGTTACTGAGATAATTAGCCGATGAATGCGAGATGAAAGCTAAAGTCTTTTCATTTATACATTAATGAACCAGAAGATCAAAGACCTTGGCTTGGCCTATAACCACGACTGCAACATTGGCTTGCTATGCAATAATGAACTCATTATTAGCTGCTTTCATAAATTACCTGTGGTAGACTATATTTTTAATACTGTACATAAAGCACAAAAACAACTACAATGTTATTTTAGAATATTTTAATTGCTAAGCATGCACTTTCGTGTAATAAGCACGTTCATCCCTCCAGCTGATCGCTGCTACTAACCCTGTTCTTTCCTTGGAAATTTCCTGACAGGTAGCAAACCTCTTCATGTTTTGTGGAAAAAGGGAAAATAAGTGACTGAAAAACAAAAGTGAACTTGAAAAGAGATGCGTAAGAAAAATCTACCTCAAAGGGAGTAAATACAAATCATGCTACGATTCCATAAGACTGAGAAAAGTAAATATTCAACTCAACCTCACCCCGTCATTTTGTGAAAGTGTATTTCTGCAGTTTATCATATTAGGAACAGATATGCCTGCACGCATGACCATAGATTTGATGCTTAGCTTGGATAATTGTGCATTGTAGAGGATTTTTGGAAATCTGGAGTGTATTTCTCTATCACACTCTTCCTGCAAGACTATAGGCAGGCTATATGATATCTATCTTTCAGGTCCAGACTTGTAAAACATTATATCCTTTTATACAGATGCTGAGAGAATAAATGTATAAGTATTCACAATCCAGAGTTAAGAAAAGCTTATACACACACATCTGATTGAAACTTCCAGATAAAATCCCAGCAGTGCACGAAGGAAGTTGTGAATCCACAGTAAGATATACTAAAGAGCAAAGCTTTGTCACAAATGGACAAGTTATTATGTGGGCATGTTACTATAATCCATCTTTTAAAGGGCATAGGGAAGAAAGGTATTTTACCTGCTGGCAAAATTTCTGATGCAAAGAAGGTGTATTCACATTTATTTATGACCCACTCAGAAGATTTGACATTGCTGGTGAGAAGCTTAATCTTAGGGGATTAAGCCATCAGTTGCTACAGCAACAGAAAGCAATTACTGCTCTGAGGCTTTGGATAAACCTGACACATTGATTTCCATCCTCCCCACTATATTTTTTACTTAATGATTTACTTTCAAGACAATGACCAGATAATTCACAGCTCAGATGAAAATAAGGGTGAGCGAAGCCCCACATAGAACGGTTTATTCAGAAACACTTTTTGCTTGGAAATTATCCACAAGCTAACATTTTTCCATGTGCTTCATTATTTTGAACTGCTCTGCAAACTTTTGTCAACCCCCACAGTTCTCACCAAGTATACACCAAAGCTTTTGTTTCCAGCATGACTATTCATAATGTCTTATTCATCCTGTGACCTCAGTAACATGCTATGGTTGTTTTTCTCTCTAACTGAATGACTTGAAAAACCCACAAAGATCTAAGATGGCTGCAGGAACAACTTCCACTGAAAATATTCATGCATGTCAGAGCATGTCATTGCAGAGGTGCAGCTAGATGGATGTTTATGGCTTGTCCCTATTTCACAAATACTACAGTAAACAAAATGTCAAGTCAAATGCAAAGACCAGCAATAACAGTCCAGGGTTGTTATTAAGACATACATTCCCAAAGCTCTTTGGCTTCAAGGTTCCCTTGAGAAAGACACACGGAGAGAAACTCATCATTGCTTCACTAATATGCAGAACCTATACAGCACAGTTTTGTTGGTGTTTCCTATGCCTTAGAGAGAAAAAGGGATGTGGCTGAGAGACCTTCAACTGGATGCATTTCCCCAGGAATTGCTCACAGCTACCGAGTAGGGTGCATCAGCTACAGGAGCTATGGCACCTCATTGCCAGTGCTGCAGAGTGCCTAATACCCCTCACTCCAACCTTGAGAATCTTCCCTAAGGACTTCAGTGGTGGATGAGAACTTGGCCTATACATGAGTTCTTCTTAGTAATGAAATACATTTACCACAGTGTCTGTGGAGAGGGAAGGAAAAAAAAAAAAAAACAAAAGAAAGACAGAAGAGAGCCCTTGAACATGCAGCACCCAAACCTAAATGCAGAGGGCAAAGTCAGCCGACATGTGCTATCAACCTCAGTGACACCAGATAGCACTAGCCCAGGAATCGATACCATGGCTCCATGCCAGGAGCAGTGCCTATCTCAGCTGCACAGCTGGAGACTTTCTGGAAGACACATTATTTTGTCGCTTCTGCTCTGATAAGCTCTGAATCACAGCACTTCCCTGGTAACCTCTAGGAGGCAGAGTCCACTCCTTCCTCAGAGAGTCTGGCTTCACCTACCCGAAGCACTAGCTTTTGTAGCCTCCCAGTTTCAGAGCTGAGCTAGAATTAAGACAAATCAACTCACCATTCTTTTTGTCAGTGCAAGACTATCTTCTCCATTATATTATACCAATATATAAAGGGTCTGGCAAGAAATCTGGTGAGACACTATTTTACAAGCACTTGCACTGACAGGACAAGGGGGAATGGCTTTAAACTGACAGAGGGGAGATTCAGATGAGCTCTTAGGCAGAAGTTCTTCCCTGTGAGGGTGGTGAGGCCCTGGCAGAGGTTGCCCAGAGAAGCTGTGGCTGCCCCGTCCATGGCAGTTTTCAAGGCCAGGCTGGACGTGGCTTGGAGCAACCTGATCTAGAGGAAGGTTGGTTGGAACTAGATGACCTCTAAGGCCTAGCAATGGAGATATGCTTCCACTGTCCTGGCTGGGTAGTGTAGGGAGGAAGCAGGCTCTCTAGACCCATCCCAAATCTTAACATTACCTTTTATTTTGCCTTCCCATGCCAAAGACTGGAAATGAGAAAGCTATTGATTCCTGTAGCTTGATGTTGTTCTGAGTGCTAGCTTATCGCTCTCCCCACCTGTACTTAAAATGTCTTAAGGGAGAACAGTTTCAACCTGTGTGCCTGTCTTGAGATAAAAACAGGTTTTGTTGGATTAACTCTTCTGCATGCATACTGTACAATCTGCATTTCTGCATCATAGAATGGTTTGGCTTGGAAGGGAACTTAAAGATCACCTGATTCCAATCCCCCTGCAAGTGTTTCCTACAGCCCTATTGTCCCATCCTCATCATAATTTTGACTGTTTCCCCCTCAATTTTCACACTGACCACAGTGTTGGCTCATCTGGCAAAAATCATTCCCAGAGACAAAACCAGCTCTGAATGGGAAAGAGAAATTCATTTAGTCACAAATATTCTGAAGCTTTTTCTCTTTAGCAGTGGATCAAATGAGAGCTTAAATTCTTCCAATAATTTCCCTTTTCCTGTACATGCATCCTACTATTAAGGTAGCTGAAGAGAGATGATGAGGAGCCCATTCCTATGATTTGGTTCTAAACTGAGGGTAAATTTCTAGGAGGTAAAATATCAAACTGAAATAGACTTTCTAGTCCATACTAACAAGCAGATCTTGAGCCAGAGGATTGCTGTCATCAGTCCTCAGCACAAACACATGCAAGGACTATATCACTATAAACACGACTGTGGGAGTATATTTTTGCCCCTTTTCTCTTAAGAGCTGATCTGTCCATGAAGTTACAGCAGCTAGGCATTTGGAAAACAAGGATGCAAAGATCTCACAACAGATAACGTGACCCTTTGCATCACTAAAACATCAAAGAAAATAGACCTCAGGACAGGTCTAAAGGCCCATGCAACTGGTCACCATTCCTGCACATGGATAGTCTGTAAAGAAGCTATTTGTAGGACTCAGCTGCTTGTCAGTGAGGAAAATACAATGCTTTCCACCGTTTAACTAAATTAAACATCCACAATGGCATATAAATAAGACAAACAGTCATGAAAAAAAATGTAATCTAAAGAAAAAAATGAAAATTGAAATTAAAATTATTCCCAGTTAAAAACTTTTTTTTTTCCACTTAAACATAAGGGGAAAAAGGAAGAAGCATAATAGAACTTTAGCTCAGCTTTAATGCAAAAGTCCCGTTTTTAAGATGCCACTTGATCCACAGATGAAAGTACCCGTGTGAATTAGCAGCCTCTGATAGGAAGGGATATGACACAATAGTTACAAATCCGCGGTTTGTTACGGTCACCTGGTCTCACCAAGTTTTTTTTTAATCCTCTTCCCCTCTTTGAATCTGCTGTTGTTACAGAGCCCCCAGAACCCATTATAAAGTTGCAAGCTGAAGCCCAGGCGTAACTATTCAAGAGTGACTCACTGTGTGCCTTGGGCAAGTGCCTGTCATTTCATAAAGAGGTGAACAGGGCAGTGATGATTCTCGGTCTCATAAAATACTTTAAGAACTTCCTATGAAAAGGCTTAGGCCTGTAACTACAATCTCTTATCTGCCTCCTTCCTAGCCCAGTAACATCATCAGGGCAAAACACAAAAGTCCGACAGAAAAGCAGCTCCTATTGCCCACCATCAATTTATACCAGCTCTTGGAAGCCTCACCCATCCCTTCCTGACACTGGGTTAATCATTGAACTGTTTAGCAGGTGTATCTCCTCAACAACACCAATAATACAGTGTCAGAGGGGGAGGAGGAAGTAGAATGGGGACTGCCAGTAAATGAAGTATATGGAGAGGGAGAAAGAAAGGAAAGAACTTACAGTAAAATATACACTCAGTTTTTTCAGGAGTTTTCCTAAAAGGAGATCCATGGAAAAGGCAGAAGTAGGGGCTATGGAGAGCTGTGAGCAGGCTGACAACTGAAGGACAGGGCTATAGCTGGTTCTGTAGCCCCATTAAGCAGCTGTTGGCTGGAGGTTTCTCAGGTCCAAGGAACACTATTTGCGGGTCATTGCCTTTACTCTTCTGAGCCCTGTTACTTCATACACCTGAAATGACAGAGATCACATTACAGGACACTGTGTTAACTTTTTATACTTTTCGGAGCTTTTAGTAGAGATAACAAAGCCTTTCCAACACCTCTTGCCAGCTCTCTTCCTGGTACTAGATAAAAGTGGAAGTTACAAGAGCTCTTTGATGAGCTGCTCTGGGTGAGCCCTGGCAGATGCAAGATCAATGCTTGCCCTCAGCCCAGTGACAAGGCAAGTGCAGCAAGGGTTCTGGAAGTCACAGGATGTAGACGCTGTAAAATCAGATTTGTTTCCTGCTTGGCTCAGCCTTTGTTTTTAATTTGGCATGTCATCTACTTGTTTACAGTGATACAGACCTAGTCTGGAGAAACCAATACATGATTTCCAAAGAGCTAACACATTCCATCGCAGGTCATAATACCATGCTTGATTAATATATAATGACCTCTGACAGTCATGCTGGTGTCTGGAGTTGCACAGAGGATACCTCATTTCTTGGTTTGCTTGTCTCAGTGCCATAAAGGTTAATATGCATGGTGGCAACAAAGCACTGGGATGTATTGACGCAATGTGATTGGACTCAGTTGCAATATCACAGTTTCACAAGGAAGCATAAGGTTTTGAAGACCCAGAGTCTCCAAACAAACATCCTACAAAAGAGTCATGCACAGCTGCAGGTCAGACCTGCAAAAGTAGGTCCGGGCAAAGGAGGTCACACAGTGCAATGCACCCTGGTGCACACAGTGTGGGTAGAGACAGATCGAGAGATGCAGAGGGGTCAATACATCTAGGTATTGATTGATTCAGATGAAACAAGCACCACCTCAGAGACAAGAGCACCATCTGGTGGAGAACAAGCCAGAATTAAAAGCAGTGATTCTCTTGATCTGTTTTTTTGTTTTTTTAATCATCACGTTGCTGAGAACGAAGGAGCTCCTGTTGCCTCTAAGTCATTCTGCACAACTCTGGGAACCCCTAATTTACTCTTCACAGAAGATCAGATCTGTCTTACTTGATGTATGCAAGCTGTGCAACTCATCACACAAGATAAAAGCACCCCATCCCTGGCAGTGTTCAAGGCTAGGTTGGATTAGGCTTGGAGCAACCTAGACTGGTCGAAGATGTCCCTGCC
Source organism: Lathamus discolor (assembly GCF_037157495.1). NCBI lineage: Eukaryota > Metazoa > Chordata > Aves > Psittaciformes > Psittacidae > Lathamus > Lathamus discolor. The sequence continues at coordinate 61,358,494 of NC_088889.1, read as the reverse complement.
CATGGCAGGGGTTTGGAACTAGATGAGCATTAAGGTCCCTTCCAACCCAAACCTTTCTGTGATTGTATGATTTTATGATAAGGGGCCTGTGAATCTGGGGAAAATCGGAGTAAGTTTAAGGATGATTTTGATTTATATTCCTGAGCAGGATCAGACCCAGATATGACAAAAAGTCAAGGGTTTACTTTAATTCTAAAAATCCAAATTCACCACAGAATTATAGAAATTATCTATCTTCAAACTGCTGCAATTCTGTACCAGCCTGTACACACTCAGTTTTTCTGCTGAAAAAAGTGTACCCTTGCTAGTTTGTCTTCATACATTTTTAAGCATTCCTACTAGCTCCAGCCAGAGGAGTTCTCCATCTTCATTTACTAAAGCCCTGAATTTCCTGAAAAGGGGGACCTCAGAATGAGCAGCACTAGAAGCAGCGAGACCAAAAATTCCTGGTTGCCTATGGATTTGGGTCTTTTGGCGCAGCTATCAAAAACCCATGTAGCCTGCGCCTGAAAGATTCCCACAGCAGGACTCAACCATAGGTGTGTCTCGTCTGGATTCTCTCCTGTCTGGTAGGTGTTGCGGCACTTCCTAGATGTTTCATTTTATGGAAGAAACTTCAGGGTTTCCTTTTTCCTCTCACTTTATTATTGCCATTGAAACTGTGGTGTCCTTGGGACAGCTACTTATGTGCCAAATGCAGTTAAAACTGATCAATAGCTTCAAAAGATACAAGGAGGAAGACAGGAAATGTGCACATGAGCTTACACATTCACAAGCATACTTTAGAAACAACACTGCAAAGACAAGAAGCCAGATGTGAGCCATTAGCTCATCTGATTGTTTTGCAATGCGTGGATCTCAGTCTAGTGATTGCAGAGTATTTTCAAGATAGCAACAGAAAGACGCCAAGCATTTGAGCCTGTTTGGTATACAAGTAATTCATTAGAATTCAGAAGAATTAAGTGCAGCATTCAACAGAATTAAGCTGATGAGTTACAATGCAGGTCAATTGCAATGAATCTGTAATTTGAAAAAGATAAAACATCTAACGATACTTTCAGAGTTTAATATTGCTGCCGCAACCATCATTTAATGTTTCTACAGTAGTGAAGATCCGAGGAACACCTGAAAAGAAACTCCAAAATCAGCAGCTTTGACAATTACATTAGTGGGAGACTGTGCTGAGTCTTTTGTTTCTTCAAATAGGGTCACTGTTCATAGAATCACAGGATGGTTTGGGTTGGAAGTGACCTTAAAGCTCATTTAGTTCCAACCCCCTGGCACAGGCAGGGACACCTTCCACGAGAGCGTGATGCTTGTCTTTGATAAAAGGACTGCTGCTAGTCACTACTGAATTTGCTGGTAAATATTAATGATATCCAACACTGGATATACAATATCAAACCTATTTTTAGTTACAGCCACCAAAATAGCATTGACAAATAAATACATATTTGTCCAAGCTATCTATCTCACTTTTTCACCTTTGCTGTTTACCATGCTGGGAACCACTTGCACAATAGGAAAAATTGCTCAAGGAAACAAGCATCCATGTGTGTTTTCACAGTTCTGACAACAGCCATCAGCATTCCCTTAAAACTTGTCCTCTAATTCATTGTAGGGATGTTTCTTTTGCATTGGTGTATTCCTTCACTAACTAAGACCTCTGCTTTTTTTTCTAACTGTCAAATCGCAGTTAAAGGTATGGAGGATTTTCTTAACTCAAGTATAATCTTGGACATCTTGCTCTAAGAAACTGTATCCACCCTGCTATTGCCACATAGCTTCACCTACTTGAGCCAAGTAGAGTCCCTCACTGTTTGATTTGACCAAGAATGCCATTTCAAGTAAGATTCTCTTGAAGCTAATCTATCTTCACAAAATATTTTTTTTTAATAAATGGGAATTTTCTTCTAGAAATAATGCTGCCCTGTCAGACTCCTCACCAGCACTGCATACAAGTACTTATCAGAAAATGCAATTGCTATCTAAAAAACCCTCCTAACCTCTACCTAAGGACTTGCTCAACAAGAAGCCATAAAGAGAGCAGTGAACCCAAGAGCTACATGCCTCACTGACAACTTCAACCCAATTGGGAAAGCAGTAACCATGCCCCCTCTACTTGACCACATAGCTTCCACTACATCTGCATATTCCAGGAAGAAATTTCCAGGAGTAATGAACTCAGACCTGGAGCCAATGCTAAGAGAAGTAAGGATTTTACTCTGGCTGAATCTGTTTTATCAGTCCAACCTGCTCCTTGTTTCAGCCTGGGACTCGTGCCTGCCTTGGTCTTTTACATATATCATTGTGGATTCCAGACATGCCTGTACCCTTCCAGTATTCCTCCTTTTTTTTTTTTTTTTGTGTGTGTGTGTGGTTTTGTTTTTTTATGGAACTATACTTTAAACAAGGAACCGACATTTTCCCCCCTGCAGTCAAACAAAAATACTTTATAAGTTAAAGATAACTTCACTTTGGTTTTAAACTACAAAGACTGTGAGATTTGTATGTAACAATGTTATGGTCTAGAGATTGCTTTCTAATGAAACACACTTTATTGCAGTTGTGTTTTATTGTGAGTTTGAGGTTTCTCAGTGCCACAAGATATATAATTCCTTCCTTGATCACTCGGTTATTCTTCTGGGGGTTTATTGTTTTGTTGTGGTTTTGTTATTTTTTTCTAATGACCTAATAAGAGCGATAGTTGCAGAATGAGTCTACAGATCTCGCGTAAGGCTACGGTAGTCAATTGTTGCCATTTGTTGCTGACTGATAAAGATGCATAACAAGTTTCTGATCAGAGCTCCGTCTTGTCAAGTAATTAGAAGCACTGGTATATATATATAAAAATTGTGGACAGAATTTTAATAGGAGTGTATTCAAACTCTTGGAGCTCTAGATGACTTAATAATATCCTGAATGAACAGATACAAGCTTTTGCCACTGATGATGCTTCTCCATATTTTATCCTTGTTTTAAAGGTGATTCTAAACAGGACTCGAGCAAATCATACTATCCAACCCTGCTTTCTGCTAAAGTTTTTCAACATATGACCCTCTGAAAATTACAGGTTATGGATGGTTATTATATTCATTTCAAGAATAGTATTTCAATGACAGATGAGCCACTTAGATGCTACCTACCTTGCTATGCTCTATCATTCTTGTATCTTGAATGATTTAATTTCTCTTACTGGAAATCACACTCTAAAATTTACCTCAGCAGGTGTCTAGGTGAATGAGGACTGCAGCCAGCTTGAGTACTAAATACTTCTGTCAGGAACAACATAAAAATAAAGGGACTGTTCCTATTTGAAAACTAAAAATCTGTAAGATGCTAGAGATTCCTTCGAAAAGGGTAATGTTCACAGATTTACATAAAGAAAAAACCAAACCAAACCAAACCATCAACACTCCCCCCCCCCAAAAAAAAAAAAAACAACAACAAAACCCCAGCACAAAGAATAACATTAACTACTGACTGAACAATGAAGCAATGATAAGTGGTCCTTGTGGTTGTAAAGCTTACATTGTTGGTCACTGCAAAACCACTATCAGACAACAGCTGTATCCCACTGTCATAAGCTGTAGGACAGAAGGACATCTAATGCTGCTGTCAGATGGACCTTGAGACATCCCAAAGGAAAAACTGAAGCTTTGAAAACACCATTGCAGACCCTAACAATAAAAGCTGTTGAAAGACACTTTCTTCATTTTCTAGGTGTTTAGCACACATGCGGGACAGCAATTCCCCGTTACTCCCTGCCTCTGCCCTCCCAGGGCACCTCACTCACAGCTCTTTCCTTGCAGAAAGGTACAGAGACTTATTATAAGCAAATGTTCTCAAAGCATGACAACTGATTCCTACATGACTTGGCCTTGGAACAGCCTGAGCGTGTTGAGACCTGACAGTACTTCAATGCTGTAAAAGGAATTGGATGTGCAGTAAAGACACACCTTCCAAACTTCGTTAAAAGTTGGTTTAAGTTGGCTTAGGAGAGATCTGTACACCAGCATAATGGAAAATTAATGAGTGGTAATAGGAGCTGTATAGCACGTTGTAATCCTAGCCAAGGTCCATATAAAAGAAAACCCAAACAAAACACAACATAGCAGTGGTTGCAGAAATTAACATTATACTTGTTAGTTCACAGTTCATCTCCCTGGCTCCTAGCTGACTTTTGACTGTCATTTACCTGTTCATGAAAGTGGACATGAAGTTGATATGCATATGCTAAAGCATGTTAAACATCCAATTCAATGTTCTCATGTAGCCTTAAATCACTATAGCTTAATTCTCAAGAGTAAGACGATGATATTTAATTTTCCTTTTAGCAAGGATAATTTATCCTAGCCTTGCTTTTAATCTATTTTTCATCATTTTTTTCCAGAGCTGTAGATATATAGTCTTGTATCCTGATCCTTTCAGAGCATTTACATGAGGCCGGGTCAAATATGATGACTAAGTAGATATGAGACAGCCAAAGGTGTGATTGCTGTTAGCAGGCATTGGCCCAGCAAGTGTAACAAAACATGACAACAGAGGATTCTCATTGCTGTCATATTTTGTGTGAATAAAAAACTTGCATTGTTTGTAATAGTTAAAGTTTGAACAACAGTCTTCACAGGACTGAAGGTGTTCCTGGTATTTTGGTCACCTTCCAGCCTGGATACATGCTGTCTGAAACAGTATGGCTATGGACTATTTCAGGAAGCTGAGGGACCTTCTCCACTGGTGTTTTTTAAGAAGAGGTCGGACAAAAAATTCTTAGGTGTTACCTAGATGCTGATTGTGCCTGAAAACAGAAGAATGGATGGGATCATTGATTTCCGGGATTTCCAGGTAAGTCTTGCTGTGTGTGCTACCACTTTTTCCTCTGTCTCATTTCCACACCTAAATGCTTCTGTACCTATCCTCCACAGACCCTGCTCCTCTTGCTTGTCCTCTTACTCTCCTCTTTGACCAGAAACATAGCTCGCAGGCTGCACCTACACTGCTGATGAGCCTTTTTAATGAGGAACTCCTGAGGAAGGACTGGCTCCATTGTTTCTTTTGTCAAATCCTGAGCAGTACCACAATGACAATCTTTCCAAGACATTTCCCTGTTTGCAGTATTGGCCTAAAAGCCACTTTCTCACCTCCCCATTGTAAATGGGAGCATGTAAACTCAGCACATGTTAACACTTCCTCTCATCCACCTCCTGTCATGCACACAAGACTTTGCAGCCTGCCCATTTCCAGTCATTCCTGCATGAGTCATCTGTCCTAACATTTAGTCTTTCCACCAAGTTCCCTGGGATACTTAGTTCAAACGTTGAACCCTGTGTAATGACAAAAGGAAAGCCAAATGCCCTTTCCCCAGTGCCTCTTCACTGTCAGTCCAGAATATGCACATATTCTTTGGCAATGTGTGAAGGGTTAAGGATTGTTCTTCATGCACAACAATGTGCCCTTTATCTGCTAATCCTTCATGCTTAATTCCTGAAACGTCAAAAGTATTGTTTGAGCCAACAGCACTGGCAGCATTAAGCTTTGTGTTCTGCCCAACATTCCTGAGAAAGAGCAGACACAGAAATTTTCATTTCTTTCTGGAAGCTGTCTAGTTCAGGGTTAGCTTCAGCTGGCTGCTGCGCTGATAGCTCACAAGGTCATTCAGAGGAGAATTTCAACATAGTTAAACACTAAAACAGGCTTAAGTTGTCTTTCTGAATAGTGATGCACACCCACTGCACTTCTGCACAGCACGAATTACTGCTATTGCTATTTTTCAGGATTAAACTGAAGCAAAAGGTCAAATGTGCGCATTTCTCCAAAGAAACACATAGTAAGACAAGAAGTCAAGCACGAGCGTTCTTCTTGCTAGCTGCATTCTGTGATCCCTGGGCTGTTCTTCAAGCGGCTGTTCTTCAGTGTGTCCCAAAGGACATACATAGGATCATAGAATCACAGAATGGTTTGGCTTGAAAGGAACCTTAAAGCTCACCCAGTTCCAACCCCCTTGCCAGAGGCAGGGATACCCTCCACTATATCAGGTTGCTCAAAGCCCACTGAGCTTCCCAACCATGGTTTTGAAGCAACACTTTCTGCCAAGAAATTAGTGAGCTTCATTAATAGTATTCTACTTTACAAAGAAGAAAGTCTTTCCATGGAAAGAGATCTACCTATTCAGCCCACTATCCAGAAAGCCTAATTTGGGCAGAGAACCATTGTTCTTTTCCTAGCAAATTTCCAACTAGTTACTTGGTTAGTCCCATTCTTTCGCAACTCTCCAGGAGAGCATGAGGTTTTGCAGGACTCGATTCTCATAATCAGATTTTCCAACTAAGGTTGTAATGAGTATTACCACTCTCCAATTCTCGTGCTTCAGGTCACAAACATCTCCTCATGAGGTTAGGTTAGTACTAAGAGAAAAGCTTAATAGAGACTTTGTGCTTGTAAAAGAGAATTTGTGTTTTTCATACATGAACACAGAGGGAAAAGCTTGTTTAACTGGAACCATGTACAGCTCTATAGTTCAGAGATGTCCACCTTTCTGGTCACTAAAACATGCGAGCAGTGGCTAAGGCATGCACAGGTGTGTAGCAATTAAGAGGTTACTTTTCTGTGCCTTGGAGTTTCAAGGATTAAGAAACACGTTCAAACACTTTTTGAAGTTTCGTCTTTCATTGAATCCCTTAATCCCTCCAAGCCTGGCACCATTTCTCACTCATTTGTTTATACTTTAATCTGAAGTTTCTCACTTGAGAACTACACTACCTTTTGTTTAAACCTGAAGCTGTGAGTGATGCTGCAGCTGGGAGTTTTGTTACAGATTTTCCAGCTGCTTCTCACGATTTTGGGGGCAGGGAGGGTGTACGTGAATACTGTGTGAGGTTGGTCACAAAGGAGGGTCTTCCTCAAAAGCAATTTGAAGAAGGAGTGCAGCTGTGGTTTGAATTTCTGTGTTCTTAGGCAATAACGGCAGGTTAGGGCTCAACCCACACAAGGTCTCTTAGAGTTGACTTTAGGAGTCATACAAAACTAGGCTGAAAACAGAGGAAGGGGAAAAAGTTCCATTTCCTTGCTGCTGCATTAATAGGACATTGCAGTCTTAAAGATTTGTCTTGAGAATGATGATGGATCAACAGTGATCCCTAAAAAGATGTTTTCTGCAGCAGAAGTGTCTGTGGAATTTGGTGCTGCAGGTGGTTATCACCGAGGCAAATGGGGCGGTTGGGCTTCAGCAACCCCAGCTGCATCATTATCCACTGCAGCAATGCGAAGAAAGACTGCAGCAAACGTTTTTGAACCTCATGGCTCATGGCATCAGCTGATGACTTGAGAATCAAGAGGGGAAATTTTTTTCCCCAGCTTTCAAAATTGGCTTCATGTTTTCTGTGGGGCCTCTCCTTCCCAGGATATACTTACTGCCCTTCCCTCTGCTTTGTTGGCTTAGTAGATTGAGGAGGATATGTGATGGGCACCAGGCTCTGCTATGTGCCAAAGTAGATAGCATAAAATATCTTTTCCTGTATTTGCCTGCAAAAACTAATAATTATTTGATCACATAGCACCTTCTGTTCAGAAATTTCACAGACTAGCTACCATAAAATTCACATAATTGCCATGCTGCTCAAAATAGAAGAATCAAATTCAGCTTTTACACAAAAGATAACCAAAATACTAATTTCTGCTGGTTATATTTTCCAGCCACCAAAATGTCAGGTTCCAAGCACAGTGCCTGGCCTCACTAGGACCCACAGAGTAACCCTTCCTAACCCACCATGCTAGAAGCATCCAAACCCACCAACGTCTCCAAAACTTGTCTAGCAGAGAGGGCTTCGGCCAAGTCTGCCACAGGGCAAACTGCCTTCCAGTCCAGCGTGCTGGATACAGGATTTGGCATTCAAATCCTCCCTCCACCTAAAGACTCCATGTCCTTTATTGTTTATGAGACAGCCATGCTGTAGGCTGATATTCTTTTAATTAGTCTGATTAAGGGGATTTCACACTGCATGGACTAATTCATTAAGCTGAAATAATTCACTGAGCTAAATTATACTGAGGATTGCTTTTACAGCTCTATGGTTAGAGCACTGACCTTAAACAAAGGGGACTCAAGATAAATAAGCTACAGAATCTACAAGGTGTGAAGAAAGGCGTGGCTTTAACCAGACTTACCCAAATTCATTAATAAAGCCTGTCTACTCTACTATCATTAATAAAGCCATTTTCATTAATAATGAAATTAATGTCTACTCTTCTGTAAGTATCAAAGGAAAATGGGCTTCAACTTAAAAAATATTAAATGTCCTAGGACATAGAGATATCTGTTAAACAAACCTACTGTGTGTGTATGTATGTCTTTGAATCAGCCTTCCTTACTGTCCCACAGTTTTGAAACAGAAAGGTGAAAAAGATTTCAGAGGGCATCAAGTAATGAATAGTACCAAATGCATACAAATGATGGTTCCCAGGTTGGAATAATTTTGAGGTCATTTACTTTCAGATCCTTGCTTTAACTTGATTTTACCTGAGAGGCTTACTTTCAGGTAGAGGTTGTAGTGAGATGAGTGTCAGCCTCCTCTCCCAATTAACAAGAGATAGGAGAAAACTACCTCAAGTTGCTCTAGGGCATGTACAGGTTGACTATTAAGAAAAATCTCTTCACTGAAAGGGATGTTAAGCATTGGAACAGGCTGCCCAGGGAAGTGGTGGATTCAACATCCCTAAAGGTATTTAAAAGACATGTAGATGTGGAGCTTAGGGACACGGTCACTAGCAGTGTCCCCCAGGGCTCGATACTGGGGACAATCTGTTTAGTATCTTGATGATCTGGATAAGAGAATCGAGTGCACCCTCGGCAGGTTTGCAGACAACACCAAGTTAGGCGGCAGTGCTGGTCTGCTGGAGGGTAGGAAGGCTCTGCAGAGGGATCTGCACAGCCTGGATCCATGGGCTGTGGCCAATGCTATGAGCTTCAACAAAGCAAAGTTCTGGGTCCTGCACTTGGGTCACAACAACCCCTTGCAATGCTCCAGGCTTGGGGAAGAGTGGCTGGAAAGCTGCTCATGGAGAAGGACCTGGGGGTGCTGATTGACAGAGCTGAACATGATCCAGCTTGTGCCCAGGCAGCCAAGGCAGCCAACAGCATCCTGGTCTGTATCACAAATAGCAGGGCCAGCAGGGCCAGAGCAGTGATCATCCCCCTGTACTGGTCACTGGTGAGGCTGCACCTCGAGTCCTGTGTTCAGTTCTGTGAAGCTCACTACAAGAGAGCAACAAAGCTGGGAAGGATCTGGAGCACAGGTCTGATGAAGAATGGCCTAAGGAACTGGGGTGTTTAGTCTGGAGAAGGCTCAGGAGGGACCTTACTACTCTGTACAACTACAGGAAAGGAGGATGAAGTGAGGAGGTGGCTGGTCTCTTCTCACGGGTAACAAGTGATAGGACAAAAGGAAATGGCCTCAAGTTACACCATGGGAGGTTTGGATTGGATGTAGGAAAAAATTCTTCTCTAAAAGGGTACTCAGACATTGGAACAGGCTGCCCAGGGAAGTGGTGAAGTCACTGACCCTGGCAGTGTTAAAAACCAGTGTAGATGAGACCTTTAGTGACATAGTTTAGTGGTGGACTGGGCAGCCCTGAGGTATTGGTTGGACTTGATAATCTTGAAGGTCTTTTCCAATGTAGTTGATTCTATGATTCTCTGGTTTAGCAGTGGAGTTGACCATGCTGTGTTATTGATTGGATATTGATTTGTCTACTGTTTCCTAACTCTTCTATGCATTGTTTGAAGGGGAATTCCCACACCCTTGGTTTTTCTTCCCTTTCAAGACCAGGGAAGCTATGGAAGCAGTTTGACCCTCTCTTCTGGTAATACAAGAAAAATGGCTCTCACTTCACCTGACATTCCTTAGCAGTGATACATCCACATACTGTTGTGTGTTGAATCAGCTGCCCACTCACAGCATCTAAAACTGGGGATGGTTAATGCAGCTAGAAAAACTGTGGGGGTTAAAAGTGGAAGTGTTTCATCATCGTGAACAACAGCATTGGAGGCTAAGAGACCAATGCCTATAGGAAGCCTACAGCTCTGCTTCCTTTCTAAAACACAAGGCAAAGACAGAAAGCAACAGTTTATCCTGTAACATAGTAAATCCCACTATACAAGTTAAAAAGTGCCCAAAGGCTTTGTCTGCAGTCACCTGAATCCAGCAAAGCTGCCTTTTCTAGAAAGAAGTCAAAGCCATGCTGCTGGGCTGGCTGGAGAACCGACCTTTCCAACCCATCTCCAGCTACAAATGCAAGCAGCTGTTGCCAGATAAAACTCAAAGGTCGCATGCTACCTAATCTTCACCACCAAGACTCTAGTCAGGCTTTGTTTTTTTCTCAGTATTTCTTTCTGCCACCAGGCTTAATTCTAATACTGAAAAAGATTCAAGAACGGCTTCTCACAAAAATTTTAGAGCTGAAAATGTGCAGAATGTGAATCATTAACATACAGTGATTATCCCGCATAATGCCAAGTGGGATGTCAGTGCTTCCATCACTCTCCAACCCCACCCAGTCTGGTAGAGATGATCTCTAGCATACAGGGAAATGATATGTCAGAGGAGATGCTGGGAACTGTGGTATGCTGCAGCCTTGCTCAAACATGTTACTAATTGTGTTATCATTTATGGACTCTTCTGTTTCTAGTCAGTAGAACTGCCTCTATGTAGGACTACACAGAAAAAGCTATATACCTTTTCAGGAGACTGACAAAATTTATGGGAGATTTTTGTTTCTCACACAGCTCTTAAGTACATTAGGATTTGTAGGGGACATCTTAGAGAAAGAGAAAAAGGGTTCATTAATTCAGTCAGTCCACAATTTCTTTAAATAATATTACTTTTTCCAATACGTATTTTTCCAAATAAATCTCCCAGAAATTTCTGCTGTTCTGGGGAAACTGGTATAACTCTTCTTTAAAGGATCCACATGTGCAGGAATGAAGACGTGATACAGAGTGTTCGACACATATTCTGTTACGATAGGAGAGTTAACCTTGAGGTTTTTTGGTGTTGGTCACTTGTGAATGGAGGAAACATTGTTAATCAGGTTTCTCTGCTTCTGTAGCTGAAAGACAAAAAAACTGATTGAATTATCACCACCACTTTCCAGAACATGTAAGTCAAAGTCTCTTTGGAGTCACTCCAATGATTGTGAGAGATGAAAAATAACAACAGGCCACAAACTGAGGAAGTATCAGACCAAACCAGTTTAACAGATTGCGAACAAAGTTCACTTTAGCTAGTCAAAATCTGAGATGTGTTTGAATCAGAAACATCTCACTGTGGAATTCTTTAGTGTCCATTTGCCCTCATCAGCAGTACTTTTCCAACTAGTTTGCAAAGCACAGTGATTGGCACTTTTATTAAAGACTCTGAAAAATGGTGTCATGGCCTAATCCAATAATAACCTGCTACTTAATAATACAATAATAATCGTGCTACTTTGAAAGCTGAGTCAATTTTATTTAAACCTGCAAATCTTTGTTCATGAGCTAAGCACCAAGGCTCAGGCACTACTGTGCAAGACAAAGTACAGCAGAGACTGGTGCTGCCTTGTGAGTTCACGAGTGCAGCAGCATGATCACAAGACTGCATCAAGAGACCTCTTCTGACATCCTTGAGATCTGAGAAAATAAAGATCTTCACTGAGAGGCAAAGAGAGGAAATATTTTTTGTGTCTCATTTCTTAGGACTACACCTATCCCATTGTGTTTACACAGCCTTCCATAGCCTTTCTTACAGTAACTGCTACTCCTTATTTAAACAGCTGTTGATATTTGAGATTTTACCAAGTATTTCCTGTTTGGGTGATCCCACAGTCTGTATGCTGCTTTATCAATGCAAAGGCCAAACTGCAGGAAAGCCGACTGTTCCTTTGGAAGAACTGACGACCTACTGCACAAACTCAGTTGTTCAACCTCACATACAGCAGACCAGGGTCTATGAAAAGATCTGCTTGTAACAGAACTGCTGTACCACAGATGCACTCTGCCCACTGGTAGAAGCAAACTCTTATCATTTCGTCATTTCAAAAGAAACGTGAAAATGGACAGAGGAAAGGTAAGCAGAAGAGGAAAGAGAAAGAAACAAGGGGGAGAGAGAATTTTGTTACTTAAAGTAGAGCACTGTAGGGAGAAGGAAGGAGGGGTCAGCTAGGGCTAAGGCTTTGCTGCATGACAGAAGACGAAGCCTCAGTCATATCTGTCAAACATTGTTTTGTGTAACTGAAGCTAAGCCTCATAGAATCACAGAATGGTTTGGGTTGGAAGGGACCTTAAAACTCATCCACTTCCAATCCCCTGTCATGGGCAGGAACACCTTCCACTAAGCCGGGTTTTCAAGATAGGAAAATCTTAGTACAAGCCACCTTATACACATTAAAAACAAGGTATTTTCAGTATTAGAAATAGAACGTCTCAGGAGAACTGATGTGTCATACGTGCCTAAATATTTAACTCTTGCTGCTTACACAGTCATCTTCAGGAGACGACCAAATAGCACGAACCTCTAGGGCAGAAAAATATTTTTATCTAGGCTGACCAAAACTCTCCTAATTTATATTAAAAAGAAGTATAACTTTAATGTTCGACATACTAATTTCATTCTCCAATTCATCATCTTCACCACTGGTGTCTCTGATCTGTTGCTTCTGATAATACCAAGCACCTTATCCATGAATGTTCAAATCAGTCATTTTAGACCTAAAGGCAGCTGCATGTGGGCTAGAAATCAGCTGATTTCTGTGGCTCTCAGAGGCACTGTCCTCAGCTAGACAGAGATGTCCCCTGACATCCATCTACCTGGACTTGTGCAAGGCATTTGACACTGTCCAACACAACTTCCTTGCCTCTGGCTGGAGAGGCATGGATTTGACAGATGGACCACTTGGTGGATATGGAATTGGCTGGATGGTCACACTCAAAGAGTTATGATCAGTGGCTCAATGTCCAGGGGTCGGTGTTGGAACCAGAGCTGTTCAACATCTTTGTCAGCAACATGGACAGTGGGATGGAGAGCACCCTCAGCAAGCTTGCTGATGACACCAAGCTGTGTGGTGTGGTCAGCACACTGGAGGGAAAGAAAGGGTGAAAGTCTCCTTAATTCAGGCACTTAAATATGCCAGGTTTGCTTAAGGTGGTCCAAGAGTCATGCTTATGTAAATCAACAATTATTTTTTTTTTTTAGAGAAAGAGGAAAAACCAATATGGAATAGAGGTAAACTCTTTACACTTAAGAATGTTTCTCCCCCATCCCTGGGCTGTGTTATACTATATATTATCACTGTAATCAAAGGGGGTGTGTATAAGAACTTGAAAAAAACAAACCAACCTGTCTGTAAGGTATTCCATATATCACCATCCTGCAGATGGCTTTATTTCCAAAGTGCCAGGCTGCACTGCTGTTAAAGCCTCCCCATGCCCATTGCTCCTAAGACCTACTTCAGGACTTAACCACTGCATCAGGAGTAATCAACTCCCTACAAGTAAGAGCCATTTTTTTATTGATGTCATCACTTCTAAAAGAGCTGTAGGCTGTAAAAGTGGTTTTGCTGTGATGATTTTATCAAGCACCCAGCTGATACAGAGCCTGCCATTCTCATTTGTGCATCACCGGTTTTCTCAGCGACAAACAATTAACTTTGGTTTAATAAATTAATGGCAGAGACAAGCATGAGCCTCAACAAATACTTTTTTAATAAATTAATAATCTAGGCCTGTCTCATTAAATCAAAAGAGACAGTTTATAATGTCATCGCTAATAAATAGCTTCTTCAAATCCAGCACCAGGTGGAATAAAACTAAGAGCTGTAAAGCTCTCCTTTTGTTTAAAAAAACCTGCCTGCCTTGTCCCATGTCCCCAGAGTGTATTTAAGCAGATATGTATGCATGTACAAAAGCAGCATCAGCTAATACTGAAATACTGTTTAATGTGACCCAAACCCATACCGTATCTGCATAAAATATTTCAAGATATATTAACTTTGCTGATGATATTAATAATTAACATTATTTTCTAGAACACCCATAGCCCTATATGGGAGCAACATGAGCTGCATATGGGTTGAACAGCATTTTTCTTTCCCAAATGGCTTTTGCTGCCTGTCACAGCATATGATCAAGCCTTTTTATAGGATTTGAAGCTGACAGCTTTGCCCCACACCTGCAAGCCCAGGTCTAGTCAGCAGCAGGGGCTGAGGCTGTCATTCCACTTCACAAAATTAGTTTCCCATGTGGGGAAACAAGCTTTCCTCACAATAAACTACAAAATCAAGCATGTATCTAGTTCCAAATTTTTCCAGATCCAATGGTTTTGGCTTTATTTCACACCCCTCTTTGCTTGTAACAATTCATCTGTCTTCCCAGGTACCAATTTGCATTGAGCAAATATCTTCTACATTCAAAATATGAAATTTCACAAGCAAGGCACTAAATCCACTTATCTGTCATAACCATTCAGATAACATTGCAGCAGATACAAGCTTCTTACTTTTTAGCTAAATCTTACCCTGATGCAAGGTAACATATTCTTTTATCTAAGCTGTAATTGCAAATGACCTTTTTTTTCCACCACTAAAAGCTTAAAAAGTCAGTCTGTACTGTAAAGAGAATATGAACTCACCTTACTCTCACCGTTTCTTTCATTTGCATTTCTACTAAAAAAGTAAACTCTTAAACTAGTTCAAATACAGATTAAACTATAGAATCTGGCAGGTAGAAATTATTTTCTGCTGACAGCCAGTAGAAACAAACCGTGAAATTCTGTTCTTCATGAATTTGATGGGAAAATTATCTCTGTGATCATCTACTGCACACATGTAGATACAGGTCTGCCAGTATCATTCTGTCAGACAACAGGGGCTGTCAGTGACTCATAGTTGTCCCCGTTCTTTTGTGACTTTCTAGTCACCTCTTCTGCACGCCTCTTTCCTGCCACCCCTTGGTTAAAGAGCAGTGAAATTCTTTTGTTGAAAGAATTCCTATTGATTTCAAGAGGGACAAAATTGTTTTTAATTTGTGGTAAACAATTATTCTCTTTTACATAGATAGTAAGCATGAGTAAGGATCTTGTTTTTCAGAGATACTTGGCTCAATATACTTGCTTTGTAGTAAATGGTTGACCTCTTTCTACCTGGCTCTGTGAACTTCAGAATCCTGTGCACAGTCAGCCAATATAATCTCATCATAGTCAGCCAATATAATCTCATCAAAGTATTGGAATTAAGCATTAAAGCAACCACAGATAAAAAATAAATATGCATTTTGTACTTAGCTTTGGATTACACTCTGCAACAACTAAGAACTGATAAAAATGGCACTGTTTACACTGTCAAAATTGTTTCTAAATAGATATCACATTGGGAACCCTTCTTTTTGTAGGCCACTCAGTCAGAGGAATAAATCAGACTGGGAGCATCACAAAATTTAAATTCTGCTAGTCCTTTTATTTCTGAGACAGGACCTTGTAGATTCATATGGATCACTTTGTATGAATTCCACAAAACTCTATATTTTTCACTAAGTATATGATGTTTATCCAAAAGCACAATTACACACATACACATGTATGAGGCACTGTATACTAAATCCTTTGGCAGAAATGCATAGAGAACAGACTTTTTGACTATATTGACTAAAATGATTAATATTTTTTTTCCTCACACGTTCCATTCATAATGGTATTTTTCTTAAAGCCATATATTCCTTTCTTTCCATATTTTTTCTTTCATTTTTCATTTTCTTAAAGTCGTATTTTTCTGAAAGCCACTGTATTCTGAATTATTTATCAAGCAGCTACCTCTTTTGCCTATTAACTCCATCCATGCAATACATTACTACATCTGTAGTCTACTAGTTTTGGGGTTTTTTAACCTAAAAAGAGTTCATTGCAATCATTTATCACTGTTCCTTGTGCTGTATTGGCAATTAATCCAATCATATCAATTCTGTTATTTGCCAGAATGAATATAGTTTTTATTATGAAGGATTTCAAGGGAAAATATCCACCTCTGTGAAATCCAAGTTCACTTTCTATAAATTATCATGCATGGAAGTTTGAATTTTCCTTCTGTGAACCTTCATGAAAGCAAATTGAAGTCACTTTTGCATTTGGGAGAAGCAGTTCTGGAAAAGCTACAAGCATTTGCTGAAGCAGATTAACTTTAAAATGTAAATGACTTTGTGGTGAGTTTCCTAGGGCTTTTGCTCACATCTGTACCTACATAAGTTTAATTCTTCAAAGCAGACTATGACATAGGGTTGTACAAATGCCAATAAAAATTTATGTGCAGTAAGTGCCCTCAGCTGCTCCATACAACCTTACCATAAGCAATTCAAAGCCACGTGCATATCTTCAAATAAAATTTCAACAATTTCAAGATGTCATTCCCACTCTTAGCAGTACAAGACAGTAGACACACATGTGCAGTTTTGTCCTGCTCTCTAGGCTTGAATAAACTGAAAGTGTCTCCTTGACAAAAACACTCCAGAATCCCACAGATACAGCTTCACTGAGCCAAGAAGCCAGTTCAGAGTTCCCAGTCAGCACATGGCTGATTACACATCTGAACTACACCAAAGAGCCTGGGTGGCTCCAAGGAGGAGAACAATATTGTCCCTGTCTTCTAGTGCCAGAAACAGCATCTGTGGTGGTCTTGCTATATCACAGCTCCCTCTCCCACAAGTGCTGCCTTGGGATAAGGTGACCATACCTTTTCCAGTGCCGTTGTATGTTCATGATTCTTTTATTTCAGCAGATCCCTCTGAAGTTGTGATTCCTCCAGTATCTCTTGCAACTACCAACACACTTTGTAATCATGAATATATTAAGTACACTAATACATTAAAATGGATTAAGACAAAGATTCTCAACCTTTTGCATCTGGTGATCTCGCCCACCATAATGAATGAATGACCTGCGATGGTTCTCCTTTCAGCTTTCCGGAAACTTTTTGGCTCAAATCCGAGCCTAACTCAACAGCTCCTCCCAGAGGAAATTTATGGGCACAGCAAATAACAGAAACAGCTCTGTAGGAAACAATTGGGGTTGGGGAAGAAAGATACAGGCACACCTACCCTCAACAGCATACACTGCTGACTCCCTAGCTAGCCAAAGAACTGATCTATGGACAAGCAATCGTTTAGAGGCTAACAGAGAAACAAAAATGCAGAAATTAATCACCATAAGGAAAAATACAGTGGGAGCGATGTCCAGAGAAGTTAAGTGAGCTCTAAAGGAGCCTGCTGTATCACAATGCTGGTTATCTTTAGATTCTTTTTCAGTCATAAGGTTACAGAAAGGTCATTTTAGGAGCAACCAAAGTTACCCAGAAGTGCTGGACAGGTTTGGACAACGTATCTCAAAGAAGGTGAAGTAACATCCTGTTTTGTTGTTTTGGAAGGCTCTTCACATATATTCAACACTGCGTGACTAACCAATAACTGTCACAGACTTATACCTCCTCAGAGATGAGCCTCCAAATCCTTCACACAGCAATTTCAACCCCCTTTGTCACATGCTACGTTCTTGGTGGTGCTTTTACAACAGCATGCTTTTTGGTTTGGAGAAGGTATGGAAGGTATGAAGGGCCTCCAGACGGCTGCTTGACAAAGCCTAGGCATTCCCAGCAACTGGTACAACTTGAGCTCTGACAGTCCAGTGACAAATGGAAATCTCGCATTTGTGTTCTCAAAAAAAAAACTTGATGTAACTTGAGAACAGTCTGTCCACCTGCACATAAATGGGTAAGACCTCACATCTTCCAGCACCAAGACAAACAAATGCTGAAAGGAGCTTACCAGGTAAAAAAAAAAAGTCCTTAACAATGTTGAGGATGAAATAAGAATCTCAGCCTTCAGTAATCCAGTTTGGGGATGAAAACAGTTCATTTCTTGGCACACACTGCTTTGGGACAGAATTTAGAATAAGCTCACACAAACACCTTCTGTGGAATGAGTACAGGGCAGGTGATCATGATCAGCCAGAAGATCTGCATCTCCTCCACACTGAAGTGGTGTCCTTGACTGATGAAGATTGAGTCCCATGCTGGTTTTTTTTCAAGAATGTTGATAGGCAGGAGAGCTCAGATGAGGAAGTGTTATCTGTAGGAGGCTTGAGCAATAGCAGCAGCCCCACAACCAGTAGAGCTCAAGTAAAGGAACAGAGAAAAGAGGCTGCAGTACCTGCAGAAAAAAAAAGAATTAGTGTTACTTGCTCTTGGTTGCCAGTGAGAAGATGCCAAAGGACCTAAAATTTCCATCTGGTGACCTTCCCTACCACAGCAGAATGAATGACCTGCGATGGCTCTCCTTTTAGCTTTCAGGAAATTTTTCAGGCTCAAATCCCAGCCTAAAGCAACAGCTCCTCCCAGAGGAAATCTATGGGCACAGCAAATAATTGTGTTAAGTTTTTCAGGAAACGGAGGAGGGGAGAGGGGGAAGAGGAAGAGGAACATTTAACCTCAACAGCATACATTGCTGACTCCCTATCTAGCCAAACTATACATCCTTTTGACACTCAGCATTCAAAACTTTAAAAAGTATTAAAATAAGAGAGGCTGCTAGGGGATCATCCATTTTGTCCAAGGATGCCTTCAAGTAGGTTCTGGCTATCAAACACATCTCTGTAATAAGGGAATAAACCCTCCCTTAAGTACATAGCCAGAACACTAATAAAGATGTACAACTGACCAGTGAATTTGTACTCTTAGAGAGCTAGCAAAGCTGCACACATTTCTCAGCAAAGCTTGTCTGCTCCGAGTAGCAGCCGCTCCTTTTCCAAAACCTCATCTCAAAAAGCAGCTTCCTTAGGTTTTTTTCCTTCCACAATCATCACCACAAAGGAGGAGGAAAACAAATGGTAATCAGAAAAATAGCATCTTCAAAGATAACTTTGTTCCTCCAGTTGACCATGTAGGGTGTAAGAAAACCACAAAACTTGGACTACATACAGAACTGCTTCACTCACAGAAATCATTACGGTCCTTCAGACCGCGTCTTTAGGACGGAGAATGTCCTGAATGTTGTCATCAGCATCAGTTTCTTTCCTAGGGAACTGAAGGAATCTGATGATACAGCTTTCAGGAAAGCATGATGGGCAAGCTCTTCCCTAAAAACAGTGATGATGGCTCCTCAGCAACTGAATGGTCCAAAGATAATCTAAAGGGTGAATGAGAAGCTGCAGCTTCCCCTCAATAGAAGAAATACGTTAGAAGGAAGTGATAGGATAATTCTTTTTCTCCTAAGGAATCTACCACTAAGGACTCTCTCGCATGCTGGGAACTTGCTGCCAACCACCACAGCTAAAGCAGGAGATGACTGCTACTGTTATCTACAGCAACCACCATCCACTGGTAGCCTCTGTTTTAAGACTAATAGGGCAGGTGGGAGAATCTAACCTCAAAGAAGCTGCCTCTCCTCCTCCAGGAACCTCAGCAAAAAGACTTGCTAGCTAGACAGTAGCAAAAGCTCAGCTTCTCCAGCCAGCATGCTTCCCAGCAGCCCACACAGCCAAACAGAATTAGCCCCTTCCCACTGCTTTTCCTGACTCTCCTTTACAGGCTGAACCCCTTCACAAGCACAAGTACCTGCTGAGCTCAGGGGTTGTTACATTACTGTCTTGTGAAAAACACAAAGCTGGAAAAGGAGAGGAATGCCCAAATGTGCCTTTTCACAGCCATCACCATCATGCAGCACGTTCACAGCAAACCCCATCTCT
The DNA here is from genome assembly GCF_037157495.1 of Lathamus discolor. Lineage (NCBI taxonomy): Eukaryota > Metazoa > Chordata > Aves > Psittaciformes > Psittacidae > Lathamus > Lathamus discolor. The sequence goes on along the minus strand of NC_088889.1, from coordinate 61,338,743 downwards.
TACCCTGTTGACCTCTAGGAAACCAGACACTTGGCAGCCCTCATTCTTCTAGTCTTGCATTTTCTGGCTGAACCCTTCCCTCTTGCACTGCTCTCCGCCCTCTGGGCTCTTGGGGGCCAAACCTTGCCACCTGTAGGCTTTTCTGACTTTGTCACAAGTACTACAACACCTGCAAAAGCACACGAATATGTTACCATCTTTATTAGTATACAGAGGTGCTCCAGCTCAGGACTTGAATCCTTGGCATATCCTTCTTCAACAAAGCAATAAAGGAAACATTAGGGACCAGACCTTGAAAGGTAGCCCAATGCTCCAGAAGGAGCTTGAGCTTCTTGATGTACTTTCTGAGACTTGAGCATAAGAATACAAGCTGATTTAATGCAGTGTTGAGCTTTGCCTGTCCATTGAAACAGACAAGTCACTCCTGGCAAAGAGGTTTCCTACAAAAACCTCATCAGCATCTCACAGCTTTGAGCAGTTTGGAACTTCCCCATGTGAAAGAAAGCATCTGTTTCTATTCCTCCTTTTCTCTCTTTGTAGGGCAAGACTGACAGCACTGGAGGGAGGGCTAATGGCATTCATTATCATTCCCAACCCTCCTTTACAGGCTGAACCCCTTCACAAGCACAAGTACCTGCTGAGCCCAGGGGTTGTTACATTACAGTCCTGAGAAAAACCTAAAGCTAGAAAAGGAGAGGAATGCCCCAACTGTGCCTTTTCAGTTCAGTTTCATTACTTTTCTACCTCTGAATAACATATTGGTCACCAGGAAAAAAAAAAACACAAAAAAAAAACAACAAACAAACAAAAAAACCCCACACAAAAAACACAGTTTTCATTATTGGTTCCAGGTTTTGATGGACCAAAGAAAAAGTTCCACATTCACAAATCCTACACTTGTGATCACAAATCCCTCAAGATGGAAACATGTCTGTGGAAGGACACAACTTGATAGGTGGGCAAAACTACATTATTACAGAGATAATAATAGCGAAAGATAGTCCAGAACCTATCAAGGATCCATTCTTACAGGAATTTGCAGGTAGGATGAATGAGAAACACCAAATGACAACTGTTGTTTGTGGGAGTGACAGATGTCTGGTCTTTGGTCCCACAAGGATGCAAAGCCTGCAGCAGAGGTGAGAAGGCAAAGCCATAACTTGGTTTTATTCCAAGACAGCTCACGTAATGGTGTCATAAGTTACACAGCTCCCCCCTGGACACCAAATAACCTCAGAAAAGATTCCCCTTGCTGAGGTACAAACTTTGTGCTACCGCAAAGGCAGAGCAATTTGCACTGCCATTAAACAGGCACACAGACGAACTAGACAGCCTAACTCCGCCTGTTATTAACAGCCACAAGCACAGCTTCCCAAGGCATTCCAACGCCACAACGGTTCCCGTCATTCTCCGCACACGTGCCCAGGAGGATTTCATTGCACAGAGCTCCACAGGCATTTAAAAAACAAAGAGAGAGAGGCGGGGCTGCGGGGCCGCCTCCCTGCCGCTACTCACCTCCGTGCTGCCGTAGCGCCGCACCTCCGCACAGAAAGGGGGAGGCCATAGAGCCGCTGACCACCAAAGCCTGCCCTCAGCCCCGCCCCGAGCCACCGCCCAGCGCCGGCCCGCAAGGCCCCCCTATCCGGCCACCGCCCCATGGCGAGGCCCCCGGCCGCCCGCACCCGCCAGCTCCTCGACCCGAAAGTCTTGCAGGGCCCTGGGGCATGGACGGAACGTCTTCGGCCGCCACAGCGAGCCCTTGCCCCGCCCTGCCCTGGCCCAGACCCGCCCCCGGCACCGCCCCGCCGGGCAGCACCACCCGAAGCTGGCCCAGAGGGGTGGCTGGGAGGGGTTGGGGCCTCCGGAGGTCTCCGCGACGGTGAAGGGCCCAGGGGCCACCTCGCCAGCAGCCCCGGGCTTCGGAGGAGCACCCGGGATAGCCGGCTGCGGGAGACCCGGTAACGGGAAAGGGGGTTGTGCCCAGGCGAAGCTACAGATAGGGAGCGGCTTTCACTCGGTCTGACACCATCCGGCCCAGCCATCGCCGCCGTCTGTGGAGGGTATGGAGTTACCCCTCAGGGAACAACCGAGCTTTCCCTCAGGCTGGCTGCTGCAGCCACAGAGCTGGAAGCAAATCGGCTCAGAAGAGAAACTTCCACCAGACCAGGTTGCTCCAAGCCCTGTCCAGCCTGGCCTTGAACACTGCCAGGGATGGGGCAGCCACAGCTTCTCTGGGCAGCCTGTGCCAGGGCCTCACCATGCTCACAGGGAAGAGCTTCTGCCTAATGTCTAGTGTATCTAATGTCTGTAAGCCCTCCAGATAGTCCTTCCACTAGAACAGTGACAGGCTCTCCTCTTTCCCTCAGCTCTATGACCCTAGTCCAGTAAGCCACTTGAGAGGTTATCAACAGATTGCCTGCTAGTCCATTGCTTAAACACACTCCTGGACCCCAAAACCCACTTGCTTTGTCATCAGTTAAGAACATTTGATCTCCTCCCATCAGAGAGACTCTCCACAAATACTCTTTATTTCCATGTCAGCCAGCTTGTATAAAAGCATTGTGCAATTCCCTGAGCTGAGGTCCCATCGAAGGAGCCATATGGACCATGGTTCAGGGATTGCTGCTTTGTGGACCAATCTGCCTTTGTGGTTTTATAAGAGCTCGCACATTCCTCCAGCTCCTCCACTTCTTCAGAACTACTCTCATCACAATCTCCCCAGATAACCCCATCCCAATCCTTCAGGTCTGTACCCACAATCAACTTCTGAATGTAGCAGTTTATTGCACAATTCTTTGTGCAATAAACATGTTCTCTCTCTTTGCAATTCTTTTAAACAGGCCATCTCCAACTGCTTCTGCAAATCATCCCTTCCTAATCATCCCAAGTAACTGTAGTAGCCCTGTGCCGTCACCAAGCACATGCCCAAGGTGGCGCACACGCTCTCTTTACCATCTCCACCGTACGCACAGCGTTGTTTCATCCTCTCTACTACCGCCCAGGTCGACCCACTTCTTCGTCGCCCAGTGTACAGCAGGGGAGAAGGGGCACATCCATGCCTCCATAACAATTCCTCTGCTGACATCCTGCCGATTACACCAGGCTAAATGTCAGGGAACCAATAGAGGCTAAACAAAATTTATTGTTCAAGCTCAGTTAAAGCTCCACCAACTACAGATTTGGGATGTCACATGGATTCGTCACTACTCTGCTGATTCTTACAGTTTATAGCCAATGATCAAAAATGTGCAATTATTCACCTAATAAAAGCAGGGATCTCAGCCTCAAGGAGTTACCTTGGATGGTGTCCCAACCCAGGAGGGGTGGCCCTGACTGCAGGCCCACTGCTCCAAGGAGTACTAACTCCAAACAGCTCTCTGGTGGAGCTCCTTTTATACCCCGGTTGAATCTGGTCTGTGGTCAGACATGGTCATGTAGCCACCCCATGGGCTCAGTACCCCTTCTTTGCCTTTGTACCTGCTGACCTCCACCACATGGGTGGGACAAGAGCTGCACAGGGACTTTTCCCAGGATTTTGTCTGTGGCAGGAAGCTTTCACAGGCTTTTGTCAGGGTTTGTCAGGGCGGGTGTACCTGCCATAGGCTCCACCAGTGCCCATGAACCCTGTACAGAGCTGGCAAGGGCACAGCGATACCGGCGGGTTTGGCCACACCTAGGGGAGTGGATGGTAGGCAGCAGCATTTGGCCTGGGGCTCTGGGGCAGACTTCTAGGTGGAGCCTAATAATCTTCCTTTCCTGCTCCTCTTAGCTACCAACAGCAGTCATGGAAGCTGTGCTGGGTTGCTAATTTGCCACCCATCTCTGCTCCTTTCCTGAAAACTCTTTCAGAGCATATTGCTAAGATAAATGTCTTGCCACAGGGCTTAATTTCCCCCTCTCCTTTGTTTTGGAAGGGATGGAGACATTCGTAGCTGTAGACAGCTTGTGAATTTGGACTGATTGTAGGCATCTCTGATATTTTGTTTCTATGGTTTGTCTGGTCCAAAAATGCTGATGGAGTTATTAGAACAGTTAAATAGTCTAGGGCACTGGCTGATGTCCAGGTTTAGCAACTGCTAAACTGTGGCTCAGGGCAGTGAATTCCAGTCCAAGCTACTTAAACACCTGGCCTGGCTGGGAGGAGCTGTTTCTTTCAGCAGTCCCAGAGCAGCAGCTGGAGTCAGGAATATGAGATTTCCAGATCAAATGAGGATTTATTTCCTTTCATGCACACGCTGTGGTGGGAGATCACATCCAGGGGTAGAATGGATCAAAACTGTGACTGAGGGATAAAAGTGGTAGGCAAGGCTGGACTGGATGAGGTTTGGAGCAACCTGGTCTAGCAGAAGGTATCCCTGCCCATGGCAGGGGTTTGGAACTGGATGAGCTTTAAGGTCCCTTCCAACCCAAACCAGTCTGTGATTCTATGTATGTGCACAGTGATAAGCAGTTTATGAACAATTTGCACTCCTTTTTTTTCCCCCTCAGTCTTTCCTGGTCTTTGCCTCCCATCCTGCTATGGGTTCCTCAGTCTATAACAGGATCTATAGCATTAATGGCTTTTTCAGCCAGAGTTGAGTCTGTTCCTTGCTGTCCTGAATCCAATAAAATACTGTCATCAAGTTTCAGGCTTTCTTTTTCTTGCAGAGGCCCCCTTGCTTCTCACAGGCTAGCGTTTAAGGATATGGCAGTAAGCTCAAGTCACTCCAAGGCTCTTATATGTTTAACACAGCTCACAAAAGAGAGCTAGTGATGTGTATGGGTTTGCATAAAGCAGGCTGAAGCTGAGTAGAATAGGACTTTACACCAAGTGTCCAGCTGGTTTTATAATTTTCAGCATCTCTTCACCACTGTGAAGCATGCAGGACAAAGGGGGCTGGTCATCCTGCTTTGTTTTACCTTGCTCAGCTCAGGCAGTCTCAGTGAATATCCACATTACGAGGTGAGTTGTGAAGATAACAGCTGTGAAGATAACAATGATCTTAAAGGTCCTTTCCAACCTAAATGACTATAATTAAATTCTGATGGTGAAGTAGAAGCACTGTGGTGAGGAGTAGTTTATGCTGCTCCATCACTTACATCTAGTTCAGTTGTGGATACACCTTCAGACCTTCTTTAAGGAAAGCAGGGCAGGTCAGATGAGCTGTGTGAGGGACAGGACCAGAAATTAGAGGCTGAGACTAGCCATAACAGTTTCTGAAAGACTTTTGTTGGGGGGCAGCTGCAGCTGGAGCCATGTGGTGCCGGGTGTCACCCATTCAGGGTGACAGAACTTGCATGTAACGCACAGGGCTGAACTGTGCCTTGAAGCCATTCACTTCTAATAATTTCAGGTGTTAGCATCGTTACAAGGTGGATGAATATAGACAAGGAGAATGTTTCCTTTTGTCTTCTCCCTTTCTCCCATTTAAAGTAGCAGGACCATCAGTCAGAACAGTACTTTCTGTATTTCTGCAGTATCTGGGTCACATTAGTATCCCTATTACCTATTTTCATTCCATCCAGGCAGGAAAGTAGTTAACACGGGGATGAGACCTAAGGACTAATCTGTGTCTGACAGCTGTTCAGAGCCTGGAATTGTTATGAGGATCATAGAATCACAGAATAGTTTGGGTTGAAAAGGACCTTAAAGCTCATCAAGTTCCAACACCCCTGCCATGGGCAGGAACACCTTCCACTAGACCAGGTTGCTCCAAGCCCCATCCAACCTGGCCCCTTTAGGCACTGGAAGCTGCTCTAAGGTCACCCTGGAATCTTCTCTTCTCCAGGCTGAACAAGCCCAGCTCTCTCAGCCTGTTTCCAGAGCAGACCTGCTCCAGCCCTTGGAGCATCTTCGTGGCCCCCTCTGGACTCACAAAATGATCTATCAGTCTTGCCTCCTGTGTTGAACTAGGTCCATGGTTTTGTAAGAAGGGATTTCTTGGGCAGTAGGCAGGGCCATCTTTGGCACACCAGGAGCACCAGCCAAAACTGAAGCCTCCCTTCATATAGACTTGAATTTGATGATCTGAATTTGCACTGGCAGAAGCTGAGGGATGCTTGTTAGTTATGTAGATTTATATTCACAAGCGTACATTCATTTCTACATACTAATAACACTTTTTTGCCCTTCTTTTATTTCTGCTAGGTTTGCTTCCTCCATGTGAATTCAGCTACAGTCATGCTCTTTCTGGTTATTAAGAGTTCCTTTTCTCTATAATCTTCCTCTTGCCTCTTTCATAGCCTAAGCCAAAAATATTTGTCTACCACAAGTGATCAATACCAGATTTGTTGTGTAGGCAGGACTAGCAATGAGTAAGGGATAACAAAACAGAGAAAATGGATGCTTCGCTAAAAATAGACCTGCTGCAGAAGGTAGAAACTGGTTCCTCATGGCAAAGCTAAAGGATAATTAATTGAGCAATTGGGATGAATTTGGAAAATGATTCTTGGTGAACCACATCCTTCCTGCCCTCAGTGAGGAGGCAGAGGATGATACAGTTTTGAAGCAAGCAGAGCAGTGGTGAGAGGGGCTGTATCTGCAGCCGCTGGTGACTAAAGCTGCCTATCACTTGGCTTTGTTTTAAGAGGTGGCAGCATTATTGCCCAGAAGATATGCTGGCAATTTGTGGGATCTTTTCTGAACGAGTAGGAATCTGTGTGGAGCTCAGTCTCAAGCTGAGTAGACAAACTACGGAAAGAGGAGACACAACAAGGTTTCTTGCTTGCTTGCTTGTCTGTTTTCTCCTTGTACTTTGCCTGTCATGCCTGCAGTTTTGGGGGGCTGTCACTTGCCATGGCTTCAATCAGTGTCAAACATTGTCACCTACTGAAACCAGTAGATGAACCAGTCACTATTTGAATAATTTCTTTCCTGAAATGGTTCCTATAATGCCTATGATTCTCACTGATGACAAAATTAGCTGAAGGGCTTGCCATTACAGTATTTGTTAGGTACCTAAAAATTCAATGAACACCCTTGGGTAGGTTCATTGAAGAGAGGTTCATAGAAGAGAGGAGCACAGATTGGTGCCCTAACTGGGGAAAAGACCAGCAGAACTCAGCTGTGACACTGTCCCAGTATCTATTCTGCCAAACCAGCATGATGTGGGCTGCCCAGCTCATACACGTGCATTGCAGCTGATCAGCCTATGCATAGCTTTTAACTATCAGCAAAGAATTATTTCTTCGCCTGGTAGGCATGAAACAGGGGAGCTGCAGGGTTTTTATTTGTGGAGGTCTCTCAGTGAACACAGGACATACATTGCTGGAAAGAGAGTTGTATCACTTCTGCTTTTTCCACAGCAGCTTCTTATCATAAACTGTAGCTTTCCCTCTCTAAGGGGAAAGTCTTTCTCAAATGGGCTACAACAATTGTTTTGAATATTCTCGCAAGGCTTTAGAAAGATTTGGTCAATTTTATCATTTTCTAGGGGCAACTCTGACTCCCCTTGTCTATTGCTTGATCTGTACTTTGTGTTCTTTCATAGAATCACAGAATCACAGAATGGTTTGGGTTGGAAGGGACCTTAAAGCTCATCCAGTTCCAACCCCCCCTGCCACGGGCAGGGACACCTTTCACTAGACCCAGGCTGTTCCAAGCCCTGTCCAGCCTGGCCTTGAACACTGCCAGGGATGGGGCAGCCACAGCTTCTCTGGGCAGCCTGTGCCAGGGCCTCACCACCCTCACAGGGAAGAACTTCTGCCTAAGATCTCATCTGAATCTCCCCTCTGTCAGGTTAAAGCCATTCCCCCTTGTCCTGTCACTACATACCCTGGTCAAAACCCCCTCTTCTACTTTGATTACAGTTTGAAGCTACCAAACCTTTGTCATTCATTCTTTTATCTTGACTATTCCTTGACCCATTCTACAATGTCTTGCCTCCAGAGGAGTGTCCTGCACACTTTCCTCTCAAAACAGGGAGCAGCCGCTCCTGCCCTTCTGCAACCCCACAAATCTCCTGCTGAAATAGGAGGCGAGATGCAGTTTCCTGCACAAATTAATTGCAGACATTTCAGCTGCTAAAGTAATTGCTTGTGGGAAGGGATAGCATGTAATTTGAGAAAGGATTTTGCTTCTCCCCTACTGTGTATAGTAGAAACATGCTTGGCACATATGCCTGCTGCTGGGAACTTAGGAGGGCTAGGGAGTATGGCTGCACCTGCGTTCTGTATCCACCATGTGTTCACATCACAGAATCACAGAATGGTTTGGGTTGAAAGGGACCTTAAAGCTCATCCAGTTCCAAACCCCTGCCATGGGCAGGGACATCTTCCACTAGACCAGGTCGCTCCAAAGCCTCTTCAACCTGGCCTTGAACGCAGGGAGATTCTTCCCTGTGAGGGTGGTGAGGCCCTGGCACAGCGAAGCTGTGGCTGCCCCATTCCTGGCAATGCACAAGGCCAGGTTGGAGGGCTTGGAGCAACCTGGTCTAGTGGAAGGTGCCCCTGCCTGTGGCAGGGGGTTGGAACTGGATGAGCTTTCAGGTCCCTTCCAATCTAAACCATTCTGTGATTCTATGACATGTACTACTGATGCCTGAACTCATCCATTATGTCTTGGCTATGTCAACTCATATGGTTTTCAATGCATATGGCTGTGGCTTGCATATGGTTATTTCCCCCTCACTTATTAGTAGCAACAATTACAGGTGATAACTTGCCATGGTTCACTGAGTAGTTCAGATCAATGCATGTTGTCCCCAGGTTTTTCAGAGTGCAAACTACAAAAATGAATTTAATTGCTTTTGTGGAAGCACAGGCCTAGCTCAAGATGTGGCTTTCACAGCCAAACTGAAAGGGTAAAACACTCATTGATCTTCTGTTCATGGTAGGCACCTATCACTTTTCTTGTGCTGAAACTTAAACTGAAATCACTCAGACATCCTTAGTTTGCAGAACTGACCTGCAGTATCCTAAGCCCGGGCTTTTCCTCTGAATTTTGCCATAGTATTTTCTGGGCAAAACTGCCAGAAAATAGGTTGCAAAATAAAACACAAGTGAGAGAGGAGAGGTGTTCACCCCCTGCCTGATTTTAAACGGGGGTCCACCTGGTGAGAAGGTCTAGTACAGTTCAGGCAGGTTCTTGTTGCACCACAGTGATTTTCCTATGTCTACTTTAAACCACCCTCTGTGGTCTTCTTCAGAGAAGGAAAAATGTGCCTTTCTGCTCCACAGAAGCTACTTATAGTAATGTTCATGGTGCTGGAGGACTCTCAGCTTTGCTAAGTGGCGGGCCGGGGGAAAGCAAGGACTCGAGATAAGAATAGTACGTGGAATCTTAAATTTGACGGGCTTGCCAGGGAGGAAATTACAGCTTGAAGGAGGAAGAGTGGTTGTGTTTTGAATTTTCTGTAGTAAATATAAAGTCTGGGGGTTTTGGTGGTGAGGAGGCAGTTCCACCAGGAATGTGTAAGGCTTTGTTTGGGACATGCCTGGCACAGATGTTTTTCATTATAAGAGAGCAAGAGGAGGACTTGGTGACAAGGAACACTTGTATGCTACGGTAGAGATGGTGTAAAAGATACAGGAAGGCAGGCAGGGATGAGTGTGGAGGGAGAGGGGACAGAGTCTGGAGGACACTGCAAATCATTCAGGTGATACCTGAATGAATTTGGCATAGGGTTGCCCTTTCCTCCCCATCTCCACTGAAATAACAAGTTGCTGACCTCACCTGGCAGTACCTGCAGTGCAGTTCCCAACTGTGCTATGGGCCAGCCAGTTGTCTCTTTATGGTCTCTATTTAAGAATCTGATGCTTGCTTTTTGAATTATATTTTAAATTCTGCTCTCAGGCCAGCTTGGACTTGTACTGTGGAAGAAGTGTTAGTATTTATGCCTGCTGTTCTGAGTTTCTGCAAAGATTTCTGCCAGGGGAAGTAGAAGGTTAAAGGGGAAGTAAGGGAAGTACAGAACTGCTCTGCAGGTCCAACCTGGAAATGTGCTGGCATGCTGGCATGCACCATCACCTTCAGTTCACAGGAGGTAGAAAGATGAAATAGCATGTCCAGGGCCACACAATAGGCTGCTGTCAAAGCACAAGCAGTGCAGCCATTCCTCATTCCTTCCCGTTGGACTCTGCAATTCTCTGGCTAAGCTGTCCTGGCTATCCATTCATCCTACTCTCCCCTCATAAGACAACCCCTGCAGTGCTATGTCCAGCTCGGGGGCGACAATACAAGAGAGATGAGGAGCTGTTGGAGCAAGTCGAGAGGAAGCCATGGAGATGCTCCAACGGCTGGAGCAGCTCTGCTCTGGAGACAGGCTGAGAGAGCTGGGCTTGTTCAGCCTGGAGAAGGCTCCAGAGAGACCTTAGAGCAGCTGCCAGTGCCTAAAGACGCCAACAAGAAATCTGGGGAGGGGCTTTTGACCAGGGCCTGTAGTAACAAAACAAGGGGGAATGGATTTAAACTGACAGAGGAAAGACATAGATGAGATATTAGGAAGAAGTTCTTCCTTCTGAGGGTGGTGAGGCGCTGGCACAGGTTGCCCAGAGAAGTTGTGGCTGCCCCATCCCTGGCAGTGTTCAAGGCCAGCTTGGATGGGGCTTGGAGCAACCTGGTCTAGAGGAAGGTGTCCCTGCCCATGGCAGGGGCTGGAACTGGGTGAGCTTTAAGGTCCCTTCCAACCCAAACCATTCTGTGATTTTATGAGTCTATGTGTTGGACTTCCAGATCATTCACAGAAATGGTGGAAAGGAAAGACTGGCGAGTCTTGTTTATTCTCACCACTTCCCATCCTCCCCTGCATTTCCATTGTGCTCTAAATGAAAGAGAGAGTTTCTGAAATTGCTGAAAGCCTGAAAATGTCTCTTTTTTCTTACAGGACTGTTTAAGAGATTGTGTTAGGTGTTTAAAAATGTGTTAGCTCTTTAAAAATGTTTGAGGGTTGGTTTTTTTAGGGATATTTGATACTACAAAAGTCAGGCAGTTCAACAGCCTTGTCTACTTTTATCTTTGGTGGGGTGTTTTTTTCTTGGTGAATACTTGAATATTTTCAGCCTGGGTTATAAAGAGTAGCTGGTCAATTTGTACTTCTGCTCATTAGCACTGGTTGCTGGTACTGGTTGCACCTTTCTATACTAACTGTACATCCTAGAAAGCTAATGGAATTCTTTTGCGAAGAAGTGTTAAGATTAAGGTAAACAAGGGAGAAAAGTGACCTCGGGAGGTCAGCTGCCCCATCCCCACAGCCTCAGGGCAGAGCTGACTGTGTACAATCAATCTGAGAGATGTTTGTCTCACCTGACCCTCTAAAACCTCTGGTAGGGCTGATTCCTCGATCTCCTTTAGCCATGCATGTCATCGTAATATTTTTCCTCCTATCTAAGCTGGACACCCCTCTTGCTATAGTTTTATCCCTGTATTTCTTGTGCTGTTTACCAAGGGTGTGGAAGGTAGGTTACTCCTTTTCTCTTTACAGATGCTAATACTATTCTTACCTCCTTCCTTTAGACTGCCAATTCCAATGAATATTGAGCTACTGATACAGTTTTATGATGAATATTACAATTTCTCTCTAATATTTTCATCCAGATGATATTTTTCCTTGGTTTTTTTTTTTTTTTTGCCAAGGTCACATGAAACAGCATTAAAGCCCTCAGCAGAACCAGCATATGTAGTTCCTTTTCCTTACCTTGTATCTCTACAAGGTCTTTGTCATAAAAATAAATTTAAACATGCTTCATTGGATGTTTGTGACAGATGTGTGTCGGATGTTTAGCTACCTCCCAGTTACCTGGTAGGTGTTCCCAAATGGTTTGTTAGTTCTGTTTTTCTATTGGAATTGAAGTTAAGTGAAGCAAGTCATAATTCTGACTCATTCCCTTCCTCTTTTCAAAGATAGACACTGTCTTTACAACTGTTCTGGAACATGCTAGTCCTGCACAAACTGTCAGATACTGCTGTATTGACAGGTTTGAGGGTTGTTCTAAATTTCCCTGGATTAATTTCATCCAACTAAAGCCCATAGAGTTTACCTAGTCTGTTCTTTCTGATTCTAGCCTGAAGTTATCCCTGATATTGCTGATGTTAATTCTGCTGCCTACCTGATCCACAGTGACTTTTTAATAGACACCAAAGAAAAACATCCATTAAACACTGCCTGCTTGGTAGGAGCTTTCACTGCCTCTTAATAGATCCGTTCCTCACTTGTTTCTTCACTTTTACTAATATCGTAGCAATGCAAGCTTTATAATCTTTTGTCCTTTGTATTTCACTTTTTGCCCTGGCCTCTCTGATCTTTATATACCTGTACTATCATTGCTTTTAATTTTTATCTCTTTTCCCACAATCTACATGCTTGCTGTCTATGGGGATGGTTGCCAAAGAGCCTCATGATTCAGTCTCTTTCTCCCTGCCACTTCTACATTCCGCCAGTTTGTGTCTTAGGTATGCTTCGATAAGGACTGGAGACTCCTATGAACTTCTTTCCCATGGGATCTCAGTTCTGTTCATTTAATGCCATGTTCTTTACAACAGCTTATTTTGCTGTTCTCACTTTCTCTTCTTCTAAGACTCTGAGACTTTATCATATAATATAATACTGCTACTAATAATAATATGAAAAAAGGAAATAAGAAAGAGAGCTAAAACAAAGAAAAACTCCAATACACAACAGTGATGCACAATGTAATTGCTTACCACCTGCTGATGAATGCCCAAACAGGGAGGACATCACTGCTCTGTGTGATTTCTCAGAATGCTGCATCTGCAGCATTTCTCCTCATATACAAGCTAAACAACCAGCCAAGCAGCCTGTGTTCTGTGGCATTCCTGTCTCTCTAGGCTCTTACTTACCTAAGCAATTCCAGCTAACCACTGAAATGTTTCAGTTTGGCTAAAGTTTAGCAATTTGATTTCAGAACTGTTTTCTTGCGGGCTGAATTTATCCCAGCCATCTCTGCACCAGCCACACTGAGGAGTTTAAATGCACCCAACCAATTCCTCACCCGCTGAAAAGTCCATCCATCAAATCTATATATCTCAAATTTAGAGAGAAGGAAGTTGTGGGGGCCATGCCAAAGGCCTTATAGAAATTCTAATAGATGACATCCATAGCTCTTCCCTTTTCCACTGACATAGTCACTCCATCTGAGAAAAGCCACTAGGCTGGTCAGGCAGGGCTTGCCCTTGGTGAAGCCATGCTGGCTGTCTCAAATCACCTCACTGTCCTCCATGTGCTGTAGCAGAGTTCCTAGGAGGATCTGTTCCATGATCTTCCCAGGCACAGAGGTGGGGCTGACAGGTCAGTAATTCCCAGGGTCCTCCTTTCCACCTTCTCTAAAAAGGGCCGCAATGTTTCCCTTTTTCCTGTCACCAGGGACTTCACCTGACTGCCATGGCTTTTCACATATCATGGAGAGTGGCTTGGCAACTACATCAGCCAATTCCCTCAGGACTCTGGAATGCACCTTGTCAGGTCCCATAGACTTATAGATGTTCAGGTTCCTTGGGTGGTTACTACCCTGATCTTCTCTTACTGTGGGAGTAACTTTGCTCCCCCAGTCTCCATTTTGCAGTCCATCAATTTGAGAGGTGTGGGAAGAGAGGTTGCCATCAAAGACTGAGGCAAAAAATCCTCAGCCTTCTCCTCATCTGTTGTTAGCAGTTTGCCAGTCTTGCTCATCTGGGAGGTGCACTTCTTTTGACCTTCTTTTTCTGGCTGACATACCTATAGAAGCCCTTCTTATTATTCTTTGCATCCCTCCAGCCACACGTTGGCCTTCCTGATCCCATCCCTACAAAACCGGACTACACCCCTATACTCCATCCCAGGAGACCTGTCCCTGCTTCCACTGCCTGTGCATTTCCTTCTTGTCCTTCAAGCTGACAGGCAGGTCTCTTGCCTAACTATGCTGGTCTCTTGCAGTCCTTGATTTTTTACGCATGGGGATTAGGAGTTCATGTGCTCTATGGAAAGCATCCTTAAAGACGTGCCAGCTCTGTTCTGCTCCCTTATCCCTGACGGCAGTTCCCCAGGGAGTCCTATTGCCTAGCTCCTTGAACAGCTGGAAGTTTGCCTTCCTAAAATTCACTTGTGCTGGTAACAGGCCCAGTACCACATCCCCTCTGGTAGGACTTAAGTTATCCTCAGTGCTCCCCAGCAGTCTCCTGGACTGCCTACAGCTCACCATGTTACTTTTCCAGTGGCTGAAGTGCCCCAGCAGGATGAGAGTCCTTGTCAAATGTTCATCTTCTCTTCTGGACACCAGCAGTTTATAGGGTATGAAGAACTGAACAGATGCTAGGAGTAAAAACTCCAGCGCAAAAAACAGTTTGTAAGAATTAATGGTTAGAGGATAGAGAAGCTCACAGAAACAGCGTTATGCTTGCTTATCACTGTGAATACAGTCCAACCTGATCAGTTCCCCCATCCTGTTTGCCACACAAATTCAACAGCCATCTGCCAGCATGAGGGAGTCTGAAACTCAAACTGACTCTAAAGTGAGAGCAGGTTTTGCTGTTCTGTGTGACTAAAGGTTTGTTCACTTCATAATTAATCTTGGACTCTCTGGAAAAGAAAATGGAGGCTCTTTAGATAGTGTCGACAGACCACTAGGACCTCCGGATTTGCCCTATAGATTCCTGACTTACTGTGAATTATACTGACTTACTGTGAATATTCCTCTTCCAGGAACAGCATCAGACCTTATAGTGCTCACTGCAGTGAGTCCCTTGTCACTGGCCAGGGTTCCCAGGAGCTGTTGGAATAGTTCCGATTTTGTTCAGACAGCTATTGCCAACAGGCCAAGGTACTTTGTCCAACAGGGATGAGAGAGAAAACACTAATTATTTAAAAAGCACAAATACTGAAAAGTACATTAATGATGGGAAAAAAACCGCCTTGTTTTCCACCATGAAAGGTGCTACAAAACTTTCCTACACAATTGTAGGTGTTAGCTCAGCTACTTGAAGCTGCCGTCTCTAGTGATGCTCACCAATGCTGCCATCTACAGCACTGTTATGGCTGTTATTCTCTGTTCCAGACCTTCACACACACTTCACCTCTTTGCACCACCATAGAAATACCTTCATTTGTCTGTACAGGCAGTTTCAGACAACTGATTTGCCACATAATGAATTCAGTACAGGCATATTCCTGTATATATTCCTATGCACCACAAAATGCTGGCTAGATACTGTTCGAGTGAATGTTAAATAAAATAGATGTGTGTGTGTTGATGTCTAGTAATACATGAATCTTGTAGTAAACTTTATCAGGACAGTCTTTCCCCCAGTTACACCTATCTGTAACTTTCCCCCACAGGTCATCTTGCTTTATTCTTCCATTAACTTCCATATAGCAGCCTTCCAGTGCCTAAACGGGCCAACAATAAATATGGAGGGGGACTTTTTAAAAGGGCCTGAGTGACAGGACATGGGGGAATGGCTTTAACCTGACAGAGGGAAGACATAGATGAGATCTTAGGCAGAAGTTCTTCCCTGTGAGGGTGGTGAGGCCCTGGCAGAGGTTGCCCAGAGAAGCTGTGGCTGCCCCATCCCTGGCAGTGTTCAAGGCCAGGTTGGATGGGGCTTGGAGCAGCCTGGTCTAGTGAAAGGTGTCCCTGCCCGTGGCAGGGGGGGTTGGAACTGGATGAGCTTTAAGGTCCCTTCCAACCCAAACCATTCTGTGATTCTAAGATTCCTTCTACTTTCTTTGGCAGCCAACTGGAACACACAGTGTAATCCCAGCAATAACCACTCCCAGTGCTGTCAGCAAGCAGATGGCAGGAACAGTTCATGTAACAGATTGTGCTCAGGATCAGTTTCAACATCCAACATTTTAATATCTAAGTAGTCATGGCACCGAGCCATATCATGAGGCCTTTTCCACAGCATACGAGAAAGATTCCCATCTTGCTGAGACACAGCAAGTCTTGCCTGGTATCTTTAAACACCCACAAAAATTAGTCAGATGATAACTAGTTGAGCATGGCTTCACCCCTGCTTACAACATTCTTTATCTTGAGCAGCTTTCAAAGGTAAAAGAAACTTCTTTTCCTTTTTTTTTGACACAGAAAATGTCAAAGAAATTACCTCAGCCTGTGACATTGCTTGTAATCTACTTAAGGGAGTGAGTACCTTACCACCAGGTTGTCATGATACTATGTCTACATCTTCCAATCTTCATGTACTTCACTTGGTGATGCTTTTAATGGTGGAAGTGAGGTTTTTTTTTCATTTTAGGTGTGAATATGACAAGAATTAACTACTGCTAACAGATCACAGTGTTTTGCAATGTTTCTTCTGCACACCAAAATGCTCGCTGAAAGGGTAATAATACTACAGAGGTTACACACTCCATGGCCTGCCACCTAGATTGTAACAGGTTGCTATTATTTTACATGTGCCCATCAACCACAGTTGGTTGGGGTGTAAGTGAGACAGGACTTGGCTGTTATATGAATAAACATTGTGTTTACTCTTCCTTCAAACGAATCTTTTCTTGATCTACTCAGTACTTAGACACCCATGAAGTGCAGAGATGCTTGGAGCAGTGTAGGGGCATGTAAAGATGGTACCCTAAATCACATAATTTCTCATGAACCATTGAACATCTGTTCTTGTATCCTACCTATCTGTACAGAAGCTCTGTTGAATTAACATTGCCCCAGGTGATATGAGGCTTTGAGCAACCTGGTCTAGTAGAAGGTGTCCTTGTCCCATGGCAGGGAGTTGAAAGTAGATGAGTTTTTAAGGTCCCTTCCAACCTGAACCATTCTGTGATTCTATGATTTGGAGAAGGCTTCTGTTACCCTATTTCCTGTGTCATTTATTTCCCTAGATGCTACAGAGAAAAGGAAGTGCCTTGCTTTACAAACAGGCTGCAGTGGTTTAAACCCAGTCAGCCACACAGTTTCTACTCCCTACCCACTCTTTCTTTCCTTCCCCCCCCCACCCCCTGCTCCCGGAGGGATGGGGGGAAAATCGAGAGAATGTAACTCCCACGGGTTGAGATAAGAACAGCCCAGTAACTAAGGTATAACACAAATCACTGCTGCTACCACCAATAATAATAATGATAAGAGAAATAACAAGGGAAGAGAATACGATACCACCTCATGAGGTTCAACAAGGCCAAGTGCAAGATCCTGGGTTGGGGCAACCCCTGCTATCAATACAGGCTGGGGGATGAAGGGATTGAGAGTACCCCTGAGCAGTAGGATTTGGGCATCCTTGTAGATGAAAAACTGGTCATGAGTTGACAACATACACTTGCAGCCCAGAAAGCCAACCATGTCCTTGGCTGCATCACCAGCAGCCTGACCAGCAGGTTGAGGGAGGGGATTCTGCCCCTCTACTCTGCTCTGTTGAGACCCCACCTGCAGTCCAACTCTGAGGTCCTTTGTACAGGAAAGACATGGACCTGCTGGAGAGGGTCCAGAGGAGAACACAAAGATGATCAGAGGGATGGAACATTCTTCTATGAGGAAATGCTGAGGAAGCTGTGGTTGTTCAGAAGAAGAGAAGGCTCTAGGAAGACCTTATTGTGGCCTTTTAGTACTTACAGGGGTTATAACAAAGATGGGGACAGGGCCTGCAGTGACAGGACAAGGAGGAATGGTTTTAAACTAAAACAGGGTAGATTCTGACTAGATATAAGGAAGAAGATTTTTATGAAGAGGGTGGTAAAGCAGTGAACATGTTTCCCAGAGAGGTGGTACATACCTTATCTCCGGAAACATTCAAGGTCAGGTTGGACAGGGCTCTGAGCAACTTGATCTACATGCAGATGTCCTTGTTCATTGCAGGGGGGTTGGAATAGATGACCTTTGAAGGTCCCTTCCAACCCAAACCATTCTGTGAATCTATGATTCACTCTAGGGATTTTTTTAAGCGTTACTTCAATACTTATCTCTGTGCTGACTTCTTTAATTTTTGCTATTGCTTCAGATTGCCACAATAGCAATAGGCATTGCTTGAAATAGAAGATGGTCTTTCAGAAGGAACATAGGGCAAAAGAACTCTGAGGACTCCTACTTTGAGACACTGAAGATGGTAATCTTCTCCCTCCTCTACAATGGAATTTCCCTGCCCCTTCAGAATATTTTCTCTCTGTGATACAGAACTTTGATGGCCAATAAATAGACATAAGGTGCAGCTCCAGTGCCAGGAAGAATTAATTTTACAAGCAGTTTTCAAAGGTGGCAGTCATGGAGGTTTTAAAGAGAAACTCTTGCTTGTACAGTGCAGGGAAATGTGATGACTGCTGTTCTCGTAGCTGTAGCAGGGAGTGTAGTTGTAACCAGAAAAGCATTCAGAGTCCAAGAATCACCACCAAGAAAACCCACTGAACTATTTTTATGTTTTCAGAACTTTTTTCGGGGACATGTTTCTCAAGCAGTGTCAGCCCCTCTGTTCCCAAGGTTGCTAGCCAGCAGCAGGCTTTGGGAACAGGCTCTTTACCCTCACTGTCTCACCCACACAGAAACCCCTTAAATGTTGGTTCAAATGATAGCAGGGGGACATTTTTCATGCTTTTTTTTTAAATATTAGTTTCTCACAAACCTCTGTGAGCCGTCTCTCTCCTTAAACTCCTTTCTGCCAGGAAGTCTCTGTCCCATAACACTCTAATCCTTTGGCTTGCAATGTCTCCAGATTTCCCTGTATTTGAGTTACTGGCATGTGCGTCCTGTTTGTCCCTGTTGGAGCAGAAGGTCTTGGCAGACGGGCTCTGGGTATTGCAGGAAATCTCGAGCACTGGCAAATGCTAAAGGACTGCCATTCTCTGCCTTTTCCTTCTGTAGTCCCATTACCACTTTTTTTTTTTTTTTTTTTTTTTTTTTTTTTTTTTTTTTGTGAGCTCCCAGTCCTGTTTGTGATTGCCATAACCAATCTCGCTGGGATCTTAGCACTGGAAACCACTGCACTGGAAATGCAGTTCCAGATGTGGCACTTGTAAGCCCTGTCTATGCAGGAAAGTTTGCAACCTTAAAGTAAATAGCATGGAATGGAAATGAAATGGAATGGAACTGGATGGAATGGAAAGAGGAGAGAAAGGGAGGGGAGGGGAGGAGAGGGAAAAGGAGGGAAGGGAAGGGATAGACTGCACAATGTTCTCCAGTTGCACCTATAATGCACCTGTGCTCTTTCGCATTGCTGTGTAGGCTCTGGAAGAGTCACTTTCTTTAACCTTATTCTTTCCCTGAGTCCCTAAGGCTTTCAAACTTTTTCAACCCTTAAAGCTTTCTCAATAAAAATAAATAATTCTGCATAGAAACTTTAAATGAACCTCAAATTTGGGTTGCTTTTCATTGCTACTTTTAGGAGTGCCATAAAAGTAGCATACAAACCACAGGCTAAAGATCACTGATTTTAATATTAACTGAAAAAGTTGCTCCTTTTGAGTCTGCATGGCAGATTATACTGCCATGCTTTAACTGCTCAGTTTGTGTTAAAGAGTTTTTATCTTGGGAAGGGATAAGAAAAGAAAAGAAAATTGCCATGTAAACAAAGTTGGGTAGCTGAGATATTTAGGGGAATAAAATTTGAACAAAAAAAAAATTGAACAAACTTTGAACAAAATCTGGTATTATCCTTGTGCAATGGCAGGGAAAGTGCATGATAGAAACAAAGGTATTATTTGTAATACTGTCACCTTCTCACTGGATAAGGAGGTGGTGATAGTGACACTCTCCCACCATTTCAGACAGGTGAATAGAATCACAGAATGGTCTGGGTTCAAATGAACCTTAAAGCTCATCCAGTTCCAATGCCCTACCACGGGTAGGGACATCTCCACTAGACCAGGTTGCTCCAAGCCCTGTCCAACCTGGCCTTGAACACTGCCAGGAATGGGGCAGCCACAATTTCTCTGGGCAACCTCCGCAAGTGCCTCACCACCCTCACAGGGAAGAACTTCTGCCTAATATCTCATCTCAGTCTCCCCTCCATCAGGTTAAAGCCATTCCCCCTTGTCCTGTCAGTACAGGCCCTTGTCAAAAGCCCCTCTCCAGATTTCTTCTCAACCCTTTAGATACTTGAAGGCTGCTGCTATAAAGTCTCCCCAGAACTGTGAGTAGTTACCCATCACGGCAAGGTTGGTGTGTGGCTTGTGCATCAGCCACAAGTGGATCTACCTGGTTTAATATCTCTTTTTACAGTGGGTATGTTTCTGTTTTGACATCTCTGAGTCCAAAGCCCTTTGTCAGTCAGCATTGTCTTTATCTGTTTATCTGTTTCAGCCTCTTGTAGAAAATACTGCTTCTTTCTCGTGGCCGCTCAAAAGCTGCTCTTTCTCCCTGTTGGTATAAAATGCTGCCAGTCTAAAATGCTGCCAGTCTTAAATTGCCTATGCAGGTTGACAGGGTCAGGTAGGGAGGTAAAGAAGCAATACTCGGATACAGCAGGAACAGCAGCATCCACATTGCACTCTAGTACAGGACCTTCGGCTCCAAGATACCAAGTGCTGGGAGCAGCTGGCTAAGTTCCATGATTCAGGAGGTTAGACCCATCAAAAGCAAAGTCCATTCACTGTCCTCAACAAAGAAATCTTTCTTCCAGTTATTTGTCTGGTGTCGGGCAGTTTGTTTTTTTTTTTTTTTTTTTTAACAGATTGAAAACAAAACTGTTATTCAGTTGGTGTTCACGCAAAGTTTTGCCATTAATGATTTATATTTGCTCAGAGCTGGGCTCCAGTTTATTACAGACTTTCATCAAGAAAGGTCAACTTCAGGTTTTCCTGTCTTCAAGAAAGCTGAGGTTTTCTTCTAGGGTTTAAATGCTACCTAAAAAGAGGCCTCTTTAAAATACATGTTCTTTATACATTAAAGCAGCAGCAAGATAGAGAAGAAAACTTTATTTTCCTTTGCAGGTCAACTTCAAGGTCAGGACTATAAGCCTTTTGTAACTCCTTGAAATTTTAAACTGCTTTCTTAGCTAAATTGAATACCACTGCCTTTAGAACCAAAACAAACCACTGCACCTTTTCCTCTTCTGTGGAAAGGAAGTCTGAGGTGGGGGAAATCTGCAATGGAATAAGCAACAGGACCTAATTCCTGAGTATTTGATCCTGGAGTTTGAGGTGGGCAGGGATCCATGGGGCATCAGGAATAAATCTCAGCTGCTGCTGTAGCACCTACAGCAAGGCAGATAAATTAGTACATGGCAACTGGGAAACCTGGAACTCCTTATCTCTTAAATGAAGCAAAACTATAAAGCATATCATCCACCTGTTAACTACTTGCTTGTGATTTCCAACTCTTAGCCTTGCAAAAACAGCGCAAGGGGATGCCAGGCACACCCGTATTGTTTCCATCTCTATACAAGGCCGTTGAGCAACTTCTTTTCCTATTGTAGAATTGGTGTCAGCACAAGGGGAAAAAGAGACTCAGATGGAAATTCCTGACTTCTGCTGTTTCATTTCGTCCCTGCTAGGAAGGTGGGGGCAGTACCTGACATGCTTCAGGATGAGCTAGGTGCTGGTCAGCTCTCTGCCGCCCGTCCGCAGCATTGCAAAGGCCTCATGTTGAGACGCAGGTTTTCTACCCTTTTCCTAGTGCCTCATCACCCTCACTGAGAAGAGCTTCTTCCTAATATCTCATCTCA
Source organism: Lathamus discolor (assembly GCF_037157495.1). Classification (NCBI taxonomy): domain Eukaryota; kingdom Metazoa; phylum Chordata; class Aves; order Psittaciformes; family Psittacidae; genus Lathamus; species Lathamus discolor. Next base: position 61,317,217 of record NC_088889.1, on the reverse strand, counting down.
ATCTCCCCTCTGTCAGGTTAAAGCCATTCCCCCTTGCCCTGTCACTACAGGCCCTTGTCAAAAGCCCCTCCCCAGATTTCTTGTCGGTCCTTTTAGGCACTGGAAGCTGCTCTAAAGTCTCCTCGGAGCCCTCTCTTCTCCAGGCTGAACAAGCCCAGCTCTCTCAGCCTTTCTCTATAGAAGAGTGGCTCCAGCCTTCAGAGCATCTTCATGGCCTCCTCTGGACTCCCTCTAACAGATCAGATAAACACATGTATTTATCTTTGTTAAGACAAGTCACTTGACAGCAGTGGAAATATCTTCCAGTTCACCGAATTATCGGTTCAGTGCTCACGAAGTCTCCTTCTAGAAGCTTAAGCAGCCATGGCCAAGGTCGCTTTCCCATGGGCGGCTCCGAAATGGATGATGGAGGAGGAGAAGGAGGAGGAGGGTCGTCTCCAGCGCCTTCCCCATTCCCCGCCTTCCTCCCTTCCTCCTCCTCCTCGTCGAGCGCAGCGCCCCGAGCATGGAGCCTGCCTGAGACGCTCCGTGGGCTCCGGCAGCTGCGGCGGCGGCGGCACAACATGGAGGCTGCGGCCCCGCCGCTGCTGCTGCTGCTGCGGCTCCTGGCCGCCTCGGTGCTGCGGTGCGGGCCGGGCTCTGCCGGGGGTAAGCTCTTGGGGGCGCGGGGCGGCGGGAGGCGGGAGCCGGTGTCCCTTTTGTTGTCGGACTTGAGCAAACTTTCCCTCGCGCTTCGCCGGGGTGGGGGGGGCGGCCCGGGCCGGGCTCCGGCGGCCGGGGAAGGACGCGCACACGGACGGGACGCGACGGGACGGGAGGAGGGCGGGAGGCTGGGTGAGTCTTCCCCCCAAACTATTCCTCCTCACCCGTGTTCGTGCAAAGGGGGGCGCAGGAGGAGGAGGAGGCCGCTGCTTCCCGTCCCTCCTGCGGGGTGAAGCCGGGTTCCCCCCGCTGTTGGCTCAGGTAAACGGGTACAGTTGCCGCAAGAGAGACAAAAGTCGCCCCCCTCCCCGTTTCGTTCTCGTTCCGTTCCCGTCCTTCCACGGTTCCGAGCAGGGATTTTGCTAGGGTGTCGGGTGTCGCTCATCAAACTCTTGGCAGGGCTGGAGAGGGGGTGGGGGGAAAAGAGTGGAAAGAGAATGTGTGCGTGTGGGTCCCCTCCGGGCCCCCCAGCTCCGTTTTAAGGGTGTTGGACAGGGGGGCTGCGCCAGGAGGAACCGGCCGGCCCAGCTGGAAGCGGCGGAGGGGGGCGTCCGGCCCGGGCCCGGGTGCAGGGTCCGGGCCCGCACCCGGGCCCAGTGCCGCGGTGGCTGCCGGAGCTGTGTCCCGTCTGCCCCGTGCTGGCGGAGCGCTGGGCCCCGCGGTCACCCGCCGCCCGTCCCGGGCGCGGAGTCTGCCCTTTGCTTTCCGTTTTTAAGCGCACGCATTAGTCTTTTAAAAGCACGAATAGAGGGAGTGCTCTGCCTGTAGCACCCGTCGGGAGAGGCTGAGCTCCCTTCCCCATCCTTTCTCCTCATCCCTGCTTTCGTCCCCACTTGGTATCACCGAAGATGGGGAGTTAGGGCTGCATGTGTGAGACTTTTGGGTTTGTTTTGCTGCTGTCTGGTCTGCCCGAATACATCACCCCCGAGGTTCAGCAAGCTGAAGCCTAGTTGTGATTTCCTATGTAGTTTAGAAAACGCGGCAGTGTGGCCAAGGCTGTCAGAACATCACCTCGGGGCCTCCTTTATTAGGCCACCCACCTTTTCAAACTGTTTGTAATTATTAGAACTGTCAGCGCCAGAGAACAGACCATTTTCTGCTGGCATCATCGTTCTGTATTTTTAGTTGGAGCTCTGTGCAGGTGTGTGTTACGTGTTGCTTCTTCTGTTAGGGTTATGTGAAAAGATGCCCTTCACGGCTCTGGATGCACCTTCTCTGTGCATGTTGCCTTAGTTTTTTTTTTTTTTTAGATGTTTCAGAAAACCTGAAGCGGAGCTTTGTCCCCTTCTGAATGCTTACGTTTGTGTAAAGATGTTCATGTTCCTACTTGACTGAATGAAGCTATGTAGCTTTGGGGGTGGGGGAATCAACATACAGGAGTCTTAGATGAAGAGAGAACAGGCTGATAGTGTTCTTGAGGATTTTCTTTGCATCACTTAACAGATTTAACCATTAACAGACTCTAATGGGAATATTAGAAAAAGAGATAACTTTGGATTTGGAACTCTGAGGAAAATAAAAGTTCACAATAAACCCCAGAAATAAGTTGTAACTTGGAGCTTGGTTTTCATTCACCTTGTTTTAGAGATGGTGATTCTTTCAACATAGTCCGTGTTCTGTATCAAGAGTCACCTTTCATGTGCATGGAAAAGCTCTTCTACAAATGTACCTTTTTTTTTTTTTAACTAATTAGCTAAAGAGTCATGGTTATAAATCTTAATGACATTGCTTTTGTTCTGCCTATTTAGTAGAAAGGTATGGGACTCTTTTGTTAGGTTGGTCTGGATGGTACTTTTAAGGACAGCTCATCTGTCCTTTCAGGAGAAGCATGGATGTACTTGTGAGAGGCTTTTCCATGGTTATAGTTCAATTTCTGAGAACCTCCACTCTGCTTACACAGATGCCTGACTTTCAACTCTTATTTTTGTGTGCTTATTTTACAAATATTTAAGTACATCTCTGCAAGAGTGGGGATATGCTGGAATGTCTTCAGTTTTAAAGCGTCTGCAAAGTTTGGCATGTTGCAATAGATCCGGAATATTTTGGCTACGAAATAATTTTGCTGCAGAGCTATGTCATTGCTCTATACATGGAGGTGTCAGGAGTGGTGTTATTTATGTGGCTTGAAATAATGATGATATCATTATCTTATCTTTCAGATATGGGTTATACTTGACTCTTTTTTTACTGAGATAAGACAAAATGATCATTACATTCAGTACTTCCTTGAAGGGAAGAATTTCTTACCTGTGCAAAATATTAAGGAGCAAGATAGTTATGACAACAGCATGTTTTCATCTGAAAGTTCTGAATGGTTAATCTTGCACCATAGGTGTTTTATGTGGGGCTCTTAAAACATGAAAATAATTGAGATAGTTCTTCCTTGAGAAGAATTATCTCAAGCAAGAATTATTTTTACTTAAACCCTCAAAAGCATGGTTAGCTGTTGCTTGCTGTGCCCTAGAACATTTCCCAAAACTGTGAGATTGTATCTTATATTTCTTCAGTGGAAAGACTATTTGTGTGTGAGGTGTCCCTGCCCATGGCAGGGGGGTTGGAACTAGATGATCTTAAGGTCCTTTCCAACCCTAACTGTTCTATGATTCTGTGATTCTATTTGCCTGATATTAAGAAACACAAGACAAAGGTGAGCAGAGAAATGTTGAGAGGGTGGTTACAAAAGTTTGAAACTAGAGATGGAGGTGGAATAAAAAATGGATTTTAATTTTATGATGGGGAAACGTGATATGTAGGAGTCCTTAACTGCATTTCAGTGCCATTTCAGTCAGTCTGTCATTGATTTAGGGGGCTATTTTCCTAGTAACTGCTACTAGCATAATATGAGGGTCTGTCACAAATTATGGTCATAAATCCTCTTGAAATAGTGAGGAAATACTGCAACTTCAGTCTGACTCTGAAGTTTAAGTTGATCCTTTAGAAACACGGAATCTTCAGTCTCCAGACAAAGTATGATGGCTTTAACAGTGTTAGGTATGGTGTGTGAATTCATTTGTTACTATTTCATTTTAAATGAAATCAGTTTCATTTTAAATTAATTTTAAAGCATCCACATATTCTTTGAGATTACTCATACTGTAGATGTGTCTGTAATATATAAATGAGCATGACACACAAAGTCTGTACTTCAGAAGAGCATGAATGCATTTCATCAATAGCCTGGTGTATTTTTGCAATAAATTGCCTCTTGTATTTTTGCACTTTTTTTTTTTTTTTTTTTTTTTTTTTTAAACAACAGCTGCTTTAACTTTTATCTTAAGAAAGTTTTGGGGTTTGTTTTTTACTGGTTTATAGTGTGGTTTTGTTCCAGCTATGAATTTTCTCAGTTCCGCGTGTTTCTTGACTAATGCAAGCCAAGGTAACTTTTTAGCAAAACAGAGGTTGTTTCTAGGAACTTGTTAGCCTTTACTGTTATGGTAAGGCCTGGCAGCATAACAACAAATAAAGGTTACAAAATCTCTCTGAATATAGACACATGTGACTTACAAAGAGTGTCTAATGTAACCTTGCTTCTAGTTAAAGTTTATCCAGAAATACAGAGTTAGAAGTAGTTCTCTCTCTTTTTATTGAAGCACAAATAAAGAGATTTCACTATTTGTGATGCTCAGAAATAGCTTTAATGACAAGGTTTAGTATGTGTTAGGTCAGTATTTTTTGTGAACATGCTGTATTTTATGAAAACAATCTGCCATCTTGAGGTTGAGCACAATTACTATGCTTAAATTCTTTGTTAGAAAGAAGTTATGGTAGGTAACTTTATTTCTCGTCATTCTAAGAAATCCCCTGATTTTTTTTTTTCGTTATGTCTTTAACCCAAGAGCTATTAAACATTCAAAATGTTTGGCTTTTGTAAGTTTGGAATTTCTCATGGGAGTTGATATAGCTGGAAAAAACACAGCACCGAAACCACTTGAAGGAAGTAGTTGTTATTTTCTGCTCAAGACCTTTGTGCAGAACTCAAATAGGTGTCAACCTGAGCCTCCAGGGAAGAACAATGGTAGAACAAGTATCACCCTAGTTTACAGCACAGGCCAGCAGCGATGCAACTCTACTATGCTTAATGGAGTCAGCATTTAGTATGGAGATTTTGAGGCATGTGGATTATTTTCCTTTTTTGCTATATTGCTTTCCATCAGAATGCGTCCAACAACACTGCAGGTTCACTTAGGGCAGAAGCAAATGATTAGGTTATTGGCTGGTGACACTGGCTGGCCAAAGCCACGTGCTGTTTGGGTGCTTGAAACTTTCTGAAGAAGTCAATGATGTGCCATCTGACAGCCCACAGCTGGGACCTCTAACTGCAGGAATTACTTCTGGAGAGTCTTACGGCTATTAAATTAGGCTATGGAAAGTCTCATGGTAGAGTCAAAGGGTATTTTGAGTACGTCTTGAGATTTTGGGTGATGAAACAGTTGTGGTGAGAGGAGGAGAGAAACTGGGAAGTATGTCCCACAAAGTATTGTTTGGTGCAGTGGTTTGTTAGGAGTTTATGGGCCAACAGTTCTTTCCATTCCTCTCTCAGAAAAATCAGAATGTGGAGATCGCCAGCATCTCATCTTTCTGCTTTCTGTTTAGTAAAGATTGAAAGTATCTGTTAAGCCACAAAATTCTGCTGAGAAGCTCCAAAGAGTGTAAAGAATGGGTGTTGAGGGTCCCTGTAATAAATGAGATTTTCAGTTTCGCTGTTTCCTTTACCCTGATTTGACTTACACTTTGCCTGCCAGCATAGGGAGATGTAAGGTGTCATTTTGTATTAATGTTAAATCCATGGGGGGACTTTTGCAAGGATGTTGGTAAATTGAAACATACTTGATTTAAATTGGTTTGTTTGCTCTGGATGATAAAAAGGTTAAAGCATCTGAAGCTGCTTTTAGACCAATAAATTCTTTATATGAGTGTGGTTTGTTAGATTAGCTTAATGGGGACAGTCTGCTGGGAAAAGGAATTTCTCAACTGTGAATAAGCTACAGAATTGTCTTCATTTCACAGTATGAAGGTTTATTGCTATTGCAGTGAACAGCACTGACAGCAGATGCAGTAGTAAGTTCCTAGTATGATTGTCAATGGTGTGAGAAGCTCAAATGTTGGCATATAAGCTCAAATGTTGGCATATATATTTAAAAATTTCCCCACTTATAATAGCTGTTGAATACCGTTTGGCACTTTGGCTTTCTGAAGTGCTGTATGAGTATTGGCTAATCGTGAATATTCTGCCAACACAGCATCTATTATTTATCTTATATACATAAGGAAATTGAGCTTCCCCAGTTAAAGGTAACTTCCTTTGAACAGTAATAAATGTTGTCTTTGTGGAGGCAGAATTAAGATTTTTAAACTCTGGTCTTCCTGTTGAGACTAAAGAGGTAAACTAGTTAATTGTTCAATAAAACTATGAAGTATGCTTTTCCTGAACTGTGATGGAAAATGATGCAGCTGGAGAAAGGAAGTGGTGAGTGTGCTAGGTTATACCTCTTCCATCTACTATCAAAGGTGGAAAGATGGAAATTATACTGCTGTCTTTTGATGTGGCTGGATTTTCAGGGTTTTTTCTCACGGATTCTTGTTAGAGGGCACATGATGTCCTTTCAAAGTGCAGTGCTCTTAGTTTGGTGATTCTGTCCTTTTTACAGTACCCTTGTTGGCTTGACTTTTGTCTGAGAGGGAGATGACTGATCGTTACCTTGACATCTCTTCATTTGGCTTGAGATTTGACAATGATGATTCCAGAGGTTCTCTGTTGCCCTTTCTTTAGGTTGCCTGGAGTATGTATCGACTTTCACTTCACTGTGTTGTTGCATTAAATGTGATTCATTAAACATTTGTTAATACCTGTAGCTTGTTGCACATAATAGTAAAAGTGATAAATTATCTCTGGGGGACTGTTGATCCTCAAGAAGAATTAGATTGGAGGTAGGAGGTGGCAGCAAGTGAAGACAGAAGTTTGACCTTTTGTTTCTGTGGTGTTTTAAGAGTCAAAAAAAAAACCCCAGAGTGGGAGCAAGTGTTGCCTGGTTCATGTTCCTAAACCCGCTGCCGGATGAGGAGGAGCTGTGGTTGGAGTGCATCTGCTTAGTGAATTTCTTGGCTTTTGGGTTTGGAAATCAAGTAGAATTACTAAAATGTGATATTGTGTATGTTCTTTTCTGCTGTTCAGTGCTGGTTTTAACTAAATCAAAAGAGGAAAGAATGGAGGATAGGAGAAAATGTAATGAAAGTGTACAGTGTTGTTATAATCTATGGGTTATTGATATGTCATTTGAGAACTTTTATAGAATAGTGCATGTACTTAAAGCTTAAGCCATATACTCCACATTTTGAATTAGATCCAGATTATGCCTAGCAACAATAATGCACTTAAATCCTTGTCAAAAACTTTAGCACACCTTCTGTGGAAGTTTCAGTTTTACTTGGATTCTACATTCATGGATGCTTTGTCCAGTTCTTGTACTTTTTTTTTCATTCATTTTGCATAAACACATTCTTTTCTGTTCTACCAAATTACAAATCATCCTAGCTGCACTTCAGAAGGAGGGGAGAAAGAAAATGCTTGGTTTGTTTTTTTTTGGCAATATGTTTTAGTATTATTTTTAGTGCAAACCTTCACACTAGAGAGCATGGCTATGAAGAAGGTGAAGTTGTTTCCTTTTGTACCTTTATAAATTGAGCGGGAGGCATACCCCTAAGCCTGCCTCAGTGTACTTGTCTTTAGAAGAATTAGAAAAACAACAGCACAGAACACGAAATGAAAATGTATCTTGTGGATTAACCAAACCAAAATGTTTTTGTGAGACTTATATTGCTTCCAGTTGTCTAGTGTGTAGGGTGTCCTGACCTACAGCTGCACTTTGGTATGCCACACTTCTGCCGTTCTCTTTTGTCTAGATCCTTCTTAAATCAAGATCTGGGTTTGGCCTTGCTGTAAGAGATGAAATGCTTTTTCAGTGGGCTCAGTGACAGTGGTGACCAGAAGAACCCTATTTTATCTTGTACGTGTTCCTGAACTAAACAGCTGGGTTGTGCATGGTGTAGAAAAGTGTTTTCCAGGTTTCCCACCATGACACATCTCTGGGACCTTTCTGGAGTAGCTGCCTTATGCCACCTGAAGCTTTGTTTGTTTGTAGAGTGGAGTTTTTATTTTTTTCTTGTTTCTCTGACTTCCTAAATAACTTAGTCTTTATGTCTGGCTCTTCAGAGAAGACTGAAGGGTACTTTTTGGTGACACTGAGTGAGTTGTCTGCCAGCTATTTCATTGTTACGAGATTTTGGTCTGTCTTTCACCCTGGGGGTTGCTTGGTCACTTTGTCATGTGCTTTTCCATCAGTCTGTCATTTCTGTGATAATTTGTGAGTTGTGGCATATTCCTGTCTAACCATGAAGAGGCTGTTGAGGGTTGAAATCTCTGTCTTGAACTTCATTAATTCTTTTAAGTTGAATTCCTTAGCTTTAAGTTTTAGAAGTGCTTCATACTTGATATTTGAGGCAATGTGGAAGGCCGTATGTCTTTACTATTGATGTTCAAGGAACATTTCAAAATGATGGATAAAGGACAGCTTCTACAAGTTAACATGCAAAAGAAAAAGAAGGGGTTTGAGGTGAAGAAGTACTGCTTGAAAAGGACAATCGCAAAGCTATGGCGTTTGGAGTAACCCAGGAAATGTTGCTACTGTATGTCTGTTTTCAGATACTGTTTTACTTTAATCACTTAGACCAACATCTTGGTGATGCCACGAAAATACATTCCAAAGTAGAAGTATATTTGCATCTCTTTTCCATTACATTATGGAGGAAGAGAAAAAGCAAAAGTTTGGCTCTTGGATAACAAGTTGTCCCTGCTAATGACTGTGAATAATTCAAGAAGGAGAAGGAATGAAAGGTTATGAGATTTATTCTCTGATATAAACTATAGGGGTTATCTGTATAACAATACTTAATGTTCTATCTTAGCACTTGTAGCTTAGTACAAAAGCCGGAATGTTGTTTCTTGAACATCTCAAAGCAGCAGAATTTAAAACCCAAAAGCCTAATCCTTTGTTATATACAAGGTGTCAACTTTGACCACTGAATCATAACCAGTGTATCAATCACTATGTTTATTGTGCCTATCATTTAATGGGGCTTTGGAAGTTTTAATTTGCGTAACCAGTTATTTCAAATAGAGTTCTTGCCTGACTTCCTCTTCGTCAGGATGCATCAGTTCTGAGCTTGGAAGAGGTGATCCTTGAGTAATAATGAGCTTTCTTGGGGTGCTGTTCCCTCCAGGACTTTATTTTATTGTATGTTACCAAGCAGATCCCTCAGGAAGCCAAAGTCAACTCTCTTGAAGTCCAGGGTAGTGAGCTTGCTGCGCAGCCCCCTCGCCACCCTAAGGATCACGAACTACAACATTTCATGGTCACTGCAGCCCCTTCTTGTTGCAAACAAGGTCCAGCATAGCCCCTCTCCTCATTTGGCTCATCTTATCACCTCTCGAGAAGGAAGTAATCATCGAGGCATTCCTGGAACCTCCTGCTGTGTTGTCCCTTAAACAGATAAACTGTAGGTATTCTACAAGAGTTGCAGGCAGATAACTGAAGTGAGCTCTGTAGCTTGTGTGCAGAACTAATCCATACCATTTGAACTTCAAATGGCATACTTGACGGTAGACATATTAACAGTCTGCTGCTAGGTCTTATTTGCCTAATAAACACGTTCTAATATTTTCAGAGGAGTTGCTGTCTGTTCACAGTCAGTCTGTGGCCGAAAATGTGATACAGGTTGTGATTAATTTTCTCTTTGAAATATTTTGATGGTTATGGTCATTCCACTCGATGTTACCATCACATCTGACTGCAACTGAAAAATTAAATGCTCAGCTGTGAAGATTTTAATTTAAAGGGCAGAGTTGGCCAAGGAGTTATCCTGGCTACTTTTGAGCTTCCCTTCCTCTTCCAAAGCAACTGAAAACAACACGTTTTTCAGGATTGGGGGGTAGTAATGCTTGGAGTAATCCTGGTTGGTTGTGACAAAATCCCCATGTAAGTACCTGTTAATGCCAAGGTCATTCTGTTGTTTGCAAATCTTAGTGTTTTAAAGAACCTTCAAGACAGTTGTGGAAAGTGAAGTTGTTTTGCATGAGCCAGAGAACTGGAAAATGCCCGGATTTTACTATGTGACTGGTAGTTACTCAGTTTAAATGTGCTACCAGACCGCTCAGCTTCCCAGAGCAGGGACAGGTTTTCTTGTAGTTGGCAGAAGTGTTGATCTAGGAAAGTATTATCTTATAAGGTCCTGGCTAGTTTATGATGAAGTATGTACATGTGGAAGTGTGTGAGATATTGGGGGGGGGGGGGGAGAGTGAGAGGTATTCCACATATGTATATGTGCATATAATATGTATATATGTTCTTAGGTACTTAAATACTTGGTTAACCAGTTTCTCCTGCTCTATTATTTGGGGTTGGTTTTTTCCCCCCCTTTTTTTTTTCCTTCCCCTTTCATTCTAGTGGATGTGTTATTAAATAACTTTCCATTTCTGAAGAAAGCTCACCTTGTTTATGGAGAATTTAACTCCTGATGTTTAATCTCAATACATAATTTTGAGGAGGAAAGTTTCACAACTGCTAGGTATGGGACTGGGATTCAGTATACCCGGATTTGGTTTTGGTGTTGTTACAGTAGCATGCCCTTAAGTCTGTGAACTCCAGCTTTTCATCTGAGAAAAGGTGACACTGGTATATAAAAGGATTCTCTGAATGCATTTTAGAGTGTTTTACAAAAGAAGCACCTCAGACTAATCTATTCTTATACATAATGCTGCTTAAATAACCTTCTAGTAATAAACCTACTTTGTTTGACCGCATCGTGTTACTTTGTCAATGACTGGTGTTTCACTGGAGAGAAATGAAGCTGCAGACTAACAGAATGGTAGGTAAGGGATGCCCAAAAAAGTAGGGAGATACATATTTTATTCACAAAAATTGTGCCCTATAGTCTTTTTATCTTGCATTACAATTTCCCATACCTTTTGCAATTTTTATTTTACAATTCCTGCATGTTGTATTCTTCTCCTGTGTTGGTAATTTTTCTTCTCAGCTTGAAAGCTCTTCTAGGCAGGGATCTTGTGTATTGTTTTTACTTTTACCTGCTTGCTTTGTGTTGTGTTGTGTCCTCCCCCCTTCTCCCAAGAACCAAGATTGCTAAAGGCTGGAATGTCTGTAGGTGGGTAATTAAAAACAGTGGTCAAGAAAGCTCTTGGAAACTTGTCGGGTTACTTCTCTACTTCTCTAAGTAGGATGATGAGGCAGCATCATTGAATGGAAGGAAAAAAACCCCACAAATAAAACCCAACCAACAACAAAACAATACCCAACCAAAACCCCCAAAACAAAACACCCCAGACCACCCTCCTAATTCTGGCAGTTTGAAGAGGCTGCCTGCTGTCCCCTTGGCATGTGGCTCTGCTAACATTGTCTGTGTGTGATGCAATTGGTAGAACTGGAGAAGCTGCAGCTTAGACTGTGTTTGAGGATTGCTGTTTGGCATTCAGCCTACTGCACAATGGAGAGAAGATGAGCAGCCAGAAGTACTTTGCGCTTGTGACCTTTGTTCCATATTATCTCTCAACTTGCGTGGTCCAAATTAAGGTCTTCATTGTTATCTGCAAAAGATTTAAATGGTCTAGGATTCATTTACCTTGGGGATTACCACCTTGATGCATCCAGCCCTCCGTCCTGCTACAGTAATTACAGCTCATGGAAAATAAGTCTGGTTGCTGATCCCCAGGGTGTGGAACTCCTGGCATCTGGAGATATAGCACATCTGGTGCTGGTCCTCAGAGGCAGAATTCAGCCAGCCCAAAGCTTATTGCATGTGGGGAATGATGCAAGTGCCTAATTTTCTCTGAACAATGGCTATGGGATCTTTGTAAGCACTGGCCTCTCACTTGGTTATTTTGAGTTGCTGGTTGTGTTTTTGTTGTTTTGGGGGTTTTTGTTCCCTTGAGGAAGTCTGTGTGCAATGAGGGAGGATGTGGAGTACTGTAAGTTCTTGCTACAACTGACTCAGTCCTCCAAGCTATACTTGCTTCTTGACACTGGGAAAATGCAAAAATGCATGTGTAAAAGCTACTGTGCCCATCCAGAAGGCACTTGGTAGATACAGGTAAAGATTCTGGTGTGCTTTTCTTGTGCTTTTATGATTCCTAGGATCCTGTGGAATCAATGTTGCAGGACACAAAGGGTTTTCTTTTTAAAGGAGATGTACTTCAGTGCCCAGCTTTGAGGAATGTTCTTGGAACCCGTTAGTATCACCTTCCTTGTACAGATTATAAGGCATTTTTAGCATAACAAAACTTGCTTTGTTTAAGATAGAATATGAATACAAAACGTAACAGCTATTCCACAGTTACATCCCCAGGGATGCTTGTATTTTGGAATTTCCACAAAGATCTATTCTGGAATACTACAGTCTTTTCTCAGTTTTAGCCTTGGAACTCATTTTGTACTGGAGGGATTGGGACTATGTAACAGGCTTGTGTTACTGAATCTGTTCTTTTGCTGGTCATATAACCTGATTCATTATCATGGTTGTCTATAACATAACACCTGTTTATATGTTTGCTGACAGACTCTTTAGAATCTTCTGGTCCACAAATACTAGTTTCTGATGGACAAGGGTGCCTTTTAGGTATTCCTTCTCTTAGCATATTTCTAAGAGCCTATGAGAACATTTCAGGTCTTGTGGCAAGAGGGTTTTCCAGATGTGTTTTTGGCTCTTGCTTAGCAATGAGCCAGAGGTAGGTGGAAGGGCTTGTTTGAATGGACAACAGGAAAAGTAACCATTTGCTTAGGAGCCCACACTTCAGGACAGGTACACTCAAATCAGTGTATTAGTATGGGGTAGGAAATTCTTGTAAATTCTGACATTCTTCTTTTATTATGGCTAAATTCTCCAGCTGTTTAGCTCCCTTGCCATTAACTGGGAGGAAGCTGCTTTACACATTCTTTCCTATGCTCAGTTTTAGACTCTAGCAGCAGTCCCCCCCCTTTTTTTTAATTTTCTTTTTATAAATAAAATGTTGGTCTGTGTTGGAAACTAAGATGACTTCAGGTCTGACTTCCCTGCTGCATGACTGTTACTGCTGTTGCAAACCACTGTGTTGACAGGAACTCATCATTGGTTCAATAAAGCTTCATAGCAATTGAAAGTCTATGTAGCAGTGTTAATGAAAAGCTGTTGCATAGTTTCTGGAGGCTTGGGCATCAACAGGCACGTGGAGAGGTTGCAGGGATAAAAATATAACTTGTCAGCTGCTGTGCTCTGAATTACAGCTGCATGCAGTACTTTCTCCTGTATAACTTTTCTGACACGTAATTGTGGGGCAGAAATCATATATTGAATTCTACAAAAAACTCACAGTTTTCTCCAGAAACTAGACTTTGATAACTTTTTAACTGAAGAGTTTATATACAAGAATAGAGCAGTCCTGCACAGTGGGAGATGTCTAAGTATTATGCACACACACTTAAAACTGCAAAAAGAAAATTTAGCACCAGTTTCTTGCTATAAAGTCTGAATGAATGTTGACTGTTTATAAAAAGGAATCGGCTTTGCAGGGTTATTTTCTTATTTAAGTATCAGCAGGATACGTGGAACGGATTACCGTGAGTGTTTGAGTAAGTTGTGTTTGCTTAGCGTGCCTGGCAACATTTCTTTCAATGGAAGTTTAGCTTTTAAGCTATCCGAGTTCAATCTAAGAACTTTGGCCTTCATCAGGAAGGTGAGATGGCTGTTATTGATGTGTATGATGTCAGTTGTCAGATCTGTTGTATATGTGGCCATGAGTATGTTTTATTATCTTTATTTAGAATGACTTTTAAACATGGAATGGTAATTTATTCAAAGTCATGTCATAAATATTGTTTATTCCTAAGAGGAGGATTTCTCGTATTATTAAAATATTAACAAATACAGGTAAAGCAAATGTGTTTGCTTTACCATATTATTTTTTGAAAGCACAAAACCACTGATAAAAGTTCTTTCCAGTGAGCATTGTGCGTACAAGACACAGCAACACAGAGCCAGCGCTCTGCACATCTGCAATACTCTGGCTGCAGCTAAGCTGGGCAAAGAAGTTGCTTTAGTAGTTTTTAAAATCTATTTGCCATGTTAAACTGCGATCTTTTTGACAAGATCACTTCAGGGAAAGGAACTATGTGCACAGTCACCCAGGCAGATTTCAGGGCACTAAAACATCTGTGAGGTAGTAGGAGACTGGGAGTTTGGGAGCAACATGCACCTGAGGATGCTCTGGAACAGGGCTAGGGGGGCATTGGGAATTCAACCAGACTCAGCTTCTGGCAGAACAAAACACATCTGATCCAGCCCAATACAAAGGGCATATTTAAATCAATGTCCCCTCTAGCACAGCATAGCTGGAGCTTGATTTCTGTAGAGTTTGTGGTTTGGCCTGGAATACCATGTTTGTCAGGGGAGTATGCACTACACCCTGCACTGCCCTGGGAGTTTAGGGAACCCCTCCAGCTGCTTTGCCTTCTGCAGTTCTACAGCCTTCTCTCAGTGCAGAGCATCACCACTTTAATATTGTTTCTAGTCTCCTTTTTGGGACCTTTATCCTTGATTACATATCATGATGCCATACACATGTATATCACATAATTCTGCAAATGCCAGAATTCAACAGGCGCTGAAGAGGGTGACCAGTTAATAACCATGAGATTGTATGGAGCAGTAATGAGTCAGCTGCAAAATTGGTCCAGCTCCTATGTAGCTCATCTTTTAAGGTCCCAAATGTCCATTCTTTCTCAGATCTTCTTCAGTTTTAAATATTTATTTAGACTCAAAGCCTTTTCTGAGAAAGCAAATTCTGGGCTGAATTTCAGAACATGTTTTCCTTCTTGGAGACACAGACTGCCAGCCTACAAAATAGGTACAAGGAGACTTATATACCTGGATAAAGGAAGGAACAATTTTTGCCAGATTATGATCTTCACTACTTTGCGATACAGCAGAATATGAGCGAGCCACATGCACCTGCGATTTAAAAGGAAAAGAGTTTCACAGGGGAAACATCACTCAAACTCTTCTGCCTAAAAGTGACATACTACCAAATCTTAGTTTGGTACTAAGAATGCAGTGTTGAAGTAAACACAGTCACTGGTGGAAAGCTTACCAAATATTTTTGGACCCAGGGACAAAAATGTGTCACAGCTGCAGATGATAGTTGCCAGGTAAATGATAATAGAATGTGGTCTACCCTCTAAGCAAGAATATCATCAGTTAATGAGCAATATTACTTACATACCTTATTCAGATAATTTGAGCTAATCGTGTGCTTTGTATGTGAACTGCAACACCATGAAAGATAAAGCTTGTGTAATTTGCATTAACAACAGAGTGCAAGCATGTTCCAAAGAGCATAGGATCCCATTCCATTATGTCCTTAAGAATCATATACTGATCACCAAAGGTGCATGAAATCAATTTATGAAAACAGCTGTGTTCAATGGCATCATGACACCTTTTTAATTAACACTTCCTTTCAGATATTGGAAGAGTTGAATCTTCAGCTCGGTTTGTAATATATTATGA
Organism: Lathamus discolor; assembly: GCF_037157495.1. Taxonomy (NCBI): domain Eukaryota; kingdom Metazoa; phylum Chordata; class Aves; order Psittaciformes; family Psittacidae; genus Lathamus; species Lathamus discolor. The sequence continues at coordinate 61,301,908 of NC_088889.1, read as the reverse complement.
TCCAAAATAAAGAAAGATTATTTTTTTGCTGACCCTTGGCTGACTTCTGAAAAAAAAAGAAAAAAAAAAAAGAGGAAGAAATGTCAGTGAAACCCCGCACATTCTCTCTTTTCCAGCAAATCTACTATTTTTTTAACAGATGTTTGAGGAAAAAGCTAAATTATGAGAAGCGCCATGTCTTTGTCTCCACAATATTGAAAAACACTTTAACAGAGTGGTAATAAAAAGAGAACAGAAAATCTTTCTTCTTGTAGTCCCAGCAGGACAAATGCTCCAGGTAACTTGCTGGACAAACACTGACTTTAGAGTCCTCTGTTAGAGGAGGCAAATTAAGTATTATTGGTGATATAAATACTAGCACAATTTGACGGTTTTCATTATCTTAAGTAGTCCTTTTCACCTCATCTTATTTTTGCTCTCCTTATTAATAAGCTCTCACAAAACTGAAATCTTAAATATTTGACTGGAAGAGAGTAATGAGACTTCACAAAAATCAGAAGTCCTGTCCACAGATTGGCACTAAAAACTTAGCTTCACACTGCCCAGCCCCATATGGCAGGTTCCCATAACAATGGTTTTATTTGGGAAGGTTCTTAACTGTTAGAAGAAAACCATATCAGATGGTGGAACCTATGTTTGAGTTTTCCACATCTGACTCGACTTCACTTTTGTTCCAATAAATAACATTTGCCAGCAGCTGAATCCAGCACACGCTATTTCTTAGTGGTTTTCTGCATTTTACAAATGCATTTGTTGAAGGTAGAAGTAAAAGGTCTTTTTCCAGCTTAAGGTTTGCGCCTTTGGAGTTAATGTAACATCTGGAACTAGAAACTGGAAACAATTCAGATCAGAAACAAGCATACCTTTGTCAAGCCTATATTTGTTCAACTCCTGAAGAAAATTTACAAGCCAAATGTAGAAACACTGTTTTATCCATTAGAAGTTTGGAACCGTCATTGCTGCATAATCTACTATTATTGGCCAGACAGCTGTCTGCCAAACCAAGGAGGAATAAAATAAACTGAAAAAAACCAACAACCAACCCCCCAAAAAACCCTGAAAAAAAGAACACCCTCAAACCAAAACCAGAGAAGAACCTTGCTCCCCTTGGCATCCAGAACCTAAAAAGGGGACACCACAGGGGTTTTTTCCATTCTTGGGTTGACCTGTTACTTGCAACAAGAGCTGTGTTTAGATGTTCAAGGAAGTCACGCCTTTGTGTTATTCTACGTCAGATTGTGCAGAAGTAGCACGAATCTTCATTTTCCTCTGTAGTTTTAAAACTCTTACTGAGCATGACATGGGGGTTAGGGGAATTTACAATAACAACAGCAAAATTATTGCCATGTACTCTGCATCACAGAATGTGAAACATCCAAGCGCTGGGTTTTTTTTCCTGCCATATCCCCTGTCCCTGTTTTTAAGCACTGCCTTTGCACTTAGCCATTTGGCAAAGCCCAGTGCCACTTCTGCTTATTCTAAAATCAGAAAATACCAGAAATCTGAATGGACAGACTGTTTCCAATTCTTGTGGGTACAAGCAGAGTGCCATATTAATCCTCACAAAGAAAACTGTCATGAGTCAGCTGACACATAGCTCCAGTGCGGTTTAAATACAGTAAACCCTGTTACAGAATTGAACCTAATGTCCTGTAGTATTAGACAAAATACAAGTTTGTAATTTAAAGAATCCTTAAACAAAATATGAAACCTTCTTACTGACAAGACAATGGAAATATTTGGTATTACAGAATGATGGTGGTGAGGCCCTGGCACAGGTTGCCCAGAGAAGCTGTGGCTGCCCCATCCCTGGCAGTGTTCAAGGCCAGGCTGGACAGGGCTTTGAGCAACCTGGTCTAGTGGAAGGTGTCCCTGCCCATGGCACGGGGTTGGAACTGGGTGAGCTTTAAGATCCCTTCCAGTCCAAACCATTCTGTGATTCTATGAAAGCTGACAGTGGTGCAGGTCAGGTCAGTGAATCATTCATGTGTATGTGATGGATCTCCCTCTGCTATGCACTTGCTCCATATGAACACAGGGTTAGACTCAAACATCACAGCGCCGACCTGTGAGGTCCTGTTGCCTAGTTTTTAAAGAGTGGTAAAGTTTTTACTTTACTTGTAGGGTTTACTGTCTACATGTAGAGTGGGATTTTCAGTGGGCCTTGGGAGCTTTGCCCACCATCACTGAAGTTTGATGGAAGTTGTCAGTTTACCCTGCAGTTCAGAGCAGGTTATAATCTCCAACCAGCACCAAATAAAAAAGTTGACTTTTAATATTGGAGGATGCTCAGTTTAACAGCTGTTTTCAAAGTGCTGGTTTTCAAAGCTTCTTGTTGATGTCTGGAGCAAAATGCCATAATCCCCAGTAGATGGGATATTTGCATTTAAGCTGTCATGTGCATTGTGGGTCTTGAGTAGCAAATTGCAGCAGAATCCTCAGAAGAATAAGCAAATTGTTGTGAACAGTGTAATTCTGCTTTTGGGAAAGTCCCATGTGTGTTTTAACCTCTGTAAAATGCTCGGGTGAGAACCTGAGGTCAGGAGGAGGTGGGGGCTCAGACTACAGAGATATTATCTGTTTAGCATTAGCTAGTCAGGATTGCATGAGGCTGCAGCCCTCACAACTGAACTTGGCTAAACACCAGTTGTGCATTGCACAGGGAGAGATTGCCAAGAGCCAGTTTTGCAATAATGTTTAGAAATTGCCTCTTAACAAAACAGAAAAGATGAAAATTGCCTTATGCTCAAGTGAATATGTTCTCCTCTAAATAAAATGGTTAAAGTGCTTGTGAGTCTTACTTAATGAGTATCTCAGTAATTTGGTGTGAGTGTCCCCACATCACAGCTGATATTCTGTGTTTTGTTTAGTTTTTCTGCTAAACATGTTCTGTATGCTGCTTGGTGGTCCGTATAGTGTTGGCTGCTTGCATGGACTTGGCTGTCCTCCTTTCCAGCTGCTAAACTGTGTTAAAAGAAGATGAAATATGCTGTTCCATGTAACCAATTTCAGTATTTGCTACAGGGGTATTAAGGACAATCTGAGAGCCATTGCCTTGTGCACCAGGAGGGAAGTTCATGTGGCGTGCTTAATGGGTGGTCTGTGGGAAAAGACAGAAGAGTTTGAGGAACCCTCCTTTAGAATAATGCGTCCATAGAAAAGTGATCTTGAACACACATAACTTGCTTCCAGACTCTGCAGAGATGGGAGTGCACTAAATTACGCACACTGAATTTGGTTTTTCTGGTATGTGAAGATTTTTACTTGAAGTAGGTAATATAGTGAGAAAGAGGATAAAACAATAACGAGTAAGTTCAGAATGTGCTGTTGGGGGATTTTTGAATTGCCATCATGGACAATCTGAACAAATCCTAAGTTTCATGATTTGTAGAAAGCACCTTTGCTGGACTTTTTCAGAGCATGCTCTTCAGAGAAGTCCTCTTGACCAATGGAAATGAACTAATTCAGGCCAATGGAGATGTAATGGTATATAATCAGTGCTATATTTTGTTGTTACTGTTAACATTATAATTTAAAAACTGTAGTCTGCCAAACAAAACCAACAGTCTGAAGTAAATCTCTTGTCTTCCTAAAACCCCGTCATTACTGGAGGGGGGGACGAACATGCACAGTCCAGAAAATACATCAAGATCTTCAAAAACGTACTGTTTGCTTTATTAAAAAAAAAAAAAAAAAAAAACAAACCCTAAAAGGTAGCTAGGAGTTTATCTAACAATATTTTAATGTTAGTATTTGATAAAGCTACTAAATTCATCTGCTCCAGGAGGGCAATATGAACAATGAGGTGAGTATTATGTTACTGGGAGAGTTTTTAAAACGGTTTTGTGCGAGCCTGAGCATAGACACAAGCATCCCACACCCTTGTATCAGGATTCTCAGTGAAATGGTATGGGGAGTTCAGTCCATCGAGCTCTGATGAAACTCCTTCACTGAGGCAGGAATTAGTGGTACAAAAGCCATACCTGGGGAATGGTTATCCAACTGCTGTTAACAATCACCTGCTATAAGCAATTCTGCATCTTCTGTAGTGTGCTCCAGTATCTTCAGAGCATGTTTCTCTCTACATCGTTTCCGCATTCCCATCCCCAGCAATGAAAAATATAACGCCTAAACCTAAACCCTGTCTAATTTCTTCAGTGTGTCCTTTCTCCACTGGCTAGGGATAAATGATCTTCAGCCTCTCATAAAAGCATTTACTGCTTGGACTGTTTTACTGGGTTTTTTATCTCACTGCCTTCCCAGCTCCTCTTCTGGATGAGAAGAACACACATACTTCATATGTTTTCTAAACCCACTTAAAACTGTTTTGGTGGTGTTTTGTTGGTTTTTTTCACACACACACACACGCACACATCCCCTCTGCCCCCTATGCTTGTGGCTAAAGCTGTGTCATTTCTTATAGGTACACTGATGGATGACCAGCCTCCCTTTTATTTTACCATTGTATGATGGCAAATAGATCACAGAGATCCTGGCTGTCTTCTAGTATTAGGCAGTGATACTCAAAACAATACTTAGCACATATAAAACTGGCACCAAATACATTTTATAATATGGTATACTAGTCTATACTGGATTATTTTGCACTGGTTTACTCCTTGTGTGACCATCTAAACAATTTAAAATACAGGCTGGTAAAGAGTAAAATTTACAAAAATTAATTGACATCTGTTGCACACAATGTGTATAAATGTGGTTTAAAATAACATTCCCATTTCCTCTTGAATTTCAGACCTTGATTCTACCTAAAATCAGATAAAATGAAAATGAATCTGCCATACTTAATGACCAGAATGCTTTCTTTCATGATTTGGAGTGGGAAATCATATTCAAGTGGATTGATCTGGAGGGTTACAGGAATGGAATGAAATTTGAGAAAGAAGTATATTTTCCTCTTTAAAATAGTGCTATAACCCTGCTGTCACTAAATGGCTGTTCCTTCACAGTGCACTGACCCACACTCACTCCCTGATTCACAGAGAGAAGTCTTAGCCATGTCAGGAATGAAAAGCTGAATGTGTCATGGAGCCTTCTTCTTGAAGGTCTTCAAGTGCCTTGCTCAAGCATGACTAGGCTTCCCAGCAGCCCTTTGAGATAATTAACAGCAGAAGGAAGGGTATGTTTGTAGTAGGTGGAATGATTTTTGCAAATCTTTGGGCTGAAGATCACTTGGGTTCACTAAGGGGGTATATGTGGGAGTGAAGCCAAGAAGCCCTGTGCTCTACAAACTGCTACCAGCTACCTCTGTGTTGCAGCAAGAATATGCTATAATTTAGTAATTACACTGGGAATTCACCTTATCTACAATAATGTGCTTTGAGGATGAAAGCAATAGCCCTCTATTCTTTGGAGTCCTTGTACCTGGCAAGTTTAAACTCGGGGTGAGTATGTAGAGTTACTACAGGAAGATCAACATTTAATCTACTTTTTGAAGTCGATGATTCCGGCTTCTCTGCAGCAGCTGCCAATAAAAAGGACTGGGGTTGAGAATACGCAGTATTTAAGATAGAATCATAGAATGGTTAGGGTTGGAGAGGACCATAAGTTATCTAGTTCCAACCCCCAGATCATGTAGTTCCAATCCCCTGTACTTTTTTCCCCTGCTTATTACAGGACAGTTGCATAAAGAGTAAAATGAACTTCATGTATCTCTGGGATTTGTGCATGCCATATTCTCTTCTTGCTTAGCAAGGTCTCAGACTGAGTTTTTCAGTTGTGCTTGATTTTAGGAGTCAGGTTTGGCTAAACTCCTGATTACCTTCCATTTTCTTCCACGCCCGAATCTCTCTCCTTTTTACCTTTTTTTCCTGTGTCTTTACGGCTCCTGTAGTGTCTGTGTGTCCTGGCATGTGAGCTTCCTGCTGCCACCAGCTGCCATCTCTCTCCCCTTGAGCTAAGCCGTGAAAAATGGGGGTAATCCCCAAAAGGGCAACAGCATGTGGAATAACTTTCTTCCCTAAATGTTTAGGAGGATTCTCAAGCTACTCATCAAAGGTCTGAGACTTCTTATGCTCCTGAAATGTTAGGGCTGGACAAGAGGAATCACTGTGCTGTAGAACTGGTTTCTCTGATTAATTTATGGCTGCTATAACCCTACCTACATGGTCTTGTTTCTGCATAGCAGCTATTTTTAAGTATAGAAGGCTGAGGCATGCTTACTCCATATCCTGTCTTGGAGTTTCCATAAGACTGTACACCCTTGGGTGCAAAAGTTTTGACACATTTGTTTTTTACCATCTTGTGTGCCTGCGGCAGGGGTGTGGGGAGGTTGTTTTTGTTCCTTGGTAATGAATGTTTTTGCGGTTTGGGACATTGACTGCTGCAAGAATTATATGTTATTCTCTCTGTCCAGCAGTACAGATGGCTTAACCACAGAGGTCGCCTCTGCGTTTGTCGTGTTAAGAATTGAAATAATATTTAAAATATAAGTTCTTGCACATACTGTAATTTTGAATGGCTATTTTAGCTTGTATACTTACTAAAATGAGGTCTTTGTTTTATGTCGTGTACCAGGATCCCAAGATCCTTTGTCACTTCTCTTAAAAGCAGTTAAACCTTTCCATGACCTTTAGCCTAGTTAACTGATTTAACAATTCTAGAAGAAAGCTTTTCTCCTATGCTATACAAAGCATTTGTGTGTATGCTGTGCTTCTGGTGCTTTCAAGAGTAGGAATCATGCACGTGCCCCCTTATACTCCTGTCATTCTATTGTGGCTTTAAGGGGAAGGAGGCAAAATGTAGGCATGTCAACAAGTATCAAGCAGTAGTATAAATATAACTTTTTAAAACTCTCTTGCTGAGCTTGTCTTAGAACTGTTGCAACTTTGCAGCTCACCAGCAACTGATGGCAAATGCTCTGTTGATACAATTCATGATCATAGAATCACAGAATGGTTTGTGTTGGAAGGGACCTTAGCGCTCATCTAGTTCCAACCCTCTGACATGGGCAGGGACACCTTCCACTAGACCAGGTTGCACCAAGCCCCATCCAAGCTGGCCTTGAACACTGCCAGGGATGGGGCAGACACAGTGTCGTCTTAGCCTCGGTATATAAATGAGTTGAGCCCTGTCATACTGTGTTTTAGAACTATTACTGAAACTAATAGCAAAGATCATATAGTGCAGTTTTTAGTTGCTTGTCCCACATTGCTTTGCTGAGGCTAATGAGTGTCTCTGAAGCACTTAATAAAATTTAAGTGCTGTGGATGGGAAAAATGAAAATGTTAATGGCTGAATTCAGAAGCAACACATTAGCCTATTCTGTTGGAAGGTAGTTACAGCTGGGCAGATAGCATTAGGCTTCCGTACTTCAACAGAGCTTATGTTTTTAACATTAAAAAGAGACGAAGAGAGATTATTGCTGCCTTTTTATGTATGGTGAAGTGCAGAGGAGTCTAAGCCACCAGACATTTTAAAAAATGCTTTTTTTGTGTCGCTTATGAATGAGATAGAGATGGTGGTAAGGGAACTGTAGCAGACATACTTAAACTGATATTGTTTATAGTGTTAACCAGATGAATTATACATTGTAGAATGTACAAATCCTCCAGTCTTATGTCTGCACATAACAGCTTACCCCATGCAGGGAACAGAATATTTGCCCAAGAGCATTTAAGATATAAAGAGCAAAACTGAAAGTTGAACTTATACTTGATTCCTAGCCAGCTTGATCAGGAGCGTTTCCTTTTCTCCAGTTAATAGGCTGATGAGAAGCTCTGTTGTCCTACTGCTGTGCAGTGAGCCTCTGTGTAGATAGCTCCGTTATCAAGGGGGTATTTTCCGGTTAGCAGAAAACCACTGGAAAATTGGTGGTTTTTTTAATAGAAATTATTTGTGTTTCTAGAATGAAGCATTGTTGATCAAGTACTGCATGATCCACATGTGATTGTGCAATTGCTGCAAAAAGTCTGTAACTTTCTACAGTTTAGGTTGTAATCTGTTTAGAGTTCATTTGGTAATTTGTGGGATTTCAGGTTCTTTTTGATTTCGTTCTTGCTTTGTCGAAGGATTGTGAACTCCAGCTATGTATGGAGGTTTTAAATATTGCCTGTTATGGAAAAATATGAACTGTTCTAATTTTGCCAAAAAAAAAAAGAAATACAGAACTTTAAAAAAACCCCTATATTAAAATATTATCCTTTCAGTTGGTGGTAATAGACCAGATACAAACTATTTGTCCTCCACATTCATCATTTATCCTGTTACTGTTTATTGTCTTCTCTTTTCAAAATAGAAGCTGTTTTTTCCCTTTTCAAGCAAGTTGCAGTTATCAGGAGTATGGCTGATTGAAACAGAACACAACACTAAGTGTTCCTTTAAAAGTCTCCTAACTTTTGAACAGTGGAATAACTTTCTAAGCAAGGGACATTGCCTCTTATGTAACAGATAAGCTCATTTGAAGGTCAATGGTAATCAAAGTTATTGCTAGGTTTTTTTGGGTCTCCCTCATCCCTCCATCTCTCTTAGTTGGCCTTCTACTTTGCTTTGGCAAGAGTTGTGCTGTAAAGAATTAAATGCGCCAAGGATAAGAATGTTCTCTGGACCTTCCAAGCCCAGTTCAGGAAGAACAGCATGATTTGAAAGATCGGTGTGCACCTTCTTGGGAAAGAACTCTTGGTTCTACATACATATGGGATTCAAAATAAGAAACTTGTACCGTGTGTTGGTGGAATGATCTTGTATCTAGGATAGTTTGTTGAGAGGACAGCAAGTCAAGTTTTTTGTCAACTGGCCATTTGATTTGTTGCCTTCTGAGGTTGGTTTTTTTTTTTTTCCTTCTCATTCTAATGCCTTAAAAACCTGTCGGTTGTAATCACATAGAGTGTCAATGTGCCTTTTGAATTGTTAAACTGTTGAGTTTAGTAATTCTATGAAGCTAAATGCTAGGCATCTGTGCATCTAGAAGATCGTCTGCTTTCTTGATTGCCTTTTTCAGATTCACTGCTTCCTAACTGGGAAAGCTGGAAATTTGAAGTTCTGTGAACTTTTCTTGGGATATCTTGGAGCTGTTTTGCAGCTTCAACTAAACACTGCCTAAGCTAGCTTTGCCTGCTGGTGAGCCATCACATCCTGATGTGATAAATGTAAGGCCATGGAAACAGCATGTAATCACTGTTATGACTTCTGTGTTATTTTTAAAGTTGAGAGACCCTGTGCTTCTTCAGCAGCTTTCTAAGATCAGTGTTGAGAACCAATTATGTATTTTGATCATTTGGGTGGGGGCGTTTCCCCTTTTTTTTTCTTCATAAACAATTTTTATAAAATTTGGACTTAATGAAAAGGCCAGTGGGGAGGATCAGAGAACTGAATATGAATTTTGTTCTTAAAAGGCCATTCTCAAGAAGCAGTTTACACTGGTGTATAAATGCAGTAGAATTATAACACGATTGCAAGCAGGGAGTGTGATTTCCCTACTGGGTGTTCATAGCCAGCACAATGTGGCTGCACTTCAGCCAGGATGACTCTATAGCACAGAAGAGATGGAGAACACAGTGGTTCATGAGTTATCTGTATGCTATTTTCCTGTTGTATGCATCAGTGGGAAAGAAATCTCTTGAAAGGGATTAGATTAGACATTGTTCATATCTGATCATTAAGAAGCTAATTAAGTTAAGTTGTTGAGGTCCTCTGAGGTTGATTGGACTTGATATTTCAGGTTCCTTTTTCTTTTGTAATAGCATTAGTAATGGCATCAGCATGGAAATGTCTGGATGAAAATCCATCTATTCATACTCCTCAAAACACATTTTTGGGACAATGTTTCGGGTTCTTTTTTTATTAATTTGTACATAGAATTTTTATGGCTTTGATATTTGGCTGGATATGGGTCTGGTTTTGTGAGGCAGTGTGCATAACTTGAAGCAGTCTGCCCCAACAGCCTGCTAACATCAAACTTTACAAGTGTTCAAATGGTTTGGTACAGTGCCACTTAAAATTGACATAGTTATGGGGAACCAATGAGTTGCAGAGAAGAAACCAGTTGCTTTGCATTGTAGACATTTTTTCTTCTGTTTTCAATAACTAACCTGTTGGGTGCTTTTTCTAGTGTTTTCAAAGATGACAGAGAGGAGGACTTGGCAAGTTAGGAAATGAGAGAGGAGTGATGCTGAGACTTCATTTCTTAGGAAATAATTCTCCTCAAGCTGTATAAATTTTCTTGAGTTAAATACTGTAGAAAACAAAGATATTGCATTTTCAGTGAAACATTTATGATAACAATTGTTTGTGTTCTTTGCTGTCCAAGATCCTCAATAAAACCACCAGCTGATTTAAATTTTCTGTATTACTTTCATCAGCATAGACTTCCTCCAAAAAGAAAAACAAAGCCACCTCCTTCCTGACTTGGGTGGGTGGGTGTGGAAAGAGGAGGGAATGGGTAAAGAAGGGGGAAAAGACCATGCAGAATAAAGATGCTGAATCTGTGCATGTTTTTCATCTGAAGCTGAGGTGTAGATTCTGAGGTCCTTGGCCTTCACATAAATACGTACACTATTGTCAGAGATGTATTTCACTTTGGCCCATGCAGTGGCACACACACTCTAGTGAGCATGTAGCTGGAGCCATAGTTTGTGAAAAAGCCAATAGCACATGGTGAGGCTGCTGGCGTAGCAGAGCTGGAACTTGGACCTGTACTGGGGGTGCTGGTTGGTGAGAAGCTCCCCATGACCTGGCAGTGTGAGCTTGCAGTCACTGTGATATGAGCTTGCAGATACGGCTGCTGCCTTCCTAGCCATATTTGCAGGTAACTGTTTTTCTTGTTTACTGCTAGATGAAGAAGCAAGCCTCCGCTTTTAGGAGAAAAATGAAGTGGTAAACTTGGCCATCAGTGTGGCTGGTATGGTTGGGGAGCAGTGTACGTCTAATGTCCACTTCTGGAAGAAGTAGTTGGGCCAAATCATGCCTTTGTCTCTGAATCATTCCTTCTCCCCCCATAGCAGATCCTTCAGAGGATCTTTACAATCTCCCTCTGCTAGAGTTTTGTCATAGTCTGCATGGCAAGTGGAGGGAGGACCTGTAGGACTCAGACCTTCACAACTTTCCTCCTCAGAGTATGGAGGGACAGCCTCAGTTACAAGCACAGATTTATCTCTGTCTTTGGGTATAATGGCAGATGAGATCTGGTGTGACAGTAAAGTCATCTTGTCTTGCTAAAATCTCTGCTAGTGTTACCACTGCCTCTGTCTTACTGTCAGATTCAAATCAGCGAGGTTAACTTTCTTGCCTATCATGAGTCTCTTTCCCCATTTCCTTCCTTTCTGCCTGTGAATGCCAGTGTTATCCACTAAGGTCATGTCATTATCCAACTGAATCATGCAGACAAGAGATCTATAACCTGTGCAGGTACTGCTGGAATATCTCTGTGGCTGTCATTTTGACCTATCTTGAAGATTCCCATCCCTTTTGTATCAGTCATAAGTTAGCTTCCCTTTCAGAGCCTTCCCTGTCATTCAGTACTAGCTTCCACCACCCACTTAAAGGTTCTAACAGCAAGAACCTTTGTCCTTTTGCTCTGCGTGCCTCTGTTTGTGGGCAGTCCCCACAAACTTCCACAACCCACATCTTCATCTTTCTTCAGACTCTTCCTGTAATTTCTTTCTTGTGGTGTAGGGGAGAAGAGAGTAGTTCTGAACCTCTGTCACAGTGTTTGCCATCTAGGAGGGCACTTGGTAGGAGTGTTCAGGGTGTTGTATCTAGTAATGTTAGCTTTCAGCCTACTACTAAAAGTCATCAGAACTTGCCTTCTGTGTATGATTACTACTTCAACTGGTTGAATCAAGCTTTTAAACCATGAAGATTTAATTTGATCTAAGTCTGGGTTTATGACTGACAGAAGGTATTGTTGAAGGGCCTCAGTTTGAACTCTTGTGTTGAAGATGCTATCCATATCCTGTAGCTATAGAATTTGGCCTACTCTTCCCTCTGTCTTTTACTCCTGTGTCTGACATGTGGAAGGAAGAGGTTTTTGGATAGTGTTCATTTTTCTCTTGTGGAACTTACCACATTCCTTCTGCTGTACTGCCTGTCCCACTTACCTGGGAAAAGGAATCCTCCTCTGCCCTACTGCTACTTGGTGCTTCAACATCTATAAATGCCAATAATACTAACGTGGTTTCTTTTTTTTCCTGTAGCATCTCCCTTTCTGCTTTTTGCCAACCGGCGGGATGTTCGACTCGTGGATGCTGGAGGCACAAAGCTGGAGTCCACTGTAGTGGTCAGTGGTTTAGAGGATGCTGCTGCGGTTGACTTCCAGTATTCGCAAGGCATTGTTTTCTGGACAGATGTGAGTGAAGAAGCCATCAAGCAAACTCACATTAACCAAACTGGGAATGTGGTGCAGAATGTCATCATTTCTGGTTTGGTTTCCCCGGATGGCCTGGCTTGTGATTGGATTGGGAAAAAGCTTTACTGGACGGATTCAGAAACCAATAGGATAGAAGTAGCTAATCTGAATGGAACATCTAGAAAAGTCCTCTTCTGGCAAGACCTAGATCAGCCCAGGGCAATAGCTTTGGATCCTGCTCATGGGTAAATATTAATTTGACTTAAATGCTTAAATGGATACAGTGGTGATAAATGTGGAGTTTTTAGCTCTGGAAAAGAAACATAGCCTTTTTTTCACTTTACGTTTTCCCAGGATATTTTTCTCAAGACCTGTAGCTGAACATATGTTTGAGCTTAAATATTTTGTGGCAAGAAATAACAGCCAAGACATAGACCCAAAAAGAAAAATACGGCTGTTCTTAGGTGCCAAGCCAAATATTCAAACAGTCTGATTGCCTAACTTATTCCATTGCACTTCCAAAGAATAATTAATTTTCCAAGCTTTTTTTTATTGTTATTTTCTCAGTTATCCTGTCTTGCAAGCTAACTTTTATTTGATATGTCATATCTATTTAATGTACCTAGACAGCAAGGTGTGTAAATCTGCATGAGTTTAAACAGGAATTCTCACTTGCTATGCTTCGGTAAACAAAATCAGTATATTTTTAAGTGGCAATGTTGAATAATCATCTTTGTGCCAGCAAGTAAAAGAATCCAGGTGATTCTGGATTCAGGAGGCTCTTGGTGATCGAAGGTGACCAGGTGAGGAATAGGGGATGTGTTGCTTGTAGGGCTCTTTGAAATACTTGGATCTTTGTCTGATTCCTTCCTCCCTCTTCATGAATATTCTCCACCATTTCCCATGTGCTATTTGCTAACCCTGTGCACAAACAGCACTGATGTTGTGTAGTTCGGGCCCCATATTTGTTGCAGTGACGATTGAAGATCTGCTGTGCGAGATGAGTGAGGAGTTACGGGTAAATTAATTACATGATTTATTTTTTTAATGTATGTATTTACATTATTTATATGAATTTTTATTTATAAATTTATGTATTTATACACAAAAGACTTACAAGTACTAGATGAAACTGTGTGAACCCAAAGAAGCAAAATCCTTAGTTTTGTTCACTTGTCAAAGGCTGTAGCTGCCTGTATCCTTCAGATAACTGGTGGAAAGGTACAGCCATAATCAGTAAAAGGGAAAGTGACTTTGTTGGACCAAAGTACTTTTCCAGAGAGGACCTTGTCCTGTTAATTCTGACTTCACTATGGATGCCTTTAAGGTGAAAAGAATTCTTCCCATAGCAAATGGCTGTATGGAAGTATATTAAATAAACTAGCAGGAATCCTGTGTATATCCTGACAGCAAGTAATGTATGCAGAGTTAATTAATGCTGAAGACTAACTTTAGATCTCGAGTTCACTAGAGTAATTTAAAGAGCAACTATGGTGTTAAATGGGGTATTTTATATGGAAGTAGATAGAGAGAATGGAATGGCACTTTCTATGAAATACACCAAGTTGACATTTTGTAAGCTGCTGTAGTTCCTTGTCTTTTGACTGCTTTCTTTAAGGTGTTCCTGCCCACGGCAGCGGGATTGGAACTGGATGAGCTTTAAGCTCCCTTCTAACCCAAACCAGTCTGTGAGTCTGTGATTCTATGACTAAAAAAATACATTTGAGAAGGGACAGCTGTCGAGGTTTAAAAGTTCTCAGTTCAGAGTCTGAAATTAAAAGCTTCAGTCATGCCTAGATGTTAATCCACTGTTTCCTTAGTGTCACAGCAAAGAGCCAGACCTAGTAACTGTTCTTACATCACTCACAACTGTGTTTATAGCAGCACTTAAATAAAACTGCAGTGGTGTTTACTGCTGATCCTCCAGGACCTTGGTCCCACACAACAACAGTATGTCGTGTACTTGCAGTTAAGCATGTTGGCTTTCTGTTTAGAAATCACTGGGATCTGAATGCTGAAGCCTGATCTGTATGAGCTGCTGTAGACTGAGGCTTTGAGCATTTTAATTTCAAAGACTGTGAATGGTAAAATGTTTTTAGCAATGTATCATCTGATCTTACCTCCTTTGGACTGTTTGAGAAGTAGGAGAATACTTAATAAAAACCTGAGACTGTTGCAAATACTGGACAGGAAAAACATGGCATGGGTAAAGATTATGCTTTTTAGTAACTCTTACTTTCAGTCATGGCTACTTAGTTAAAACACAGAAGATACCCTAGGTTTGTGTGAAACATGATTATTCCTGCCTTGAAAACACAAATTAGTTTCTATCGTGTCTGTCTCTGTTTAGTGATTAATATCGAGTATAAAATTATTTTGAAGCTCTTGATTAATGATTTAAAACACTGTAATGAGGATGAATGTAGAAGTAGTACAGTTGTTTTCTTAGATGTAAGAAAAATACTCAACCATAACATTGGTTGCAAGTCATATCCAGTATCTTGGTATGGCTGTAATTTCTGGGAGTTGGAAAGCTTTTGATATGTTTGTGGCCAAATTGCTACAAATAGTCTCATGCATGAGAAACTTGACGTTCTTGTGGGAAGTGTTATTCTGATTTTCAGATGGATGTCCTTGATGGTGACAGCCTTTCCATAAATGTTTCATTGGTCTCTTATTTCTCCCTTTTCCTGCTCATACATGTGACTAAAGAGCATAAATTGTTCAAAGATGATTTGCTTAATTTGAGAGCAGAGCTGCTGGTTCAGACAGGAAAAAGAAAAACAAACAAAAAAAGGCGATTTACCTTTTTTTTTTTTTTTAACTCCCCAGCTGGAATTGCATGCAGCAGAGATGGAAATGTATAGGCTTCATTAATAACCCCACAGAACTCACTCCACTGTTAGCAGTCTTGTTGCTACAAGTTCTGTGATTTCTCATATCCTGACTCCTAGAGACTGAGGCTTCTTTGCCCCATATACTTTTAGTCTTAAGAAGTTTGGTAATAATCATGGTATTCTTATCTTTTTAATTTCTACACTATTTCTCAAGGGAGCAGAAGGAACAAGAGGATGGCTTTGGTTGTCTTCGGTGGCACCATGTGTTACGTTCGTTTTTCAGGTGAAGTCAGGAATGTACCTTTGGTCATGAAGCTCTGGCTCTGGGGCCAAAGAGATGGTGGAAGTGGGATTCTCTTTGATTTAGAGGACTTGATATGGGTAGCTTATAGCTGCACAGAGGCAGTGTGGAAATCACTGCATATGCAACAGGTGGGTCTGGCTGGACTGGCACCATTGTATTTGTCATGAATGGGTGGTTTTGGTTTAACTCAAAACACGTTTCAGTTTTTTTGTTTTCATGTAAAATTAGGCAGTAGTATAAACCGAAGTAAGAGTTTTTCCACATAATCTCTTGAATCTGTATTTAAACAGGGTTTTGTTTGTTAAATTATGTTTAAAATTCACAGAATTATAGAATCAGAGAATGGCTTGGGATCTAAATTTACGTTCTTTCAGTTTAAAGCCATTCCCCCTTGTCCTGTCACTACAAGCCTTTGTCAAAACCCCCTCTTCAGATTTCTTGTTGGCTCCTTTAGGCACTGGAAGCTGCTCTAGGGTCTCCCTGGAGCATTCTCTTCTCCAGGCTGAACGAGCCCAGCTCTCTCAGCCTGTAATTGTAAGCGTGCAAATGAACATACTTATATTGCATGCCTTGACATATTATTGGCTGTCATCTGAGTGTACTCTTTTCCCAAACATCAAGTTAAACTACATTAGCACACTGAAATAGGTAAAATGCATTGGCTTGAGCTAAGTTTAGGGTCTACCTGTAAACAGCAGATGGTAGGAGGTATCTCCCAATCTGATGGAGAGACTTGAACAGTTGTTTCTGCACCTTTTGATAGGAGGATCTCCTGACTTTTGAGTTGTTACAACATGCCATTGTTCCCTTTCTTAAAATAAATTGTATTTTTTGAAAGGAGGACCTGGGGTCAATCAACTGAATATCAGCCAGCAATACGCCCTTGCTGCAAAGGGAGCCAACAGCATCCTGGGCTTCATTAGAAGGAGTGTTGCCAGCAGATCGAGGGAGGTGAACCTTCCCCTCTAGTCAGTGCTGGTGAGGCCATCCCTGGAATAATGTGTCCAGTTCTCAGCTCCTCAGCACAAGAGGGCCAGGCCACAAAGATGAAGGGATTGGAGCATCCAGTATAAAAGGCAGGGCTGACTGAGTTGGAATTATTTACCTTGGAAAAGAGAAGGTTGACCCTGCTTTGAGTGGTGGTGTTGCAGTAGACAATCTCCAGAGGTCCTTTCCAGCCTCAAGAATTCAGTGATTTGGTGAAAGAGAAGCCTTTTTGATGCAGGGCTTATGACCTCAGGATGTCTTTTCCCTGTCGTGTTTACTGTGACTTCCCTGACCCCCTTAGAGTGATGGTGTAATGCTGAGTTTCTAGTGAAGTCTTTTTAATGTGAAATAATTTCTTTATATATAATATTTCCTCATCTCTGCTCAGAAATGTCTGTGAAGTAAAAGTTATATTGTATTGTCTGTTTTACCTTATCTAGTGACCATGAGGAGCAGTTATTAGCGCTCATTTATTTTGGTTTCCTGTTTATGTAGAGTTTTTGCATACGAATGTGTGGGTCATCCTTATAGAAGGGAAAATACATAACACATACAGCACGTGCAACTCTTTTTTTGTTTGTTTTGTTTTGTTTTGTTTAGAAACCAAGAAATCCTAACGGTGCAGTTTCTTTCTCTCATCTATCAGAGGTATTTGCAGTAATACTGCACTCCAAGTTGAAAATTCTCTTCCTAATGCCCCTTAAGTAGTGTTGCAAGTATCTCCTTACTGCTGCCCACTTTCTCCAGCTTAATGTGTTTGGAAATCTTCTTGAGTCTCTTGCTCCAGGGATTCTTCAGCTTCATGGTGTCATGGCAGGGGGTTGGAACTAGATGAGCTTTAACATCTCTTCCAACCCAAACCATTCTATGATTCTGTGTAACCTGACTTTTTAACAAGCTGTGTTGAACGCATACTTGTTTACCTTTGAGAAATCACTGGGCCATCTTACTCCTTCACATATGGGTGAACAGGGAAAAACATGCTTTTTCCTTGCAAGCACTTTATAGCAATAGTATTTGAGCATCTATCAGGTGACAGGCAATTGTGTTTTTCCTCTTTGTTCTCACTTGTCAAACAGTATACTATGTATATGTAATGGATATGTTTTAAAAAAATAAACCTGTCAGAAGAAGAAAGACTGTAGGAAAACTGCAGTGGAGAAGGGTGGTTTGGGGTGGGGGGGATGGAAGAGGAGGGAAGGAGGAGGAATGTATGTTTGTTTGCTCTGCTTTAAGTACATGTCTTTGAATACAGTGTGATTGGTTGTGATAGTTACTTGCTGTGGCATAGTTTGGGATTTGATGTAAGGTTTTTTTTGTCAAGAATATCCAGGTCTTGAAGTTTAGTGCTTGTGGGGGAAAAAATAAATAAAATAAATAAATAAATGAAGAAAAAAAAAAAAAAAAGGAAGGAATTTGAGTGAGTAATTTGCAGCTTAATGCTATGCAAAATAACCATTCTTTTCCCTTCTGAAAACAACTGGTGTTATTGAGTTTCACACTGGAGTGTTTGTAATTTTAAAGGTGGGATGGGGGAAGTAAGTTTTAAACATGCAGGAATCTAAACTTCAGAGCAATTTCCTGTAAACTCCTGTTTTGTGCCCTGGGCTCGTATAAGTTCGAGAACATTGTTGAAATTGGAGACGTTTGTGCTGATTTACATCATCTGTACAACTGGCTCCCTTTGTGTAAGCAGGTTATGTAAGGTTTGGCAACAGAACCACGTTTTAGGAGATGGAAAAAGCATTTGGGCAGCATTGGTCGGTTTTTATGATGTCCGCGATACCTTCCAGCGCAGATGGCTGATGGGCTGCTCTTGGAAGGCATGGCCAGGATTCCTAATTTTTGCAAAAATGATGACAAAAGAGGTGAAGCACCAGGATGTAAGAAGTGACCTGCAGCTTTAAAACTAAGGGGAAATACGGTCTTCGTCCTGTTTTTGCTCCTGCACCTGGAATTATTTTTAAATGAGTTCAGGGGATAAAATAAAAAGTAATAAAAAACCCAACAAAACAAACACAAAAATTCAGACCCCTGGGGTGCAGTTTAAAGTTTTGCTGTCTTCAAACCCTGTTTATTTTTGCAAGGTGGCTTTCAGTCCCATTCTTTTGATAATACTGCATCATTTAAGCCCTGATTCGATGTGGTAATTAAGTATGTGCCAAAACCCGGTGACTTGCTGGCTGGATTTGAGCTGCATTTGTTTAATTGCCTTATGGAAAGGCTTGGACTAGAGAGCGTGGTAGAGAAGCTTGCAGCTACAGTGCTTGCTAATAGAGCAGTAACAGAATCTTAGACTGTTTTTGAGTCCAGTATTTCTGGGTGGTAGACTCGACATACTGTTAACTGTGTGTTCAGAAAGTATACATTTACATCTTCTCCCCAGTGGGGCTTTGGGTTTTGCTCAATGTTGTTCTATCTGGTTTCTTTGGTGTAGCAAAGTGCAAATTCTGTTTAGGGACAGAATTGGTGCAATTGTTGCAAAATTATTATTAGATGTTAATCTCTTCCCTGCCCTCCCTACCTTTTTCCTTTGAAAGTCTGGAGTTAAGGGTTAAAACCTGGTCAGGACACAGACACTTAGGCATCTCTGAAGAACTGAATAAAGTAACCCAAGTTGTTCAGTGCTTTCCTAGTGCTGTTTGGTTGGGTTTTTTTTTTTGTGATTGCTGTTTAGCATTGAATTTTGCTCACAATTATACTTCTTCTAAATTATTATTCTTTATTAGCTCTTTAGGAATCCATGTTTTAATTTTCTTTTATGGCATCAGTGCTGTTACACTTTATTGACCTGTTGCAATCCAGGTGGGATGAAAAACTCCCAGGATGCCAAATCTCAGTCCTAAAAATGTGATTGATCTAATGTGTCCTAAGACATCAAATACTGGGTTTGATATTTCTAGCTGCTTACAGCTGTTATGGTATGGCCTGGCCCAGGGATATTTAGAACTGTGTAATGTACATTGAAAAACACCACTACCAGCAACAAAATCAAGCAAATAAACTACCCAAATGCATGTGTTACATTTTTTTAAACAGGCTTCCGAAACAGGGAGTGTTTAATATCACTGGCAGTACTGGACTGAGATTCTTTGCATAGTCTGCTGAATTTTCCTGAATTTCCCTGGCTAAATATCTTCTTCCTTTTTTTTTTTTTTTTAAATAGTGAAATAAAAATGATAGGGATTGCCAGTGTACTGGACACCAGCAAAAAAGTTTATATTTGAAAACCAAAAAAATCAATCCCAAACTGTCAGCTGTCCCAGAAACACTGATGATGTCTGGATTATTTTGAAGTGGTTGGGTCTTGTTGAGCTCAATAAGAAATGGAGACTATTGAGCATGGGTGATCTTTTGTTCTGCAGAAGTAGTATGCCTGTTACCACTCTGAGCTTCTGAATTAGGTAATCTTAACAGGTAAATTTAAATCAGCTCAATTTAAATCAGTTCCTTACATATAAATGCAGACTGATTTTTTTAACTCTGAGATGCCATTCTGAGTTTTTTGCTGTGTTCTCCCCCACCCATAAAGCCCCAACCAAAAACATCTGGTGTTTGTGTAACAATTGATCCTGTGCCATAGTGAGCATTTGGAAGATGCCAAGTGTAAGTAATAATAGCTACTACTTGAGATTACTAGAATATATAATTTCTCCACTGTTTGGCACACTCTCTGGTGGTAACAAATGATCCTGTGCCATAGTGAACATTTGGAAGATGCCAAGTGTAAGTAATAATAGCTACTACTTGAGATTACTAGAATATATAATTTCTCCACTGTTTGGCACACTCTCTGGTGAGCATGGGTAGTGCAAGCACATTCAGTAGTTTTGACAGAATACGTATTTTCTTAAACGAATCCATGGGTAACTTAAAGGGTAAGTATAAAGCCTTTGGCTTTCTCTTAATAACTATTCAAATCAAAGAAGCTCTCCCCACCCCAAAATTTTTATGTTGAGGTATGAAAATTCAAGTTACATTTGCAGTGCTGCTTTAGCTGAGCTTGTGTCATTCTTTCCATAATAACTGTGGATTTTTCTTTTTTCTCCAACTTGCCCAATAGATTTCAATCTTCAGCTGAATCTTGGTGCAGGGTGTCACAGCCAGGATGGTGTTTATACTTAATCTGGTTTGAACTAGCTTTGTCACTCAAAATAGAGGAGGGTAAAAAAAAAAAGCAAGCTTCAGACTTCTTGTGCATTCTTGACAGTCCCATACAGGCATGCGTTTAAAATGTGATGTTTTATGGCTTATAAGAGTCTGATGTCCAATGTTGTTTTGTGCCTTATGTTAACCAAAATTGTCAAAAGAGCCTAGATGTTACAGTGGGAGAAGAAGGATGGCCCTAGCTAATTGTAGAGTCCAAGGCTGTAATTTGTGAGTGGCTTATTCAGAGGGAGCTGGAGTTAATGCCTCTTTCTCTGTTGAAGTTTCATAGGTGGTTTCAGCTGTGTGGTTGCAGCCTAAGTTGCAGAGGCATGGATTTGACAGGTGGACCATTCAGTGGATAAAGAATTGGCTAGATGGTTGCACTCAGATAGTTGTGGTCAACAGCTTGATGCTACATGGAGGCCAGTGTTGAGTGTTGCTCCTCAGGAGTTGGTGTTGACACCGGTGCTGCTCAACATCTTTGTCAGTGACGTGGACAGTGGGATCAAGTGCACCCTCAGTGAGTTTGCTGATGGCACCAAGCTGCGTGGTGCGGTTGACATGCTGGAGGGAAGGGATGGGATCCAAAGGGACCTGGACAGGCTGGAGAGGTGGGATGGTACAAACCTTATGGTGCTGAAAAGGGCCAAGTGCAAGGTCCTGCACCTGGGCTGGGGCAATACCAAGGACGAATACAAGCTGGGTTGTATTTGTTCTTGGATTGAGAATGAATTGACATAAGAGGGACATGGACCTGCTCAAGCAAGTCCAGAAGAGGCCATGAAGATGCTTCGAGGGCCAGAACACCTCTGCTATAGAGACAGGCTGAGAAAGCTAGGGTTGTTCAGCCTGGAGAAGATAAGTGGTATGGTTTTAAATAGGCTTACATAGACCAGAGACTCCCACTTCTGCTGCAGGTACAGCTGATCTCTTCCTTCAGTGATATTGAAACTCCCAGTCTGGGGTCTTGTGTTAAGAGAACTGATACGCTATAGTTCATATAATTCATGTAAACCAGACCTGATATTCTGTATTTCATGGCAGTTCAGCACCTGCTGCTTGCCAGAAAAGTGGAAAGCTGTTGGAAAAGGGGAAGGGGTTAAAGCAGCTCTGCAGACCTGGTGAGCGTGGGCCAGGGTCCGGGGGGGTGTGAGTGGACGAGCTGTATGGATTGGTTTAAACCACGACAAATGGAGACAAGAATTGCTCCTGCCATTCCATTGCTTGGCATGCTTTCCTGTGATAGACCACAGGGGTTCTTTGTAGCACATGAGGGAATGAAACCATTACTTCAGTAGGTGCTTGATTACTGCAGAGACTCGTCATACTCTGAACAAAGTTCACCAGGAAGATCAGCTTTATGATACTTGCCGGACTGCAGAGAAACACTGCAATCAGGACAAGGTGGTGACAGAGTAAAAATAATCTTTTATACATTGCATTAAAAAAGTCCAGCTGGGAGAGGAGTGCTTTAAAAGAACGTTGCCTGCATTCAGATTGATCTACGTGTTGTCTGAATTCATCTTTATTCTCCTAGCCTTCCTTAGTGCTACAGTTACTTTGTTAATACTGTATACTTTTAAACTTCTGAATGACCAGGCTTTGGTAAGGATTGAGCTTGGTATCTGTTAGCGAGCTAAAATGCAGGAATGTAATTTTCCTGTGGCAAATTAATGTGTGAAGTTGAAAGTACTACTGTTGTCCAGCAGCTTCTGCGTGGCCAAGGACATACAACCATCACCTATGAAACTAAGCAACGGGGTTTTTTAGGGGGGAAGGGGCTCTTGAGATAGAGCTCCTTTAGTATCATAGAAAAGCCATGAGGGCTGTTTGGCTTACCTACTTTTTTTCCCTTTTCTGTCACCTGGATGCATTATGCTTTGGGGCAGGCTGCTATTTTAGTAAGAAGCTTGAGGAAAGGAAGTTAGCTTGAAGGGTAATTTTGGGGATATTATTTTAATCCTTTTTATTTTAACCTGCTTCTAAGGTTTAATTTGAGTTAGCTAGTTCTGTCTCCTCTGTTTTTGCTTTTAAACAACTGTCATGGGAGTTTTGATTTTGGTTTAAGCTCCTTTTTAGTCGCATTTATACATTTCAATATATGTATAGGTGTGAGACTGTCATAGCCATGTAATACAGCCCAAAGTCACCTTTAATAACTAGGTTTTTCTTAATTCAACATTTTCATTTCTTTAGAGGTGGCTCAGTGTGCCCTTTGAATATTTCAAGCTAGTGCAGGTGGGTCAGAGCAGGGAACTGATTTGACTTGATCAAAAATGAGTATTTGGCCAGATCCGTTTCACGGTCTGATTCACCAGCTGGTTGTGTAGACAGTTTCTTTTATGTCTGCTTTTCCCTGGCTTCTGTTGTTTGTCAATAGCTGCTTCCCCACACAGTTTGAGCTGCCACAAATTACAGCCTGACTTGTTAAGGAAAACCAAAATGAGCGGCAATTTATATTTATAGGTTGTCCTGTGAACTGGGGCAGCTCAGCGACTGCTGCCGCTTCTTCAGGAGCAGTCAGTCTATCCTGGCTGCTGGAGCTGACATGTTTTGGGGAAGGCATCTGGGGACACAAGTCCGCTGCAGCCACTCTGAGGTGAGCTGTCTCAGAAGTCTGAGGACACATCTGTATGGAAGCTTTGCCATTTCAACTAGAAAACTCCTTGTTTTACCCTCCCACACTCAAGTGTATGTGCATTGTGATGCGAGTCATTTCTATCTGTCTGTCCATCTGTCTGTATTTTCATATATATTCTCCTCTCCATTGGGATAAACATGCTAATGATCATATATGCTGCTATGACCAGAATGGTCTAAATAGGTGCTGGAACTGGAGGTACAGCTGAATCGGGGTGCAGTAGTAGTATGTACATAGAAATCAGAGAATTTTAAGCCTGAGCTGTGAGTGACGTGCTGGGAATAACTGTACAGCTGCCTGTTCTTCCTTGCCTGGAATGATGGCCCCAGCTGCATGTGAAGCAGCTACTGGGATACTGCAGTTTACAGGAACATCTTGTTACAAAGGCAAACTGGGACATGGATGGGAGCTGGGGGGAAAGCACCCAAAATTTAAAATAGTGACGTTCTAAGTCTGCATGGATTCATTAGTTATTTATTGTCAGAAACAGATTTCAGGGCTGTTGCTTTGACTCCATCCCTGGCATTGTTCAAGGCCAGGTTGGATGGAGTCTTGGGGTGATGTGGTCATGTGAAGTGTCCCTGCCCATGGCAGGGAGGTTGGAACTAGATGATCTTAAGGTCCTTTCCAACCCGAACTGTTCTATGATTCTAATTCTTTTCTGCGTACAGACTTGCAAAAGGAGGTTCAGCTATGGTCATTGCCTGCTTGGATAGGTGATTAGTTGCTTCAGATGTGGTATAGAATATTAACTTGTAGTAACTGGCTGTGCGAGAATGTGCAATGGTGATACTTAGCTGTAAATGCTTATGACAGTCAGGTGCTGTCCAACATTGGAAAAGAAGGGGAATTGCAGAGGCAATGCTTGTGAGAGATGCTCTTACAAAGGACTTTTTTTGCATCCTCTGGAGCTATGGCTTGATTTACATTAAGTTGTGGCAGCCCCATTTACTGGAAGTGTTCAAGACCAGGCTGGACAGGAGTTGGAGCAACCTGGTGTAGTGGAAGGTGTCCCTGCCCGTGGCAGGGGGTTGGAACTGGATGAGGTTTAAGGTCCCTTCCAACCCTAAACCCTTCTGCAACTCTATGATTCTACAAATACTTTATCCCTTCTGTTCCTAAACCTGACCACCTTGTATTGTGATTTAATCTGTGTGCATCTCTGCTTTCCTTTTCAGATACATGTATTGGACTGACTGGGGTGAAACACCCAGAATAGAACGGGCGGGAATGGACAGCAGCACACGAAAAATAATTGTCGATTCAGATATTTATTGGCCAAATGGACTCACGATAGATCTTGATGAGCAGAAACTTTACTGGGCTGATGCAAAACTGAGTTTCATTCATAGGGCAAACCTGGATGGCTCATTTAGGTAAGTTATGTTATTTATGGTGTAAGTTATTTTTCACCTCCTGCATAAATTTTGAACTGAGGCATTTCTTTTCAGTAATCTAGAATAATGCCAATGCCTTATTGTTCTTTTTAAATGCAATAGTTAATAGCCTTGCAAAAAGTAAAGTAACCTTATGTCCTGTAAAAATAGTTTTAACAGTAAGACTATTTCTATCAGTGTTTCACTGTAGACTATTTATAGCCTTGTACAGCAGGATTTTTTAATTTTAGGCTCATGTTTGTCTTGCAAGCAGTTGGAGATGCTTATACATGGCCCTAGGCAATCTAATGTTTAACAACTGACTGGAATTTTACAGTATTGTTACTGTATCTTTTTTTTCCAACAGGAAATATACATTGAGACACACTTATTCTTGTCCTCATCCAAACATGTCCTTTGTGGCATGCCTGTAAATTAACCAAATTCAGCTTATTTCAGACTGCAAGCAAGAAGGAAGCAGATTTTCCTAAAACTTGGTAGAAAGTACAGTATGGAAATTTTGGTCGGTGGCTCCGGGCCAAGTGTGCTGTTGAGTTTTGGCTTTTGTACACACAGAGAGGTGACCCTTCAGACAGGGCACACCTAGAAGTTGGAGACCGCACCTTCAGTTCTGGGCAGCGTTCAATAGGCAGGTTGTGTTGGTCCCTGAAGTATGTCATCAGCCAGTGAAATGTCCTGCCGAGGAGGCGAGTCTCTGCATTTTGGTCTGGCTTTGGTCTTCAGGTGGTTTAAAATGGCATTTTCGTTTCTCTGATTTCAAAACGTCTTAAATGCCTATGTTATGAAATCATTTTGCTTTGGTAAAGACTTTGAGGAGTTGTATTTTATGCATATCTGTGAAAAAGAATAATATCCCCCCCCCCTTCCTCAAGAAAAGAAAAAAAAACCCCACTGCATTTTCCATAGTGTTTTTCAGTTTTTTTTACTGAGGTGCATTCTGTGCCTGATTTTCACACTCATCAAAGAGGAATAGCAATATTGACACCCTTTATAAAACACTCTTAAGTTCCTTTGAGAGCACTATGTAAGAGCTGGATAATGGTTGCATTGTAGTAAGTGACAAGTACTGACTGACAGTCAGAAGTGTAGACAAGGGAAAAGGCCTTTATGGAAGGGAATAGTAGCTCAAAGGCTGGCTGCAGGTTCATAGAAAGAAAGTGCTCTTTCAAAATTCAAAATCTAAGAGAGATTTTCATACAACACAACATGAACTTATTTCTCTGATTTGGGGGCAAATGGCAGCAAGTAAAGTTTCCACACTGATTCTGCAGTTATCATGCACATACAGATTGTATAAACTTTACTTGCATTAATGTGTGAACAGTTGCAGTTGGTTAATAATATATATTTTGCTCATTTTAAGGTAGAGAAGGGCCACCCAAAAGGGAGCGAGCTTTTGAATACACCAATTCCAGCAATCTGTCCAAATTGCTTTGTGATAGATCAGTGCATGTCCACCACCTCCCAAGCAGTTTTCCATTGAACTGTAAATGAAACAATATTTTAGAAAAAAATATTTTATTTTGCATTAAAAAAAAAAAAAAGGCTCAACGTTGTACACTTCTTACATCTTTTACTTAACTCCTGGAGCGTGTAAATGCATGCTTAAGGGTATTCTTATGCTGGATGCATTCTGGTAGTTCCTTGTGTCTAACTGCGTTGTCCAATATAATAGCTTGATGTCATTTAGCTGTGTATATTTAATATTGTTACAATACGATAAAACTTCCTTCTTAAAATGTAATGCCTATTAATAAAATGCCACGAATATTGATCTTAATTTTAACTCTTTTCTAAAAGGAAATTTTTATTCTTTTTTTGCCTTCCACTGATAAGCGTTGAAACAAAAGTCTGTGAAGTTGGGACTTACAGGTTCTGGTGTCTAGGTAGACTTCAATACTGATTCAAACTGGATGATAACTACAGAGGTTGCTTTTGTTCCTTAAACACAGAGTTTAAGTTTCCTAAAGTGGTTTCACCCAGACTTGCCAATAAAGAAATCTTACAGTGTTTCAAAGGCTTCTACCATCCCTGTCCCCGAATCACTTCAGAATTCCTTCAGAATTACAATAAAAATGAAATTTGCCTTCTGCATGGTGAATGAATGTTGCTGGAGCAATCTGCTGGTTACATCTTAGCACCCATCAATTCGTAAGCACATAGGCTGGAACTGTTTCAAGGGATGTAATTACAGGAGAAGGGGAGATTTGATACCTAAGAATGATGGAAATAGGGGCAATGTATTGTGGAAAACAGCTGCTATGATACTAGAATACAGCCACTGCTCCACATTTAAATCTGCTGCTGACCAAATTAAGAGGGGTAATTTAAAGAGACTCCCAGGTTGTTTCTTCTTTTTTCTGCTGCAAGAAATGCCTGAGTACAACTGAAGTTCTGGAGAAAAATATCATATATTGCATGGGGGGGGGACAAAAAAAGTAATGTTTTAATTGGAGGAGCACTCTTTGGACCTGTGTTTCCTCCAGATTGTAGAATCACAGACTGGTTTGTGTTGGAAGGGACCTTAAAGCTCACCGAGTTCCTGGCACAGGCAGGGACACCTTCCACTAGACCAGGTTGCTCCAAGCCTTGTCCAGCCTGGCCTTGAACACTGCCAGGGATGGGGCAGCCACAGCTTCTCTGGGCAGCCTGTGCCAGGGCCTCACCACCCTCACAGGGAAGAACTTCTGCCTAATGTCTCATCTCAATCTCCCCTCTGTCAGGTTAAAGCCATTCCCCCTTGTCCTGTCACTACAGGCTCTTGTCAAAAGCCCCTCTCCAGATTTCTTGTCACTCCTTTAGGCACTGGAAGCTGCTCTAAGGTCTCCCTGGAGCCTTCTCTTCTCCAGGCTGAACGAGCCCAGCTCTCAGCCTGTCTCCAGAGCAGAGCTGCTCCAGCCCTCAGAGCATCTGTGATCTCCTCTGGACTCGCTCCAACATGTTATGTCCTTCTTATGTTGGATGTAGGACTCTAAAAGGCAATTGTGTTTGGGTGTTTGCACAGCCTTGTTAAGGAACTTAGGTGTGGTCTTTCACGGGTCTTTGTGGAACTGACCAGATACCACATCACTATGAAATCAAGTATGCTCTTGTCTTTATTTTTATGAAGGAGCAAAGTATGGTTTTATATTTTTCAGTCTGTTTGTCACTTATCACCAGATTAATCTCTTGGTCCAGTGAATCTGTTAGAAAAAAACAACCCAGTTCCTGAGGTTTTACAAAGCTAGTTTGGTTTGGGTTTCTTATGCATGGTAACAAGTAAAAACAATGCATTTTTAATCCTTCTTTTTCCTTTGATCCAGGCAAAAAGTTGTTGAAGGTAGTCTTACTCATCCCTTTGCACTGACGTTATCTGGGGACACTTTGTATTGGACAGACTGGCAAACACGCTCCATTCATGCCTGTAACAAAAGGACAGGAGAGAAAAGGAGAGAAATACTGTCTTCTCTATATTCACCGATGGACATCCAGGTTTTAAGCCCGGACCGGCAGCCATACTGTATGTTTTACTTCCCCTGAAACTTTTTGCATGACTGTTACTTGTTTATTAGGATAAACATTAATCACAAAATGGTTAGTGTGAAGTCATGGGCTTTTGAATACTTGTTAGGAGATTGGTTTCTAAAGGTATGTAAGTACCTGAATCCTGTACCTTTCTTTGAACATTCCAACATGAATTGATACAAGCTCAATCATCATCCCACTTGGGATAACAAAATTCAAAATCCAGTGCTGTACTTCAGTGACATCTTTTGATTTGAAATATTAGAACGAAAATGATAAAACCTCAGCTGGTATCTTCTTAACACTGTTGTTTTAAAGACAACTGGGAAAAATGCATATAATTACTTTTTTTTTTTTTTTAATAAGTAGATTTACCACAAAATATGTAATGTTCCTGTACTTACAGGTACAGCTTTTGCAGTCCAGACTTGATCATGTTTATCTTCAATATGTAACAAATAGGTGATGAATGCTTTGGTATGAAAGGGGCTTAAATCTGAGCTCTTACAGGAAACATACACCTGCCTCTGTTTTTTCTTTGTATGTGATGCTACCTCAAAGGAAGGCAGGTGAAGAGAACTGAGAATTGCATGATGCTGTATATACTTTGTATATGCATGTAATACTATGCGGCCTAAGATTTTTTTTTGGCTGCACGTGGCTATGTTAGTCTAGGTGGGTCTTTTTCACTATTGTGAGACTGGGACTTGAAAGCAATGGTGGAAATGTATATAATTGAGTAGCCATCGGAAGAATCACCTCTTGCCTAGGAGAGAAACTTTAGTATTTTGGATTTCTGCTTTATTTATGCCAGCTATTTATTTATGCCAGTGAAGTCTGCTTCCCTGAAGTTAATGTTTGCTAATCCAGTAGAGTTTACAGGATGTCAGTAAACAGGACTGAAAGTAAACAAAAGAAGTTTGGAGATCATCTTGGTGATGGCACATGTGCAAGTTTGCATTGAGGTTGTCGGGTATGCGCAGCACCCTGGTTTATCTCACAGCTCCAGATAAGAGTTTGTCTGTGCTGAATTCCTGGCATTGCTTTTAGCTCAGGGAATGTCCCAGCCTTGGGTCATTGTATTTCTGGGTCAGTCACAAAGAAAATATGGTGCATAGGGAAATGGCATATGCTGAAAATACCTCAGATGCCATTGACTTCATTAAGATCAGGCTTGGATTTCTTCCTCTCCCTTTTTTCCCTCTTTGTGACTGTCAGTGGAAGTAACACAAGCCAAATTAGCTGGAAATTTTGTAGTTTTATATTAAAGCAGTTCAGATGCTTATTCAAACTATAACTGAGAGATCTTGCACAACTTGCAGCGTTTTTTTATTTAACAGCTGGCAATTTTGTCCATAATTATTTGTGGTTAAAGTTTGATCTCTTGCTGCCATTTTTCCCCCATATAAATGAGGTAGGTACATGCAGTTCTCACGTCTTTCCCCATCCTGTCCCTGCCTGCCTCCCCCCGATTTTTTTTTTAATGTTTTCAAAATTGAGGACTTTACATGTTGCTGTTCTGCATTTCCTGATGATTCAGGGATATGTCTTGCTGTGAAAGCTTTTGAAAAAGATTTCCAAGGTATTTCCAACATGCAACACAACTGTAATGTAGGAAATGTACAAATTGTTGTGTTTTCCTTTCTTTCCTAGAACTGGTCACCCCCACAACCGTCACCATCCTCCAAGCCCTGTTTTCCATTTTCATGGTACTTATCAGATGCAGCATCCACAAAGTAATCAAAGTCCAAAGCTGTTAGCTGGTTCAGCTTTAGAAACATTGAAAGAACTACGTAGTGCAAATGTGCTGAGCTGTCAGCTCTTTCAAAATCAGCTCCTGTGTGCATCTCAATTTAGGTGCCCCTAGAAGTGAGATGCTGGACAGGAGAGAATTAAACACTTTATATCGTGGTTCCTCTGCTTGTTGTGCCAATCATTTTGAATCTATATATTCTTTCTCATGGAGAAAAGAGGGTTTTAATGATTCTAGAAATATGAAAATAAATCTGTTTGCTTTCTTGCAGTTCACACTCCATGTGAAGAAAACAATGGTGGTTGCTCCCATCTGTGCCTGCTCTCTCCAAGAGACCCCTTCTACAGTTGTGCCTGCCCCACTGGTGTGCAGCTGGAAGACGATGGCAGGACTTGCAAATCAGGTAGGAGCTTGGCTTTTATACAGTCACAGAGTAATTTGTATGAATTAGAGCAATCCATTGCATCAGAAACTGGAGAATTTTGGCTGTATTTTGTGTCTTCTGACTGTATTATGTGTTGACAGTTCTCTGTAGGAATAAAGTAGTATGTGGAGCCCATTGTAGAAAAATTTTATTAGAAGTAAGCTATTGCAGGACATTTTTCTGATTGGACAGTGGACCATAGACAGACTTCTGCTTCCTCCCATTCACTGTCCAGTAGTGGTCAGTGATGCAGTAGTGGCGGCCAAGCTGTTGCCTTCGAGTTGCATCTCGAAGTTAGCTATGCTTGGGATGTCCTGTACACAGATGTGCCAAGAATTCAGTCAAGGTGCTATTTTAGAGATAACCCAGTGAGTTACCCCTGCTTCAGTTAGTTTTATACTGAAATAATTTGTACAGAAAAATCAAGATTTAAACTAACAGTACTGTCTTTCTGGTTCTGAAGAGTAATCATCCCTCTGTTTCCCTTTGGGCTGCATTGTGGGAAGGGTTTATGAGAAATTTGCACTAGGAATTTTTAATTCCTGGGTCTAGTTTACATTTTTTGGACATTGTATTTAATCTTTAAAAGTGAGACAAGGCTTTCTGTGAAAAGGCTTATGAAGTTTTCTGCTTGAGATAACTGAGCTGGAGAAAATAATTTTCTAGGTGACTGTTCATGCTACTGAGAGGTAGTAGGACAGGCTTGTGTATAACCATTCTGATTTTATGATATCCAGTAGAAAGCTGTTTAAAGGGTAATAGCTAAAGTATGTGCTTTAATTGACAAGTGTAACTATACGCAACTTTTGTATGTAAGTTGAATGAGTCTGGTAGTACACATTGAAAACTTGGTATTTGCATTGATCAGGAAGCCTCTTTTAAAAATGCATCTTACAAAAGCAGGCAATTAACACTGCTAGTGGGACACTAGGAGGCAAGGTATTGGAGAATGTTCTGCCAACAGACTCTGCTGCCTGTCTCCAGTCCATTTTCAGTGAGTCTAGTCAAATAGTATAGTAATTTTCTGATGTGGCTTGATTCCTCTGAGTACTCAGCAAGCATAAGATACTCCTTTCATTTGCAAACTTGAAGCAGAATTTGAACACTGAACCTCTAGGGTTTAAGGGCCGGCTTTATTAGCTCATCCTGCTGCAATTGAAAGGCTTGTAAGGTAGTTCTTGCAGCTGCTGAAAGACCTTTCTATTTCCTCCTTCCAGCTTTGGAAAGTTTCCTTTTCACAGCTTTAAAAAAAGTGTTGCTGAGCCCAGGACAACCTTTTTAAACGTTAATATTGACCTCATGTTACTGGCAGTGGGAAAGAAGGTCAGCCTGCTCTTGGAGTTTTGGCAGATAGCACAAGCAGGAGCGACTGCTTATACTGTGCTTTCACCTTTCCATTGTCAGGTCAGACAATCCGTCAAGGGTGTTCTGTCAAAGGAGGGCAAAAAAGTGGGATGGGAACAGGAAATCTCGTTTTGCATGAGAATGTGGCCTTTTGGTTCATTTTTATGGATTATTTCTTTCCCAAGCTCCACATCTTTTGTTGTCCTGTCTGCCTTATGCCAACATCCATGTGCATCTCTTTCTGCTTTTATTAATTAACTTCTTGGTCGCAAGGAACTGACTTTTTGTTCTCTGTACAAGTTCTTTGTAGTGAAGTCATATCAGCAACTAGAGATTCAACAGTGTTCACCACGTCTGCATTTTGTTCCTATTGGCTTGCGCAAAAGCGCCAAAGTACAAAGTCAGTTGGGCATATTAGCTTCTTTGATGTTAAGATTTCAAGTGAATTACTCAAATGCTACTGGAGGTTTGTCTGCAAGGGAAAAAAGCATTGTGTTCTCAAAATTTGTGCCCGCATAGGGGCTTTACTGGCACAAATAGAACTGTGTTACTGTGTAGCTCTCTCAGAAAGTATTCTTGTGCAGAAAAGCCCTGAGGCTCTTAGGTGATTTCAGCTCTCTTGGATATTGAAGAATACGTATATTGGTAATGTTCAGGTGTGAGAGCTCTGTAGCTCTTTATGTTGAATGAATCTTTATGTGTTGAATGGTAATGAGCCTAGGTAATTAAGGAAACGTGAACTAAAGGACAGGCTGCAGCACCACTGTTTGCTTTGCTGTGGGTTATGTCTCTATGAGTTGAAACTGTGATATTCAGGGTTTTTTTACACTTTTTCCACTTTTTCTAAACAAATAACTGTTGATCTGTTGAAGCTGTAAGTATTGTGTCAGCATTAAAAGAATAGTTCATTATTCTTTAATTTTGGCTTTTGGCGTTGACTCATTCTTGCTCTCTCTCTGATTCTAAACAGTTGCTCTGGCCTGTCATAGAAGGTCACTGGATTTGTTGGGCACAATTTGCCCTTAGTGAACATGGTGACAGCCCATGTTGGCTGTCAGCAACCACCTTTCTGTTTTCCATGTGTCTTAGCATAGTTTCCAGGAGGACCTGCTCAATGATCTTGCTAGGCAACAATGTAAGACTGACTGGCCTCTGATTCCCTGGGTCTTCCTTTTTCCTGTTTGTGGTTTTTATTTTGTTTTGTTTGTTTGTTTGTTTGTTTTTGTTTGTTGGTTTGGTTTTTGGTGTTTTGTTGCTGTTGTCGTTGTTGTTGTTGTTCTTTAAGGGGGTTATTAGTTCTCCTTTTCCAGTCAGCAGGAGCTTCACCAGAGTGTCACGACTTCTCCAGCGGGTTTCTGTCTTTTGGGAAGGTATGACAGTTGTAGTTTATCAAATGAACTAGGAAAATCCGCTTGCTCAAGTGAAAAAAGAGGAAATTTTTTTCATAATTGGAAAAGGCAGCGCTAACTTCAGGTGTTTGAAGAGTCAGCTTCCCTTATTATATTTTCAGAGAAGGAGGTCCCTTTGCTATAACACATCTTCCTGATTAATAAAGAGAAACAGTATGGACTAATCCAGACATTCTGATTAAGTAGGAAAACTGCTAATTAGAGATGAACAGCCTCTTTGTGAAAGGGAAGGGTTAGGGTGACATTTGTTATTTGGGATAATTGCTGTAAATCAGCTCTTTTAAGTACCTGAGAAAGCTTCTGCTGGCCTTATGTGAATAACCTAATATAACTGTCAGTCTTCTAGCACTTGGAAGATGCTGGAAGCAAAATCTTGCATATCAGTAGTTAATGCTGAAATATAATCAGAGTTTAGTTTGGGGCTGTATTGGGAAGAAACAATCATGTCCTAATCTGTTTATCATGAGGAAAATAAACACAGGAAAAACTCTTATTTTCCCTTATTTCCTAGAATCTTGACAGCTGCCTTGTATGCTTATCTCTCCCTCTTGCCCATTCTATGATTGAAATGCAAGTGTGGAAACCACAGTCTTTTGGTTGCAAAGTTCTTTGACTTCATAGGTGTTGTCTGTCTTGTGCCTGGTGTCTGACTACCACAGGGAGATGTGATCCAGAATTTCTGGAGGACTTCCTCATTCCCCCTCTCCTTGCTGCACTCCCAGAGGTATACTGTGCTCCCTTTGCTTATCAAGGAATTGTGGAGCTCATGTTTTTTTCTTTGTTAGGCTGAGATGTGACTTCTTAAAGGTTATTCTGAACCTTCTCTGAAGGTGATAATTGTGTAATTGTAATCTCCCCCAGTGCATGCAGCCATATTAGTTCTTTAATCATAGTGGTGTCTTCCCTCCAGCCAGATGATTCACTGAAAATACCTATGGGTGTTTTGCACCAGATGAGAGGGAAAGTTTGGTTAATAGATCAAATGTACAAGTACTCTATGGTGGTTCCTGCAAGGTGGAGAATTACCCAGATTCCCAACTATGAAAATGAGATGCAGTGGGTTGAATGAGGAAATAGCATTTTACTCGCTGTATCTGGACCTGTTTTATACTGCTTACTCCAAACACATCCTGTTGATTCTTTAACACTAAAACAATGGGCTAGGTGTTATTTACTCAGAAATAGTATTACATGGAACTATTTTTCACCGAGATACCTTTCCAATATACCAGACAGGGTTGTGAAAACTGTCCAGCAATGGGTACCTGACAATCAAGGAAATCTAGATGCTACGTCTTCTATTTCTACTCCATTTCATAAAAATTTCATGAGTGTTTTTTTGTCTTTCATTCATGTGTAGATCTTGCCTGAGTCTGTTTTCTGCTTGCTTTTGTTAGTGTTATGTTTGTGATTTTATTTGATCTGTATGAAAAGATTACATTACTTGCTATTCATAGCAACTTTTATCCTTATATAAATGGGGAGTACTTCATGTACTGACAAAATGAAATAGCCTCATATGAAAATGGCCTTGTTTATAATTTCATTGAATAAAATCTATTAGGAACATACTACAAGGAAGAAACGTGGAGGGAGTGAGGAGTATTCTAGAAGGTCTGCCATCTCATTTTACAGCTCTGTTGTCAGTGGTTTTGCTGGACTAGTTATTGAAACTCTCTTTGGGCTTTGGTACCTGTTTCAGATTGATGACTGCTTTCCAGGACTCTGAAACACTGGCTAGTTAGAGATGGTATCTTCTTTCTGGGCACTAGTGAGTCTGGATTGATTCTGGTTTCATGCTGCAGAAGAACCACACCCTGGGTCTGCACTGAGAAAGTTTATGTGTAAACTTTGTTATCTTGTGCTCACCATGGTACCTACACATGGAAAATTGCCAAGACCCAATGATAACTCGAGCTCTATTTTGCTGCGTTGATGTAACAACAGTGAGGTTGAGATGCCCCTTAGATTTCCAAGCCCTCATTTACAGTTGTTTGTAACTTTTTTCCATGATGTTTACCCTTTGACAGGTGATTGTGTTAGCTCAGAATTGGATTTTATATGGCTCCGTCATACATGGAACATAATAAATAATGCTTAAACTTCAAAGCATTATACAGCTATCAGCCTCAGAGAAGGCTCATGGGATGTAAGGTATTTCTGTTTGTGTAAAGGAAGACAGCAATGCAGAGACACTAATATGTTCAAGGTCTCTTAGTGAGTGAGAAATTTCTGCAATTAGAAATCAACAGCAGTAGGGCTGTAGGACAAATATTGTATTTCTGTTCAGTATTTAAAAAAATAGAGTATGTATCTTGTTAGGTTGTAATGAATTTTTGATCATATTCTGTGTTTATTTGAAGGTGTCACCACCAAAACTCTGTTTAACAGAATGGCTGGTAAAATGGCTGTCCCTTCCCAAGTCAGTGATTCGTTACTTGGAGCCAGTGGTATTTTACATCTCCAGCAGAGAATAGGTGCATTTAAACTATGAAACTGTGCTTTGGAATGAAATACCACAATCCAAAGGCTGTTCCTTTTTTCTAGCGGTGAGGATTTCTGACAGACTTTTTCTTGGCCCATCTTTTTTCCTATGGCTTCTTATGAACTGTTAAGAATTCTATGCAAAGGGATGCCCTTTTATTTTTTCTGTTGTTAATACAAAGTAGAAGCTGGGACTATGAGATCTATAAGCTAACATTCAGATTAACCATTTAACATTTCCCACTTTCTCTTCTCTTTCCTTAAAGTACATATGGTATAGACAGACCTCAGGGTATGGGGTAAGACTTAGTTGCTCAGCCGCTTTGAGGTCTTTGAAGGAATCCTCTGTATACGGGCAGATGCTTTGCTCGGTACAGCGATAGCCAGACAGTTGTGCTGACCTTTGATACTGTTTGTTGCCCATGCAGTCATGACTATTACACTAATGTCATATTGAATAAATATTTCTAAGACTCACTCAAAAGGAGTAACTCCTGAGTTGTCTACTCTGTCAATAGTAACTTTACAAAGCTTTGTGCTCCCACATGTAGTACTGGGTATGTACACATTTTAGGTGTCTCACATAAACTCAGTCCTAAATTAGAGTAGGTAACTGACTTCTGTGTTGCAGCAGATTTCTCTGGAAGAAACTAGTTTTGTCTTAGTCTGCTGTTCTGTGCTAATGCTCTTATCAGCTGTACAGTTTAATATTCTGTTTACGGGGCTTTTTTAATGGTGGTGTAAATGTGTTAAATCTCTGAATTGTAGGGGGTTTTGTTCTGGTTCAGGCAAAGTAACTGTTGGAACTCAGCTACTGAGATAATGGAAGAAACAGTAGACAACTTTTCACAGTAACATGCAGACAGATATGATGTAATTTATGAGTTACGTGAGCGCTCTGGTATTTCCTTTCTTTGTCACAAGTGTTAGTTTTCCTTATTGCCTACTTACCTTTCAATTAAATCAAGGCCTGTCTGAATGTGGGCACTCAAAACATTCTTTCAAAGAAACCTTTCCTGTTTCTGTTTTGTTGGTTGCATACTCCCACTGCACGCAACTCAGTTTTAAGGTGGTAAACCTGATGTGCCTCACATGCTTTCCCCAGTCTGCAGTGTCAAGTAGGAGAGTACCTCAACAGCTTTCCCCAGCCCTTCAACATCACGCAGTATGAAACAGTGCTCTCTTCCTCTCAGGCTGGAAGATAAATAAAGACCTGAACCGGGATGTGTAGTGCTGTTTATATTGCAACTGACTCTGTTGCAACATACTCAGTATTCTTCCCTGTGAGGGTGGTGAGGCGCTGGCAGAGGTTGCCCAGAGGAGCTGTGGCTGCCACATCCCTGGCAGTGTTCAAGGCCAGGCTGGAGGGGGCTTGGAGCAACCTGGTCTAGTGGAAGGTGTCCCTGCCTGTGCCAGGGGGTTGGAACTGAATGAGCTTTAAGGTCCCTTCCAACCTAAACAAGTCTGTGTTTCTACGATATAAAAAGAATTTCCGTTTATTTCTAGGCATTACCAAAGTTTGTTTCAACTCCTTAAATATTTTTATTTTCCGTGGAAGCTGAGTAGCAGGAATGGGGTTTAACACAGTGTTGTTGATTTAAACATCTCACAGCAAGCAAGTGTTGTTGCTTCAATTTTCCTGTGGTGTGAAGAGCAGTTACTGCTAAGCCTTTATGCAAGATGTTGTTGTTTTGAGTACTGGCTAGCCTATTAAACTGCATGGCAATGTTAGTTATTTTTATAGACTCCATGCAGAATAATTAATTTTTCTCCCACATCCATATTCTGCATCGCACCCTTCTCCCCGCGCCACGCTTTGTGCCATATGTTGAGACTATGCCAGGTAACTCACTGTATTACAGCAACTGGCAAAATCCCTTGCTTCTCTGATAAATCATTTTATTTTGTCAAGAGTGCTGAGATAGCTGTGCTCAAACAGCTTGTAAAAGAGTTGCCTGCAGTCAGGGTACTTCTAACACACTGTTTTCAAAAAAAGTGCTTCCTATTTTCTTCTTCAGGGAAGCGCTAAAAGCTCTCCCATTTTTACAGTTTATCTGATCATTCTCTCCCCCCACCACCCCCCTCACCCCCCACCACCCGCTCCAAATATAGAGATTTCCGAAGTTGCCTGTAAATAGCCTGAGTCTATACATGCAGATGCATGCACGTGCACATACATAAAACTGGGGGAAGAGTCTCACAATGGAACATTGTTGAAGTCTAATTAGCAGGCAGACAAATGGGAAAGGAATAGCGTGGTGTTTTCTGGCATAGATTAGCAGAGGCAGCTACTGCAGTCTACATTCGTTTAGGTTGGGTGAATAAATTGGAGCATTTGTTACTGTATTATAGATGTCTTGTCACTTGTCAAATGTGAAGTGGGCCAAGGGAAGAACAGAAAAGGCTCTTGTCAAGCTGGTGGGATGGCCTGCTTTGCTGCTGTCAGCTTTGATTGTACTTAATTTTACAAATAGAGTGCAGTTGCCATTTCCAGCACTGGAGCATGGATTTTAATAAAATGAGAGTGAGAATAACTGCCTTGAATGGTATTACTTTGTTTTCTGTTCTCTTTGCATTTTAAGTTCAGATACTGTTCTGCGTGTTAACCAGAACAGTTCATCAGCTTTTCATCAGAACTGAAAAGTTCTGTGGCAGGTCTGCAGAAAGGTTTTGCTGAATAAAAAAAGATGACAGAAAAAGAAACAGTTCAAAGTTTGAAACAGTTGGAAAAATAAGACAATTTTAATTTCAATCTTTTAAAATGCTTTCTGAATGGGGACTTTAGAGGGACCTAATTCTTTCTGATTTTGTGATCTGTGGCTTGCATAGGGGACTTTACAGAAACTTCTGCTGCAGTGTTTGGTTGCTGCAATTTTGCTGTTGGAATAGCTTGCACTCCCCTCTCCCCTGAAAAAAGGCTTTTGTTCATTGTATGGTGTTTATACATGACCGTGTTGTAGCAGTTAGCAGATCTACTGGGAATCTCTTAATTATGTGGTTACAAAAGTGACTGTGGTGAGAGAGGTTTTGAAGATGAATTTCATTAAATAAATGCTGTAGCACTTTAGCACTAGGTAAATAGCTAGCTGCCATGTATTAGGCAGGTTCTAGGGTATCTAGGATAACACTAGGCAAGTCACGGCATAACACTTTTGTAGCCTTGAAAACATTCCTACCAATGTTAATAATCAAAATACCTCCATGATACAGATAAAACTAATGAGCCAGACAAGCGTGTTTGTCCAGGTTTTTAGGGAGAACCAGTGTCAAGTTCTCATCTCTTAGGGATGTGCTCAGAGCCTCCTGCCAACTCTTTTCTTTCTCTAGCAGAAATTTATTAACAAAATATGGTTATAACCAAGTCTGTGATTTTGAACTGCTTTGTAATAAAAGCCAGGATTTTTACACCTATCCAAAATTACCCACAATAATGCTCTTTTGCCAACTTTCAAGGGGGTGAGGGGGTGAAATATAGTGAAATATGCTGTGCTAACATTTTCTCTGATCACATGTTTTTCAGTGTCCAAGGATGTAGATGCATGTCTGTCAGGAATCTTGTGTATTAATTTGACTTAGTTTTAAGCATCTCTGTAGTAGAGATTGCCAAGCAGCCAGAACTTTAAATTGGCCAAGTAGCTCATTCCCCTTATTATTTCTTTTTCCCGTAAGTCTCAGTTAAAGGTATGTTAGAAATTAGAAGAATTTCCCAAGAATCATCCAGTTCAACTACTGTCCTGGTTGTCACCTGAAGGCTTTTCTTCTGGTCTGCTGTGTCAGCAGAGAAAAGATGTCTTCTCCCAGTTCATTTTTCAGCTGTGCATATTCATGGGACAGACCTCAGTTTGGGGATATTCCTACAGCAGTATTTGCCTACAGAAATGGCCAGAGCAGCTGAAAATGTCAGAAACAGCACGTCAGAGACTGCAATCAGTTGTGTGAAGAGGGAAAACGTATACATTTGATTCTTATCTGTCAGTTCCCATGCAATGTTGCTTGTAATGTTGGTCGTCTTTAGAAATACATGTAATATTTGTAATTACTGTGTTATCAGTTCCTGGCTTGTATTTAATTCTCCTCTGCTTCACACTACTCGTACTTAATTATTAGGGCTGTGATTGCAGACACATTAATATAGTGGATATTCAGAAGTTAAGGTGGATATGAAACTCACAGTGCTGTGGGTGGCTGACCAGCTGCAGTGTTGCTCACTTTTTAAGACAGTTGAGCTAAAACAATTTAAAATTAATTTATAATTTAAAACTCAGAAGAGTTTGTATGGCATTTGGATGACCAGATACATCTGCTTTTCCACATTGAGTTTTGAGGCCTGAATTTTTACTTAACTTGCACAAAACAGGAGGTGTCATTTTGCCTCTCACAAGTGAAATATTTCAGAAATATACAAGCAAGATATAAGGCTCTGCTTCATGATTTTTGCTTCTGCTTGTTATGCTTGTTATGCTGTTGTAGCATGCTCTCTAACTTCTGTAGCTGCAGATCAGTGTCCTGATTTGAAGGTGCTTCTCTAACAGTAATTCCCTCTCTATCCCCTTCTGTCCCCTTTGCATTGGCTGTCAAGGTGTAATTTTAATTTGCATTACAAAATCAAATGTTTTCTGCGTGTTTAAACGTATTAAGAAGTAGGATCTTTTGGAAATTTCTCTGTAAAGAGACTTCTTGGTCATAGACAATCTCTACTGTTGGAGATAATATTAATCCTTATTTAATAAGACCTATGTTCCTTTTCACTTCTGCTGTGGTCAAGCTAACATTCTCTGGACAAAACAGTGTCTGGTAGCACTGTAAATTCTTTGGAGATGGTAATGTCAGAAAAAAGAAGTGTGTGTAATACATGGGACTTGATACCATTTAAATACTTCTAACAAAATGTCCACCCAAATAGTTAATGAAACAAAAGAGATCTGAAAGGCTTTCAATTTGAACAGGCTCCACAGAAATACCACATATTTAACACAGCATAGATCAGTTTTGAATACAACCCTTTTACTATTTTGAAGATCCTCCCTTTCTGCTTGAAGTTGATGCTTTTCATGTTGTCTTGATTTTGACCTGTTTTCTAATCCAGAAATAATCAGTGTAGCCCCAAGACCACTGTTCCTGGGGTAATCCTTGGTGAAGAGAATGAGAAAACTATCACAGACTATAGACTGCTTTTGTTCCCAGGTAGCTTTTTTAAATAGCTGTCTGGGAACTCTCTCACGTTTGATGTACTCTGCAGTAGTTCCAGTGAGGTAGTTGACAGTCTCGCCTTTCCTTCATGCTGTTTGACATTCTACCTACTCTTTAAAAGATTATTTGTTGGAGTATACACCTAGCAAAGCAGCACGGTAGAAGAGGAGGTATAAGCTATGTATTAGATTTCCGTACACCATGGTTTTTTTTAAGAAAACTTTTGCTTGGTTGATTTATTTATTTTTTTTTTTCACTCTTCAGGAAGTAAAACGACATTTTTAGGCATAAAATTTCCAACATAAAGACATGGACCTGTTGGAGCGAGTCCAGAGGAAGCCACAAAGGTGCTGAGACAGCTGGAGCAGCTCTGCTCTGGAGACAGGCTGAGAGAGCTGGGCTCATTCAGCATGGAGGAGAGAAGGCTCCAGGGAGACCTTAGAGCAGCTTCCAGTGCCTAAAGGGGCCAACAAGAAATCTGGAGAGGAGCATTTGACAAGGGCCTGTAGTGACAGGACAAGTGGGAATGGCTTTAACCTGACAGAGGGGAGACTGAGATGAGATCAGGAAGAAGTTCTCCTCGGTGAGGGTGGTGAGGCCCTGGCAGAGGTTGCCCAGAGAAGCTGATGCTGCCCCATCCCTGGCAGTGTTCAAGGCCAGGGTCTGTAATTCTTTGATAATGTAAAATATCAAATACTGGTTTAGGTATCCCGTTATTTTTATTTAGTAAAGGTGCTAAAATCCAGGAGATTTATAAACTTTTGAAAATGAATGCTTTTTGCAGTGCCTTCTAAGGAGTGCTGATGCAATGTTCCCTTAATGGAAAAGAATCTTATAAAAATTAAGAACTGTTGCTGTGCTTACCTAAGGGGTCAATGGAGGAATGCAGCTGTCTAAGTTGTCTGGTCACCTGGGACTGCCACCTTCTCAGCTTGGACAGGTTTTGCTGTGTCCCGAGAAGCAAGCAGCAGTTCCAAGCACATGAAACACTGTTCCTGAAAACTGTTTTTTATTTTGCAGCTTCTGAAGTCAGAAAATCTGTAGAAGTTTGGTGGTAGACATCTCCTTCGCTTTGCTGTCAAGAATGGGCTCTCCCTCCTCCCTTTTCTCCGCATGTTTTTTGAGCTCCGAGTTGCTGTTTCTTTCCTTCCTCCCAAGCCTTTCCTCAAAGTTTGTCAGTGCAGCTGATGCTGTAGCTATCAAACCTCGTCAGCTAACACTCACTGGGAGAAGCATTCTTGATGAATGATTCTTGTCCTTCCCTCAGCCCGCAGCAAGAGTTTATGAGCTCTGCAGCAAACCGGTCTTGTTGTTAACTTAGGCTGATGGCTTTATTTCTGTTGAGTTCATTTTTGTTTGGATCAGCTCTTTAATGTGGTTTGGAACACACAACCATGCTGTGCTTGTGTGTGAGAAGAGGTGATACAGAAGTGAGAACAAGTAGCCCATGGCAAGGAGAAGTGCAGCACCCCTTAATTCAGGAGCTGCTGTGACTTGAGGTAGTTCAAACTGCACATTAAACTGTGTCCTTGGTGCTATGTAGTGAACTTGTTTGGGGGATGTTACAACGCTGCTTTCCTAGATCCTTTCCTTGCAGCCCAAGCACTATTTCTTTTCAGAGCTTCTGAGATAAGTATTTGGAAACTAAGCTCTGATTTCCAAATATGTAAGCAAATGGTACAGTACAGCTCCCAAAGTGAATGTGATTTTGGTTTTAATGTGCAATAGATTCAAATTCTAAGTCTCCAGACCTCCATATGCATGTCTAGGTGTGAATTATTCCTAGAAGAATATTCTCATGAGGATATGAGTTTCTGTTATTGGTGGGCTCAAAACATATGTCCGACATTGGCCATTGTTATTCTATTTGGTCCGTAGGTGGTAACTGGAAATTACCACCTGCTGGTGTTTGCTGATCTGGATGAAATGCTACAAGTGACTTTTATTCTGGTTTCTTGTTTTGGAGTGTGGCTAAATGATAAAAACTCCTTGTCAGTTTTCAATCTGCACAGCATCAATTTAATAACAGGGTAGGAAAGACGCATACTCGTATTGCTCTTTCTGTGCTGAAGCATGCAGGGGTGAATCTGTGAAAAATGCATTATGCAACTAAATGTTTTACTGAGCGTCCTGTTTTGTACTGATAAAAGAAGTTGCCAGAAAGATGACACTGAAGATGTCATTTGTCTTTCAAATATGCTTGTTGTTTGGCACCCTTTCCACTAGCAGTGAAACTTTGCAGTGGGGAGGAACAGAGGTGAGAAAAGAACAGCAATCCTACTGCCTTAGAATTAGCTTTGCATTAACTTTGGCCATATGAGAAATACTTGCTGTAGTTGTAACTTGCTTTCTTGCTGGGATGTCTGGAGTAAATCATTAATGTAATTTGTTTACAAAATACTCAAGTCTTCTGCTAGCCCATATCACTTATTCTGTGGGGCTCATGTGTGAAAAGTACATCTAATGCACTGATAAAGCTAGTGGGAAGTTTGGCTGGGCTGAGGAATGCTATATAACTTGATGAAATATTTGGAACTACACCCACCAAATTTATTGGTTTTTTTATGATTCTAGTTAAAGATTGCTGTGTTCCATATTAGTTTAGGAGGCTGGGAAAAAGGTGCTGTATTTATGAAATAAGAGTGCAAGCACAAGTAGCTAGTTGAGAAGAACTGATTAGCAATAACTCCCTGCTCAGACAAGTCTACATTTTGATGAAAGTTTCATGTCCTTATTTCAAGGAAATCTCTTCTTCTAGTGACAGTGGCAGTTCACAGCCTGCTGTGCTGTATTGAAGCGTTCACCACAATAAGAAAGGAAATGATACCCAAATGGTTTTCTCCCCAGGTGCTGAAGAAGTCTTGCTGCTCGCTAGAAGGACTGACTTGAGGAGGATTTCCCTGGACATGCCAGATTTCACTGACATTATTCTGCAGATAGACAATATTAGACATGCGATTGCCATAGACTATGATCCTGTGGAAGGCTACATCTACTGGACTGATGATGATGTCCGGGCAATTCGTCGGGCCTACCTTGATGGCTCTGGAGCACAGACTCTGGTAACCACAGAAATCAATCATCCAGATGGTATTGCTGTGGATTGGGTTGCAAGGAACCTGTACTGGACTGATACTGGAACAGACCGCATTGAAGTAACCCGGTTGAATGGGACATCAAGAAAGATCCTTATCTCAGAAAACCTAGATGAACCTCGAGCAATAGTGCTCAATCCTGTAATGGGGTAAGTTTTGTGTTTATTGGTAGCCCTGTGATTGGTGCACTTTGGGGGATGATATGTTTATAATTTGTCAGATGTTCTGGAAATAACTAGATTTTCCTTGCTTTATCCCTTTAATGCTGTGTATATAAAAAGTGACTTTTAAATAACAGTGTTCTTCAGTGAACCTATACATCGTGTGTTTGGTTGTATTTTCCTTTCTCTGTGTCTTCAGTGTTATAACTATGAAAGAATTGGTCCACTGCACATTTTCAATAGTTTAATCTATTTAATGTTCAAACTTTAGATTGTCATCAGTGATTGTAGTTCAAGTCAACTTGTTTCCTGCAGTTGGCAAAATAAAAAGTTAGTTAAGTTCTTTCAAAAGCAGGACAGATCTTGACACTTGCTTGACTTGCATATTACATGCATAGACTGTTTCCCCTCTTTTATTTTTACAGCTACATGTATTGGACGGACTGGGGTGAAAGTCCAAAGATAGAATGTGCTTATTTGGATGGCTCAGAAAGGC
Organism: Lathamus discolor; assembly: GCF_037157495.1. NCBI lineage: Eukaryota > Metazoa > Chordata > Aves > Psittaciformes > Psittacidae > Lathamus > Lathamus discolor. Next base: position 61,257,432 of record NC_088889.1, on the reverse strand, counting down.
GAGTTCTGGTGAACACATCCCTGGGCTGGCCTAATGGCTTGGCACTGGATCTGGAAAAAGACAAGCTTTACTGGGGAGATGCAAAAACAGATAAAATTGAGGTAAGTACAGAGCCATACTTGGGTGCATTCTTAGAAAACAAGTGCAGTTCTCATGTGCTGCTTTATGTCTTGGATACATGTATGCATTTTTGAGGAGTCTGTTGTTTCATTAATATTAACATGATATTTAGCATAACAAGACATATTTGAGGAGAAAGGAAACACATTCATGTGGCTCAGATAACTTTTGCAAAAAATATTGTTTGTTATGTCTACATTGCTACAAGTGTATTTTAATTGCTTGAAATCTCAGGTTTTACCTGAGGCTTTTGCAACAAATTGGGACATTCAGGTACAACCTCTTTAAAAGATGTTTTGACTTGTCTGTGGTGCTTGGAACTAGTATCTAAAATTGCTGCATGTGAAAAACTGATGCAGTGTTCATGTACAGGAGAAGGTGGATGTGTGGGCTCTAGAGAGCCATGTTTCAGGACATAATGATTGTATGGTATCAAGATGAATGGACAAGAAGTAATTTTTGATGTGCCATCTGCTGTGAAAAAAATATAGACATTCTACATCTGAATTTGAGGAGAGGAAATCCTCTTCACAATGTTTATAAACATGTTTATATTATATTTATATTATAATTTATATTATAATTATGACAGTATTATTTCTGAACTGTTGAAAAAGTGTCTGATAGAACAGTGTGATGCCCTTATGCCCCACTTTCTTTAGGAAGAATTTTCTTAAAAATGCAAAAAATTCATTCTGTCTACCTATTGCTCAGACACCAGACAAGTTTGGACAAATTATCTGCTCATTTGTTATGACGTGCTCCCAGGAGTTAGTGAAGTGTCTCTGGAAATTCACTGCTTTAAATGTAAAATATGGTCAAAGCAGGTACCTGTATTGGTCTAGTCATGGATATTGACACTTGCACCATGGAAGCCCAGTATGTTTCAAGAGACTTTCTCCTAAAGGAGATGCCATTTTCCTGGTTGTTTTGCATTAGTATCCATGATGGAATCTTAATCTAAAAGAATAATTGTGCTGCCGCAGAAATGAAATGAGTCTTAGATATTGCTGCAGAAAACTGAGTCCCAGAGTAGTTTCACCTAGAGCAGAAGGTGATAAATAACTGAAAAGGTTAAAATGGAGGTGTTTTTTAGGGCAAGGGTTTTTTTGGCTTGTAAGTTTGTGTTGATGGGATTATGAGGTTACAGTGAATTATTAACAACAGTATTCAACTGAGGAAATTCAGCATATTGGTAGAGCTTGATAATATTGTGATGCAGGAGGGCACACGCGTTTTGTGTAATCTAAGACTACTGTGGAACAGCGATTTTATACATTTGTTGTGGATATATTCATGGTGTTGCTGAAGACCTGTATATAGTAGTGCCTTACTTGCATGAGTGTGCCCATTTAATTTGAGACAGATGAGGCTATGGATAGAGAATATGAATACAGCCAGATGTTTTGAAGAAGTCTCAAACAGTTACTTAGGACCTTGCTGTGTTCCCCACCACTCTCAATTAGTTTCTAATTGAAATAGTTGTTTTAAAAGTGCATCTGGTTCCTGATCACTTGCGTTTATATTTCTGAGGAGGAAAAACTGGGTTTTGAACCTCTATCTGAAGTTGTTATAGTAAGTTATAGTGAAGCTGCAAGATGAAAAAAAAGTGCACCAAGAAAATATTTTAAAATAGAGGCAAATTAATCTGATGGATTGTATTTCGCTTGTATTGCCCATCTTGCTATATTTGTAACCTGACAGTGCTTTCCTGCGAGATTTCTGTGTTTGAGAGGTTCTGTTGATATCCTTGATTGGCCCAGTAAGCTACTCCGCTGCTCCAGTACACGTGAAACCTTACTGTATGGTGTATGAAGGCTTTTACTCACTGTTGAAGTTGTTCAGCATAAACTCATTCTCTCATGCACGTGTTCTGTTGCCAAGAGCATGCCATTACAGTGGCTTGCCAGCGCAGCTGGTGTCTCAGTGATTTGTTCTCTGAGTGTATGTAGGCCTGTTGCATTCACAGCTCATTGGAAACAAAACCAGCTGACTGCAAGTTGAGGATACACATTTATTTGCTTTTTATACTGTAGTGGATCTAGCTTTAAATTAGGATTTTTCTTTTTCCTGGTGAGCATGTAAACTGACTTGAAGCGTATTACTGGATATACTTAATTTGTGTTAACTCCTTTGTAAAATCAGTGTAAATGATGTAGTAGATAGTAAGCTGTAACACTATTGTGTAACTCATTAGGCAAAAAAAAAAAGTTGATCAAGTCTCTGGTGGTTTACTCTGTTGCTACACTGCAAGGAGAGGGTTCTTTCTTCATCTAAAACGATACTCAGATTTATGTTGAGCAATCCTGAAGGAGGAAGACTTTAACCAAGTGGTTGAAGTGCCACCTTCTGAGCCCCCACATGGCTCAGAATGTGGTACTCCACAGCTGCATTCTACTGCACAGGGCAAAGAAGTGGCATGTGAATTCCTGCATGTTTCCTTGTACATGCTGAAGATGGGAGACCAAAGAGCTGTTAGATGATAATAGAGAGGGACAGTGGATGGGCCAGTATATTGCTCTGCATTGGTGTAAAGGTGCATTATCTACTTGCATCAACTTATTGTCAGAGTAGGTAGTTTCTCTTGGGCTTTTGCAGTGGTGTCACTGGACAGTTTTCTCATCTAAAAACTCTAGTCCCAGATTTCCTGAAGCAACTACACATTTTTACTGTGAAAATTTTACTGTGAGGGTGGTGAGGCCCCGGCACAGGTTGCCCAGAGAAGCTGTGGCTGCCCCATCCCTGGCAGTGTTCAAGGCTGGGTTGGAGGGGGCTTGGAGCAACCTGGTCCAGTGGAAGGTGTCTCTGCCTGTGGGAGGAGGGGGTTGGAACTGGATGAGCTTTAAGGTCCCTTCCAACCCAAACCATTCTGTGATTTTTATGAGTCTATTCTCCAAATTGCTGCAGGTGGTGTAAGGTAAAGGAGAAAATTCCCATCTCCACTGTTTTCTGCTATCCATGTACTTTCACTTGCCTCAGGATGTCCCAGCTCACTGTGTAGAAATTGCAAAATAGAATAAACGGGAACCATTATCTCTACTGTTGTGCAGAGCATGGTTGGACTTGAAGCCTGTCGGGGAAGAAGTTGTATTGGGACTGATGGCTGATAATGTGAACAGTGAACTATGTAGACTTTTCTGTAGCTTCCTGACAAACCACTTGTAGCTGAGAATTACTTTCATCACAAAGCATTACTTCAGCTGCTTTCCATATAGAAAAAACAAGAGTGAGCATAGCTTGTGCATGTTTGTGTGTGTATCTCTACATGGCATTCTGCTATGGTTTCTAGTATTTTAGATCTACAGGGAGTCTTACTCTCTCAGGGAAGGCTTGTTCATATACAAAGTTCTTAAACAGTGTCTAAACTTTGTATAGCTTGGACATTTGATAAGCTGGAGACATGTGTCCTATTTTTGCTGGACCTTGGGCTTGAAATGTACTGTAAATGCCTCTGGTTTAGGGTTTTTTTTTTGTTTGTTTTGGGAGTGGGTTTGTTTCATTTCAGTAACACATTTTGACATTACTTTTGGGTGCACTCCTTTCACAAAGAAACACTGCAGAGCTGTTGAGGGTGCCAAGCACTGTCCTGTACCAAGAGACTATGTTTTATTTGTGAGGGTGAAACTTCATAGGGTAAAGACAGCAGTTTTGCTTCCCTGGCAAAAAACCCTTTCCTAACCTTTCCATCTGCAACGTTCAGCTGCAACACAAAGGGCCCAGTCACTTTGCAAGCAGTTTGCATCCTGAAGAAACCATTTGGCAAGGCTTGTCAAAATTTTGCATGACAGGAGCCTACGGGGCTTTCGCTGCAAATTTGGCGCCCTGTGGTAACATTGTTCCCAGGTTTGGTTTTTATTATAATTTTAATTTGTTTGGCAAAGTGTACAGCAAGGAGAAACACGCATAAAAAAATTCGAGTCATGTCTGTCGAAATCATGTGTCCACCCATACAGCTTCAGCCACGGCTAAGGGGCATGGATTAATCCAATTGAAACTCTGGATTTTACTGACAGAGAAAAGGTACTTTCCAGGAACAAACAGAGGATTAATAAGGATTACAGGGTTCCAGCAGAGAGAGAAGCAAAGACCCAATGGCACCCACGTGTAGAGTTTCCTAATTCTCCTTAAAAACAATTTTGTGGTTAGCCAGGTTTTCCATGTATTATTTCTTCAGCATTTGCTTAAAATGCCTAAGGTATAATTGCATAATGAGCAATTACTGAATTCTCAGGTGCCTGTTATTACGTATGCATTTTACTTAAGTTTGTGCAGTTTTCTTGGAATCAATGTTATGCAGACTATCCCTTCTGACAGCTTCCCCGTGTCCTCCCCCTTTTCCTCTTTACTGACAAATGTCCTTCATTTGAGGGACAGAAGATGCATAATTATGTACAATAATTCTTTACAAGTTTGTAGGGTATTTAAAGTCAGCACCAGATTACAACCCTGGATTTCACTGAAAAAAAATTCCAAGATGTGGTTATGTGGGATGTCCTTGTAATTTAAGGCAACAGTCTTCGGAATTAGTTTGTCGTTGATTATATTCTGCAAAAATAATGTAAAAGGATATTTGGAACAATGTGCTACTTAAATAGGCTTTGCAGAAGTCAGTTGTAGTGGGGAGAAAAATGAACTAAAGTAATTTAAGGCTGCTTTTTCTGAACAAGCCTGAGTATACTTTACATATTGCACTTTGTTTTCCAGTCATTTGACCTAAAAAGTGTAATATTTAATTTATATATGAGACATTTTCTCATAACTAATACATTTTTGTGTGTGTGTTTCGGTGCATTGACATTTTTCATCAAAGGATTAAAAAGACAGTGTAGTGTATTCAACTACTTGGGAGATACTCTGCACTGATTTATTGAAACAGGTAACTCTCATGGAGAGAACAATTAATTAAAAATTATCGCTACATGCTGATTAGATAAAAAAAAATCAAAGCGTTATTTTCTATCAATACGAGTGTATTTCAGAAGACGTAGTTTATACCTGTATTAATGCAAATAATCCCCACACTGCGAATTTATATTAATGCATAAGAACAGAAAAGTGAAATGGATGTAGATATAGCAAATACAGACTCTGTCCTTGGTCTAAAGAACACATATCAATAGTAGACACCTGCAGTAGTAAAATCACTTAAATTGATGATAGTAAGGGAGCCTTAATTTCAGTGATTCTTTTGAAACTTCTTGGTGACATTTGGTTCAATTTGGAATTGTGACAGAGAAATATCAGCTAATGTAATTGTTAGAAATAAGTTATTAACTGAAGCTTATACTACCGTCCCTAGATGAAGCATTTATACACTATATCCTATACTTTTTGCTTCTAATACATTTGTAAATTATATCCTTTCTAGATGCAAGCGCTACATGTCTAAAGTGATATGTATCATGTTATAATGACGTAAATATATATTAATGTTGAACTGGGGTTGTTCTAGAGAAAAGGAGGCTGAGGGGCGACCTTATGGCTCTCAACAACTACCTAATGGGGGTTGTAGTAAGGTGGGGGTTGTAGTAAGGTAGGGGTTGGTCTCTTCTCTCAAGTAGTAAGCGACAGAACAAGAGGAAATGGCCGCAAGGTTTGTCAGAGGAGGTTTAGATTGGATATTAGGAGCAATTTCTTCACCAAAAGGGTTGTCAAGCATTGGAACGGGCTGTCTGGGGCAGTGGTAAATTCACCATCCCTGGAGGTATTTAAAAGACATGCAGACATTGCGCTTAGGGATGTGGTTTAGTGGAGGATTTGGTAGTGTTTTGTTAATGGTTGGACTCAATTATATCTTTTCCAATCTAAATGATTCTCTAATTCTATGGATAACACGTATCAATGTACTGTTTTCTTGCCTGTGATTAAACTATGTTATTGCAGGAGTGACATGTGTACGTGTTTGTGGACATCTGGTATGTTATTTTGTTGGAGGTTGTGTATGTGGTTTGTGAGCATTATATACCACTATGTTTTTATTAGTTTTAAATAGCTGTTAGGCCTCTGGATTGCTATGTGTTTTTCTTGAACCAGCAAGCGCAAATGTTATAGTAGGTGTATGGGGTTTTTTGTTTTACTTGAAGGGAGCTGCTCAACAAGCATGAACACGAGAGCTATATTCATAGCAGTGTCCAAAGACCTGGCATATAGACTCAAAAGAATGACCTATCATAGACTCAAAGAATGGTTTGGGTTGTAAGAGCCCTTAAAGATCATCTAGTTCCAAGCTGAGGAGCAATAAGCTGTACTAGTAGCCTTAGGAACAAATTTTTACCAGCAGCCAGATAGTCATTGTGTAATGGGCAGGAGGAGTCATTTGGAGGAAGGACTTTCTTAAAATGTTGTTGCAGGGTTTTGGCATTTCTTGGACTTTGTTAAGACTGATGACAGATTAGTTATGATTGCTTTTCCCAGAGGGACATTGCTGGGATGGAGCACAGGCTTTCTGGGAGGGAAGATTGCTATATCTATCTTTGACTTCAGTGCTTTAATGATGACCATTACAAATGTCTGTGGAGAGCATAAAGAGTAAAACAGATTCTCACTAATTCTACAAAATTTTCTAAAGCCTGACAGAGCTTCTTCGGTGAAAAGGGGATATGTACCATTAGGAAGAAGAAGGAAATCTGGCAGCTAGGGGAATAGGGTCTTTCATTCTCTCCCCTTCAGGAATCCCTACTGTCTCGTCTGCCTGTTGGCTGTGTTTTGCTTGCACCATCAGACACATCACCAGATTTGTAGTCGAGAATATGCACCTCAGTTCAGACTGGCAGGGATGTCAACTTCCTCTGCTGAAAGAATTTAGAGTTTTCTGCTCAGGCATATTGGAATGATCTTTCTTAACTAGTTTGCCACCATAGTAATGATGGAATGACTCATATTGGAGGCCATCTCTAAGCATGTGGGAAGCAAGAAGGTGATCAGGAGTAGTCAGCATAGATTCACCCAAAGGGAAATCAGCCTGATTGCCTTCTATGATGGGACAACTGGCTGGATAGGTGAGGGCAAAGCATGGTACACATGGATGTTGTCTACCTGGACTTCAGCAAGGGAGAACTCTACTGTGAGGGTGACTTGTCATTGGGTAGGTTGCCCAGAGAGGTTGTCTCTTTCCCTGAAGATATTCAAGAGCTGCCTGGACCCAATCCTGAGTAATGTGCTCTAGGTGACCTTGTTGAACTAGATGACCTCTGATGGTCCCTTCCAGCCTCAACCATTCTGTGATTCTATAACTCTATTGCAGTTGGTCCACCCTTGTACACACCAGTCTGTAGTGTGTAGTGGGGAGCAGAGACTGCTGAGATGACATGATCTGTAACGTTCAGCAGGCCAGACCACTGAGCGATTTCAGACTTAAACTCTTCTGGCTGTGTTATCTGTTTCCAAACCCTGAACTCTGGTTCAGCATTTCCCAGTGTGAGAGTACCTCTTTCTGGAACACATAAATATAACCAGCTGCTAACACACAGTGTCTGTAAACTGTTTAGGAGCATAGAGCCTTCTAGTCTTCATAGAGCCTCCATCTTCCAGTTACAAGATCAAATTGTCTGGATTATGCTTACCACTTAATCAGGAATTTCAATATGTTATTTCATACCTTGCACCACATTAGCTTTGTTAACTTTTAAGAGGACTGTTACCAAGTGTGTCAGCTGCTAGAGAAAATGAGTTGCTTTATCTGATCGGAACACATCGCACTTTTCTGCTCTGAACTATGTAGTAAGGAAGTGTTCACAGAGCAGAGGCTCATTGGCCAAATGGAAGAAGATAAACATATCAAGTTGAAGTCCCTCCTGTCCATTTTCAGTGTTTTGAGTTAGCTAGCAGGTGAACTTGTGTCTGAGCCCTGAGCAAGAGAAAGTTACGACAGTGTTGAACAGGAAAGTGTTTGGTGTGAGAGACACATGCAAACTTGGGCCACTTCCATCCTGTGTTCAGTAGTGCTCTTGGAGATAGATGTTATTTTCCATTCTTCAGCAGTCTTGACTCTGGTTCTTTTCTCCATCATCTAGGCCATGCATATGGAAAAGGCAACTGAACATCTGAAGTGAAGACTGCTATCTGGGGTACTGTTGAGCATAAATGGATTTTCCACAATAAAGGCAAATCTTTTAGGTAGTAAAGAGAATTTTTTCCTAAAGGTTGTGCTGAGATACTGGATAAACCTCCCCTCCTTCCTCTTTTTCCCAATATCCAGGAACTCAGAAACATCAAAAAGTTTTAATACTCTGTGTTCCGAGTGCAAGGTTCATATTAGCTGACCTTGCCTTCAGCATCATAAATAACCAGAAATATTCATCTGTGAAGAAGTAGAGCAAGACCAGCCTTGCAGCAAAATGCCGTTGTGTGGAAGCAGTCACATCATGGGCTTCTTGTCCCAAGCAGGCGATACAGGAGATGGTGCGGCCTGTGTTAGTCATGCCACTTAACACACTAGTAGAAAACTCTCAAATAATGATTTGATTGAATGACCCTCCATAGGATACTCTTGATCAGGGATTCTCCCAAACTTTTATATGCCCAGCTTGATACTGTATCCATTAGCTTCAGAGTGAAAAATCCACAAATACTGGCAGCTGCTTGTTTAAATACTCCTTTGAGTCTTTCCACAGTGGAATCTGTACCAGTATGAACTTATTTTCATCTACAATCATTTATGATTTGGTTGCTGTATAGTCATAAAGACTTCTAAATCTTGTTGCTTTTCCAGGGACTGTGTTGTTTTGTACTACTTTTTTTTAAAGGGATGACTTAAAAAACAGGCAACTGACAGCCTCTAAATTTGGTCTTTGTGGAGTGCTCAGGAATTACTTCTCTGTGTGCAGCTTTTGCTATATTTATCAAGAGGAAATCCTGAGGATGTATTAAACTACAAAGTTGAAGAATAATTTGAATTTTACATGTTTGAGGCTCTCCTTTCTCACTGAAGAATTATTTTAGGCTATCTTATATCAAATCACCCTTTTTCTGCTTGCTAGGGAGGGAATTCTGCTTTACTTCCCTTGCTGGGATCAACTTCCTGTATTTAAAAGAGGGATTTTGTATTTAGTGCTATGAAGGCTTCTGTACCTATGAAGTGTGGAAGTGGGCCCCCCTTTATGAGAACCTCATGTCTTTTCTGGCACAGAGTAAGTCTGTCTCTTTCCAATTGCTGAGAAAAAGGTGGCTTCTGTGGAAATGGAAGTAGCTTTGAATTCCTTTGTCAAACTAGCAGGTAAGGTAGTCAAGCGAGTCTTAAACTTTGTAATCTCAAAGTTACTTGCTTTATTGTTTGCCAGTAGTATGACGAATTTTCTTCGCAGGCCATTCCCCATTTTCTTTCATTTTCCTGCTTTCTCCTGTTCTCTTCCAGGAATAATACTGAGCGTCGCCATACAGCTTACCTCTGACCTAGGGAGATGGTGACTTGTGCTGTCCAGAAATTGTGATCCTGTGAATATTGTCTTAAAGCAGTGTTGACTCTGATAACTTTGTGGATAGTTGTGTCAATAATGCACAGGTAGTTTGGTTTGTCATTGTAGTTTTCTTAGTTTGGGAACTAACTTTTCACTGGAAAAGAGTCCTTCCCCTGCTCTTATTTTCCTGCTGCTGTTTTGGAAGGAAAGTAGTAGAGATACTTGACCTTTCAGCGTCTGGAACTCTCCTTCTCATATGTAATCTTTTGAACCCACTGGGAAGGACACCACACACTTTTTGGTGTCTAGTGACCTTGGATACAAGCTTTTCAGATGAAGAATATGGAATTTTGTGCCACAAACACAAATTCTAGCTTTCTTCTGTTTCAGCTTTGTTGTTTTTTTTAAAGGTTCTGCATTGGTGATGGTATTTCCCAGCACCACAGGAGATAGTGTCCAAAAGCACGGGCTGCATTGCCTTAAGCAATGCTGGGAGGGCAAGTGGTGGTACCACCCATGCTATCAGCAAAGATTTCTGCAGCTTTCAGCTGTGAAACATGCAGACCTGGATGCAGTTAGAAACAGGAGACCTGGTGTAATGGACTGGCCTGGTGGGGTTCCCATCTTTTGGAAGAACACACGCTAAAAAATAGATGTGTAGAAATTCCTTTTCATGCCATGTCTTACTAGTGAAATTTTGAAAGCTGTCAGTACCATTTTTAGACTCATATCATCCATCCCTAATGAGAAAGAAATCTAAGACAGCCACCACCAGCCTACCCTAGTTCTCCCAAGATTGCCTGCAACGGTGGGAATTTTTTCTGATAAATGTCAGTAGTGTCGATGAGACCAAAGGTTTTTGTGTCTATTTAGCCTTTCTAAAAATTCTTCAGTGCGCTGATGGGATAGCAGTCACTCAAAGGAAGACTTCCTTTGCTTGGCTTGATTGACCAGAGTCATTCTGTGGGAAAGGATGCTAACTTATTCTAAACTGAAGGTGACCCTTGCCTTTTTGTGAGCAATAAAGACATAATAGAGGCCCAGTTAGGGTTCAGTGGAACCCCCACAGCCATCTGCACACTTCATTGGCAGAAGTGGCTTTCACTTGAACTTGCATTTGACAAGTGTTTTCTGTCTCTTTCTCATTCAGAAGGGTCCTTCAAAGCCAAGTAATTGAAATGCTTTCACCCCTTGCTCCTTTTCCTCCTTCCCCCAGACTTGCTTAAATTGCAGGGCAACTGCTATTCAGTGTTAATGAGTAAAAATGCATGCATTTCCAAAGCTCACACTTTTCTTCCTTCCCATAGGGAAGTTTCTCAAAAACCCCTCTTTTCCACACTCTCCACCACCAGCTTCATAAAGGAGATGCTGGGGAAAAAAAATGTTTCTGTTGCGTTGCCATTTCTCTTTCCCTCCCCCTCTTTTTTTTTTTTTTCTCCTTTTCCATCGGGCCGGACTTTTTCATATGAAACACAAATCAGGTCTCTCGAATAAAAGGCTGTGAGCATGCCTTGTGGCATTTGGAATGAGACTATTCACTGCCTGAATGACTATAAATAGAAAGCAAGGAGCTGCGTATTTCTCAGTTCAGACTCCCTGCAAAGAAGCGCCCTTCCCAGTTAAAGGGTGACTTTTTGAAAGAAACCTTGTTCCTTGCGCTGAATTGAATTGCTCCAGGAATTTTTTTCTCCTTGCAGCTTGCATAAAAAGGCATTAATCTGTAATTTATTTCTCCTTTTAAAAGGCAGTATCCTCCATCATAAATGTATATTCTTAGCCATGTTGCTAGATGTGCCTGTCTTGTCTGTACAGAGTTGCATGTATAAAAATTTGAGCGCAGAACAAACATTGTTCTCAGCGATTTTTGTGCCTGAAAGCTTTCTTTTTGGCTCTGGGCCAGCTGTCGGCTCTCTTTTTATCTGGTATTCATTCTTCAGTGAGAAGGCTAGATTTGCAGCACTTGGGTTTTTGGGGTGGGTTTCTCTTTTAGGGATTGAAGAACAGAATGGGAATTGTGATTGATTTTTATAATAAAGGATTTGATTCTCCCAGCTCACTTGTGATGTTGCCGATGGTAAGAACCCCAATAGCTTACTGTTGCAGTCCTGCAGACAATTTGTTTGGCTGATTTGGCTGTTAAAAAATGCTCATAAATCTCCCGTGTTGCGCAGTTATGCAGATTTAGTGCAATCATTTTTCTTCTGCTTCCCCTTTTCAGAAGGACTGTGGTATTAAATAAAGAAGCCTAGCAGATGGGGGGGGAAAAGTTTGATGGGTTTGTGAGTTGGCAGTGTTAAAGAGCCTAGCACTTGAGCTGTTGGATTGGTTTTTCTCTTTTTCTTTTGTTTTTTTTTTTCCTTTCCCTTTTTTTCCTTTTTTTCCTTTTTTTTTTTTTCCTTTTCCCCTCTCTTTGTCCCCCCTCTTTTTCCCTCCTAACACAGTGGTGTTTTGTGGGGGGTTATTTTGAAAGCTGCTTTAAATTTTCTCCTCAGACCTTTTGTTTCACATTTTTTTACTGCTTTCAAAAAGCTAGCAAGGGCAGCCTTCTTCATAGAGTCTTCGTTTCCCTGTTCATAGTTTTTACAGAATGGGTCTATGGATTCCTTGCATTGCTCTTTCCATTACTGATGGATTCCTAATTGTGTGGGTTGTCGGGTTTTTGTTTATTTGTTTAATGGAGGAATTAAAAGGTTGACAAATACCCACCGTAAGTTTTTAAAGTTTAGCCTGTGCATGGTTTGCGCTGCTTTTCACATTAGTGCTAAGGCAGAAATGAGAGCAACTGTGAACAGGCAGGAAATAAAGGGAGTAATATGAGGTTGCTGTTCATTTTTCTAATAAGGGGGGGGGGGGGGGATGCAGAAAAAGAAATGTGCTCTTCAGCAAGCCCAGGAAAACAGTTTTATGAGGTTAAGCAGGCAAGGGATTAAGCAGGTTAAAGAGAGAAGATATTCTATAATATCTAATATCTTTGTAGTTTTCTAAATTTTGATTTTCCTAGCTTAAAGCTGATGGCCAGTGTCACTCTTAGTAGGATTTTTCATAGCTGGATGGACACATGAATAAAAAACTTTGCAGAGAAATGTATTCAAGTTGGCCGTTTCCTTCTGTTGATCCTGACTATTGGGACATCTTGATTATCCTTGTCATTTTACATTTTGTCCGTGTGCTGGTATCTGTCTGGGGTGCCATATGTTTTCGTTGTCACCTTTATTGTGTGACTGACTTCACCTATGATGGGGCCCTGCTGTCCTTTGGTGTTTGCAGCTTGCATAGGTATTTCTGTTGCCTTTTCCCTTTCCTGCAGGAGCCTCTTGTGAGCCATTGTATGAACACACTGGGCTTTTTCATCTTGCCTTGTCTCCAGTGACTTTTGTTCAACGTTTCAAGCTGCTTTGTGAATGTCACCTACCATCCACTGACAGTTATAAAATTTCCCATTTTAGCTCATATTTTTACAGTAATTTTTTCCTGCCTCTTAGAGTGCCTTTCCTTCATCAGATGTTTTACCTTTCTAGAGCTCATAGTTTAGAAAGAGAGGCAATTGCTCAGATTATATATTGCCAGTTATTCATCTGAGTTGCCTTTTAGTTCTTCACTTAGTTACTTTCTAGCAAAAATACCCCTCACAACAACAACAAACCCACTTGCAGTTTTTCTTAGATCAGATATTGCTTTGGCTTATTTTTATTTATGTTGCCCACTAGTTCATGACTATATGAGATTTTGGATCATGTGTTTTTTTTTAACTTATAAGTAAGATCTTTAGTGTCTATGTATGATATGTATATTTAGTAATTATACATATATATATCCTGTTGAAAAGTAAAACATTATGGTTTGTATAATGGGTGACAAGCACAGAATGCACCTTTCTTCTAGCTATAGGCCTGGTTTTATTCTGTGTTAAAATGTCAAACATTTTTGTCAAATTTAAGGCAGGAAGAAACTTTCCACGGAGGATATCATTAGAATCTCAGTAGTTGCTTCTAGCATAAAACTTGCCTTCTTTCTGCCATATGTGCTATTAACATTTTAGACTTAACTTTGAATGCCTGAATACCCCATTGCTCTCAGCAGCTAAAGCACAGGAGAGCCCCTCTGCTTTAGAAACCACTGGTCATGAAAGCTATGTCCTTGGAGAGAGGGCAGGTGAGATCTGTCTCTAGGAGAGCAGAACTGGTTTTTGTTTCCTTCCTCTGGGGTTTCTCTTCATCTGGCTGGTTAAAGCAGCAAGGTTGAAAACCCTATTTTATTCTATTTATTCTATTTATTCAGTTACTCTATTTAATTTTAGTTAGTCTTTCTGATTTAGCCCCAGGCAGTTAGCATAGATCTACATGAGGAGAGTCCTCCCTCAAACCCCTTGTCTCTTGAAAACATCTCAGAATGGATCTTCAATTTCTCATATAATCAGGAAGAATTAATAAATTCAGCGCATCAATTTCACCATTGTCTATGGTGAAAGAACTGTTTGGTTTGAGGCCTCTCTCCCCTCACTTAGATAGCAATAAGGAGTGTTTTACAAAACTGCTAAAAGAGTATCGAGAGTCAATATTCTAGTTTATCTTCTCAGGTTCCTCTCTGCTCTTGGCTGAAGCACCTCCTGTATGAAGACAGGCTGAGAAAGTTGGGGCTGTTCAGCCTGGAGAAGAGAAGGCTGCATGGAGACTTCATAGCAGCCTTGAGTATCTGAAGGGGGCCAATAAGGATGCTGGGGAGGGACTCTTCTTTAAGGACTGTAGCAATAGGACAAGAGGTAATGGGTTCAAACTTAAACAGGGGAAGTTCAGGTTGCATATAAGGAAGAAGTTCTTTACTGTAAGGGTGCTCAGGCACTAGAACAGGTTGCCCAAAGAAGTGGTAAATGCTCCATCCCTGGCAGTCTTCAGGACCAGGTTGGACAGAGCCTTGGCTGACATGGCATAGGGTGAGACGCCCGTGCCCATGGCAGGGGGGTTGGAACTGAATAATTTTAAGGTCCTTTCCAACCCAAACCATTCTCTGAATCTATGAAATTGTGCATCATATTTTAGCATAGGTAAATCCACATGTTTGCTGTGCTCACTGTGTAACTGTTTCTGAACACTAGATTTACCAATGCAGATTCATAAGCAAAAATACAACTGCCCAAGTCAGTTGTCAGAACAGAATATTAACAGGCGATGTGTTATTAAATCAAATTAATAAGAATGCTTAAAAGAGAAGCTGCAATCAGCAGCTGATTGTAGAGTCAGTACTACCTGCATGTAGCAACATGAAGGAGGACCTGGACTGAAAGCACAGACATGCATGTCTTCATTAAAGTGTAAGTGAAATATTTGTCATGAGCATTAGAAAGAGAATTGCTTGGGTTTGTTTGTGCAGCTCCCACCAAAATAATGTCAACTTCAGCAAATTTTCAACATTCAACTTGTCACTACCCGTGACAACTTGTGTAGAAATCACTGCAGCTGGGAAATCTTGTGCGTGTAAATTTATGCTTAGATTGGAAGTTATTCCAGAATATTCAAGAATATGCCATGCCCCAGAGGTACCATTTTCACTAGTCCAAAGTGATGTAAGAGATGTACTTTGTCCTGCTGAACTACTCTAAAATAGCACGGCTCAGTCTAAGATGTAATACTACTTTAGTGGGGGAACAGCTTTAAACTGAGAGAAGGGAGATTTAGACGAGACGTTAAGAAGAAGTTCTTACTTGTGAGGGCGGTGAGGCCCTGGCACAGGTTGCCCAGAGAAGCTGTGGCTGCCCCATCCCTGGCAGTGTTCAAGGCCAGGTTGGATGGGACTTGGAGCAGCCTGGTCTAGTGGAAGCTGTCCCTGCCCATGGCAGGGGGTTGGAACTGGGTGAGCTTTAAGGTCCCTTCAAACAGAAACGACTCTGTGATTCTTTGCTTCTATGATTTGGAAATGTTGGGCACAAGAAGAATGAGCAATTAATGACAGGTTCCACGGGGAATCTGGGACGTGACAGAGGTCAGAACCAAAACATTCTGAAGATTCTTCTGGAGTAGTAATTACAAAACTCCCAGGTTTAGGTTGTTCCTGTTTGCTTATTTGTTTTTCTTAAGGGCTGGTTGCATTCTGGTGGCCCAGGAGAGGTTGAATAAGGCTCAGCCTCGGGCCTTTGCTCACCTAGAGGGATACTGTATTTTGTAGTGACTTTTCAAGAGCATCCTGTGAGGCAGTGAAATATAAGTGTTTCCCTTTTCGGGAAGGTTTAAACTTTGCAGCACCCATTTCTATAAAGTTGAAGAGCTCTTGTATGTAGGGAGCATCATTGCCTTTCCTGTTACTGATTATTAAATTGAGACATGTTTCAGTTGTGTGAACTGCCTGGAGGCAGTTAGATTTGGGACTTTGGCCAGGTCTAACAGTTGGGAAGGGTAGAAGTGTGGAAGCAGTCATGCCCCTCAGCCTGTGCTAGAGCTGGGAAGGTCATTTGCTCAGTGTCATCCTTATGTCATCCAGAGAGCACCAGCACTCCTTCCCTCAGTGTGAGATGTTCCTCTGCCCTCTGGGTGGGCATTTTTGGCAGAGTTGAACTGAGGAAATCTTTCAGCATAAAGCAGATCCCCAGGGGACAAAAGTGAATAGGTAGTACTTGTACTGACTTGCTGCAAGACCTTGGATTGGGTGTTTCAGCATCATGTGCCACTGCAGTGGAGGAAGATGTGTTTCTAGCTTGTTGATGCCGTACTAATTTAAGGTTTGTGAAGTGCTATGTAAATGCAAACTGACTGAAGCCAGGAAATGGGGAGATTCAAGGCATCTCTGTGAAGTGCCACTGCTTCTCCTTCTGCCTCTGCTCTTTCCTCCCTATGTTTTTTCTTAGGATTTTAATGTTCTCATGTTGTGAATCTGCCTTCAAAGATTCAGTAGCAGACCAAATTTCAAAATGGTTCTTGGTATAAGCATTTGTCTTTGTTCTTGTTTTATCATCATGCTTCTAGCATGGCCAGACAGGCAGCGAGAAGAACATCATCTCCTTCTTGTCTTTGACGCTTTGCATTCATGACATTATGAAACGTTGGTCTGGAGACTTTGTATGGTACTTATGCCTTAAAAGGATCTTCTTTTGGTATAAGTAACACCCTCACGATAGTTCTGCTTTGTCAGTTGGTTGTTCCTGCTGTAGAACTGGAAACAGTTCACAGGGAGGAGGAATCCCATTTATTCCAATTAATAAGGGCACGTGATGCCACCCTTGTGTAGTCAAGAGTTTCTCATACATGTTTTTTGTTGTCTTCTACCTCTGAGATGGGAGGACCTACAAGATAGCTGGCCTTTTTTTCCTTCATTTTAATGGTTACCAGTAACCTGTTGATGATGCTACAAGGTATGGAAGTTAATGCTAGGGTGTTACTTACCATTTTTTAAGAACAAATTAAAGGTTGCATCAGTTTTTGCCTCCATTATGTATTCTCTGGCTTTTGAAAGTTTGAACCTGTGATTGTAATAGGGCACCTGGTACAGGACAGTTTTGTCAATGAGAAGTTAAATGCTTTTATTGGTGAATATCCGAGCTTGCTTAGTTGTTGTGAAAGAACTCAAAAGAGAAAGAACTATTCTCAAAAGAGAATAGCTTGACAATGAGTTTTGAGAGGGGGAACATAGGCTAGGATGAAAGATAATCTGCTGCTACAGATTCAACTATGCCAAGTTGCTCCAAGCCCTATCCAACCTGGAGAAACAGACTAAGTTCTTAAACATGTCAGATCAGTCCACTCTCCAGAGTGGAGTGGAATACCTTATGCTATGCTGGAACAGGTAAGATAATTTTGGTTTTCTCCCAATTAAACTTGACATGTTTTGTCATTCAGTGTCTCCATGCTGAAACAAGCATTTGGAGGAGAGGCATAGGTAGAGTGAAGAGGTCTTATGCATCTGTATACTGTGTTAACATCTGACAAGTTTATGTCAGCAGATGAGGCTCAAGCAGTTTATTCTGATAACATCCAGATATTTGCCTGTCTTTGATTTCTTGAGCAACTAATCGATTAGTGAGCCAGCTTGAGAACTGTTGTCCTTTTCACTGGGCTCAAGCTTCTCTGTTAGAGGCCCCAGCAAAGAGTGAGGTGAAATTCATTTCAGTAAGTTACATTCCTTCTGCTTTGGAGAAGTGAGTACTAGACAAGCCAAAGCCATGTTACTTGTCAGCTTCTCACCTCAATATCTTTCCAAACAAATAGGTGAAAGTTTTCAGCCTAGGTTTTTGCAAGTATTTATTTTTCTCCATGTTGCAGCTGCATTTGACAGTTCCTTAGAGAACCAACTGAGTAGGCGGTACCAGCTGTTCACAGTCAAGTGGTAGGTAAAAGCCTCATGTTGAATATACAGTTGGAACTCACACATCGGCTTTAAGATACAGGCAGTGAATGGAAGGTCATGGGAAATCTTCTATTTCTGATCAAATATGCTTCAGCTTTCTTTTTTTGAGAGGAGCTAAGTATCTAATAGTTTACTATATAGCAGCTGTGTAGTCCTGGTATTCCCCAAATTTTAAATATTTTTCGTGTGGATATGACCAATTCTTAAAAAAACCCCAAACAAACCGAAGGAACTGGGATTGGATGAACAGAAACAAATTTGCCACGGACAGTGTTTGAGTAAATTTGTTGATATTTTTTTTTTACTCACAGTTGGCATAAAGTTGACAAATATAAACACTGTGATCCCAATCCGGAAACTGCCTTATCCCTAATACAAACAAACAAACCAACCTTCCCTTTATCCAGAGAAACCTCTCAGATGATAAGCCTTCAAGTCTAAATACAGTCCCAAATTTAAACAGGAAACTGACATTTTTGTAGTCACAGTGGCTGCCTTCTCCCATGTCCTCGGGCTCAAAAAACCCATATGTTTCCAATAGACGCACAGAGCACTTGTTATAAATGCTGTTCTTTTATGTCAACCCAGTAACTTGAGTAGAAAACTAATTCTTTTGGTCTGTTTAGATTACTCTCTCAGATTTTCAGCCTTGTTTAATAACATCAGAGGGTGAAGTCCTCCATGAGTCTGTGCCTCTGCTGACACACAGGGTTCTCTGCAGCATCCCTGTGACCTGTCTTGCCATACTTGCAGAAGGCTGAGACATAGCCTTAAGCCATATTCTGTAGCAGGTAAGACCCTATGTGCTCAGCTGGGGTTATTGCAGGTGATCAAATACTGTAGTTTTAAAAGATACTCATGTTAAAATTAAATGTTTATTGAGGCTAAAAGGAATTTGTGAACTCAAATGATAAAGGCTCCTGCAGCACTCTCCGAATGACAACTGGGAGAGAAAACTCACTTTGGCAAGACAGATTTATTTTCCAGGCATTTATACAGTAAGACTTTGCAGTCAGGTTTTAAGTTACATGGAAGTGAGCTGCAGCAGAAACTTTGATAAATGGCAGTGGGGTTGTTTCCCCAAAAGTCACCTCTATCTTGGGTACTAAGTGTATGACTTTGGGGGTTAGCAATGAGATACCACTTTTCTGTTTTGTGGAAGTGCAGTTTCATTCTTGCCTTTGGCATATATACTTAATTTCGAGAGACTGTAATAATTTCTACATGGACTTGAGCTTCTGAAGGGAGAAGAAAGTGGTGCTGTGGTTTGTGGTCTTAGCTTTTGGAAGTAGGAGAAGTAACAGGAGCCATATACATTCCCTCCCCATGGCAGGGGGGCTGGAATTAGATGATCTTTAAGGTCCCTTCCAACCCAAACCAGTCTGTGATTCTATATATTCTCATGATTCAATTAAAAAAATATCTTCAGCCAAACCTTCCCCTCAACTTTGTTCTTTCTGCCCTCTCATGCGCTGCCTGTCCGGGATGCAAAAATTATGGATCCTTTTTTCTGGTAGTTCCTGTGTGCTTTTTCGAAGTGTGGGATGTCGGTGTCAATCCAGAGGCAGCAGTGGGTCCTGTGACTCTACCAACACTGCATTAACCATCCGTGTCACCAACAGCGGTGTGTGGCAGTGTCCTGACTGAATTTCCTTGCATGTGAGGTGGGGATAACTGATAGCTTTCTGCACAAATAGTTTGGATCCATGGATGGAAAAAACTGAAAGAGGGCTAAGCACTGTAGTTTGTGAGTGGAAAATTGACCTTTAGTTAGTCTCCCCCTTCTAAGTATACACTGTGTTTGTTTGATAGTGGAAATCTAATCCTTTGGGAAACACAAATTCCTATAACAGCTCTGATATGCATAAATAAAAACATACTCCTTGTTACAAACAACATCAAAGCAATCACAATATGGATTAAAATACACAACCAACCCCCACTCCTCCATACTTATGTGCAGCAATGCAGAGTTCAAATGAAGCCATTAGCAGTATCTACAAGTATTTGGCAAAAGCAACCACACTTGTGTAGCTACAGGCAATGAAAGTCCCTAGTACAAAAAGGGAGGGACAGGGGGAGTAGCCTGCACTGATCTAATTAGTCAATGAGGCACAAAGTATGTAAAATCTCATTATGTATCACTAGGAGCATTTAGGCTTGAGCAGTAAAGAATATGTAAAGAATATGATTTGTCCATGGATTCTCATCTTTAAATCTTCCAGCAGGAAACGGGCTTTCTGAAAACATACAAGAAACACAGACATATGCACTTTTATGTGCACACAGACAAATATATGTGTGTATGTGCGTACCTGTGTTACACATACGCACATGCGTACATGTAGCCAAATCGTGAAACTTTCTCAGCCCTTACTCAAGGCATTGCTTCCATGAGAATGTTCCTGATAAGGAGGAAGTGAAGATTGTTTTTTCGGTTCCTGATGAAGACTCTGAATCTTGCTAATGCCAGTCACAGCCCGAAAACACAGTGTGTGGTTGTTCCAGTATGACTAAACCCAGACGATGGGTTTGTCCCATTGCCCCAGGCAGTGCAGCTCATGCATGAAACAGCTCTTCTCCCTAAAGGAGATCTGCTTAAAAATGGGGACTTAAAATGACTTTTTTGTAATATGCCTCTTGCTCTTTTCTTTTAAGCCTTTCAGGGATTCATGTTACATATTTTAAATTTCTCTGAAACCCAGAACACTTCAAACATTTGTATTAGAATTTAAGCCAAGATTCCCACCCAGTTGGTGTCTCTCAAGAGCTGAAGATTTAAGTAAAATGCCAAATGTAAGTTACAAAAAAAAAAACCCAAACAAAAAACCCAACCAAACACCAAACAAACACAGCCACAACACCCAAGCAGCCACCCACCAAGCCCCAAAGCTAAATAGACAAAACAAAAGAGAGACAGAGGCACTGAAACAAAGAGACTAGTTCAGTCTTGCAGGTGGCCAGTAGAAGTAGAAAGGAAGAAGTCTTTCCACTCTAGCATCCCATGTCTCTTCCACACATGTAATAAACCAGAATGTTTGTGAGTTTCTGGGAAAAGTTTATAGAATCAGCAGGATGTATGGGATTTGGAGAAAGTGATGAGTGTTACCACTGTGGGTGCAATTAGTGAGTTAACTCTTGTTTGCAGGGCTCTTTAGTAAACATTTAATGTTGTCTGTGTTCCAGCCACATTCTGTTCTGCCCTTTCCTCCACTTTTCCATGCTGACAAGATCTTTTGTTTAATCCCATTCTTGAAGATGTTATTATCGTTCTTTAATTTAGACATTAAGACCTGTGTTGATGTAGTCAAGTTGTTCTATATCAAAACAAAGCCAAGGACATTCTTTTTCCTTGGTTGCTTTCTCAGCTTTCCAAAACATGCCTTAAATAGGGAATTTGGATCTATGTCATATGCGTCCCCTTTTGCCCTTTATTTCTACCTACTCTGCTTCATTTAACAAACATCATACTGGAACTGAGGTATCAGTGCACTGGGAAAACAGGATTTTTGTTCCTGCTTTGGTAAGTGAAAACCAGGGCCAGAAACTTCCCCCAGTTACTACTTAATAGGTACAGTGATAATAATTTGTGTAACCTGCTACAAGATCTGAGGGAATGTTAATGGTCTTAGCAGCTGTGTATGCACGTAGACATCCTGTGAAGCATGAGAGGAAGTTACGTATGTTTAAAATGTGTTTCATCCCAGTTTATGGATGAACTCTTAAAAGGAATGATGAACATTATAATTTCTCTGCTCCAGCTACAGTAAGCTTACCTCCCTACCTCTTCTGAGTGCCTGTCCTCTGTCTGAGGGAACATGAGTCTTTCAACATTACAACGGACGTACAGCCTTTGTGTTACATTGATCCTCATCCTTGTCAGTTAAAGATGGTCTTACTTTTCCTGTCAGCTCAACAAACTGTTTTCACAGAAGCAGCCCTTCTGTGTCCTGTTCCGCAGCCTTCAGGAGATGGCATCTTCTGAAAGGCAGGTCCAGTTGGTCTACTGTTCCCCAAATTAGACAGAACTGCAGCTACTTAGTATATGGCAGTCTGTGTCTTTATCTTCTCTGCCCCAACCAGACTAGTAGGCTCATTTTTGTTGGCCACCTTTACGTGTGTCACTGTGGTTCTTCTTTGCTTCCCTCCCTTGAGCTCTGCTGGGACATAAGTTCCCTGCCTAACTCCTCCTTTTGCCCCGGTCGAAGAGGTAATGTGGATCCCGGTCATATCAGAAATGGCTTGGTGAAGAGGAGAAACATCTTGTGGCCCTCAGAAGTCAAGGTGAGCCCAGTCAGATCCCACAGTCCTGACTGGGTGTTGCTTGCAGTAAGCTGTTTTTTTGCCAGCTCTCTTCTGTCCTCCCTGGAACAAGAAGCACATACCTACTAGTCCTTCTCAGAGACTGCAAACTAACCAGGTCCCATCTTGTGGTAGTTTTTTCTCCCTAAGCCATGCTAAGCAGAACTACATCAAGATGCAGCTGGCTGTAGGCTTTTCCTTCCCTTAGGGCAACGGAGACCTTAAAAATTGTATTTTATCTTTAGCTATCTAGAGGGTTGTGGAGTTTTTTTGTCTGCAGAGAGCCTTCTGAATGTTTTGTCTGTTTGGAGAATGCCTTTATAGCCACTTCGTGGTTTGTTTTTAAGTTTTGTAGCTATTTCAGTGTTTTACAATGGAGCTGTAAACAAGTACTGGTGAAATGGTGTATAGAAATGAATCCCTTTCAGCTAATTATAAATAAATGAACCCCAAAAAAACAATTATGCAGGGCCTAGCTTTTTGATGAGGATGGTCTCATCCCTCAGTCTCTGATGTCCTTTCATTCTGTACTTGCCACTGAATGACACAGCAGCCTTAAAACCAGAAGTGCTGTGCAAGGTATGAGATCAAAAGGACAGCTGGAGCTAATGCTGAGCCCTTTTTGGAACAGGGGTAGCATGCTTCACAAGTGTTGGGCCCCTGCGCTTTGAGCCAAAGTCTAAATCTAACTTTAGAAAAGAAGTTAAATACTTGTGTCCATGAAAACTGAAACCAGGTCTTTTTGCAGGCCTGCAAACTTGGTGGAGGTGATCATAAAACCAAAAAACATTGGCAGTTACCGAGGTTGCTAAATGGGTGATTACCACCACATGGGGTTGCAGAGATCTCTGGTAAATGGTAGAGGGAGTATACTCACAGCCCATTAATGTGTTTCAGTTGGTACCTGGCACCTTATACCTAGAGCCCCCCAGGTGGCACATTCTCAAGAGGTACATCTCAGCCAGCACTCTCTGATGCTGGTAGTGATATATCTGAGAAATACTTGTTAGCTAGTCGTCTGTTCTCTGATACTCCAAAAGCTGGGTGTGATACAGGTATCCCAAATGAAGACACAAGAGTCTCCTGAGCCCGCGCAGCACTGGGAGAAATATGTTTCTCTCTTTGGTACCAGTCTGTATCCTGCTAGTCTGACAAGTGCCATGCAGGTTTGCCCAGCTACATCAGCAATTCATAAGCTTTTTCTAATGTGATAAGGTGAGTTTTTTAATTGAATGGAACACACAGATCTGACAAAAAGGAGGTCTTGATTAGATCTGTGATACTTCCTCTTCTACTGGTAAATGGTTCATCGACTATGTGAAAAGATGGGGGATCATGAAGGGAAAATTACATTTAGAGAGCTAATGTGTCATCTATTATGGGATTATTACTTAAAAATATACTTATAAACACTATCTAGAAAGGTGCTACTTCTGTCCACGTATGGCAGCGTTACACCTGTGGTATGGTAATAACCTGTAGATAGCAAAACCAAACAGAAATGTTATGTTCTTAACATTACATATATTTTAAATAATACCTAGAAATGTATCTGAAATGTTAACTTTACCTTACAAACCTAGGTTTTAAAAGATTTTTAATCTAGAAGAAAAATTTTAAATTCTGCAAATTAATTTACCAAGGTGCAGCTTTTTCTTTTTTCTTACTCTAATTTAATAATTCTAAAGAAAATGCGGGTTTTTTTTTTTTTCTTTTCATTATGGTTATGTTTGAAGCTTATTAACATAATTGCACCAAAACTGGGATTGACATTTCTTGTTTTATAAGAGTATTGTGGTTCTTGGTTACCACAGCTGGCAGACTGTGTGTTCAAAATGCATTCCATATGTACTGGAGACCACAACGTTGAGGGATTTACAGGGTACAAGATGGGGTGCAAGTAATGGGGGTGAGAAGCACTCATTTCTGCTTATAAAAAGGTTTCATAAACAGTGATCACACAGAAACACAGAATGATCGATGTGGGAACAGATGTTGCAATTCTGTAGACCTGCTCCAGCACCTCAGTATCTCTCTTGTAGTGAGGGGCCCAGAACTGAACACAGGACTCGAGGTGCAGCCTCACCAGTGCCCAGTACAGGGGCATGGTCACTGCCCTGGCCCTGCTGGCCACACTATTTCTCATACAAGCCAGGATGCTGTTGGCTGCCTTGGTTGCCTGGGCACAAGCTGGCTCATGTTCAGCAGTCATCAGTCAGCACCCCCAGGTCCTTCTCCATGAGCAGCTTTCCAGCCACTCTTCCCCAAGCCTGGAGCATTGCAAGGGGTTGTTGTGACCCAAGTGCAGGACCCAGAACTTCGTTTTGTTGAACCTCATGCCACTGGCCACAGCCCATGGATCCAGCCTGTGCAGATCCCTCTGCAGAGCCTTCCTACCCTACAGCAGATCAACACTCCCACCCAACTTGGTGTCATCTGCAAAATTACTGAGGATGCTCTCGAGCCCCTCAGCAAGATCATCAATAAAGGCATTGAACAAGACTGTCCTCAATACCTAACCCTGGGGGACACCACTAGTGACCAGTCACCAACTTCATGTGGCACCATTTACCGCTACAGTTTTGGGCTCAGCCATCTAGGCAGTTTTTTAGCCAGCGAAGAATCCACCTATCCAGGCCATGAACAAATATATCATAATACTGTTTGAATTACCATACTTCAGATTTTCTTGGCTGGAAAATGGTAGGATTTATTTTTTTAACTTGTACTTACAAATACTGTCAGAAAACATTCTTAGATTATATAGCTGTTTTCACAGAAGCAGCTTTTTTGATTCATTTTCCAGTAGAACATGCTTTCTAATATTAGATATCTGATTCCTAGATGGACTTCTGTGAATACCCCTACATCTTTCAGTAGTGCCATTGACCTCTTCTGAGCTGAGAAATTAAAAAAGGGCAACAGGGGTCAGGCCAAAGTCCATCTGCTCCTGGTATCTGAGTCCAACAGTGAACCAAAACAGGTACCTACAGAAGAGGAAAAGCTGGGTATGCATATGCTATTTACCTGAACAACCCTCTCCTCTTTCAATTATTTTTAAGCTCAGGGTTTTTTCCTTGACATGGAAGGGCAACAATTGATCCATATAGTTTAGGTGCTCAGGAGCTAAAGGTTTAATCATGAGCATTTTTGTCTTTGTGCTTTACTTATATTAAAATGTACTGTTAGAGGAGTGTATTTGTGGCTCGCATGAATGCTCTATTAAAAAATAAAATCAGATTTAAAAATCTAATACTCCAGCACTGCTGTTCTAGCCTGAGCTGTGATGTTGCAGTTGTTTGTATGCTACAGAAACAACTGTTTTAGAAATAAACATCCTTCTAAAAACAAGCTCTCCCATCCAAAACTTGGGCCAGGAGGCTTCATGAGATGATAAACTGAATGAATACATGTAGATGCATATAGGAGGCCCTTAGCCTTCCATTGTCTCCCTCCAAAGAGTTGTCATATGCCTACTGCCTTAGGTTGTATTTGTACTGGACTAATATTTCATCTGTCTCCTTTTGACAGAAATATTTGTTT
This sequence comes from Lathamus discolor, assembly GCF_037157495.1. Lineage (NCBI taxonomy): Eukaryota > Metazoa > Chordata > Aves > Psittaciformes > Psittacidae > Lathamus > Lathamus discolor. Next base: position 61,231,741 of record NC_088889.1, on the reverse strand, counting down.
AATGGGAGATTGATTCAATTTCTGAAGAAGGGAGGTACATGAGATTTAGCTAATCTGTTATTAAATGGGGATAAAAGCATCCATTCTTCAAGGTGTACTACCATGAATAGATGGATATGTTAGCTAATGTAGATTCTATTATTTTAACCTTTGACCTCGAATGGCATTTCCATATGTGACACTTTGGTGACTTAGAGCATTAAAGTTTCATCATTTGGCTCTCTGAAGCACTGTACATGCCTATCGTTGTATGAAGAGGGTGTAAAGAGCTACAAGTGGTTTCTAATAATCGTGCTGTGGTGAAGTAGGAAAGGCATATTCTTTTAATAATGAATGTTAGCTAAATTGTAGAGTTGTCACATGCTTCCTTAAACTTAACTCATGGTGGTCAATGTTTCAGAATGAAAAAGTATTTACAGAAGGTAAAATTTCTCTGAAGTACACTAAATAAGCAAGTTATACCTAAAAATAAAACTGAAATACTAATTCAGTAGATTTTCTATGTTTTAGTGTCTAGCCACCAGTTGCCATAAATTATTTTGAGAATGTTTGTGTTTAACATTTTCCCCTTTTAAGGAGTTTTGAAGCATGTCATTGTGTTCCTGCTTATGAGAGATAAGTTGAAGAATTCACCAGCTGCACCCTAAATCCTTTGATATCCTGTGAACAGAACAAAGTTCTGAACTATCAGGCTGATGTAACTCATATGGAGAACATTAGTTGCTCCTAGATGAGGTTTATAAAGTATAAGCAGGTTCAGAATCCCAATCATGTTAACCTTTCCAACGAGAGGAAATTTATCCATCAGTGTCTGTTAGAGCTTATTACATGTGCTCATGGTTTGAAAGTCTTGCCCAAAACTGCAGTGCTCTCTCTGGAACTAAGAAGATTTTGTGAAGTCCTAGGAGAAGTATCTTGTTACACTGCGTCCTCAACAAGCTAAATGGCATGTTCTGCAGTAAGAAATGAGTGATAGTTTGCAATTGGCAATGAACACTGACGCCTAGCAGTGTGAGAGATCAGAAAATAGTAAGAATGTACGTCAACATCAAAACTTAACTGAAACGAGCATGATCTGAAAAAGAGTGGCAATATACATGTAGGATTAATCCCCAAAATGTTATGAGACTAGGAACCTGATGAATTTTACTTATGAGGCAGCTTTTACCAGGTAGCCTGAATATTGTCAAGGTGGACAGAAATTATTGATAACAATGAGGAACTGCTTTCTAAATTCTCGAGTCTGAAGTGCTTGAGGCAACAGATTGCTAAGAGACATGGTAGTCTTCTTGTGTGGAGAATAGCCAGATACATCTGTTGTCTATCCATCCCTACCCTCTTTTATATATATTTATTCTGGTAATGTTAGTTTTAATGTTATTCTCTTTTCAGCTTGCCAGTGCCTGCCAATACATGCCTAACATTGAGTCTCTTCAGACCAGAAAATAAAAAAAAGGGTTCACTTTCATCCCAAAGCATTGATGAAAGGTGGTTGTGTTTCAGCTGTAGGAAATACTAACAAATGGCTTACACTCAGGTGAATATAGGCTGTGGTATAGACTGCCTACAGCTGCTTCACTCTTCTCTGAGGCAGGCTTCTTTACCCTCCAGAGTTTTCCACTTCTCTCTATATTTCTTTATCTTTTTCTTTCCCTGCTGACTGCCACCCACTTGATTGGTCTCACGAGTTCTTTCTTCAGCCAAAGAAGACTGGGCATTGTTCACTTGAAATGCCTTTTTAGACTATTCTGGTGAGAATCGTTAGAAACCATTCACAGAATTGCAGAACGGTTGAGGTTAGAAGGGACCTCTGGAGGTCATCTGGTGCCAGCACCCTGCTCAAGAAGGGCCAACTGGAGACAGTTGCCCAGGACCATGACCAGAGAGCTCCAAGAATGGAGATTCCACAACCTCCCTGGACAGCCTATTTCAGTTCTCAGTCACCCTCAGAGCAAAAGAAAGGGTAGCTCTTCTCTTCCATAGGGGAAGAGGAATAGATCTATAAGAGAAAGCTCATAGACCCACAAGCCCACCACACAGGTCTCTCTCTTAATGGCAGTCATGTCATTTTAACTTTGACAACCTGTTACGTTCGCTTACTGCTCACATAGTGATTTAGCTCAGCCAAATATTGGTTTCCATCTGACTACAGCTTTGTTTGTAGCAATTGAATAAATTTTGTTTTATCTTAATGAATTAAATATAGGAGCAAGGTGTCTGAGTTCTCTTTGCTTTCTGTCAAAAGGCATCCTATACATATGCTGAGTAGTTGTTCTTTTCACAGGTGCACCTGAAATATAACTCGACTACATGAATCGTGCTGATGTGTAGAATTTAATTGCATTGTTTTACTTTAATCTTCTTCAAAGACCCAAGAGCTTTTGAGCGTTATATTTGGAAATATTTCTTTAATCATTTTGCATACACTGCCACAGCATCTAAAAAAAACAAATCACACCTTATCACCTCACCGTGGTTTTTGTGTAATTCAGTTCATTAACATTTGATGCTGGGGAGGGTCTCTTCGTCAGGGACTGTAGTGACAGGACAAGGGGTAATGGGTTAAAACTTAAACAGGGGAAGTTTAAATTGGATATAAGGAGGAAATTCTTTCCTGTTAGGGTGGTGAGGCACTGGCATCGGTTGCCCAGGGAGGTTGCGAGTGCTCCATCCCTGGCAGTGTTCAAGACCAGGTTGGATGAAGCCTTGTGTGGGATGGTTTAGTGTGAGGTGTCCCTGGCCATGGCAGGGAGGTTGGAACTAGATGATCTTGAGGTCCTTTCCAACCCTAACTATTCTATGATTCTATGTTGATTTCATTTTGTCCACAGCAGATTTTAATTGAGTTTGGTGATGCTTCATTAGGAGATTCATCATCAAAGTCTTAAGACTGCTCAGGGACTTTTAATGTATGCCTCTGCTCAAGGGGGGCTTTCAGTGTTTTGTGTGGAAAACACAGAAGATTTAGTGTTGTGTTTGTCCTTTGACCCGAGTTGAAATCCATTCATCAGTTACAGAAAGAGGATGAAAACCCTGAACAGAAAAAAAGTGTGTTTTAATCTCCGTGCTAAACGATAAGGAATGCACCTTAAAAGTTTCCCTTTGGCTGCAATCAGCAGACTACACCATTTCAGGTATTAAATGATGAGTTAATGTGGCATCCCTGGGAGTGTTCAAGGCCAGGTTGGATGGGGCTTGGAGCAACCTGGTCTAGTGGAAGGTGTCCCTGCCTGTCGCAGGGGGCTGGAACTGGATGGGCACTGCAGGGGGGTCTCACCAGAGCAGCACAGAGGGTAAGAATTCCCTCCCTTGACCTGCTGGTCACGCTGCTGGTGATGCAGCCCAGGACATGGGTGGTTTCTGGGCTGCAAGCACGCACTGCTGGGTCATGTCCTATGTTTTGATCGCCAGTATCCCCAAGTCCTTCTCGGCAGCACTGCTCAATGTGTTCATCTGTCAGCCTGTACTGATCCTGGGCATTGCCGTGACCCATTTTGCAGGACCTTGTACTTGGCCTTGTTGAACTTCATGAGGTTCCTGAACACTTGGTTCAAGTACACATGGTTTTAAATAATGTGTGTTTCTGCATCCTGTTTACATTGTATCCTGTGTTCAAATTCACATAAGCTGCTGGATAAAGTTCTCATGAAGTTGTTCTCCTCTGCTGTTGGAGACATCTGCATTGTAGCATTGCAAGATAGACTGTTACAGTGATTATTTTTGTTCATAACATAGGCAAATATAGGACACAGTCACTGACTGCTTACCTCTGCTGTTTGACTGGTGGTGGCTGGAAGATGAGGTGTGCGCCAGATGCCCTCCAAGCTGCTCTACCATCCTCCCTCCTCAGCTTGACAGGGGAGAGAAAACATAATGAAAAGCTCATGGGTCAAGATAAGGACAAGGAGAGACCAGTCAACAATTACAGTCACAGGCAAAACAGACTCCGCTCAAGAGGAATTAATTTACTTTATTGCCAATCCAAACAGAGTAGGGGAATGAGAAATAAAACCGACTCTTAAAACAGCTGCTCTCCACCCCTCCCTTCGTCCAGGCTCAACTTCACTCACGGTTTTCTCTGCCTCCTAGAGAGAGGTGCTGGGGCACAGGGAATGGGGGATGTGGTCAGTTCATCACACGCTCTCCACTGCTCCTTCCTCCTCAAGGAAGGAGTCCTCGCACTCTTCCCCTGCTGCAGTGTCGAGTTTTTCGCATGGGAGACAGTCCTCCTTGCCGTGCAAACCCAATACAGAGTGCTAGCATTTAATGGTTTTTTTTATTATTATTTTTTTAATATAAAATGCACATTGTAAAATTGTTGACCACATCTGATTGGTGTTTCTCTACAGGGGAAATGTGGTGCCCAAATTAACTGTGTCGCAGAAGAGATGCATGTTGTTTTCACAAATTTGTAAAGTATTACAAGGTTTTGAAATGGAGATTTCATTTCTTAATTTATTTGGGTATCTGCTATGGGGGGGTGTGTACATCATGAAATTCACATGCTAATTTAGTAAGATGTGGCTGTCATTGGTCGTGTTGAAAAAAGAAATTTAGGTGCTTCTGCTGCCTACCCTGTATGGAGAAAACTTTGCAACTTACTGTTGTATAATATCTGTATTATGCTAAAACTGATGGTTGGTTTTGACTGCCCGCAATATTGTTAGGCAGTTAATGGCTTACTGTTACATTGAGTGTAAGTTATAGACATTTTTAAAGTAAGAAATAAATGTTGCACTTAAACACTTAGCAATTTGAAAGTCAGGGGAATATGGCATTGAAATGGCCATAGATCCCCTTAAATCACAAAAGTAAAAGTGTGGCATAGTGAAGGCAACGTAATCACCTACAAAGTACAGGGTTAGTATGAGTCTGACTAAACAAATACTTTCCAAATAGTAGTGGAGACTATTTAAAACATCAATCACAAGCCATGGTAGCCTAAATTTAAGGACAGTAATTGGTCCACTTGTGAAGCATTTGTATAAGCAATTGCACCAAAACACATTGGAAAATAAATTGTCTTCAGTTGTGGTCTTTTGCTTTGGTTTTAATGCGGCACTGAACTTGATGCTGCTCACAGTATAAGTTTTCAAGATTAGTTTTCAAGATTATTGCAGTTTGTGTAGTAGATGGAGGTGACTTTAGGCATGTGGCAGGGGGAATTTTATGAGGACATTTTAATTTCCTGTCTTGTCCAGTGATTGTTGATAAGGGTCAGACCATATGAATCTCTCCTTATGCCAAGCAACATGGGGTAGCACGAGATCACTGTAGTAATTGCTTATGAAATAATTACCCAATAGCACATATATATTGCACATATATATATATATGTGGGGCTTGCTTATCCCATCTCCAGTACTATTTTGCTTTCTCTGCAAATTTCAGAATACAAATTTACATAAGTCAACACTTATTCCACATCTTAAAGATCTTGCTTATCATAAGTGAAGGCTTGTTGTGCCCTGAAAGAATTCTGATGGCTTCTGTTCCCTGTGATTTAGTACTAAAAGTCAGTCCAGCCATGCCTTGTTTCTGCAGATAAGAGTTCAGTTGAGACCAAGGCATGAATGGAAATTGAAAATCTCCTGAATCTCACTCCCATCCCAAAAAAACCCGTCCCTTTGCAGTGCTGTTTGCAGGTTTGAACCGATGCAAGTTAAATTCACATTGCTTTGGTTTTTCATGGAGAAGGTGTGAGAGAAGCCACATTCAGTCTTGTCATTCCAATATATTTATCTTCCAACAAAATTAGCAGTAGGTTCTTTTGAAAGCAGCATGCTGTGAATTTCAGGAGGTCCTTATGTAAAACTGGAGAAGTTGTCAAAATGTGGTTGATATTGCCATTTAATTGTATCAGCATTAGAGAAGATTATTCTTTTTTTCTTATCATCCCACAGGTCATAAATGTTGATGGAACAATGAGGAAAACCCTCCTCGAAGATAAGCTTCCACATATATTTGGGTTCACACTGCTGGGAGATTACATCTACTGGACTGACTGGCAGAGAAGAAGTATTGAAAGGGTTCACAAGATAAAGGCTAGCAGAGACATCATTATTGATCAGCTGCCAGATTTAATGGGCCTTAAAGCAACAAGTGTTACCAAAGTGTTTGGTAAGCAGGAGCAATCATGGGATGAATTTATAATAGTTTCTAGATGGGTTTGCTTTCATTAAGCAGCCATTGATTGTTTGTACTGAGAATAACTGTGGGATCATATATTTTAATTATTTTAAAGGAAAACTGCACCTATTTCTCTAAAGTTGAGAAAATACAGTGTTACAAAAGTATGGGCTTCTACTTCATAGTGCCATTTGACATAAGTCTTCCACAGCTTCTCACTGCACTCTTTGAATTTTTATGAGAACTTTATTCCTGCCTCCAGTAATAGGAATTGTTACTTTTGGTGCTCACAGAATTGCTCCATTTTCTGATGTTCTCGTCTTCTAGTACAAAGTCTCAGCAACGTTCTGTTAGCAGAATGGTTTTTACTAGGTTGAGTAGTGTACGCAGAGTTAGTGGCCACTACAGCGTTGCCTCAAAGTATGTGGCACTACAGGATTAACTTTAACACCTAAATCATTAAAAATTAAATCTTGCCCTTAGTATGGAATCAGCAGCTGGAGCTCCACGTTCTTCCACTGCATTGGCTGAAACAAGCAGCCAGTGTTCTAGGTCCTCTGCCAGCACTCTGCAGGGCAGTATGGACCTCCTGGCTTCACTAGTAACTCGTGAGAGGTGCTTGTTCACCACAGATCTGTTGACTACCTGGAATATTGGAGTCCGGGCATAGCAGATAATAGTTGCAGCAGGATCACGTGCAGAAGATTGTCAAATTACACCTTGCTAGTCCATGGATTTCCAGCCTTTCAGGAAGTTTTACTTGAAGTCAAGTCCTCAAGCTGAAGTTACAGCATTAGCCTGAAATATGTATGTCCTAAGAAGGGAAAGAAACCTGGCTGAGACTGATCTTGTAGATTTCCTTGTGGTAACAGTCTTTAAATACCCAAATCTGTGGTTGCAGCAGATCAGGTATAGCACCTACTTATCTTTTGGTCCTTATTCTGTCTTCCACATTCCCTTCCTATCTGTTCACAAGGAAAAATAAGTGTGAGATTGTGGTGATCTGCTTGGAATTGTTTCTGCTAATGAATCCTTTCAGCTTTAAATTAAACAGCTGAGAAAGAACTGCAGTTACCCAGCTCTTTTCTCATTATTTTGTATCAGTGAACATTTGAAAAACTTATGGATTCAAAGAGATACAAAGATGGAGTATTTGGCCAAAAATAGCTAAGCTGAACATGTATGTAATTACCCTTCTTCAGTGAAGGAACTCAATCTTTGGGGAAACTAGAGGGCTATGTTTGTAGCTGTTTGTACTATAGGAGGGATAGGACCGGTTTCCTAATCCTTGGATAGGAGGAAATAAACAGTTTTGAATGTTGGTTTGGATTGTTGGGTTTGTTTGGTTTTTTTTAATTCCCTGTTGACAGCCCATAGTGATAACTTAGTTTGAAAAATTATAATTACACTGCATTTCGATTCTGCCTCCCCCTACCTCCACACTGCACCAGTAACTGTTTTGGTTTGTGTTTTCTTTAAGGAACTAACCCGTGTGCAGAGAACAACGGAGGCTGCAGCCATCTGTGTTTCTTTACACCCCAGGAGACCAGGTGTGCCTGTCCCATTGGCCTTGAGCTGTTAAGTGACATGAAGACTTGCATCATTCCTGAAGCCTTCTTAGTTTTCACAAGCAGAGCAGCAATTCATCGGATTTCCCTTGAAACAAATAATAATGATGTTGCTATTCCTCTTACTGGAGTCAAGGAAGCATCTGCTCTGGATTTTGATGTCTCTGATAACAGAATCTATTGGACTGATGTTAGTCTGAAGGTATTACTGCCATGTGAATTCTCTGAATATAAAGCCACAGAGCAGTTACTTTGATCTAACAAAGGTCTCTGTTACGTGATCTGTCCTGCAGTTGCTAATGTTGTCATTGAATTGCATCCAAGGAGACTCTTGGAGATGAAGACAGTTGCATTGTTGAATGCACAGTTGGGTGACAGGCATTTTCCTGCTTCAAAGAAAAATCCAAAGTAGTGTCTGCCCATACCGAATGCCTTGGATGCTGCATGTGTTGCATCCATATATGCATCTATTGTAGAAAAGCTGTTTTCATGTCACAGAGTAATTTAAACATCGAGCTTGGCAACCACCCCAGCTTTCTATCCTTTTCCAGTTTTGACTTGAAAGGCAATCTTACTCAATATTAACATTTGGCAAGCGAACTTTGGACTGGTTGCTGTTAGTCTGTGGCTCCAGCTTGGCACAGAAAAGGCCAGGGAACTTGTCCAGTACCCTCCACACTGTGTTAAGCCCCAGCCTGTCCCTAGTTCTGTCTCAGTGTGTTCCCCAGGAGTTTGACATTGCCTGTGGCATATTTGATTCACATCCAGGTGCATGCTAAAATAAGTGTTGCGCTGGTCATCAGTGTTACTTTGCTTTTGAAGTGAAGTAATGGTAGAAAATGATGGATTCACTTTACTGGAAGCGAATTCCTCTGTTTAGCCTTTTAATAGGTTTTCCAGAAGCAATCTAAGTTTCCTTGCCAATGCGCCTAAGCCATAATAGGGAAAAGCTCACTTTTAGTCACCGCAGGGCATGTGGAGTTTCCATAGCCTCTCTGTGAAGACTAATGAGGGTTGTGCTTTAGCGTTAACAGTGCTGGTTGTGGTGTGGATACCTTTCCTTCAGGAACAGTGCCAATGTAATAAATTAGCATACTGCAGATACAGTTACTAAATAAATCTCCCACAAGCGCACGGAGAGCTGGACTGTAGTCACCTTAACCACTTGTAGTGGAAAACACAGTATTTCAGCTGCGTCAGTGCAAAGATCCCAGTCTCACTCTGTGCAGAACTGGAAAACGTGTTACTTGTTTGCAGCCTCCTGAATTACCCAGCATACTCTGTTTTCACATAGATATCAGTGTGTGCTTCGGCACATTTGGGGTTTCATTCCCTCTGCCCACCCGCCTCCTGCAGCTTAGCAGCAGGTAGTGTAACTTCAGAGCCCATAGTCTTCTCCATTTCCTTTGGTGACCACCACTTCCCTGATCTCTTCCTGCCTCTGGTTGTATGAGGACCCACTTTCCAAAACAATTATACTTTTTTTGAGACGTGGGTTATAGCTGCACAGATATACTACATGATTTCTGGTTTTGAGATTCACCTTTAAAAAATCACAGAATCACAGACTGGTTTGAGTTGGAAAGGACCTTAAAGATCATCTAGTTCTGACCACTCCTCCCACAGGATAAAATACAAAATGTCTCTTACCCTGACACATTCGTTTATCAAATCATTACGAAATTAATAGCTGAAATATTAGCAGGTATGTAGCATGATTGCTTAGTGTTGATAACAAGGGTGGGTGCTTGTACATTGGTCCTGGAAGTTAAGTTACCAGTGATTTAGTTGGGGGTTGTGTCGGTGCTCCTTGTTAGGAGTGGCTTCTTTGTGTGTACACGCTCTTTGCCCCATGACTTGTTTTGTTGAGTGTGCAAAAGTGTAGATGGGATCAGCAAAATTGCTCCTGGTGACAGGTCATGAGAAACAGTTTAATTCAGATTTCTCTGAATTGAGATTTGTTTCTGAGACTTAAAACATTACAGTGAATAAAGTAATTAAAAAGAACCCACTGAACTTTGTATGTGTAAATAGGGGGGAGAAGAAATAAGGAAGAACCTGCAGATACATAGCGCTTTCTGAAAATCGTATCCTTTTAAGATGTCCTGGACTAGCCATCAGAAACCATCAGCTTTGAAAATTCACGTCTTTTTACTCCGTGAACTGCTCTGTCATTTTTGACAACAGAAAGTTATTTTAGAAAATGTAACACTGCCTGAGTTTTTTTACCGATTTATTTTTTTGTACACTGAACTTGATAGTGATCATTCATTTTGTTTCTGTGGGCTATCTGTAAACACCATAATAGTTTTACACAATTGTTTTCCAGACCATAAGCCGAGCTTTTATGAATGGGAGCTCTGTTGAACATGTTATTGAGTTTGGGCTGGATTATCCTGAGGGCATGGCTGTAGACTGGATGGGAAAGAACCTCTACTGGGCAGATACTGGAACGAATCGCATTGAAGTAGCCCGCCTGGATGGACAATACAGGCAGGTCCTTGTGTGGAAGGACTTGGACAACCCAAGGTCTCTGGCTCTTGATCCTACCAAAGGGTAAGGGACAGTGCTGTTTTTCAAAGCTTTGTGTGCATATTCTTGTACATGACAAGTTAATTTGCAGGTTATATAGTTCCATTTCTTTAGGGTCTTCGGAAAGATGATAAATGCTCCACAGTCCTGTGGGTTACAATGAAAAATTAAGAATTGTCAATCATATTTTTCTGCCTCTCAGTACTGCAATGCCACATGGGTTATTCCTATTTTTTTAATTATTATTATTACAATTAAGAAAATAAATGTAGAAAAAGCAAAGCATGCAGCTAAACACAATCTTAGCTGATGCACTCTTTTGTTCCACTTGTCCTTGCAGATACATGTACTGGACCGAATGGGGAGGTAAACCTAGAATTGTTCGAGCATATATGGATGGAACAAACAGCATCACTTTGGTGGACAAAGTGGGTCGTGCCAATGACCTCACTATTGATTATGCAGACCAAAGGCTATATTGGACTGACTTAGACACAAGCATGATTGAGTCATCAAATATGCTAGGTAATCTAGTGTTATATCGCACCAGCCAGTACAGTGTGTGCTGGCCACAGTAACACAGTTGAATAATACATCATTGGAATTGTATAATTGATATTAAACTTGTGTGTATATTTTTCTTACGAGAGAAAATGAAGAGTTGAATGTTTAAGAATATTCTTTAAATATTCCTAAATTAATAACCATATAATGATTTATAATGAAGATGAGATAGAATGTCATTTCTGTGTGTTAATATGAAAATGCCTGTGTTTTACCAAAGCAGAGGTGACCTCTGAGTTTCTCAGTGTGGGCAGTGTATAGGTTCACTCTAAACTACCTCTGACTTCTCAGTCTGGACACTCATTTTCTGTTGAAGTAGTATCTCTGTTTCCAGTTTCACACTGTTGTATTAGCTGAAAAACAAAACCAAAATACAGCTTGAATTTCCTGCAGTCTGAAGTGGTGTGCAGCTACTTCTGCAGTATATCATAACATGTTTTGTACACAACTTTACACATTTTTGTATCTTCCACTGGAATTTTGTTTATACATACAAGGGGTGTGCTAAGATTTACTAAACTTTCATACAGATTTTGACATGATAACTAACTGGATAAAAGAAGGAAATTTTGTTTTCTGCAGCTGACATAGAGCTTTTGTATTGTCCAGATATTTTGTAAATATGAAATGGTGTTCAAGGTTTTAGCTGAGGCAGAGTTTTTGAGAAAAGAGAGTTTATATAAGTTTCCAAATGCCACACGATGAATCTGTGATAGGATCACAAATGGAATCCAGAAGTTCCTGACCTGACATCCTATCCCAGTACCATTTTCAAGGAAAGGCCTTTGTGAGATGGGAACTAATGCCTCTGGGGTTCGCATATTAAAATCAAGGTTTATTTGGCAGAACACAGTACTTAAGCAAACTCATACATGATTGGTACAGAAAATGCTCTGATTGATCATAATACATAAAACTTCCCTGCAACTTTTTTTTTAAAAATCTGTGAAAAGCTATCATTAGAGTGAGAATATTAGATTATTTTTAGAGGGTTTATTGTATGTGCATTATTTCCAGAGAATCTACTAAGCTCAGGAAAACAGAGAAAGCGATGCAGTTTTGCATTCTAATGCTGTCGCTGATTTTGTGTTTCTTGTATTGTTTTTTTCGGGTTACTGTTGTAGTTGTATTACTGTTTAGAAGTTGCAGTAAGATTGGCCTTTATCTAGAGTTGCTTATCCTTCCATCCAGTGTCCATGATCTATTAAAGCTCTCACTAAGCTTCTACACTACACTTGGAGAAACAAAATAGCCATACACAAGGTTAAACTAGAAACCGATTGTGACATTGAGAAGAAACACAATATTGAAATCATCTGTGGTAAATTAAACTGGTTCTAAAGCTGAACCTACTTTTACTGTTGTTTGTGATGAGAAGGTAAAAGGCTGAGCACTGAAGCTAACATTGTATGATATCTTTTTAGTTGGCAGATTGTAAAGACTCTGGTAGATTTCTGGTAAGTAGGCTCAATCAGTTAAGGAAATATTATTAGACTTTGCCTGCATTATGCCATGCCAGCCTCCTTGCCAGGAGAGATCTGAATGAGTGTTGCTGATAGAAACGTCTACCCCACCAGCAATGAATGAAGCCCTTTTAAGTGAATGAATGGATGCTGTCCCAGCTTGATCTTGGTCGTTATAAACATTACCCAGACGGAAAAAATCACTTTTTGGGGGGAGATATTCCTCCATCTACAGACTATCAAAATTCAATTAGACAGCTTATCCACTTCCTTCAAAAGAGCCTGTAGCCTGAATTTATCACTGTGGACCAGAATTGCTCTAAGAAGTACCTGAGAGTGTGCAGAATATCTGTGCCCCTAACTTCAGATGCCTAAAAGTAATTGGGAAGGTTGCCTCTATATTTACTTTGGTGTTTCATAGGGAAATGGCTTCATGTTCTTGTTTTGGGAGTTTTCATGCCTTCTCCAGTCTTGGCCAGATGGGAGAGGGCACAACGGTAAATAGAGCAGGGGAAGAAAAATTAAGTGTTCTGTAGAATCTAGCATTGGATATTTTGTGGAGGAGAAGATGCTGATGAAGGCTACATCTTCATTTCGTGTAAAGTGGCAGAGATTCATAGGGGTTTGTACTTGAAAATATTTAGGAAGGTGATTTACAATAAGACTGTACTTAGTAGTGTATCTGTGGCAGAGGCCATCTAATGCTCTGGAAGGTGTTAAATCTGTTGTGAATGTTGCTATCTGAGCCACTGAGTGTGGGAGTACTGGGATTTCTGCCAAACAAATGGTTTCCTGATTTCTTGGTATGTTAAATTGCACTGCAAAAGATTTGTGTTTCTAGAGTGAAACACCGTAATTTCTTTTTATTTGTTTCTCTGTGAATCTTGAGATTGTTGTATGTTGTTGCTTTCATGCATATTAACTGGGGGGTTTATTGGCCTAAGATATTCCTGGAGCTGATAGTATTCTTGAATATGTTTTCCCACATCTGTTCAGGATGATAAACGTGAGATGTACAGGGCGGTATTTAAATGGCAACGCACTGGCACAATTTCAGACTGCTTTATAGGCAAGACAATATCAGGATAAGGTTTTTGAATGCAAATGTTTAGGTTACCCATTCAGCAGATACTGGTTAACAGCGAATCCCATGGTGCTGACTTGGAAAATGAGGTTATATGTTAAAAAGGGAATCAAAAACATTTTCTTGATGCCAGTCACACTCTTCATTTCATGACTTGGGAATTGTCCTTTAGTTATTATCCTTATTTTTGCAGGCCAAGAGCGAGAAATCATAGCAGATGATCTACCTCATCCGTTTGGATTAACCCAATACAATGACTACATCTACTGGACAGACTGGAATCTTCACAGCATAGAAAGAGCAGACAAGACCAGTGGGAAGAACCGGACACTTATTCAGGGCCATCTGGATTTTGTGATGGATATATTAGTCTTCCATTCTTCACGTCAAGATGGCTTGAATGATTGTGTGCAAAATAATGGCCATTGTGGTCATTTGTGCCTTGCCATACCAAATGGATTTAGGTGTGGCTGTGCTGCTCATTATACCTTGGATCCCAACAGCAGGAACTGTAGTTGTAAGTCTTTTGTTTGCTACTCTATTCTTCAGTGCTTGTGGCTCCCAGGTGTTCGTGATGCCTTTCAGTATAGCAAGTGAAGGGATATTTCAACTCCATTTCATCAGGGACTGCAGTGACAGGAAAAGGGGCAACAGGTTTAAACTTAACTGTGAGTGTGGTGAGGCACTGGAACAGGTTGCCCAAAGAAGTGATAAGTGCTCCATCCCTGGCAGTGTTCAAGGCCAGGTTGGACCAGAGCCTTGGGTGACATAGTCTAGTGTGAGGTGTCCCTTCCTGTGGCAGAGGGATTGGAAGTAGATGATCCTAAGGTCCTTTCTGACCCAAACTGTTCTGTGACCCTATGATTCTATGATTTCAAAGGTTCTGCTTTAAATATGAGAACATGTTAGGGAGTTTTATTTCCATTTTTCAGACATGAATTAGGGCTGAAGGTTTGTATTTCAAATCTTAGAAATAACAGCACTGTCAAGTCTGGTCTTACTTGTTTTAATAGAAGTGCTTTCTAGGTGATTCAGTGGAGTGATTGAAGCTTTTCTGGTCCTTACCTAAGTGTGTAGGTGGGTGGAAGAGAAATTCTAAACAAAAAAAAAAAGACTTTTTCTCTTCAGTGTTTAATAAAATCATCAAAAATAACATCCAGTAAAACAGCCTCCTAAGTAGTCTGCACAATGTGCACATGCACTTGAAATCCATAGAAGTTTGTTTTCCCTCTGCGTGTGATAGATGTTATGCCTGCCAATTCACTAGTTGTCCAGTAAGAATTTAAGCTTCTAGTGAAAATAGCAGATAAATATAAATGCACCGTAGATTTGAAATAAACCAACAAACCTTTGGGCATCCTCACACAGTAGCATATAAGGAAATTTTAGCTGAATGAAAGAGTGGCTTTGCAAAAGACAGGTTCTGATTGACTAACCCATCTCCTTCTATGATGAGATGACCCACTTAGTAGACAAGGGAAAGGCTGTGGGTGTTGTAAACCTGGACTTTAGTAAAGCTTTTGACACCACCTCCCACAGCATTCCCTGGAGAAATTGACTGCTCACGGCTTGGATAGGTGTACTGTTCACTGGGTAAAAAACTTGCTGGGTGGCCAGTCCCAAAGAGTGGTGGTGAATGGAGTTAAATCCAGCTGGTAGCTGGTCACAAGTGGTGCTTCTCAGGGCTCAGTACTGGGGCCAGTTCTGTTTGGTATCTATAGCAATGATCTCGCTGAGGGGATCCAGCGCATCCTCAGTTTGCAGACAACACCAAGTTAGGAGGCAGTGTTGGTCTGCTGGAGAGTAGGAAGGCTCTGCACAGCCTGGATCCACGGGCTGTGGCCAATGGTATGAGGTTCAACAAAACGAAGTTCTGGGTCCTGCACTTGGGTCACAACAACCCCCTGCAATGCTCCAGGCTTGGGGAAGAGTGGCTGGAAAGCTGCTCATGGAGAAGGACCTGGGGGTGCTGATTGACAGAGCTGAACATGATCCAGCTTGTGCCCAGGCAGCCAAGGCAGCCAACAGCATCCTGGTCTGTATCACAAATAGCAGGGCCAGCAGGGCCAGAGCAGTGATCATCCCCCTGTACTGGTCACTGGTGAGGCTGCACCTCGAGTCCTGTGTTCAGTTCTGGGCCCCTCGCTATAAGGACATTGAGGTGCTGGAGTGGGTGCAGAGAAGGGCAACAAAGCTGGTGAAGGGTCTAGAGAACAATTCTAGGAGTGTCAAGGGGGACATTACTGCTCCCTACAACTACCTGAAAGGAAGGTGGAGCAAGGTGGGGTTCAGTCTTATTTCATAAGTAATAACTGATAGAACACAAGAGGAAATGGCCTCAGCTTGCACCGGGAGAGGTTTAGATTGAATATTAGGAACAACTTCTTCATTGAAGGCATTGTCAAGCATCAGAACAGGCTGCCCAGGGAAGTGGTGGAGTCACCATCCCTGGAGGTATTTAAAAGATGTGTAGATGTGGCACTTAGGGACATGGTTTAGTGGTGGAGTTGGCAGTACTGTGTTAGTGGGTGCTCTTTTCTAATCTAAATGATTCTATGATGATACAGGAAAACCTTTGACTGTGTATTGCCCATTGTCACTGGTGTTTAAATTCCATATGGGGCACATACTTATCTTATAATATGAAAAGGAAATACTTTCTGGGTGAGGATATGCACATTTACCCTCCAGAAGTACACAAAGAAATGTTTTCAACTTCATAGCAAAAATCTTCAATTATGAATTGCCTTCATTTTCATTGTGAATATAATTGCCTCTCTGGGATTTTGTTTTGAATATTCTTTGTCTTCTGTGTGGATGTGTTTTTGACCATGTGAGTTGCATTTTCTTATGCATTCTATTTTGACTTGTTTTAGCCCCTGCCAGCTTCCTGTTGTTTAGCCAGAAATCTGCAATCAGCCGGATGATACCAGATGATCAGCAAAGTCCAGATATCATCCTGCCTATGCATGGTCTAAGGAATGTTAAGGCTATCGATTATGATCCCTTAGATAAATTTATCTACTGGGTGGATGGACGTCAGAATATTATAAAAAGAGCCAAAGATGACGGCACTCAGGCAAGTTAACATGGTGTAGCTTTGTGCAGGTCTTTTTGTGTGCTTTGTGCTTTATGCTTGGCTTTCCCTTTCCATCTCCTGCACCAAGGAATCATTGGTTTAAACTTTACTCTTGCTAGCATTCTTATGTATATACTATTTATATGTGAAAATTACTGAGGGCTTTTAGGATAATGATCTTAATTTATACACAAAGATGTGTAATAAAATGTAGTACATCGTATGTATCTGAAACGTTAAGCCTTGAGTTGCAATCTTTAATAAAGGCTGAGCACTGAAGTAAGGCAGACTCAGTATACTGAGTTTATACACTGTGCTTTATACTCAGCACAGATAAACTGTATTCTAAAAATTAATATTGTGCATGCCAATTGTGTGATAATATTGTCATCGTTGTAAAGCTCTCTCAAACTGAAAACTCTCAGCTATCCAAGCTGTAGTTAAACCCTGAGTGAATGCAGAGTTGATTGCTGTGACAGACAGGGATAGGCTTATCTACATGCTTAGTTGTTTTAAAGCTGTTGGGGACAGTATTCTTTTTGCGCTATTCACACAACAGTGGGAAGAAGTGTACTCTTCTTCTAGGCGGTGTTATGTGTTAACATATAGCTCCCAGGTCAAGGTAACACACTTTTTAAAAACTATGGTTTGAGTAAGACTGTAAAATGAAATGCACAGTGGGCAATTTATATTTTCCTCATTCTTGAGCAGTCAAATCTGAACAATATGACATGAATTCAATGTCATGCACCTAGGGACTCAGAGGTTTAACAGTTTCCTTTAAAGGAAATTTTATTTCTTGGCCATTTCTTTGAGGACTGGAAGGAGGTATGTTGGGATGGGCAGCTAGCTGGGTTGTGGATGAATTTTGAAGAAGTTTTGCTCTTTCTTTTTGGGATTATGCTAGGTGCTAATTGTTGTAGTCTAGCTTCTCTTTGGTAGTTGCTAGGTGCAAATTGCAATGGAGATTCATTTGCTCTGTGTTTTCGTTTACCTTGGTCACACAGCTTTGAAGATGTAGATCCCCTGCAAATTCTGGCTTTCAGATTTTCACTAATTATTTTTACTTAATTTTGCTAAATTGTGCTGTTTGCAGACGGTGCATATGAACTTCATACCTGAGTAATGTTACCCTTGACTTTAGGAAAAGGATCATTTCTTTTTATTTTTAGTCACACTGTCCAGACAAAATAGAGATAAAGCTTTATATTAAAACAAAAAGGCCTGTATGTCACTGTGCAGAACTTAGTGGCTTAAAATCAAGTTGCTGAAATATAACTTTCACAAATAATGCTGTGTTCTGTAATTCATTTGACTTAAGTTGAGCATAGAATGGTGTCTTCAGGTTTCTTGACTCGTATGAACTTTCTCTGATACTGTTTCTGTGTTTGGATTGGGAGCACTGCATTAGGAAACTTAAGGAAGCCACCACTGCCCCCTCACCATCATCATGTCACCAGAAGCAGTCACCTTTGAAGGGTACTTTGATGCTGGGAATCCTGCCAGCAGTAATACTATCCCAAGGGCACTGGGATTGGCTGTACGCTAGTGGAGCCTGTGTAATGTTAAAGAAATAGAAAGATTATTTGCCTTTAGGAGTGTTTCTGTATGCTCTAGTGCTTTTCACAGAAATAGTTTTGAAGTCTAGTATTCAACATAGAGTTAAAAGTGTAGTAAATAATATGCTGGAAGGGGTTGAGGGTAATGTTTCCAGGAACTTGGCAATGTCAAGTTTTGTAAGGTCCGCCATCAAGACTATGAGGGTAAAACCAAGATAATGTTGCTAGTATGGATGTGAAACAGAGCTGTAGCCATTTGACATGTAAGCAAACAGAACCCAGTTTCATTAGAAGATCTTAGTTTTTAAGAGAAGCCAGGACTTAGAGAAAATCAGCATCTACAACACTATAAATAATAAAGTAAGAAGACTTTGGCAAAAGGTAGAGATTTGTTCAGTTGACTGTATAACAGTGCAGGTCTGGCCAGATGCCTGCCTTGTTTCTTGCATTGTTCCATTCAAGTTTGTTCCATGCATAAACATTCAGGATTGTTTTCTTCCATCTCCTGCTAATTAATTCTACTTACAGGAGGCCCCACAATTGCTTTCTGGGGAGTTTTGCATAATCTTGTGGATTTTCTCCAGATGTTTTTCCTCTAATCCGCAGTTTGAATCAAATCTTGTTGTTGTTGTTAAGCTTTATTACATTTCTTGTATTTGTTATTTCCTTGTTGTTGTAGGTAGGTAGATAAACCATGCTTTCTGTGCAATCAGTGTTCTTCAGTCAATAATCACAATAATTAATGGAAATTGTTCCTCATATGTTGTCTTGCAGCCTTTCACTGTCATGAGTACTCCAAACCAAAGCCAGAACCCAGAGAAGCAGCCACACGACCTTAGCATCGATATATACAGCCATACCTTGTACTGGACCTGTGAGGCCACCAATTCAGTCAATGTCCACAGGCTGAACGGCGAGTCAATTGGGATGGTGCTGCGTGGGGATCACGACAAGCCCAGAGCCATTGTAGTAAATGCAGAACGAGGGTGAGATTCCTCTCTGTACCTTGTACAGAGCATTCCTGGGATGTTTACCAGCTGTGTGTGTGAATCTTGTGTTGCATCTGTGTATTTTGAAAGGGGACTTTTTGCATATTTTACTGTTCAGGATGTCAGTGACTGCTTGTCCAGTTCTGGCTTTTAAAGGTATCCAGGTTCCTCTTCCTGTTCTCTCCTTGGCTGCCTACTCTGGTATGCATAGATGTTCACACAGCGATGCGGTTGGTTATAGTGAGGAAAAGAAGTAACTCAGGTGGTGAAAGCAAAGTAAAACCACTTTATCCCGTTTGCTGTGCACAATCCGGCCACCTAATAGGACAAGCAAGAAAATTTACACTGTTATATCAGCTGGGGATCTGGCTTATAAATGTTTGATCACCATAAAACAAATGCTTTCAGGAAAAAAAAGGGGTCTCTCATGATCTAATCTAATAGTATAAAATCAAAGAAACAAACAAACCAACCGCTGTGTTCTGTCCACTTTTAAGTTAGTTCTGCCTTGATGTACATCTCAAAAATGTCTGAAATTAATTGAAACAGGTAGGATACACTAAAATAATTTCTCACAGGTAGAAAATACCTTGTTTTGCTGCCAAGCAGTTTTCACTAGATTTAGCACACCTTCACCTCCACTGCAGGTGGTTAGTAGCTTCGTTCTCAGAGGTCAAAGATGGTCCTTTACTGTTCTCTTTAATAAGCTAGATGCCTAAATCCCAATTTACTACTTAACATGTGCTTGAAAGATGTTGTATGAATGGTTTGTAACTTCGTGGCACCCAGAGACTGTCGAGGGCTGGTATTTTATACAATACTCAGTATAGTTTGCACAATCCAAAAACTGGTGTGGAGAGTGGAGGATTAGAGGAAAGATTCTAATCTTATTGGTACTTAAGTCACTTGGACCTCGTTGTTCATATTTATGAAAGTTTTCCATTTGTATTTGTAAAAGCTTATCTGCTTTCTCCATTAAAATGGAAGTTTGAGTTTGTTGACCTCTAAAACTCTGATATTTTCTAGTCAGCTCTGCATTCTGAACTGCTTCTGCCTTAGTTCCAGGAATACTGCCCTCCAACTCTCCCTTGACTGCATGTTCCTGATGCTGACATGAAAGGCTATGCACACCCCTGTATTAGGGAGCATGCCCATGTTATCCACCACTGAAAAAATCACTTACTTTTTCCTGAGGGAGTTCTTAGTTTGCCATGTGGGTGCGTAAGCCCTTTTCTCCCTATGCATGGGGAAGGCAGAGACTTTCTGTTTGCAGCTGAATTGGCTTAGGCATATGAAAAGAATTGATGGTACTAAGACATCAGGACATGCCATCCTGAGCTCTCCTTCCTTCTCTGGTCTTTGTTCCTCTCAAATTTGGGAGGAACTTCTACTTGCTGAGAAGGAAAGCAACCCAGAAAGAGTGATGGGTAATGGTTCTGTTTTTTTTTGTCAGAAACAGCTTCTGGGCTTTGATTGACAGATGGGAGCAGCTTTACCCAAGGATGGTTGGAGAAAGTTTGTACAAGTCAATTACAGCCCTCACCTCAACAGTGCTGCCGGCACAGCAGTGCTGAGTGCTGAGGCATTTTATGACCTGTATTAAGGACAAATGCTATTAATTTCAGGTTATCTCAATATGCCAGTTAGCAAATGTTTAGGGTTCTGCAGCTGTGACAGATCTGGATCTTTGTGGCTAGGAGCAACAGTCACACAGTTGTCCCTGTGTAAACTGTTCCCACTTACGCGCAGAACCTGTGTGCAAAGGTGGGTTGCCTCCTTTCTGAAGCTTCTGATATCTTTGTTCTCAGGTACATGTACTTCACCAACATGCAAGAGCGAGCTCCCAAGATTGAGCGTGCAGCCCTTGACGGCACAGAGAGAGAAGTGCTTTTTACAACTGGGCTAATCCGACCAGTAGCACTGGTGATTGACAACAAACTTGGAAAGCTTTTCTGGGTGGATGCAGATCTGAAGCGCATCGAAAGCTGTGACTTGTCAGGTATGGGATACGCAGTTAAACATTTGGAACAAAGCGCATGTATGTACAAAAAAAGATGGACTGTGTCCTTGCATAGTACAGCATAAAATGCAGGGGTGTCTGTTTATTGTTATTTTAGATCTAAGTCTCGAATAAATAAGACCTGACAACAGGACTTGGGTGAACTGACATATGCATAAATCAGCAGCTAGGCCATCACATGCTGGTAGTTGTATCCTGTGGTTGCAGCTTCCTTTGTGCGCATTATTCCTTTTCATGGAATTAAAACTCCATGTAAGCATATGTTTGCATACTAAATACATATTTTAATCCAATTCTTTGGATCTTTTTACAGGGAAAGCTAAGCTTTCTCTGCTTATTATTGAACCCAAGGTTTTAGTGCACATTTATTTGATCAGGCCACAGCTAAAGTATCAAACCCTGTAGCTAACATAAATGCAGGGGAAAGCTATAGGTTTAGAAGAAAAACAGTATTTATTAACTAGAGAATATGTGTCATGTAGCCATAAAGCCATGGTTGTATTTGATCCAGCTGAGCTCTCTGTAATGTGATTCACTGAACTGTTGATTTTTTTTAATGAGTTAACAGCATATTTTTATTTTAAGCTATTTTGGGGACTTGCATCACAGCTTCAGAAGAAATTTGGCAGCCAAAATTTTGTTGGCTTTAATTAGATCCTCTGAAAAGTATTTTCTGAGAAAAGCACTTTAAAATGGGAATACATAAGCAAAATGATTTTGGTGGAAACTGAGACTGCTGAATAAATTTGACCAAAATCATGTATAATGGTTTTTATGCCAGTTGGATTGGTTTGGACAACTTATTCCCTCATAGGCTTGGTGAGAGGACATTGTTATGGAGGATTCTGAAGCTTACACTATATCCTGCTTAACTGCATACTGCTAAATCATGAAGTAACCACAGATGTGCAGTGTTTAACTTTCAGAGAAGGTTGAAAGAACCATAAACCTGTCTAACAGTTTTCTTTATGAGTTTCTTGGATTTTTCAGTTAGAGTTATTGATGTGTTTTAGACATTCATAAACCATTAACAAATAACTTGTCTGCCACACCAGGCAATTAAAAAGTGGTATTTTATATTATTGTTGAAGTGATTGGAAAAGATACAAAATTGCTACAATGAGAACATGCTTTGTTTTCAATTAGATTTCAAATAGAGGAATTGTGTGTCCTTCCAGCTTAATGTTGTTTACATTTAACTGTTGATTTCTATCTTGAAAAACTACACATCTGTTTCATTCTGGCAATCAAAGTATTTAATTACTATGGAAATTCAGCACTTCCTTACCTGTAATGTGTTTTATCATCTTTGTTTCTAACCATAACTGTTTAAAATAGCCTTTTTTTTTTTATTTAGATCAAGTTTTTCATTTAGATCACTCTCTAAAGAACAATTTAATGATGTCATCCAGTGCCATAGGTACCCTTTGCATCTCCTTTTAAAATTATTCATTAATAGTTTGGACTGTCATTTAATCAAGATGATGTCCAATGTGATTATAGTATAGATTAATCACCTTTTCCACTGCTGTCTCCACAGCTTTCCAAGTCATCAATGTTCAGTATTTTACAGATAAGGGAGAAAAAAAAAGATGATGCTTGACCTACTCGCCAAAAAAAACCACCCCATTAGCCTGGTTTAGGCCTGGATTTGGTAGGTTGTTCAAAGAGGCTAGGATTCTAGCAGGATTGCTAGATTGCAAGTGTCTCCTGATGCCTCATGTATTCACAATTTCAGGCTGTCTTCAGGATATCCCACAGGACACCAACTTGCCTTCTATTTCTAAATGGATGAGCAATTTAGCACTTACAAAACCCATGAAGACAGGAGTTTTCTTTATATTGAGTTGAAATGAAACTTTCCTATTTTTGTTGTATCTTCCATGCAGCTGAAAATTATACTTTTGAGTCAAAATGTTCCATTTGCTTAGTCTCGCAAAAGGACAGTCGTCTTTGAAAACCCAATGACACTTAAGTTCATAGGAGTTAAGGTTGCTCAGCAGGTTGCAGGACAAATAAGCAAGCGCCCTGTGCTTTCTTCTTTGAGAACCTCCTTCTGTCAAAAGGTTTCCTAGTGCTTCTGCATATTAAGACCTGCTTAAGAGAAGACAAAGAACATCTCAGGACCTGCACTGCTGGAGCGTAGTGCTAATGGTCAGGTTTAGTGCCCACTCAGTGACACTAGTGCGGGTACATCTGTTCTTTTACTCTTTACGAGTAAAATCCACCGGTACCTTGGCTACCTCCTGGAAACCGCATTGGTTTGGAAACAAAAGAAATTCAGGGGTAAAGAACTAAAACTCCAACTGCAAGTCTGAGAATTTCTGATCTCTCTATAACTACATCTGATTTGAATGCATGCTGTTTGTCGTAACAGCCAGAGTCATTGCAGATGGTAATTTTATGTGCAAAACTAATAGAATCTGTAATTGAAATAAATGTTACATTCTTATGCTTGGCTGAGTTCTATGTAATTTATGCAGCAAATCAGTTGAATCCAGTGCTCTTAGCATTTTTATTATATATCTCAGATTCTATAATCTCATTTTGTGTAGATATTCAAAACTTTTCTGTTTTAAATCCAAGCAGACATAAGGTCTTTATTCCAAAATGAAATACGAAAGCAAAAGAAGCACCAGGCTATGATTTTGTTTTGATACCTCATTTTTAAAATCAAAAGTACCCAATATACTTGGGATTTACACAGCCTCAAAATGGTTTCTGTGAATTGATAGAATAATTCAGAATCTTTTGTTCACCCTAGAAAAGTGTAACAGGAGCAACAATTAAATGCCACTAAGTGTAGGGCAGCACACAGTAGAAGACCGCAAGCAGTTAAAGTTAAAAGCATTCATAAATGCATTTTTACTTAACATGTGTCTTTCACATTGGCTGAGAGCAGACTTTTGCATCTTTCTGCAGAGCAGAAAGCCTGAGCATTTGATAGTGTTCCTGTTTAAGAGCATACTGAGTTACTTGGAGTTCGGTTTTCTGGTTGGTTACTGAAGAAAAAAGAGAAGGCAAAGAAAGAAGCGTGGCAGTCAGAATACAGCTTTTCTTTTGTGATCCTATCTCTGTGTTTGTGATGTAGTGTGTGACAGGGCTTGTGTACTTGCCTCTTATTTTACATGGTGAATGTGTTTTATCTGGGCAATGGCAGTGAAGTTAACTGGCTGTATTTCAGTCGTGGTTGTATATTCCAGCAAAGTGTATTGTTGCTTGGTGTGTGAATGCATTGTAAAAATTGTGATCCAAGAGCTGAGTCTGTCAGTGACACAGGCTCTGGAGACTGTGCGCAGATACACATGACAGGATGCCAAGATGATCCTGGCTGGCTGGCTGGCCAGCCGGTGTATGCAAGGATGAGCTCTGTTTCATGTTGTATCTACTTGCCCTCATGACACAGCAACTGGTTGCATTTACTTGAGATGAAGCTGAACAAACAGAACCTTGGTCTGCATAGACAAATGAAGCCAGATACCTTAGAGCTAACTAGATTTGATTTGATTTGATGTGGTTGCTGCTTGTTTTTTAAGGACTGGTTTCAGAGTCAACTGGTATAGAACAAGTCTTTGGTTTTGTTGATCTCAGGTGCTAACCGTGTGACCCTGGAGGACTCCAACATCCTTCAGCCAATGGGACTTACTGTGCTGGGCAACCACTTGTATTGGATTGATCGTCAGCAGCAGATGATTGAGAGAGTGGAGAAAATAAACGGATACAAAAGGACTAGAATTCAAGGCCGAATTGCTCACCTAACTGGTATTCATGCTGTAGAAGAGCTTGATATGGAAGAATTCTGTGAGTTTATTTCAGTATCTGACATTTCTCACTCTTGGTCACTGTCTCTCAAAGCCCTCATCTAGCTGAATATTGTAATAAGATTGCCCAGTGGACTTCAAGTAAGCCATGGAGTGCTTTCAACTCAGCCAGCTGGGATCTGAGAAACAGAGGAGAAAAAAGTTCCTCTTTCTTGTCTAGAGGAGTGTTTCTGCAGCTAGAAAATGTGATTTCATGGCACTTAGTTACCTGCTTTGTAGCAGCTTACACGATACTGAATTCACTGTAAAAGCTACTTATAATAATGGTTACTAATTTTTAAAGTACTTTAAAGTTCTTTTTAAAGAAAAGTCCTACAATGAATTATTGTTGAAGTGGAATTTCTTTCCCATCAGAGGTGGAGCCATTTTAGATCTTCCCTTCTGAAATGGGTTACGCATGCAGGACCTTCTTTTTTGGGACTGGTGGTCCAAGTTCTATGGCCTGAGGGAAAGTGCGGAAGCCTCTTAAAGTAGTCACTCCTCAAAGTGACAACCTACACCTCCTCCTGCTTAACAGAAATATAAAAGAGAATTTACATATTTTGTGATTTGAGCACACAACCATGTAGCTTCCTTAAAAAAAAAATAATTACTCAATTTTGTGGTTTTATGTTGCAGTTTTGCAAGTAACAGGGAAGTTGAGGGGCTAGATATTACGAGCTCTTTAAGATTAAAGGAGACTTCCTGAAAGATTTGGGGGTTGGCATTCTGCAGTGGTGTGTGTTCATTCTTAATGCCTGGCTACCCTAGAAATGCAGGTGGGATGTCTAGGTACGCTGTAAATGTGACCTTCCGAAATCTGCCTTCTCATTCCTTTCCCTTTAGCTCCCAAATTTTTTTTAGGAGCCCTTTAAAGGTGTCCAGATCACTATTAACTGGGAGAAATGTAGTCTTCATGAAGTGGTAAATCAGCTTTTGAGCACTGAATTGAAAAATCCTGCATTTATCTTCCCATTAATTTGTAGTGAAATCTTGGTTAATCAGATAGAACTGGTTTGTGAGTGGTTTGGTGAGTTTGCCCTAGCTAGTACTAGGTATCATTTCTTTTATGCTTTCTGATATTATTTTCTGTGTGTTTCTCCAGCTGTGCATCCATGCTCCCGTGACAATGGTGGGTGCTCACACATTTGCATTGCCAAAGGGGATGGGACTCCAAGATGTTCATGCCCGGAGCACCTTGTACTTCTGCAGAATCTCTTAACATGTGGAGGTGAGTTATGTTTAACTCTGCTGTTGAGCCATTTACATCAAAAAAGTTGGGAGTTGAGGTTGCATTCCAGTCTGAATTGTGGATTGCACACTGATTTTTGCATCATGTGTTAAACTGACCTTTGATTCTTCTGCCAGCTGTTTTCTGCTTCAGTATTTGGACATATGTGACTTCTGATTGTGAGCAGAATATTCTTGTTTGACCCAAAAATACTTGCATCTTCTACTCAGATTTTTATAATTGTATGATGTGGCAGGTTTGTGCTTTAAACAAAAGCTTACAAGGTGATGTTGCATCAACCCTTAATGACCTAGCAGCAATAAATGTATATGTGATTCCTACTGTGTCATATTCCAGTCTTTCAAATGAATTTGGCCTCATAACATGAAGCACTGTACTGTCTAGTTACGAAATGTAGGCCAAAAGCTTCATTGCAATCCTTTTAAATTAATTTAATTAAGGTAGCTCTCCTCTTTCCACATAGTAGACTTTTCCTGCAGACTGCTCTTTCACAATTCCTGGATTTTTGAGATTTGTTGTTATGCTTGCAAAGGGAATTAAAAACAAACAGAAAAAAATCCAGTGCTTCTTTTTGGGAGGCGACATATCTTAAATCATTTGGCTCTGTTCATCCTCTTGACTTCTTTTATGTATTCATTTTGCCATGGGTTTCATTTTCTGGCTGAACTCTGACCTCCCAAGGGACATTTCCATTATAAACTGCTTGCTTTCCCATGACCACAACAGGCTATGTGGTTTTAGAGTATTGGTGGTTACATCTGTGTGGGGAATCAACCTACTTGTATTTCTTGCTCTACTGTTGTTGCACAACATGGCCAACGTGAGATTCCTACATCCCACTCCTTTGTTACCTTCAGTTATAAATCCAAAAATCCAGGGGCTTCCATCAGTGTCTGGTATTTTGTATTCTAATCCTTCACTGAGCCTGCAACAACTTTTTAACCTATCGTGTCTGCCATAGTAGCAGCCAAGAGACAGTATTTCAAAACATTATTTCAAAATAATAAAATATTTCAAAAGATTAATAGCTATTTTGGCTGGAGAATGTTTGTCCATGTACTCTTCTGGATGCTCTTGACAAGTTTTTAAATGCAAGTTGTGCCTGCCAGGTGCAACCATAATGCAACATTAAATGTGGCTGTAAATGCAGAAGTAGTAATCTGTCTGTTGAATTATGTAAACAGCACACTCATTCCAGAATTTAATCTAAAAATTATCTTAATATGCATATCTGGCATCTTTGTCTTACCTACAGCTGTCAGATCCCTGAATGCAATTCTTATATTGCTTCACCAAATAATCATAAATCAGAAACTTTAAAATCATACCATTTTCAAAAATAAAATGCGTTTGCATTTTTATTTGCATTCTGTTTTTCAAGCTCTTGATTATACTTGAGTCTCATTTTTGAACACTTTTCCCTAATGAAAGAAGGACAGCAGCACTTTTAAAATGGTTTGCATGTAATTGCATAGCTCTAGGATCTATGATATATCTATCTACACTACCTTCCGGAAAAAAATACTCATACAAAAGTCTCGTCATTGGTTAGAACTGCAAAGCTTTCCTTAAGCTGGGTTCTTTGTGATGTCCAGTGATGAGCCTGGATGTTAATAAAATCTCGTTCAGTTTTCAGAGAATTGTTGCCGTCCAGTGTCAGAGCACACCTCCAGCTTGCTCAATATTGTTGTCATAGACAGGGTGTTATGTGCTACCCTATTAATCCAAGTGGTAAAGCATCTACTTGGAGCATTCACTGGCAACAGCAGCTGTGGGGATCAGTGACTGCCTGTGTTAACTTGTTTAATTACATCACAGGGATCTGACCCAGCAAATTTTGAAATCAGTGGAAATGTGTCTGTTTGCTGCAGCGATGTTTTGAGATGCTCCCCTCATTTTCAACATAAATAACTGCTACTCCAGTAACTGAAGGTTCTTATATGTTGGCTAATGGCTTATATGTTGATATTAATGGTGGAAAAGTATATGCTAATTTGATCTATGTAAGAATTAGCAGCATTTTTTGCCATAGATTCTTGATCTGGTTTGTCTTTGTCTTTTCACATTCTGAAGAAATCAATAAGTGTCTTCTTATAGCATAACTGTAGCATCTCTACATGAGGTTGTAGCTGCTGCTAAATGCTAACAGCGTGTGACTGGGCAACAGTATATTTGTGGAGTGGATTGATGCCAGGATCTTGGGGCCATGAAAAGTCAAATTTGAAGGAAGTCCAGGCTTTCTTAGGTCCAACAGATAAAAAAATGAAAGTCCAGAGTTCTGTCCCTGACGATAGTGAAAGAACGTAAGACCAAGGCAGGCCTGTGGTGCTCTCCAGACTACTTTCTGAACCTCCAGTGACCTACAGCCCAGGATTTTCCAGCAAGAGGACTTAGCTTAATGTTTAACAGGCCTTTACAGATACTTTTCCTACATTCATATTTTTCAGTTCATACCTAACTCAGCAATTTGTGGATAAACCACTGGAAAAATAGAGAAACAGATATTGTAGAAGCAGATGTTGTATGTTTTAAGTAGATTAATTGTCAGTTAACCCAATGTGCCAAGTTTTCTTATGAAGAATTGTTCCAGGATAATATATTTGCAGGTATTACAGTTGTGTATACTGTGGTTTGAGTATTTATTCGAATTTGTGCATGACAGTGTCTTCCAAAGGGTGACTGTAGGAGCCAAAGTATTTGTAGTTCCTGTCCTTAGTTCAGTGCTCAACTGCTACAGCAAGATTCTTCAACCAGCATGCATCCAGTTTTTGATATGAAGTTGGCAAGATTTCATTCCCTATGCAAAATCATGTTTTCCTCTTTGCTGGAATCTTAATATTGCGATAGAACTTCAGTTCAGGGATGTGCGTTTTTCTTTTAGAAGTCTGTCACATTGTTATTTTGTTGTAAGGGCTAAAATTGAATATACAAATGTGATTTGTTTTCGCTTTCTCCAGAACCTCCAACTTGTTCCCCAGACCAGTTTACCTGTGCAACTGGAGAGATTGACTGTATCCCAATGGCATGGCGATGTGATGGATTTCCAGAGTGTGATGACCAGAGTGATGAAGATAGTTGCCCAATATGCTCTGCATCCCAGTTTCAGTGTGAGAAAGGACAGTGTATCGATGCACACTTGCGGTGTAATGGAGAAATCGACTGCCAAGATAAATCTGATGAAGCAGATTGTGATAGTAAGATTGATTTTCCTGAACTTGTGGTTTTAACATAAGCATCCATTTGGGATTCTAAGTGTTCTTCATATGTCTGTATAGGATTTTTAGTTTCAAATGGTGAAAAAGAACCTTAATCATAAGCCTAACTAAGCTATCCACTGTTTTTCTTTCCCTCTTTCTTATTCTGTTGCTCAAATTAAACTTCTCTGTATCTACTTAAATTTCTGACCCTGTAACTACAGGTGTGTGGGAGGTTGGTTAGAGAGTATCTTTAATACATATCCTGAATGAAAACAGGATAGAAACTGGCAGAACTTAACAAATGCTTTTTTTTTCCTGTATAATTATCATTTTGGCTTGCACTGTTTCCTGGGTGTCCACTTCACCTCTGGACAGTCGTCACAGCAAGGTGCCACAGGACACCTTAATCCTGTGGCTGAATTGGCTTTTCTGAGAGTTCACTCTTAGAAAGCCAATGTTTATAATCCTGGATATACGTTTCTATGAGAAATCTGTGGAATGACATCCAAGGAACTTTTACTGCTCCAGCTGCTTTGTATGCAGTCAGCCGTAGGATCTGGGTCCCAAAGAGAAGCATGAATGGGTGGATTTGCATCATCCTTTAGTTGATGGGAAACCTTGCATATTCTGTATCTAGTATCAAAGCACAGCTGAAACAGGCACTTGACTATGAGCTGGTACCATGGCTTCTTATTGCTGTACAGAATTTCAGGAGCCTATTCAGTACTGTGGCTCTTGGACTGTTGAAGCCCCAGGACCATTGGCTTTACCCACTCAGTGACTAATAATTGCCACTGGGCCAGCAGGATAGACTTTTGTGAACATTTCAGTGAGTAATTCTGTGGATTTGCAATGTCTCCTCTGTAACTTTTGAGCCTGGATACCAGAACACCAGTGCCGCCTTTGCAAAGAGGAGGATCATCCATGTCTAAGTTCCTGTCTTTCTTATGGGAGGTGGTACTTACTAACTGTACTGCTTCATCAAGAAGCCCTGCTTTGTCCAGTATGGAGTGCATATGCAGCCTAACAGTGCCATTACACACATGCAGAGTCAAGGTGGAATGTGCATGTGGTCATATCACTGTGATATGGTGGGCACAGCTAAACAAACTTTATGCCGATGTTCCTGGCATCATATGAACTGTAGGTGCCTGCCTTGCCCTGCACTGCCTCTTTGAGGGCACAGATGGGCATTGCCATCTGGTCTAGAATAGTTTAGTTATGCTCAGTGGTTGTACACCTAGTTTTCTGCAAGCACTTGAGCCACCCAAGTCTAAATTTTTGTCCAGGATGCTGACACTTCCCTAGAAAAGCTATGAAAATACTCAGTGTCCAGGGTTAGACTGAGGGAGATGCGGTGAACGTGGACTCTGTAGTCCTCAGGAACCTTTACAGGCCAAAGCCAGAGTGGATTCCTAAGAAATAAAATCCATTAGGCCTTTCTTATCCGTTAGCATATGTCAGCCTATAACCCACTGTGTTCGGGGAAGGGAAGGTGGCATATAGTGCATTCTTGTTCTTGATATGAAGTTTATTCAGGTAGTGGGGCTAACTGGGCTTAATAGAACTTTGCTACTCCACCACATGCATCAGAGGAATTGCCTTGTGCTCAGAGCAGTGATAATCACTGTCTTTCCGTAGGTCTGAGTTCAATGCCTTGATTCTCTCAGAAGGCACTTCTCCTATCTCCTAGTTTCCCAAGGTGTGTTTTTGGAGAGTTGCACCTGAAGCATTGGCACAGGGGTTGCAGACTGTGATTGGAAATGGCCAAAGAAATGTCCCTGGATATGTCCCACATCTTCAAGACTGTGCCCTTCATCTTGTTGAATCTATTATGGTACTGCTAGCTAGTTCTGTCTTATCCTGAGGAAGTCAAAAGGTTAACAGTGTCATGATGTTGCAACTGGATTGCCATGGCACTGAAGAAACTACATCACCTGAACAACACAGGTTCAGTACACCAAGTTGTCTGTTGCTCGATCAAGAAACCACAAGTTCAACAAGGCGACAGCAACAGAAAACATAGCGTGTAAGAAGGGAAAGGATATTAAGACAGAAGAGAGAAGACAAAGGAGAAGCAGACAGCTGCAAGAATAAGTAGAGGGCTGGTAGTCACTGGCAACTAGGAAGGTGCACACAGAACTTGGCCCTTCTCGTGGTGCAAAAACCTAAGTGGTGTGGTGGGAGCTCTAGATAATTTTAGAGCCTTCTGTTAACATGTAACTGTTTTATATGCATTGTAAGACCTTGTGGAGCTGCATTCAGCTTACTGGGGGCATAACAGTCCAAATCAGGAGCTGATGCATATCAAGCTTCTAGCTAAGTTTTCTCCATAATTTAGTCCTTTTACATGAGAACTGCTCTGCAAAATGGACCTTGGCAAAGTAAGTATGGCTATTGAGGTGGTCCACGTCAAACCACCACCAGTGCTGTGATCAGAAACATGAATTTGGATCTTGCCCTCCAGAAGAAAACAGCCTGTCTTATTTTTGCATTAAATAACCTGTACTGTGAACCTTCCAGGACTGCTGGTTACTAGCCCTTGTACAACAGTCTGTCTTTTATGTCTTTTTATATGCTTTGACTTGACAGAGGTTCCAAAGTTAATTAACAAGTCCTTTTTGCTGAATCAGAGGCTTCTACAAATAGATAAGAAATTTATCAGTTAATTAGCAAGGTTATATTATACAGGACTACATAACATACTACAGACTACATAAGATTATAATATGTCAAGGTATTACATTTTGTTAACCTGTCAGGTGATAAGATACACTTTGTTAGTTACTGTAAGATTATTTATTGCTGATTTCATCCCAGTTTTGCCCCAACAGGACTGATTTGACAAAGGATGGGAGTTACTGGGATAAGAATTTTATTTTAGCCCCACTGACTAGGGTGTGTAACAACAAGAAGGAAGAATCAAGACATATGCAGACTTGCATTTTACCCACAGCAGCAAAGCAGATGTTCTGGTGCCTACCTGGTCAGAAATACACTGAGGCGCCATGTGTCACTTTTTATTAAGTTGCTCAAATGCTGCCATGCAAGTAGTACTTAATCTTTTCTTTCTTTCTGTGCAGCAATTTGTCTGCCCAATCAGTTCCGATGTGCAAGCGGCCAGTGCATCCTCCTGAAGCAACAGTGTGACTCCTTTCCAGATTGCATCGATGGTTCTGATGAGCTTATGTGTGGTGAGATGTCATTCCTTGAGAGTCAAGTGCTGTGTTCAGGCATAATGTCCTATGCAGAGCCCCAGTCTTTGCAGTAATATTCTTTTGGGGTAGCCCAGTGAATCTTGGCCATATATTCTCATAGTTGTATGAGATGTATGTATGTAATATGTATGTGATAAAGTATGTAATGCTATTATTCCAGGAAATGCAACACAGTATTAGTGAAGATGGTCTGAAATCCCAGTGTTACTTCAAGCTAGTTACAAAATGCTATATGGGATACAATGCTGCCTTCTTTAGATGAGCCTTCAGATCTATACCCAGGGGATCTGATTCAACTATGCTCAGCACCTTGGTACTTGCAGAGCTGCTGCTAAGCATGGGGTGGCTTTTAAAAGCACACAGCCCAATCCACTGCAAGGAGTCAACTACAGGGTCAAGCTGCGGGATAATTATGTGGAGGGACTAGCATGAAGTGAGCAAAAGTCCACAAGAGACCACAAGCTTGTCTGTTAAAGTGCAGATAGTTAGGAAAAGAATATAAGGAGAGAGACCTTGATTTTTCTGGGCAAAATGTTACTTTGCACTGCCATTCCCATGCCAGTAGGTTTATGCAAGTTAGAGGCATGCTGATGGCTGTTGCTGTGTTAGTCCTTAGCAGGATCTGTTATTTTGCAGTCCGAAGTGGATGGTAAAATTCGCTTACCTGTGCTCTGCTTGCAGTTTCCCTCTTTCTGCACCATGAGGGTGACTAGTGCCTGAAGTTTTCAGGCAATGGGCAGATAAAGGGAACATTTAGTAGCTCACAAGTTGTTTAGCAAAACAGAGCATAGCATTTTAGAAAAGAAGCAAATAGATGTGCTGATCTGTTGGTAGTTCATTTCTGAACATACACCTTGTGTTGGGTGGTTTTGCTTAATGATGTTGCTTATAGGGCCTTGGCTAATTGCAGGGGTTTTAATATCTTAGTCTTGTCAGATTTTAAAGCACCAGCTGTCAGAAGCTGTGCCACTGCTCTTATGAGAAGAGGGGTCACCAGGTGGTCTGAGTAACCTTGTCTCTTCCTTCCATCCTCACGGGGGGTACAGCAAGGAAAAGTGTATTTCATAAACAAAAGTGGTGACGGGAGCCCACTGAAGTGGTGAATAGAAGAAAAGGCTAAAAGAATGGCCACAAAAACTGTTCTCCCACATCTTCCGCTTATCTCTCAGCTCTCACCCTGTTCCCTTGCTTCTCTGGATAATGTAAAGCCACTTCTTCGTCTTTTTTTCTTTTTCAGTTTATTTTCTTTGTGCACTTGACAAACTTTCATGCTGCCAAGTTAATGCAGCTGTTTCCTGTTTGCAGTTAGGGTCCAGTCCTGCAATTAGGTCTTAACTGATTTAAGTGTGTCTTTATGTAGACATAAGACTGCCTCCTCTGGAGTCTCTTCGTGGAACAGAGCATTCTGTGGTTTCTTGCTTGACTGAGGGAAGGAACTCAAGCAGGGAATAAGAATGATTGCTACTTTCTAGATAAGGATCTTGCATTCAAAAGAAGCTAGATTCAACCAAAATGAGAATTGTGTGTTTTAAATTAATTAGTTTGGGAACATGTTTTAATTTTGGCTTTGTTTTTTTCTGGTGTCATATCTGTTCTAATCTATTTGAAAATTAGGGACTTAGCTGGCATAAAAGCTGTCACGCACTAATAAGTGTGAAGACTGTGAAACAGAAATGAATTCTTGATGCTGAGCTGTTAAAGGGTTTATCAGTAGAATTTTGTATTTCCTTTATCTTCCTTCTCAAATTTCAGTTGTTTTTCCACTGAAAGGAATGAAACCAGAACCACTGGAGAAAAATTTTATGAAGTGAAGGCTTGAATCTTATGTGAACCATTTCACTTCTTACAGCTTCATTAAGGGGGGAAAGGGTCTATAGTTTGATCTGAATGCGTAAAATTGATCGGCTTTGGCCAAGTTTATTTTGATTTTTTCACTTTATGAATATAAATGTATATTTGTGTATGTAAAAAAGAACTATAACTGTTGTGTGAATCATGTGGAAAAACTGGTTTTCACTGAAGAATGTCACATATATGAAAAACAGAGGTGTCAGGTTTATTTAGCAATAATTGTGAATGTGTTACCCATAATGAGGGAAGATAGGAAACATAGCTCATCTCAAATACTGCAGCACTTTTTATGGTTCAACATCGGGGTGTATAGGGAACAAAGAAATAAGAAGTAGGAATATTTGAGATACTCTGTATTTTGTTTTTCTTCCAATTTGTAAAGTTTATTTTAGAAAGCAAGTCATATTTTAGTAAGGCAAACTATGCTATTTTAAGCCCTAATTAGCAAGGAAGACATCCACTGCTTAATACATATGGCAGCATTTGGTAAAATCTTTTAATTTTTTAATGATTTTTTAAAATGTTTTTATTTTCTAGTGGTTTTTAATTTTTTAAAAGCTAGCACAAATGGCTTTTGAGAGAGCAGAGTCCTCTCTGAGCAAGGACTTCATGTTTATAAGTGTCCTATACCCTTAATCTGGGGGGGGGGGGTGGAGGTGGGGAGAAAACTTCCTAGACTGTTCTTATCAAGATGCTAAGTAATCCTGTTCTGAGACGAATTGCTAGACACGAAGGAGAGTACCTTGCTAATACTACTTGATGTACGTGGAGGGGTGGAAGAGGCATGAACTCCTGTGCATGGTATAAGAATATGTGGAGCTGTAGATGCCCAAGTTTGATGCAGATGCTTCCAAAGACCTTGTGTGAATGACTGAGCTGACTTATTTGCTGTAACAAGCTCCAGGATAGCAACATATGAATTGCCCCATGTTTAATGCCCTTCTTTATTTTTTTCTCCTCTCTTTCCAGAAAAAACAAAGCCATCTTCAGATGAGTCGCAGCCACACAGTAGTGCCATTGGTCCTGTCATTGGTATAATATTGTCACTTTTTGTCATGGGAGGAATGTACTTTGTTTGCCAGCGAGTGGTGTGTCAGCGCTATGCCGGGCCCAATAGTCCTTTTCCACATGAGTATGTCAGTGGCACCCCTCACGTCCCTCTTAATTTTATTGCTCCAGGAAGTTCTCAACATGGCACTTTTACTGGTAAGGATGGTAAGGACCTTGCACCTAATCAGTACCATTACATTGTCTGGATTTGGAGTTATACACATTATTTAGAGTGCAGAAATTAGATGTTGTTGATCAGCTCAGTGGTTTTGGTATAAATCTGTCATTTGGATCAGATATGCAAAACCACATTTCAGTAGGCATCTTGCCATATTTTCAAAAGCAGTTTTCATGCTAAACTGCATCTGCACAGGCGTTTAACTTTTTGATAGAAAATTAACCGTATTTTGCCAGAGAAAACATGCTCTTTAAATAGCTCATTCTGGTTTATGTAATAAAGCCTGAGCTTTGCATAGTACTTCATACCTAAGGCCTGCGAAACACTTAGAAGACTAGTGAACCGTGTGCAATACTGGAAACAGGAACACATGTTCCTGTTTCCTAGAATGCCATTTAGCATTCTGGTGAAAGTTCTGTTGAGTTATTCTTTGTGTCTGTCCTGTCCATTAAAGTTCTTCACACATTTTGGCCTGTTTGCCAGAGATGGATATGTTATTCCACAGTGGAAAGAAGCAGAGGAAAGAAGTAAAGCAGTTTACTTTACTGTAATACAAAAAAGCATGGGATAAACTTCCCAAAGTTACAGCAGCAGATGTGGAAGAACACAAGTGGCCTGGGTGTGGCATCACAATCTGGCTGCTCATTGCCTGAAGTGTAATGAAAACATACCTTTTGTTTTAGCCCATCTCTGAGACTGCCTTCCTGTTTGCTTTTGGACAAAGCATTTATTCTCTGTGTCTCAGTCCTTCATCTCTAAAACAGCAAAGCTTCTCTACCTTGCAAAGGACTCAAACTGTCCCGTTGGAGAAGTGCATGCAGCTATGATGCTGAGACCGAAGGAAGACTTGAAGTAGACATAAAAGTTTAGGATATTCAGCTAATAAATAAGAACCCAGAAACCTCAAATAGACATCAAAGTAAACACTTAAATGGTGTACCTCAGATCATTTTGCAAAGTAAAACATACTTTTCATGTAGGAAATAGCAAAGTCTTAACTATAGAGCCCTGAGAAGAAAGAATTTATCTTCATACTGTTTAGGAAGCAGGAAAGTAAATGTTCATCTGTAAACCTGCCAGACGGGGTTACAATAGAGGAAATCCATACTTAAGAGTATTTGGAGTCTGCTTTTCATGTCAGCTGAAATCAGGTGGATGATAAACTTAAAGACAAATGAAAAGATGTGGCACTTCTTCATATTAAACAAGTTTGTGAGATGTGCTAATTGTTGTTTTCTTCTAGCCATGGCTTTGAAGATAGCCAGATGTAACTTAGGTTTAGCCTTTCTCACACTTAATGGCTGTGGTCAACTACTCCTGCTTAAAGTATGTTTTTATGGTTATTGAAAGGTTTTTGTGGTAGGAGATAAAATCTAAGGATGAAATCATTGCAAGTGAGATCTTTGCAGCAGGGTTCTAATTTGGACTTCACACTGAAGCTTTTTTAATTAAAGCAGGTATCAGTGGTTTTTGTCAGTACCTCTGTAGGTGTTAACCAAGCTGTCATTCTGATTCTCATTTGTATTTCTTATTTTTTTCTAATCCATATTGCTGTGACAAGTTACAGCAGCTGAAAATTTTACCATTGTTGTTCATTCTAAAGAAAAGACATACGTTCGTAATACCATGACAGTTCCAAAACAGTCATGAATGCTGATCTTAGAGCCACTCTGCTTGTAATAAATATTTCCTGCATCTGAAAGTTTTCTGAAACCTTCCCAAACTGTTTCATTAGCACTGAGTAGCCTGACAGGAAGAAGCTAAAATGCATGATCTGATTTAAGTGTATATTGCAGCAAAACTGATTGGAGAATGTTGTCTTCCCTCTTCCTGTCACCCAGGATTCCTTCTTTGTGCCACTGCTGCTTTCAGTTTAAGCAGTGATTTTGATTATTTTATTCTTTTTTTATAAAAATAATGATTTTTTTTTGCTGTTGTTCATGTACTTGCAATTAACTTGCTTTGGATGGAAATGAAAACTTCGTAGCTTGTTTTTTCTAGCTTGTTTTTCTTGGGCAGTGTATAATGTTTTTTTTGCAAGCACCTGAATTTAATTGGAAAATTTCTTAGTTAACAATTTGGATGAAAAGTTTGGGTCAGCTGTTCTGGAGATTCCTTTCCCTAGCAGAGTGGTGAGAGCGGGTTGTGAGGAGTTCAGTGCTGCAGTGAGACATTAAGTGGTGTGGGGGCGAGATGTTTTCTTTACAAAATATGTTGTTCCTTGTGTTTACATAAAACACTGTTCCCAAAGTGGCAACCAGTAGCGTTGCGCAGGTTTGCCAAGCTGCGGATTTGTTTTCTGGTTTGCGTTGGTAGATGGAATTGTGGTTTACCTAACCTTGTTTTCCTCTCTGTCTCACTGCAGGCATCTCTTGTGGAAAGTCCATGATCAGCTCCATGAGTCTCATGGGAGGAAGCAGCGGTGCCCCCTTATATGACAGAAACCACGTTACTGGAGCCTCTTCAAGTAGCTCATCCAGCACGAAAGCCACTTTCTACCCACAGGTATGTCTTGAAAATATACCTTTGAGTTAAGTACCTCCCCCTTTTAAAGAAAGAGAAGATGAAAATTTATGCTACTAAATAGAATAATGGTTATTCTAAGGTATTACTGTTTATGATCTACAGGCACAGTCTGATACCCAATGAACTCCATGATAGGACTTTGTTGTAGTCCATGAGGATTACACAGTGCTATACGGTGTCTAAAATGTTTTGCTTCTGGAGCGGTATTCAGCTGGGTTGTTCCTGGACACTTCTGTTCTTATGTCTTGACTCCCTTGGAGATGCCACCTCCTTTGTTCTTTGTAAACTCTGATGTCAGTGGCCCAATGACATTTTGCACCGTGTAATGCTGCAGGCACACATGGAATAAAAAGACAAACAAGACACAACAGGACTGGAATGCAAACGCATAAGAAATAAGCTTGGCTTGCTGTTCAGATAGTGTCGATTGTTGATTGAGAAAACTAGTGTATGCATGGGAGAAAACACTTGCACCGGCAGGAATTACTTTGCTTGGGTTTTTTCAGCTGTAATTTAGCTCAGTTTCTGGCTTTTAGCTGTTGGAAGTGAAAGAATTTTAGTCCCCATTTTTCTGAATTAATTCAAAGCCATGAATAGGAGTTATTCTTTATGAATACGTAGGAGGAACATTACATATGTTAGCTAGCATTTTGTCATGTAAGTTTTTTTCCTTAGTGATTCCAAGCAAAACATGCACTCACTCTTCTGTTCACACAAGCTTGCAGAGTCGATCTGCTAGCTATTGAGGTGATTTTTTGGGAGCCCACATACTTTGTGGGTATCTCTCCCCTTTAAGAAGGGCAAGAATAGAAAAGAGAGGCTTGTGAGCTTATCTATTGCTAAGGTAAAACTGTTACTTATTTCTTGCATTCCCTTCTCAATGAAGTTATCAAGCAGCTAGTCCAGCTAGCAGATGTTCAGAAGTCAGCAGCCCTCGTAATTTAGCTTGTCTCATGCTTCACCAGTATCTCTGCAACATGCTGAACAATTTAATGCTAATACTGGGTTGATGTGTCAATGCCACACTAAAAAGGATGAACGGAAAAACTTAGCTGAATTTATATAAAAATACTTAAATGTATCTTGAAAGAGGAAAGAATGGCTTTAAACTGAGAGAAGGGAGATTGAGATGAGATCTTAGGCAGAAGTTCTTCCCTGTGAGGGTGGTGAGGCACTGGCACAGGTTGCCCAGAGAAGCTGTGGCTGCCCTATCCCTGACAGGGTTCAAGGCGAAGTTGGATGGGGCTTGGAGCAACCTGGTCTAGTGGAAGGTGTCCCTGCCTGTGGCAGGGGGTTGGAACTGAATGAGCTTTAAGGTCCCTTCCAACCCAAACCATTCTGTGGTTCTATGATTAATAGTGATATACTCAACAACCAGGAATCATTTTGCTAGACACTGCACAGTGAAGACCAAAACAATGATCTCCACTCCAGTGATTTTACAGTTACTAT
Organism: Lathamus discolor; assembly: GCF_037157495.1. NCBI lineage: Eukaryota > Metazoa > Chordata > Aves > Psittaciformes > Psittacidae > Lathamus > Lathamus discolor. The sequence continues at coordinate 61,192,230 of NC_088889.1, read as the reverse complement.
AATGAGAGAAGAGCAGAGGTAGAGGAAGGATGCTATCGTGGTCACTGTTGCAGGCCGTGGCTTGGCAGAATGCCCAGGACAGGCTGTGTACAAGATACTCACTTCAATAGCAAGGCCCTACCCATCAGTAGCAATGCTGTAATTTTCCATATTGGGACGGATGAAGTGCACTCCTTGTTTTTAGGCCAGTATCCTGCTGGTCATGTCAAAGGTTCTGCTTCCTGCTATGGGAAAGATCCTAAAGGATTCTGAAATGCAACAAACTTCCTAGTGTGAGGGTTACCAGCAACTCTGTATATGCACACACAGGCTAGGGCAGGCTGTAACTATTTTTTAGCTCTTAGTCTCTTTGCATTGTGAACTGTGTCAAAATCATGTGTTTACAGAACCACAGTAAAAAAGTACTCAGGCAAGGATGGAGTTGTATTAGTTATGGTAAAGGAACTTGGCCTCCTGATCCTGCTACTAACCTGGGTGTTAGTTTAGGGGCTGGGATTGGAACAGACTTTGTTTCCTTGAGGATATCAGTCCTTTGATCCAATGAAGTACACTGAGATTCAGCAAAAATGTGTCTCGTTTCCAGCTTTACCACAGCCTTCCGGTGTAATAATGGATGTGGCAAGGAAGAAAATGCCATGTACTGAGAGAACTTTGAAGGCCTGAAGTGTACGCGAGCCCAGAGTAAAGCCTCATAATGAACTTCCATGATTTTAGAAATGTGTTAATTCACCCAAGCACCAATGAGAGGAAAATAAAATAAGGATGAGTGACAGGGTGAAGGCATAAATATTTTCAAAAGAAGTAGTTGTAGAATTAATGCAAACTTTTGCCCTTTTTCCTATTTTTCCTAGATCTTGAACCCACCTCCTTCCCCGGCTACCGATCGCTCCCTGTATAATGCAGAGATGTTTTATTCTTCAAACATTCCTTCAACCACAAGATCTTACAGGTACAGCCCATATAAAAAGTTTTGATAAATCTTCTATTGATCTGTCCTTTAGTTTTGGATCTTAAGCAGCCTTTACCTTGTTAAAAAAAACCCAACTTTCTTTCTCTTAATAAATGACCATTTAAATGGAGGTTATGCCAGTTTTAAGTTTAAACATTGGCTTTGTGCTCATGTTTTGACATGACAGGATTTAGTGCCTTCCAATACAGTGTTGCTGAGTAATAATGCAATATATGTAGGTTATATTGCTATGTAAGTCCCTAACCATCCTGCATAGAGAAAATTGGTGGTTTCTGTTCAGTTCCTCAAGCTCTTCATAAAACTCTTTGATGAGTCACACTATTTGTTAGTGACTGGGCTAAATGTTCCTGGTGGTCTCCTCTGGCTGGTCAGGGGCCGGAAAAATGTGCTGCTGGCAGAGGGTAGTTGTAGTTGTAGTTGTGCCAATCAAATTTAACACAGTTCAGGTACTTCTTGTTGGTTTCTTATGAAAACATGAATTAAGGTTCACAACAGTATTCATGAGCAGGCATCCTGACTGAGGACACAGAGCAAATCATTTCCAATATGTCTGTCTTTTTTCCTTTTTTCCCTAGATCACAACTAATGCATGCGGGGTTTTGTTTGTTTTATTTTCTTTCTGCAGGCCATATATTATACGAGGGATAGCTCCACCCACAACCCCATGCAGCACAGATGTTTGTGACAGTGACTACACTACTAGTCGATGGAAGGCCAACAAATACTATATCGATTTAAATTCAGACTCAGACCCTTATCCCCCACCACCCACACCTCGCAGTCAGTACATGTCAGCAGAAGAAAGTTGCCCTCCATCTCCTGCCACAGAACGAAGCTATTTTCACCTCTACCCCCCTCCACCCTCTCCTTGTACAGACTCCTCATGACCTCAACAGAAGGAACTCTTCCTGTAAATATTTTAAAATATGAACAGATTTAAAATATATATTTTATGATTTAAAAATAAATTGGGGTGGGAATTTAAAGAAAAGAAATGTGAATAAAAATGGGTGGGAGGGATGGGGCTGTGAAAAATTGTACAGAGGAAGAATATTTATAAAATTGATTTTTTTAACTTAAGTTCCATTCTTTTGTGCCATATTTGCCTTTTTGATGTCATGAAAATTACTCAGTCTCCAAAGGATTTGGGGAGGGAACGCTGAAACTTTTTGCATTTTTAAGTCACCTTTTTACATGCAAAGTGTATGTAATTCTTTTTATTAATGTGAGACAAGAAAGCAAAGTGGCCTGTGGAAGAGTCTAAAGAAAGGTGTAAGTTTATTTGCAGAGAAGAAAAAGATGTTTAAATAAAACTGTCAGTATCTCACCCCCTCCCACCACTGGGAGAACACATGCAATGGTCACAACCCTTAGATCCTCCTGTTTGCACATGAGCTGAATGCTTCCCAGCAGAACTCACATGCTGAGACCCAGATTTCAAATCTCCCTCTCCTTTTGCTTAGGATTGAACTGGAAGAACACTTCTTTTGGCCAAACCTTACAGCTTAACTAGGCTCACAGGCCTAGTTAAGTTGTCATGTCATGCCTCATGTCGGTGCCACTGCACATGGCTAGTTCTGGAAATGATTCAAGCTAAAAAAGATAACCAGCCTTAAAAAACTTGGTTTAGCACCAGTCAGTTCCCCACTTGAGTGGGTGAATGGTAGCAGAAGCAGTCGTATTGACCTGTGGGTTAGAGGAAGGGGCAAGTAAAGTGGTATTTAAGCTATGAGAAATGTCTGCAAAAAGTGCATATTTGGTCAGACTCACTGTTTGAATTGTGATGAAACCAAATTCCGTCATCCTTCCTTTGATGACTATCTGGGAAGAGGCTGCAATAGGAAGAGGCTGCAATAGTCAGCTGCTTCTCATAATACAGGGCAAGTTCTCTTTTTTCCAACAGTCCATTAATTCAATGTGACAGGTCTCTGAGATGTTCACTCGTATTGACAGACCAGAGACAGACTTCATTTCTAATGTTGATATTACAAAGAGGAATGGTATGGTCGTTTTCATGCATTTAAATGGGGAAAGTTGTTTGCTTTCTAATTGGTGTTCATAGAAAATGGCATCTGCATAGCTCAAAGCAAAAACATCTGCTGTTCAAACAGTTAGCTCTCATAAAAATTAGCCACACAATTAGTTCAGGTTTAGAAATAGAAAAAGCAGGGGGGGTGGGGGTGAGAATAGGAGACAAATACTTATTTCTAATTGATTTGAAATAAAGAAAAGAAACTGTAATATAAATTGCTGTAATCTAAAGACATCATGAACAGCAAAGTGCTCATATTCCCAACTCCTACCAACAAAAACACTTAGGGAATCGTGGATAGGATCAGCCCCTTCCAAAATACAGAAGATAGATTTTTGCTTTGCTTGTTCTTTTGCTGTAACAAAAAGGATTGAGTATTTTATGGTACTTCATATATTCAGCTCTGATGATGATAATGTGAGTGCCTGCTTGGGATATTTGAGGGAAGTTCAGAATATGTAGATTCTCAGCTGTTTCTGCAGCTGCTGAATAATACGTGTTGGGCTCTTGATAGCCTTAATATTGTTGGCAACAATGGAGACTTTTTTCTCGTTTGAACTTGAACTATACTTGGTTTTGGGTCTTTTTAGCAAGTTACTTGAGAGTACATCAGAGGAACTGTGCAACTCCAGGACAGAGGTCTTTGTGGTGGTGGTGGAGGGGCTGGGGCCACAAGTGTTCTGATCCAGTTCGTGCTTTCAGATTTATTAGTCCAGATCTGTTCTTTCTGTCTCCATTGTTCCTGAGGACAGGACTTGGGCTGCCACTGGTGTGTTGCTAAAACTCTTAAAGTAGCTTTTACTACCTCCTGTCTAAATTTTCATTTGAGACATTGAGCACAAAGAAGACGCCCACCATTTTTGGTGGAGAAAAATACAGAATTAGAGAGTACAGCTTCGAACTGTACGAATGTGTTTTTTCCCCATCCCCTATCAACATCAGTACTTTTGTAGTATGCCAAGAGGGACAAGGCCACAGCTTGTTACTCTTAGCAGGTCTCTGAACAACTGTTAATGATTTGGTGAAACAAAGCAATTCTCAAGTGATCATATTTCAGTCAACTAAATTAGTATAGATCCACAGGATATTTTATGTACTATATTGATCACACAGAGAAGTACTTGTTCTGCATTACAGCAGTTGGTAGACCAGTTTCGTATCATATGTAATTTTCTACATGATAATTATTCACCATTTATAATTAATTCATTAGCTTAGTTGTTTCATGTGACATCTCTAGCTTAGAGACATACCACGTGAATTTTCCTGTATCGCTGTGATGACACTGAATGCAAAATTGCATTGTTTTGGGTTGGGTTTGGGTTTTTTTGTTTGTTTTTCATTAAACCACTGATCTTTTTAAAAAGCCACAACTGTAACAATCCCAACCACTTCGTCTGAAGACTTGTATCAGAAAACTTATATCCAAACTTTGGAGTTGAGTCCAAGAAAATAGCGTTCTCGCTGAGAGCTAAACTGTCGTAAGAGTCAAATTCTTTTGGAGCTTAGATATTCAGAAGGAAGGATTTACTGAATGAGGTAAATTAGGCATGTACATTTTGATTTCAGTTGAGCATTCACAGCCTCTTGCTGCTGATGTTTGCTGAAAAATTGATTCCTCCGAGGCACTTGGAAGTTTGGTGGTCAGGATTTAAGCCCCACAATGCTCCGTAAGACTGACTTTAAAAGCCTCTTCTAAAAAGAATTTGTATAGAAATCTATCTAATGTTTAAATAATAACTCTTGATTGCTGTAGATTATGTACTTTAAAAGGATGACTGCCCTCCTGGAGCTAGAAAAGACCAGAAAGAAAATTTGAATGACAGGAGCTACTTTTCTCCAGAAGTGTCCTCAGAGTGCTCTTGGTGGTTTCCGTCCTGTGAACTTTCAGGCAAAAGTATAGAAAGTAGGTGCCATTTTCTTCTAGATCAGGATGAAAGAGTTGCTGGGATTAGTGAATGGATATGACAAGTTGTGGCTGAACAGGAAATACGTGGGGGAGAGTTGCATTTTGGTGAGGTTTAGGCATAGTTTTAACAGTTCAAAAGTTGTCCATGAGAAAGCTGACTTCTCCCCCAAGAACCTGCAGGGGGGTGCATGTGACTGGGCAACCCATGTGTTTGTGAGTATTTGAATCAGTGTTTTCAGCCACTATTTTCCATGCCCAATATGACTGCATATTAGCACTTGAAACTGCTCAGGGTGTAATGCAGAACTGTGTCTGCAGCGCAGCTAGGAACAGGCAAACAATATGGTTGATTCTGTGTTAGATTTAAAGCAGAGATGTCCTAGCAGAGAGCACCTTACCTGCCTTCCAGTGCAGTTGTGAAAGCTGCTACTGGGGTAGTCTTCTCTTTTGCAGGATTTATCCTGTCCGCAGGCCAGATGTAGCAGCAGTGTGAACCTGTAAGGTAAATGGACAAGTCGTGATCTTCAACAGTGAAGTATACTTTACTTGCAAGCAAAAGTTTTGTGTAAATTATAGCTTGACTTTACTTCAGCTAGACTGGTTAACAGCCACCACACCCTGACATTTGCAATGGAGGTAATTAATTTGTTCATTATTGATGGATGACTTTGAGGAAACTTCATTAGCACTTTCCCAGCTGTCTTACTGGTTAAATTTTCTTATGCCTGGACAGATCACTAAAGAGCACTTAGGCTAAGATAATGCTAAATCTGTATCTATGACCAATAATGTTTTCTTTAGGATGGTGTTATAATACAAAGTGTTCCAAGCCTAAAAATGAGACTGTGCCATAATCATATTCCAAAGAGGAAGTTTGAAATAAGTTTGTTCTTTTGGAATAGTGAGTTTGATTTTCAATAATAAACGTTGATCTCTCTGGTTTGCAAAAAGTGCAGGCACTTCCCTAAAAGCTCTGATTCTTTTCAGTGTAACAACCAAATGCTCTCTTCCCTCAACACATGTTCTACACACCTAGGATGGGCCTTCTGGGAATATCGAGGCCCATTTATCTTAGACCTGTTTTCTGTCTGATGTCTAAAAGATCATATACTAGGACCCACTGAGTTAGCTCCATTTTTATGCCAACTGGTGCCTCTTTGATTCTGGGGCTTTCGAAATTCTCAGGCTCTGTGTACAGCAGCGAAAAAGGGTTTGGAAGCAGGAGCATCCAGTAAGGTCTGTTCACACTGGGCTGGTGTGGCAGTCACAGGAATGTTCCTCCATTGCCTGAGAGGTCAGATCCCTTTCCTAGGGAGTGCTCTTGTGGTACCCTTCATCAGAGCCTCTGTAGCATGTTGTATTACTTTACAATTGTGGTCAGTCAAACCACAGAAGTTTTGTGCACTTTCAGAAGCAGATCTTCTCTGATGTCAGTCATTTTGATGGAGTGTATGTTGAGTCCATCCAAGTGAGTTAGCTGTGCTTATAATTGTACTACAAGTAATAGCCATTAATGTCAGGAAATGAAAACAGAAGGCAAGCATGTTCCCAATAACTAGTAACACACAAGAGTGTCTGGCTTGGAGCCCTGAATTGGAAGTAACGTATTTGCTGTTACAGTGCTGAAGGACGTTATATAAATGTCCATGGGTGGACAGAGCCTTAGACAAGCCACAGTCAATGGTAGTTTTTTACAGATCAGTTATTCAGTTGTGTCTATGTTTTATTATGACTCCGTTATGAATTATGAGTGGAGTCCTTGCCATAATTTTGGCTTGTCTCTAGAAGATTCAGGGAAGGCTGAATCCTAAATGCTGAGAAGTGTCTGGTTCTGCAGCTGTTCCCTTAGGAATTGCAATATTTTCTGCTCAGTATTAAAGGCAAAAATCCCTTTCTTTAGCTACTCTTAAGTTCAGCTAAACAGCTTAAGGTATTTACCACATGTTAAAAGAAATATTAGTATACATAGGTATTTTCCATCCTGTCAGGTCTTCTAGCTCTTCTTCCTGAGAACACTTACTCTAGTTTCTGTAAAGAGTATTTTTGTTTTATTTATATATTTTGAGGCTGGCCAACTATGCTGTGGGCCTTTTGACAGAAGATCATACTTCCCTGGAGGGGAAGAAAAGAAAAAAAAGGAAAAATTGGGTTTAAATCCTAGAATCATAGACTGGTTTGGGTTGGAAAGGACCTCAAGATCTAGTTCCAACCCCCCTGCCACAGGAAGGGACACCTTCCACTAGGCCATATCACCCAAGGCCCTGTACCACCTGGCCTTGAACAATGTTAAGCCTGCTGATAGGAATGATGGAAACCAGTCTGATGCAAATGGCTTCTGCATTCCACAACAAAATCCTTCAGTGTCATGTCCTGACACGCCAACAGTGCTCCAGCCACCTGTGATGGCATGCTGCCACATCCTGGCTGTGCACAGCATGAACCTTCAGCCCACCTCTGCAGTATGGGCCTGGGTTCTCTCCAGCCAACACGGAGTCCTGGTGGATGTAAGACCCCAGTGGCAATTCCTAAATAGGTCCACAAAATATGTGCAGAGAATGTGCCTAGAAGGACTTACCAGGGGAGAAAAGCAAGTTTGACAGCTTGAGTAAATGACTAATTCACCAGCATTCACATTTTTGAAAAGCAAATACTCCCCAATTATGCACCTTTCTCCAAATAAGAATGATGCTGCTCCTGTGACAGTATTCCAGGTAGTTGTGTTTGACAAAGGGAGTGATATTCCAGTTTCATTCATGCAAAGATCCTGCAGTGCCTAAATAAGTATGAAAGTATTTTGGTTATAACTACAAGCACAATTATCTGTAAAGAGAATTCATCAGCCTACAGAGATAAAACATAAGCTGTTGAAAATGGGAGGATTGTTGTGCTGGTGTATGTGAAATTTGGACCGCAAATCTCAGAAACAAAACTCTAACCCAGACTGCTTTCTTACTTACCTAATTGTATCACAATTGCTGCTATTGTAAATGTACATGAATATACAGAGTACCAAGAATTTTTATAATAAAATCCTCACACAATCTTTTTTATATTAAAATGTGTATGCTGCAAACAGCCTAACAATTACAGCTTTGCATGTGTATCATTTTGTAGCATTTGTTACTACAAAAGACAACTAAACCCAGTACCTCAGTGCCTTCTTTGCATGTTTTAAACAGTTCACTATATTAACTGGGGAAAAAAAAAACCAAGCCTTAAATCACAAGTGCCCTCAAATCATATGTAGATTGTATTCCACTGGTTTTAACAAAACTTTGTATCATCTTTAGGGTTCTCTTCAGTTAAAATACATAAAGAGGTTTGGAACTAACAAAGCTGACAACTGAAATTTTTAGAGCATGCATGTCTTGAATTTGTAATATATTGGAATTTCTTTCAAATGTAGTATTTCAAGTGAACTTTGGTTTGTGCACTCATATCTGTTCCAACAGCAGTCTCGATACATGTAAAAAATACATAACATTGAAAAAAAAAATCCAGTCACTGACATTGATGTGTTTGGGGATTAAATTGATGCTATTTTCAGCTTTTTGCTACAGTACTTTTCATTAGAGCAGTAAAATCTGTCTTGTGTTACAGAAGATCTTTACCAACTATTTTTTCAAGCCTGACTTTCTAGCATACAAATGAACTTGGTAATACTGTCTTAAGAAAAACTTCTTTGAGGCTTTGATCACTTCAGACCGTTATAGGTTAACAACTTTCTGGTCATGAAACTGCAGTGTTTCTTTATGTTAACAAAACCAAAGTCTTGTTTGAAGTAACTGATATTTTGTATAAATATCTGTACAGATAACAGACTCTGCATTTGTACTATAGATTCTGTAGATTTTGTTTTATAATAAATACTTTTAAAAGATTCAGTTAGCAGCCCTTTTTATGAGCAAAAAACTCTTTCATCACCTACAGTAGAAACAATCAGCCAGTATCACAATTCGTTTAGGTACAACCTCAGGGCAGTGTTGTTGTGTCCTTGGTTTTTATTTTAAAATGTACAATAACAGCAAGAACAAGTAGGTTAAAAGGTTGGTTGGAAAGCTTAGCGCCCTTAATGACAATTGTTAGCTAGCTATAGAACTTCCCACAAGTTTGTCAGCATCATGACCTTATCAAAAATGTTACACTACAAAGGAATAATCATTAGACCTGGTCAGCTCTGTATTTCTTTTTTTAATTGTATGGTATCTTTTAAATTGATGCTGTAGGATGTCAAAGAAAATCTTTTAACTAATGACTTTTTGTTATGTGTTTATGGTGAACATACTTCAAAACTAGTTTCAGTGAGTCTAGTTTGGTCTTGATTTCTCTAGTCAATACTGGTGGTCTCAGATTTGTGAAATTTACCATCTTAACCTAAGTTATTCTTCATGAATGGAAGAATACCAATATGGCTATGTTGAAGTTATCTATGTAGTAGACCCTGAAAAAAAAAAGGTAGTTAAGCTCATAAGAGATGTCCACATTTGTCAGGAGGAGCCTCAGTTGAAAGTGGAAATTTTACCAGTAAATTCTGTAAATCTTTAAACATCCCCAGGTATGGGATGTTTGAAATACATCACCCTTTAAAGTCTCAGCTGCAGTGGGACACATGCATTCACAGGTCAGTGCACAGGTGCTCTCCTGACTGGCTGGGACACCTGGTGGCATCTGTTGATGTGGGGTTTTTAATTCCTCAAGTTAGCTAATCAGCATGAAGAATTTCCTCCTCTTCTTAGGGAAGTGCGGGACTGATTTTTTGCTTGTTTTCATTTCAGTTTTTCCCTTTTGCTGCTTTCACTATCTGCAATCAGTTGACCAGGACAGCCAAGCCCTCTGCTCCCTGCCTGGCTGCTTAGTTACCTAAACAACAACAAAAGGAGTTAATGGCAGTTCAACTCCTGCCTGTCTTATGAGTGCCAACACTACTTAGGACAAGCCAGTGGCGTGTTTTAAAGAGAAGAGACTGGTCTTTGAGCATTCAGTATCATTTGGGTCACACTGCAAACCGAAAGACTTTGTGGCTCTTCTTTTTGTGATTGATGTGGCTCTGTGACCTTACTTCACAGGCTGGATCACCTTCTGTGTTTCTGCTGGCCTTGCCTCCCTTCATCTGACGTGCAGATAGGGCAGACTGGCTCTGTCCATGCATACAGCCTGGTCCCAGGGACCCTCCACTTCAACCTCAAGGCCACTGAAGCAGATGCTGGCCTTTTCCTTATAGAGCTCTCCATGTGCCCTCCTAGGATACAGCAGGATCCAGCTGGTGCAGGCAGGTTGGACATCAAGGAGGCACCTGCTTGAGCAAAAGCAGCATGGAGATGGTGATGGCTTGTGATGGTGCCTCTGCTGTCAAGGGGATAGAGTTTCAGGTGACATATTAAAAAACAACTGCAGTGACCAAAGATTATCTGACCTTGAAGATTTCAGGTTAAGAAGTACCAAGAATAAATAGCCTTGCCTCCAGTGTGGCAGGCAACTACTCGTACCAAGTGTTTGACCCCCCTTTAAGCTAGTAGGTTGAGTTGGGCATATGGGCAGACTAATATGGGATGGGAGGAACAGCAACTGTAAACCAGTAAACTGGCTCTTGACTCCCACTGCCTTTCTCACAGTACAACTTTCCTGCAGTTTCACTGAATCTGTCATTTACAGGGAGACATCCATATCAAAAAAATACGAACAAAATACTTAGAGCTTAACACTAACTGAAACCACAAGGTGGCACAATCATCTGGTGTGCAGAGTTGCTCACCAAACTCCATTGCCAAGGGAAGCACAACTCCAGAGCTGCCCTTTTCCACAGGGAATTACCCTGTCTCCTCCCCTTGCACTACGTTTTAAACACTGATGGTGGCTGTAGCTTTTCTCAGAATGAGATTTTTATTACAGAATAAAGCCCTGCCATTACATGCCAATAGAAATTTTGTTGCTATCGGTGATTTTCCTCAGCCCTAGAAAATCCGTAACAGTAAAACCCCTTTTTCTGGTGGTGGAAGCAGAACCTCTGCTAGGCAGCTTTAACTGTGTAGCTATAGCAGCAACTTGTTTGATGCCTGACTTCAGCTTTAATATAATGAGATCAATGCAGATTTTTAAAATCAAGTTAATCATCTATCTATCTCCTTTATTTTCTTCTTTGGATGGAAACATGGAAGGTATGGAAATCCAGATATAAGAATCATGAGAAGGCCAATGCCCAGAAGGATCAAAGGATCTTTTGGAAAAAAAAAGAGGCTGTTCTTATATCCCTTGTTTGCAGGGACACCTGTGTGGGGCAGGGGCACAGGGGGATTTAGTATCACCAGGAAGAAGCAACGCAGTAAAGCAAATCATCAGCACGTCTGTCTTTCCCTCTGTTCTTCTCAGCAGCCATAGGGTAAGTGCAGACTTCTGTTTGCAGGCCTGGTGCTGTTTGACAGCAGGAGGAAATAATTTCTCTCATGTACACTGCTTATTTTTGCTTGTCTCTAGCAGGAAATACATCAGTGTCTGACCTGCCCACAGACATCTTGGTCCTTTGGTCCGGAGCAGCTTGTTTTCCTGGTCACTTCTAACAGAAACAAAGACAGCCAGCAATGATGTGTCTCTTGACTAGTGCTTGGTGTTTAAGCAGTTCTGACAACTGATTCCTTGGTGTTGTTGAAAGTAAGTATCTACTGTCTATACGTCTATATACACACACACTTGCTTCCCTGTCCCTCACTTCTGTACTATCCCCTTTTTGAGGTTATATATACAGCATCTCTACATATATTACATCTCTCTAGATTCATAGTTTTAAATTCTACATACGCTTAGTTGGGAGTGCTTGGGAATCCTGGGGTATTAACTAACTAACCTTGACTCTGCCCACTAAAATCTGCTCCTGCATATTCCCTGAGCCAGACCAGATTTCCAGGAAGAAAAGGTACATCTATTTCCCTGTCCATCACTTATACACTGTCCTTTATTTTGAGCTTTGCTTCATGCCACAGGCTTAAATGGCTTTGCTGAGCCTCCTCTCCTTAGTGAAGGCTTCATGCATGGGGCAGATCAGGCCTGAGGGACACGAGTACTATTCTGTGGGGTTTCAAGGCTGCTGCGCAAGCTGGCAGAAGATGGAGTGACCAGACTCAGGGCTGGGTGCTTGCAAATAGTCTGTCCAAGCAAAGCCTGTTCTATACTGTGCTTATTATCATGCAGTTGCGTAAGCCCACAGTTCATTTCAACCAGAATGAGTTCAAATTTCTGGAACTGCTTTGCTTCTCCTGTCCAAAGGGCAGGATTTGTCCTGAGTGGCCTTTCTTTTTCTAATTAGTGAAATAAATGGTAGACTTCCTCCTCCTTGCACGGGATATCAGAAGCTTGAAATGTCTGTGAACTCATACCCTGTCCATGAGGCATTACTTACATGAGAACACAAAAGTAATTAGAGCACAGTGTTTACTCCTGGTCCCTCTTCTTATTTCCTTCTGTACATTGTGTGGGCTTTCTCCATTAAAACTCACCAAAGGACTAGAAAGCAACAGGAGTACATCAGCATGGGCAAATCCCAATGGCAGAATGAGTATACTCTCACACTATCCCCTGAGTACCTTTGTCTGGGCTGCTGCAAGGGGAAACACTACCTTTCCCCTTAGGTTGGACTATTGCTAGCAAGAAGAGGCAGGACTGCCCAGCCAGAATTGACCTTTACCACGACAGATTGAAGTTATGGTAAAAAATCAGTGAAAGGGCATCTGTACTGCATTATTTCCCTCCCAGTCCCTGAGCATCTTCCTTTGCCTCACAAATCTGACAGAGCACTTACATTTTTAAGCCAAACATGCCACCTACTGTTTGTTAGAAGGGAGACATTGCATAGTCAATGAAGTCAGTGCATAAATTAAGCAAACTAGAAGCATACATTGTATAGTCAATAAAGCCAGTGCATAAACTAGTGAAACTAGAAGCATATTTGCATTGCAAAACTAGCCAAAGGCCCAGGGTAGCACAAGTACCACGCCTGCTCTCCATCGCCATGCAAGAATCACACTGCAACACTATGCTCTTGATCTGCAAATGTGGAGCAGCATGGGCAGAGCCTGGGCAACTTTACAGCCCACCACCATACCATCCCAAACCAAGGCACACAACTGGCACTGCCTGAGAAATCTGCAAAGCAAGCAAACACCACTGCTGCCTCCAGCTGAGGGTTTCCAACACAGGGCAGGGCAGGGGCTAGGAGGGACAAGACAAACTGGTCTTGAAGCAGATTTCAAGGCAGCATCAAGGGCTGCTTCGGAAGAGTGGTGATGGCACAGGAGGCCTCTGAAGGAAGCACTGCCTCTGTAAAAGGGAGAATTCTGCATGGAAAGCCTTCATAACAGGCTTTAATTTTTTATCATCCCTGAAATGGTCAGCCAGTTGGACTACATGATCACTGTAGTCCCATCCAAGTGAACTGTTCTATTCTATTCATGAGAAGCAGGATGAATTTTTACTTCATGGGTGCTGCTGACCAGACCACTGCTGAGAAAACACAGCATCCCTATTCAGAATGGGGACAGGGTACCTAAGAAGTCTGTGGGGAAGCCAAAGTCTCCCTCACTGTGGGGCTCAGAAACCTCTGCTCAGGCAGCCACTGTCTCAGGGTCTCTGCCTCCAGCCCTAAAGCAGTCTGCAGAACAGCCCCAGCTGCGTGGAAGGGCTGAGAGATGGCAGATGCTCTGCAGAGAGGAAGGGAGGAAGGAAAGAAGGGGTTAAAGGACAGAGGGAGTGATGGGCTACAGTTAGCAGATGTCTAGGGCTGAAAGTAGGTCACCTATTATTGCTGGGAAAGGGATGGGGGGTGGGAAGCAATTTGAAAACCAACACATCAGTGAACAAACTAAGCCAAGAAATATGCCAGGGAATACAACTAATTCTTGGAAATCTGACAGAAATCCTTGAAGTACACATGGCTCCTCTAACACACCTTATACATCTATTAATTAAGACTGTCTAATTAAAAGATGTGGTTTTACCTGCACATGTATACAGTCTCATAATGTGGGGGAAAAGATAGTGACATTAAAAAACCTTCAAAAACTTCAAACCCAAAAAAAGCAGAAATTCTCTTACTAGCCATGTAGAAGGCTTGGACAGATACAAACTTGGACAGATACAAAATTCCAGGTTTTCCTCAGCAGCCTCAGTCACATAATTTTGGCCTAAATTCTCAAGGCTATGCACTAATCCCTTTCGATGGCTTTGTGAGTGTTTGGAAGACAGACAATTGCAAATCCTTCTGAGGTTGTGGTCCTTGGTGTGCATAGGTCTCTATTAATATAAAAAGAGGTTAAATAGCATCACCCGAGCAGGTCATGAGGTCTCTGCAAGGCACTCCCTATCTCAGATGTTAGAACTACATGAACTACATGAATTGCAATCATATACAGTTTTTAGGAACCTAATCCCTCTGACTGCCAAGCCTCATGTTTGAGTACTCGTGGGAGTCACTCAGTATTTATAGTCTCTATTCAGAAAAATTAAATTTGTCACTTTGTTCAGCAAACAGAGTATTTATAACTCCCACAGATTTTTAAAGCAGCCTGGGCATTAATTAGAAACTTCTGAAAAATTTTAAATGCTGCAGAAGACATGGCGGGGGGGGGGGGGGGGGGTATTTGTTTGGGGGTATCACAGAACGGTTTCAGGCACTCTGCAGAGCTCTCTGGTGCAGGATGATCCAAGCTCAGTTTCAAAACTCTTACCCATTGATGTCCTCCTTTTCACACCAACAACCAAATTAGTCTTGGGAAAGACACTGTCCCATGAAATCCTCAGACAAAGGATTAAATCCGATACCTAAAGGCCAGACTGAAGGGCAAAGGGTGTTTCACGTTTGTTACAAGTCAAGTCCTTAGTGACATCAGTTGAGTTCGGAGATATTTGCTCATGAAAATCTCAAGCAGAGGCTGGAAAACTATCCCTCATATCCTGGTATCTGTCTTAACCCATGCCAAGGTTAGCTCAAGCTCTCTTCAGATTGGATATGGCATCCTTTGTATGTCTGTGCCTCTTTTGTAACTTTGAAAGGGTCAAATAGCATTGCCCAAGTGGGTCATGAGGTCTCTGCAGGGCATTCCCCATCACAGAGGTGGAAACTACCTGTACAGTTAATTGCAGTCACTTACACTTTTTAGGACCCTAATCCATTTGATTGGCACCCCTCATGTTTGCCTATATGTACTGTACTATGAGGGCAGCTGGTTAAGAGAGACAGGGAGAGAAAGGGGCTGAGTTAAAGAAAGCATCTTCATTTTCCTAGAAGTACCATCAAAGGTAATTTCTCCATCTTGTTTTTCCTGTGCTGGTTTAATCATTCCAGCTACCAAAAGATGTGTTAGCTGACCATAGCTGTCCTTTCTGGCCTTTGAACAGTGAAATACCTCCTCTTTACTCTGTTCCTACTCTGTGGAACATGGGGGTAAAACCAGAGTTTGGTTTTGTATTTCAAGGTTGCAGTACTTAAACTCTGTACAAGCTCCTATCTTAACCACTTTGGGGGATGAAACACGCTTTTCTGGGGTGGAATTGAAGGGGGAGAAAGAGAAGGGAGAGGAAAGCTTAAAGCAAAAATAAATTGAAGCTGCTGCTTATGTCATGCAATGGATTAGATGACTGTTCCCTGTGTCCACAAGTTTGCCTGGGTGATCCAGCCTGTTTCTCTTATCTCTTTCAGTCCTGTGCTATAGTTTCACAGAAATGTGAACTCAGTAGTTACTAGGCAGTTTTACCTTGGCTGATTGGGAAATGGCATGTGATACATGCACTTTGCACACTTGGAAAGCACCTTCATTTTCCTAGGAGAAGTACCATGAAGGTAATTTCTCTAACTTGTTTTTCCTCTGTGCTAGTTTAATCAGCTTAGCTATTAAAAGATAACACGGGTTTAGGGCTATCATTAGCCCAGCGTGGTCATGTGGTTATGCTGGTAATTAGCACTGTTGCTGAACTCAGTGTTACTTTTTCTTTTAATAGGTAACTACATAACAAAAACAGTGCCCACTGCATGTCCAAAGGAGCAAAAGAAAAATGAACACTCCCTGAATCTGCATTCAATCACTTCTTTAGCAGCTTTCTTCCTTTTTTTCTCCTCTGTGATATTAGTATCTATATCCAAAGCATTTAACTGCTTGAATTGGGATTAAGACACTCCAGTCTAAAATTACAATCCTGCAATCCTCCTGCTCAGCTGCTGTACAAGCTTTGAGGTATCAAAAATTCCTGTGAGGGCTCTGAGAGGGTCAAGCAATTTGCATCTGAATCATGATGAAGAAACTCTGTATTGCTTAGCCTGGGTCCCCATGAGCTCAGTTTGGTCAGCATCCCAAGTCCTAGGCATGCTTCCAGGGTACTGGACTCTTCACAGTTTATAGTCCTTGGCGATGTTTTCTTTTGAAGCATAGCCACAGGGAGAAGAAAGAGGTGAGGGGTGCTCCTTACATACAAAAGTCTAGGTCTTAGACTACTTCACAAGGCTGCAGGGTACCAAGTTCCCATTTCCTTCTTTGCCCATGGGAATTTCAACCTGCACCTCTGCAGTGTACCTATAACCACCAGATTACAAGCTCTCCTGATACGGGAATGTGCTGCCAAGCTCCTGTCAGGCCAGCAGGACCAGGGTAAGATGAGTGCTGCTGTAGCCCAGCCATGGAAGCCAACTTCCTGCGTCTGCTCTGGGTGCTGCAAGTGTATGTTGTCTGCTGAGTGTTTAATGGATATCTAATTCAGGTCTGCTCACCTTTAACCCTAGACTTAGGTTTTAGCCTCAAAGGTTTATTGGAAACTATACTTCATTCTTTATTCTGCTTACAGCACAATCTGTTTTATTATTAGAGCATAATTTGGTTCATATGCTAATAATTGATGTAACCAGGTCTTCCCCTGCTCCCCATGATTTCTAATTAACACTATTACATTTGGATGGGAGATTAACTGTAAACATCCAGTCCTTTTATCTGGACAAAAATCCCCACAGGTCATTATCCAAGGGAAACCACCCTGACAATATATACATGGGGTCGGTGGCAGCACAGGAAGCAATGCTAGGACTTCTATTTCTGCACCCATTTCACCATGCCATAAAGTACAAGGAGTCTCCAACAAACTATGTCAAGCTGCCTTGTGCTGCACAGGTTTTGACCATGCTGTACCCACTACATCCCTGTGTCGTGGTTTGAACCCAACCACAAACCTCGTCCACTCACTCCCCCCCTTTCTTTCCCTCCCCCTGCTTCTGGAGGGACAGAGAGAAGAATCGAAAAGAATGCAACTCCCACGGGTTGAGATAAGAACAGTTTAGTAACTAAGGTATAACACAAATCATTACTGCTACCACCAATAATAATAATGCTAAAGGAAATAACAAGAGGAAAGAATACAACACCTCAACACCAGCTGACTGATAACTCGCCCCACTCCCCCCAGCCAAGCACCGACCGATACCTCGTCCAACCCTGCAGTCCCTCTACCCCTTCCGGCTCACTCCAAGTTACATCCTGGGCATGACGTGCTGTGGTATGGAATACCTCTTTGGTCAGTTTGGGTCAGGTGTCCTGTCTCTGCTCCCTCCCAGCCTCCCCTCCTCCCTGGCAGAGCATGGGGCTCAGAAAGTCCTTGGCCACACCAAACATTCGAGCAGCAACTGAAAACATCGGCGTTATCAGCACTGCTCCAAGGCCAAAAGATCAAAACACAGCACTGCACTAGCTCCTAAGAAGGAGAAAACTGACTGCTGCTGCTCAAAACCAGGACACCCTGTTTCCTCTGTTCCTTTAGAAAATGGATGGGAAGAAATCATAAGACGTACTGAGCTAAGTTTCCTAGTTGTGCAATACATGCAAGAAAGACCACACATATGTATGTGCACACAACACAGCATGGAAAAACAAAGATACCTCAGAGAGCTCAAACCATTTAAAGGGACCGTATACTACACTTGTGGCAACAGGACAGCATCAAACCTGACAGAGGATCCCTCACAGCTCTTTACTACAGTCCAATTCACTGTTGCTAGCATACTGAGCAGCCCTTAAACTTACCAGATAAAAGACATCACAGTCTCTGCTCCACCGAGGATTTTCTACAGGTGGATTAGACATACTGATACTTGCAGGCATTTATCAATGGCAATGTAAATGCTTTAATTATAGCACTGCTATCAGCCCCCCCATAGTGAGGGAAGGGGGATGGCTAAAACACTCAAGATGCAGGTTTAAATCAAAAGGGTTGGTGCCAAAGCTTCCCTCTATGCCTACGCTCTCTCCAGCAGGGCCACAGGGATGGTATGGAGGTCCCATCCTACTCCTCAACAGATTTGTCTCAGAAATACTAATAGGATCAGTGCTGGGAATGAGATTAGAAAACTGAATTTGAACATTTTGTTTCAACTAAATGGATTAACTTGTGAGTTTGGTACAGCCAAACATCCACGTTCACCCTCAGGAGAGTAACTATGAAATCATTGTTCAGAAATGCTCCTTCCCTCTTCTTAGAGCTACTTAGTTTTCACAATTTTAACAAGATGCTGGGCTCAACATTAAGTAATTAAAATTCTTTAAAGGGCTTTACTCTCTCCTGAGCTATGAGGGTGATAAAGGATTTTGTAAGGGCTATGGTTAAATCAGATGTGTTTGTGTCTCAGCTGACCTTACTCTACAAGTATTCATCTAGTGTTAACACAGCTGGGGACCTTTTGGTGCAAGGCACCCAATTGTTCCAGTCTTTCTAGGTCTGTTCCGTAAGTGGAACTTGTCAGTGCTCAGAATAGTTAACTACAATCAGATTAAAACTGGTTTAGACGATGGCTTCATGCCTGAGGTGATCAAATGGCCAGATGTCACCGGTGGGGAGGCTCAGCTCCAGACCTGTATGTAGGTGCTCCCACTGCCTGCTCCTGTGGGGAAACTCAAGCCTGCCAGCTGGGTCAACTGGAAACCAGTAATGCTTCACAGGGTACCCCCCTGTCCTGAACGACCAAAGGGAAGACAACATATTGATAGGGACAGGACCACAGTCATGCTGGCATAGCTGGCACAGGAGACCACATGCTCATGGTCTTTTATTATGGCTATGCAGCAACTGGTGGTGCAATGCTGCTGAAGGGGTACAGTCCTGCTTCCCCTCCTCTGGTGCCATTATCTAGCAATTGCAAAGCCACAGGATGAGCAGGCTTGGCAGGCTATGCCACTGCTTGGGAAGATAAGCTTGTTCTCCAAGGTGTGGCAGAGCTGCTGAGTCACAGAGCCCCCAGCAAAAGCTCCCTGTAGTGTTTGGCACCTCTATACTTGGGTCCAACCAGCTTCAGGAGGTATTAGCAGCTATCGGTGAGGGTTAATGATGTGCAGTGAGGAAACATGCTCAGCATTGGTTGATGGGTTGGTGGTGACTGAGCAAGCTGATGTGTATTTTTTTTATTTGCATACCACTTTATCTTGAGAAAGTGGCTGGCTTGAATTATTACAGGAACCCATCAGAAGTGGCTGTCTCTGGAAGTGCAACAGGCAGCAGCCATCACAAAGTTAAGATACTGACACTTGCAATCAAACAACCCATTTAGTAAAACATTCTCAAGCTTCAGGTCACAGACCATGCCTGTAAGTTCTCAGTTTCCCTGCCAGTGATTCAATACTACAGCCACACAAAGCATGCTAGGGTTTTGTTTGTTGTTTTTTTTTTTTATCTGATTTGCCTGTATTCACAGGTACAGGAATGGTGTGGAGGTCTTCAGATTTGCACACAAGTCCCAGGGATAAGCGACTGTGATTTCAGAATTTTGTCTCTGGTTCAGCTTACTGTGTGACATTGGGTAAGCCACGTAACCTCTTCGTATTGTTCAACTTTTCAGCAGTGCTTTAAGGTCCTCCTTGTAGACATGAAGTATTTCTGCCTTGAGGTAGTGGCACCCTAGCATTACCAACTGCTATGGCAATGGTAGTATCAGCTGGACAGTTGTAGTTTTAAAAAAGAATTATAGAAAATCAAGATTTACAAATATGTTGACAGGAGCTCTGTACCCAAACCTTTCCAGGATTGAGATGGTGGTTATAAAGCCCTTGGAAACCAGGAATGTGCCAGCACAAACATCATCCTGCCCCTTCTGAGTTAAGATCCATCCCTTACATCCAGACACATTTGCTCAGGATATAGGATGTGGCAGCAGCAGTGCAATTTAACACTACTTGCTGCAAAGACAAGCTGTATGCTCACAGAAACTATACTAAGTAGTCAACCATTTTACTGCAGTAGCTGTTCCACACTCTTAATCCCTTCTCCTGATGCTGCCTCTGGTGCCTGCTAAGGGTTATAATCTCATCATCCTTTTAAAAAACTAGTTGCTTGTCCTGAGAATGCCATTTTAACTTTGTACTCTCATTTATTCATTATTTGAACTCATTCACCATTCTTTCCTATTATCTCCCTGCTCACAGTTTCCAGTACAATGTCTCTCCTATAGACTGTCATTGACAAGTGACAATACACCAGAACTGCCTCTATACACTAAATATTGTGAAATCTCCATTTGTTGTAGTCAGTGCAGGTACTCACTGCTAGAACATGCAAGTGGCATGACACAGACAAAACAAAACAAAAATCAGACCCAGTGAAAGAAGAGAAAAAGAAGAAAGCTAAAATAAATGTGGAACAAATGCAGTCTAGAGAGTTTTCTGGACTGAGCACCAGCTGAAATAGTGAAAAAAAAAAAAAACCCACTGTCCCATTTCATGCTGGTTGTTTTGAGGATAAGCATTTTTGGTACCTTTTATTAAATAAATCTGCTAGAGTGAAAAAGAAAACAAAAACAAGCTCCACACTCAGAGATCTAACTGTGTAACTCTGTGGATCAATACATTTCATGCTGCTGCGCTTTTACCATGTGTTTCCGACACATTAAGATCACACGCATGCATAATTGCTGCAGCTCTACTAAGTTATTCAGGCAGAATAAGATGATCGTGTGTCTGAGCTGGCAGCCAACATTCTCCTCCTAAGGGAAGCAATCCAGTGGGCCCATGGCTTGGGGATGGCATCTGTTCACAGATGTTTTGTGAAATAAGGATGTGCCATCCTACGCTGGTGGGTAACGTGAACAAGTAGGGTAAAGTGTGCTGTGAGTCCGTCTTTGGGAGAACCAAGAATGCCTACAGACAGCAGAGGAGACAAAGCTTGGTCATCTGGTGGGAAAGATGTAGGAACAAAAAGCAAGCTGGCACTGTGTCCAGCCATTTATGCAACAGGCACTAGGAAACCAAGCACCTGAGTAGCTGGTAAGTTTCTCCTGTGTGAGTGCTTGGACACAGCACAAAGACCAGGATATGTTAGCCATTTTGCAGCTACTGTAAATCTAACGGCTACCTTACTCTTTAGAGGTAAGCATCTTGACCTGTCTTTCTGTATTTAAAGTTATAAAAAACAGTGGAACCCTGAGCAGCCTATGTATTGCTTTAAAGTTTTCCTGAACACATTACCAGTGTGAAGTGGAAGATGTGGACTCTCTCTGATCTGCAGGTAAAAATCAGTCCTTACTGTGAAAAAGAGAGTACACACAGAAAGATAAGCACACAGCTTTACCGGTTACATCTTCCCTTTGTCCACAAAACAACTTGAAGATGTTTCATGCAGAGACAGGCTCCCATTAAGACCTATCTCTATAGAGACAGGTCTTGTAGCCCAAAATTTGAGCCTATTTCTAGTTTGACTCACTGTTTCTTTCCTGAAAAAGAAACTGTTTTCTGCAGCAGCACCCTCGATATTTATGTCACTTCATAATATTAATGATTTTGTTTTAATGGGAGCAGATCTGCTGAGTTGGACACTGATTTACAATAGGATGCAAGTACAGTTGTACTGAGCTTAACTTTGTATGTCAGATGAGCATGTGAAAGATGTGAAGATACATTATTCAAAGGGGAGTTGCTTCATCCTAAACTGCTGATTCATAATGAAGTCAAAGAAATGCATTGTCTTCCCCTTACTTTGGTATATGAAATAAACAGAGATCTGTGCTCCTCTTCAGTTTTCATCTGTCCGATGTAAGGTGCCTGCAAGAACTACCCTATCATTGGAAGTGTTCAACGGCAGGTTGGACAAGAAAACCCCACCAAAACCAGACAAAACGAAACCAGACACAGCGGTTACTTGTGCTGCCCACAGGTGAAGCACTGTTGACCAGTGAGGTAGTCTTCTCCAGGGTTTGGGATCTCATCCTGTCAGTGACAGTTTGAAATCTAGAGATCCCTGCTGAGGGGTGAAAGAGCAGCAGCCAGAGGGGTCACTGCTGCTTTGGACAGAGATAGTTCACAGCATCACAGACTGGTTTGTGCTGGAAGGGACCTTAAAGCTCATCCAGTTCCAACCCCCTGGTACAGGCAGGGACACCTTCCACTAGACCAGGTTGCTCCAAGCCCCGTCCAGCCTGGCCTTGACATCCAGCCAGGACGGGGCAGCCACAGCTTCTCTGGGCAACCTGTGCCAGCGCCTCACCACCCTCACAGGGAAGAACTTCTTCCTGGTAACTGATCTAAATCTCCCCTTGCTCAGTTTAAAGCCATTCCGCTCCTCCTGTCAGTACTTCGGGAGGCTTTGTGAGGGAAGACCGTGACCAGAACGCACTTGTCCCTCCAAGACACATGGCATGAAACATCACACGGCGGGTATTTTTTGGCCAGCTGAGGGACACACAAAGCCACCTGCCCAGCTACCTGCGCCCAAGCTTCCGACCAGAAGCCTTTGCCAGAGGGGTTGCAAAGCTGCCGACTCAGCCCGCAGCACCGCCGGCGGCAGGCAGGGAAGGCGGCCGGGGCCAGGGCGCCTGCCCGTCCCCTGGCTCTCACACGCGTATCCTGGTGCGCTGCCGCTAAAGCACACTGCAGGCTCTCAGGCGGAGGCCCGCGGGGAGACCGAGGACCGCGACCCCCTCCTCTGCCGCACGCACCTCTGCTGCTCGGCCGCTTGCCCCACTGCCCCTCCCCGGGACCAGCACCCCTCCTCCCCACCTCACCCGCTTGTTGTCAGGCAGCTTGGCGCCCGCGCCGCGCCCCGAGGGGCGGGACTCTCCCGCTGACCAATGGCTAGGCGGCGGGGCGGGGCGACGGGGACGTCATCGCCCCCCCGGTGCCGGGCCTGAGCCGCGCCGCTCGCGGCGGGGAGGAGAGGGTTTATTTTTAAAAGGAACCTGCTCTTCCTATTGGGTGAGGGAAACGCCCGTCAGGGTGACGTCACCTTGTTGCTAAGTCAGGAAGGCGGGAAGCGAGATGCTCCCGCCCCATGCGTTGATTGGCCAACACGAAGCAGAGAGCCCGCCGCCATCGCCCCTCGTACCCAGTTGCAGTCGCGCAGCTGAGTGACTGACATCCACCAGACTGCCAGTGAGAGGCCAAGCTCCGCACGCTGACCAATAGAAAGACGCGAGTTGAGGAGGGGGGTGGAGCCGGGGCGGTATGATTGGCAGGTGGGGCGGACGGAGAGGAGGTCTCCCAGGAGCTGAAATGTCCGCCATCTTGGAGCGTCGGTGATGGTGGCAAGCGGTGGCTTCTCGGCCTGACTGGAGGCAGCCTGGGGCCTGTGGCGGGGAGACGCGCTTGCCGAGGTACGGGCGGGGTGGCGGTGGGGGAGCTCTCCCCGCCGCCGCTTCGGGCGGACCAGCGCTCCGGTGGTAACTTAGGCGGCGGCGTGGGCCTGGCGCCTGCTCACCTCCGCGCAGAGAGCTCCGGCCGGTTCTGAGGCGCCGCCGGGTCCGGGCTGGCAGGGCTGCCGGGGCCTGCCGTGTGCGGCGCCGCCTCGCTCACGCCCACTGAGCACCCAGCGCCGGAGCCGGGCGCGGCGGGCTGCGGCGCGCTGCTGGGCGCTGCGGGCCTGGGCGCGGTGGGGAAGGCCCAGGCCGCGCTGGAGGGAGCCCTGTCGCCCTTTTCTTCCCGCGACCGTGACGTTGGGTCCTCCGGCAGCTGCCCCGGAGCGTCTTCCCGGCCTCCTTGTTGTTCCGTCCCGGCTGGGGAGCCGGCCGGCAGCCGCCGGGGGGCGGGAACGCCGCGGCCCTTCCACGGCAGCCTTTGGGCGCGGAGCCTTGGCGGCCTCGGGCGGCGCGGGAGCGGGTCATGGCGCGGTTGGGTCTGGCGGGTGGCGCATTGTTTCCCGATAGAGCAGAGGAGATCCGAGTGCGGTGAACGGTGTCGGCTAAGTGCTGGGGGAGGCTGGCTGCAGAGCTCTTTCGCCCGGCAGTCACTTGGGCTGTTGCTTTAACTTAGAGAACTTTATTCTGGCTTTACTGTTACCTCTCCCGTAATAAGCCAGATAAGCGTTGCTGATAGGAAATTTTGCATTCGCTTTCCTTCTTTAAAACCAAAACAAGTGCCTCAGTATTTCTTTTGAGTACCTAGTTGCTTTTTTTGTTGTTGTCGGGGACGTGGGAGGGTTGGTGTTTGTTTTGGTGGGTTTTTTTTTTGGGGGGGTGGGGAGGGTTGTGGTGTTTAATTTATTTATTAACAAGGCAGCTTCTTTCAGTTAGAAGGTTTAAGACCGTAGCAGTGTTTGGTTTCTGAAAGTTCTTCAGGTTTTCTTTTGCCTTAGTCGTTAAGAACTTTTTTGAAGTGTAAAAGGGCATAATTGTTACAGGGTTGTATGACAAGTACAACAGAGGCTAAAGATCGTGTCTGTGAGCGTAGATGTTATTTAAGTTTAATCAGTAGAATACTTGTTATAGGTGTGTTGATATTTTAAAGAAATTGTTCTGACTGGAGGAGTACAGGAAACTTGTGAGTGGGTGGATAGCTTTAGGAAATATTCTCTGTGAGATGTTGACAACTTAGAAAGGAAAGATGATGTTACTGCTAGTGATAGTACTTAAGTTTAAAATCTTCAGGGAAGGAATTCTAAATGTACTGTAATGGCACTGGGTGTGTATGGTGTGAGTTTGGGTTTTTTTTTATTTTAATTAATGAATATTAAGTTGGCTTAAAGTTTCCAGGTAGTAGATAAAGTAACCTGTGAACTGCACAAACACATGTGCCTCTTTTTTCTTCCCCCCCCCCCCCCCATCTGATGAAAGATGAGAAATGTTCCTGTTTCAGTGTTTCAAGTAGATTACTGAAGTTATTTGAAGTGCAATGTGTGTTTTCAGTACAGCATACATTCTGGTAAGAGTCTGTGATGATGTGTTACTTATTTATGGTTTCAGTAGTGAGGCATGGACTCACTGTAGCTTGCAATAGTCTCTGTTATACATATATAAAAGAACAATACAGAATTATTTTTAGATATGACTTGTTATCGAGACTTCATGCAAATGTGGTATCTGTTCTGTATGATTTTTTCTTTGCAGTTTGTAATTCTAGTACTTAAGTTCACTTAAGTGATTTGTTTTTTCTACGTATGATGTTGCTTTAGCATATGTTATACTTGCTTTCTGTGTGAAAGCAGAATACATATGTGGTGTTGAATCCTGCACTTTCTGAGGTACTAAAGAAATGTATCTTCTACCACTTTAGAGTTTAGTTTGGCCAGAAAAACTGCTGAAAAGGTTTGTTTACAATGAACTTCAGGTAAACACAGAGTTAAACTGGAAGTTGTAGTTTAGAAATTCAGGAAAAGCAGCCTGTCTAACAGGAATGTCTTTAAGCAGGGTAGAGCATTATAGTTTCTTTGCAAGCAAGTTAGATTTATATGAAAAATTGCTGTGACTGTAATATCTTTAGAGCCTTTTAAACATAAATCAACTAGCCATTATTATTCCCTATGAAACTGAATAGTTTGCATGTTTCTTCACAACACTCCCTGCAAACTGTTCACTGTACTGCTGTGGATATACTGATGTGAGCAGATACTGTTTCCTTCAGAACCCTTCTCTCTTTCACTTACAGAGGTGATGCTGTAGCTTACATACCAATCAGAGAATCAGATGATATTCTACGAGTGAAATTCAAATTAATAGAACTTGGATTTAGAAGTATTGAAGCAGAAAAATATCTATGTAGTTTTAGTATTAACAGATTAAGAGGCTGTTAGAGACTGAAGTCTATTGTTATGGCTCAACAGCTTTGCAGCTTAAGCTTGAAATGCATGTAGTGTGCAATACTAAGAAGCTGGCTCAAAAAAAAAAATAGTGTGGGATTGAAACAGTGGAAGAGAGAAACGCTTCGAAGGGCTGTCTGATATACTCTCTCTCCATTGGTGTCCTCTTTCATCCGTGTGCTTAAAAAGCCTTGAAGTGTTTACTTAACTCTGCAGTTTAAGATTAGTTAGTATCAGTAGAATGAAGTAAGACACTTTCTAGCTTCAGTGTTCTAGCATACTACTCAACATCCTTGTACTCACCTCTCACATATAATTGGGTTTATTGGTGGCCTTTGGAAGTTACGATGAAAACCATGCCTTTTCTGATTGCACAGTAGAGGGACTGGTATGAGCATGGTGATCTGTTTCTGTAGTAATGTAGGATGTCTTAAGCATGTTTTCTGCCATCTAGATTTGGTTCTTATAGTAGCACCTTTATTTTTGACCCTTAAGATTGCTGTGTACTGTTATTTCATATGTCAGGTTTAGGAATGTGTCATTCCAAAGTAGACACCACATCCAAATTCTAGAAGACCAGATGTCTGATTGGATTATCATAAGAGCAAGATGGGGAATCATTGTGGCAAAACTTTCCACAGTAATAAAACATGTAGGGATAAATAAGAATAATATCTTGCTTGTCTCATCTTACTTTGTCAAGTTGGAGGAAGAGAGTAAAGAGCTTGGAAAACTACTTAGTGATCACGTTTGATCCTGATATTTTGGAGTGGGAGGCAAGCCTGAAAGATCAATCAGGAACTACGTAGAGAGTACAAACATAATGTTGAAAACTTTGCACAGCATGTGTAATTGTGGTGTGTCAGGGTGCCAGTATCTGTTTTAGAAACCATATGCTACTAAGCAACTAAAGTAAAATGTTTTTCTAATCTTGGATATTATGTGCAGCTCTGTAGCTAGTTTGGGACATTTCTTAGGAAATAGGATAGACTGAATTGGTAGGATCAGAAAGATCTATAAACTGTTAACAGCTTGCTTGTTTATGGAATAGTTCTTCACACAGTATTTGAGAAAAATATCTGTTACTGTAAAGTACAAGAGTCTTCATGACCTATGTTTGCTTAATAAGTTCCATAAAGTGTCAAGAAACATGTTTGCAGTGGTGTATGTGGTTCGGAGTGGGAGCAAAAGTTTCTGACTGACCCTTTGACTGTTCTCACATTACTCTCTGTAGTCAACCACTAATCCTGGTAAAAGGGAGTATCTTTTCCTCTTCCATGGGATTTAAGAGCTTGGAATGCTCAGTGACAGAATCTATACAATGTGTTGCATGCCAGCAGTGAAAAAAGAGCACTAAAAGGACCTCAATGTACAACCATATGGAACTGTGAAGCTGTAATGCACTGTACTGAAGTAGTGGTATATGTTGTTAGGCAAAATGGCTGAGAACCTGTGAAATTGGTAGTGAGAGTTTGGTTGGAGGCGTGAAGGGAGGCAGAGCTGCCTTAAAAAAAACATGTATGTGCGCACAAGCAGAAATTCCCCCATAGTGAGATTAAAGGGTTAGTTTCCTTGGCCAAAGTTTTGAGAACATTTCTGTTTCATTTTGAATCTGGTGATGCAGTCTGGGTTGCACATCTGCAAGAGATGGAGTACATGGCTTAGTGGTCACCATCCTGTGTCCACAGAGTCTTCTGGAAAATGAGCACTGAAAGACCATAGGCCAGCTCTTGTCAGTTGTGCCAAAATGTGTTTCTAAATATGAAGGAAACTCTAAAGCTGTTTTATGATGACAAAGCAGGTCCTGGGTGAGGCTTGTGAAAGGGCCATGTGACTTCCAGTTTGGTAGCAAAATGTGGTTGGGATTGAGGATGGAAACTCCTAGGGTTTTTTAGTACAAACTAGTGACTTGTTTCTAGGTTTATTAGGTATGTTCTAGAATATAGCATTTCCAGTACTAAAAGCATTCTCATTTTTACCATGTATGAAATGAATCCTAGGCCTTTTTTCATCCCTGCTGTGCAGTACCACAAGTCCTCACCTTCAGTGACCATAGGCAGGATTTCTAACTGGATCCAAGTGTATAAAGTAATATTCTATTGTGCAGATTTTAACTTATAGCTGTTTTGGGGAGTGAAGCTCATTATTTCCCAAACTAGTAGTAGAGAAAAAGATGCTTCCTGTAAATGTACGTTGTGCACCTCTAGAAGAACTAAGTGTAAGACCCTGGTCCCTGCATAGGTAATGCACTTTTTCCCCACTGTAGTAGTGCCCTAATTGATAAATCAAAACACAAGTTAATAAAATCCCAAGTAGTGCTTTATACAGTGGTTGTAGGCAGTTCTAGTATGGATGTGCCTACATTATTTTTTTTTTTTTAATCATGCATCATAACTGGTTCGAGGGGTTGAGTTGGAGCAGAAAACAAAGGAGTAATAAACAGAAAAAGGGCTAGGTTTGCTACAAATTGATATTATTTCAATACCTGGAGTATCAGCCACTGCCTCCAGAGGGTGGATTTCTTCATCTTTGTAGCAGAGTGGCTATATAGTTAGTGTTTCTTACATAGAAACTGTGAAAATACAATTCTGTTTGCTTTTATTCTGTGTAACTGTGGTGGAAGCTCTGTCTTGTGGGTTCTTTGGTATTTTTTACTAAGATGCAATAGAGTAAAAGTCATAGGTAAGGCCTTGGTGAAAAACCTCTTCTTTCTGTGAAACACACTGTAACATTACCTTTAAAGCAGACATACGACTGTCTTCATATTCTGTTCTTACTTATGTACTACTTTGACCAGTCTCCAATATAAAGGAGATTAGCTGGTAACTTTAGGACTGGTTTGAATTGCAGTAATTCACATTATTTCTTCTGTTACTGCCTTGGCAAACTTGCCAAATACCCAAATATCTTTGGAAGCTAACTTCCAGAAAACTAGTAGTAGATGACATTTGTTTGAGAAAATTGGCTGCTGTCACCAAACATCTTGAAAAAAGAAGGAAAGTGACAAGCAAGCATTCCATCAAAGGATCCTTCTATGTGTGTACTTGTGATGGACTCTTTGTTACAGCTTTAAGCCACATTTAATGGCAAAAGCATGTATGCTGAACATTGAGTTTGTTTAGCCAAAATTTGGCTGATGAGGTAGTAAACATAACATTAATGAAAGTCTACATTTTTAATGGTCAACATTAATGAAAGTCTACATTTTTAATGGTCAACATAAAGAACTAAATCTTCTTATGCTACTTGCCTTTACTGTAGTGATTAGTGTGCTGGTTTTGTTTTAACAAGTGCTTTAAAGAATGGAAATGAAGGACGATTTAAAGGCAACACAGGTAAAAATCCAGCAGTTGATAAAAGTTGGTGTGAGACCCACCACGTATCTTGTTGAGCTCTGGAGGTTGCAAGCAAAGATAATTGCTGTCGTGGCTGTGAGTTCATAATAGCTTCACTGTTTAATTTTAATTAACTGCTAGATACTTGTAAAACTTCACAATTCCTTCTGAAATTACTGAGTCCTTCCTGTTGCTTTACCAGTGGTGTAATGGGATGTCTTTCCTCATTTAAAAGGGATCTACTCTGCCATTAGATTATGAAAGCTCTGTCTCTACTTCTGGAGCATCATTGTTTTTTCAGGCTGTGAGGCTCTCTTCTGGAGTCACTTATAATCCAAAAGCTTACACATTATGCTGTGAGACCAGTAGTGCAAGACTGAGGACTGAACTTGCAACTTTACTCTTTCTCAACCCACTATAAATGTTTTATTGCTTTTATTTCTCAGTTGTGCCAGGTGTAGTTTTCTTACTAGTATAATTTCAGTCATAGATGAGCATATTGGTTAATTTTTTTTTTGCTGTGGTTTTGTTATCTGTTACAGTATCGCTGTCCTGCTGTGATTCAGTATTATTTATTTATTCTGAGAGCTAAAAAAAACCCAACCAAAAAAAACCCCAAACAAAAAGCACACCCCCAAACAAGGAAAAAAAAAACCCAAAACAAAAACCACCGCACAAACTCCTCAAAAAACCCCCAACGAACAAACAAAAAGCCAAAAAACTCAAATGAACCTTAACACATGCTGCTTGGATGCTCTGCTTCAGAGATAGAATTTATAAATATAAATTAATCCCTCACTCTCCAGTTAAGAAATAAGGAATTTAGTTGTCCAGATCAGAATTGTTGTTGGTTCCTCTATGTACCAGAAGCTGTTCTAAAGTCTCCCTGGAGTATTCTATTCTCCAGGCTGACCAAGCCCAGCCCTCTGATTCCCTCTCATATTGAAGTTGTAATAGAGACAATGGAAACATTCAACTACAGTACTGATCTGTATGAGAGGGAGGGATTATAGATTATCTCCATGTTTATAATTTTTTCAATTTGAGATTGTGAAGGTTATATGTGTGAAGATTAAGGTCTTCTCTGGAAATGTGAATTGGTGACTATGATGCTATATAGTGGAAATACAAAGCAGCAGAATGCAAGTGAAAATGGTAAATGTCTTTTACTGCAGAGTGAGTTTCTGTAGAGGAAAAAACAAAGCAGCAGTTGGTGGTGGTGGTGGTATTATTATTAATTGCAAGCAACAGCCAGTGAATCCATTCCAAAATAACCCTGAAAACAAACTGGCAGTTGAAAGAAAGAAAGTGTTGGAGAGGGAAAGGGTTGAAACTGCCTTTCTTTTATTGTGGCTAAACCACCTGTAAAGTTTTGTGTCCAGACTTCCAAATGTTTCAGACTAACTCAACTTCTGTGCTGCTTGCTGCCCTAGTGATCTCACTTTATGGAGTGGTAATAAGACTTACTTGACAAAATCTGCATGAAACTCTGAATATTACTCAAAAGGATAGAAGACTTAAGTTCAGGTCTTAAGTAAATTGACTTACAAGTTTCTGATCAGCAGGGTATTGCATTTTAGGGCCCTATTTTGTAGTGATGTAGTAAATACTTCACTATGTTAAATTTTGAGCTAGCATTTTAAATGACTTGCTTTAGGCATGCAGCACAGTAGTTTTCAGTACCTATAATGTAGTAATGTAACTTTCAGTAACTTTGTCTTGCATTTGGATTAATTGTAACATTATTTGGGTAATTTCTAGTAATGAAGTAACACCTCTTGGTGAGAGTTGAGACCTTCTTGCAGTGGAAGAAAGCTGCTGACAGATGTGTTGGGAGCTGAAGAAGGGACTTGTAGGAAGGAATGGGTGCCAGAAGTATTTTGGTGAATTGCTGTAGCCCTGTCTTGAAAAGACATGAAGAAAGTAAGAGGAAATGTAGCCAGTTCAAACAAGGGTCATTCCAAAAGATTATACCTCTAAGCTACAGCATGTTGCTTGAATGGCTTTTTTTAAACTGTTTGCATATATATATTGATCAGTTAAAATATTGCACAGCTGATGATCACTTCAGTGGAAAGTTTTAGAGTATGAAAGTATTCTCCCTTTGAAAACGGGTTTCTTAAGAAATGCCACTAAATCTTTGAGGTAGGCTTGCCCTGTATTTGCCACTTGCAGCTATGGTGAAGTTTTGAAAGGCACTGTGTAACAAGTTTACTCTTCTGATACTCTAGAGAGAAGCACTGAAGTAGAGCTTAAAAAGATACTTTTATTTTTTTCCTTTTTTTTTTTTTTTTAAGGTTGCAGGGAAAACAGTAAGTAGATCTGGTATTTCCATATAAGTTTTTGGCTTTTTCTTAAAAGGAAGGGTGCCTATTGCAGTTGGAAAAAGGTTTCCTGCTAGGCAGTCTTGATTTTTCTAGTAATGTCCATCAAAGTAGAAGAATTCTGTGGGAAAGGCATACTTCTGTTCAGTGGAGGTACCAGAGACATCTGTGCCTGAAAATGTGGTATAATTGCAATATGTATCGTTTATAAATGCACAGCATGGCAAAACTTGGATTACTGGAGTGATTTGTTCAAAATATGAATTGCGTGGGGGAAGGAGGAAGAAAGATAATCTTGATAGCCACTTCAGACTCCTGTGTGTCAGTGACTTTTATTGTTTTGATGGTCTCGAATTTCTCTTCTAGAACTTATTTTTGCATATAGCCAGATAAAAATTGTTGTAAATTATTCAACTTCTGTAGGTCAGACTTGGTGCAATCTTCTAATTCAAAGCAGTTTTTACTTAGTTTTGTAAGCTGAGTCTCTCAGAAAAGGAAAGCTAGTCATGCCACTATCTGTAGTTTCACTAAGTGCACATGGTTTAAATAACATGAAGTAGGGGGCTTTCTACCACTTTATGTGACAGAAATGATGGTAGAATGCTTCTGGAAGATACTGAGTCTCAATTCAGTTGTCTCTGTGTTGATCATGTAATCCACCTATTTAGCATCTAGTACCTGACATTCTATATAGAATAATAGAATGGTTTGGGTTGGAAAGGACTTCAAGATCATCCAGTTTCAATCCCCAGCCATGGGCAGGGGCAACCTCCCATTAATTCACTCAAGCGACCTGGCCTTGAATACTGCCAGCATTTACAACAAGGACAGCCTTTTCCAGTACCTCTATATCTATCCTTATATCTAACCTAAATATCCCCTGTTCAAGTTTGAACCTGTTGACCCTTGTCCTATCACTACAGCGCCTGATGAAGAGTCCCTGTCAGCATCCTTGTAGGCCCTCTTCAGATACTGGAAGGCTGCTGTGAGGTCTCCACACAGCTTCTTTTTTCCAGGCTAAACAGCCCCAACTTTCTCAGCCTGTTTTCACACAGGAGGTGCTCCAGCCCTCTTACCCTGTGGGTCTCCTCTGGACTTACTCCTTTTTACGTTCTTATGTTGAGAACTGCACACAATACTCCAGGTGGGGTCTCACAAGATGAGGGATAGGATCACTCCTTTGACCTGCTGGTAATATTCCTTTTGATGCAGCCCAGTATATGGTTGACTTTCTGGGCTGTGAGCACACACTGGAGCCGGCTCATGTTCAGTTTCTCATTGACCAACATCCCCAAGTCATTCACTGCAGGGCTGCTCTGAATCACTTCTCTGCTCAACTTGTAGCTGTGCCTGGTATTTCCCTGACCTAGGGGCAGGACCTTGCACTTTGCTTTGTTGAACATCTTGAGGTTTGCGTTGGCCCTCAAGCATGTCAGGGTCCCTCTGGATGGGCGTATCAACTGCACCAAACAGTTGGATGTCATTGGCAGACTTGCTGAGGGTGCGCACAATCCCTCTGTGTTGCTGGCAAAGATGTTGAACAGGATCAGCCCCCACACCAGCCCCTGAGGGACACCACTCGTTATTGGTCTAGAGACGGACATTGAATAGTTGACCACAACTCTCTGGTGTGGCCACCCAGCCACTTCTTTATCCAGCAAGTGATCCATCCATCAGATCTATGCCTCTCCAATTTAGAGACAAGGCTGTTGTGTGGGACACTGTCTTGTGTGGGACTTGTGAAAAGTCCAGCTAGACTAAGTCAGTTGCTCTGCCTCTATCCATCAGTTCTGTAGTCCCAATCTAAAAGACTACCAAACGGGTCTGGCAGGATTTGCCCTTAGTGAAGCCATGTTGTCTGTTGCCAATTGCCTCATTGCTTTTCATGTGACTTAGCATGGCTTCCAGGAGAATCTGCTCCATGATTTTGCCAGGCACAGAGGTGAGACCGACTGGTCTGTGGGGATATATTTCCCTTTTTTTTCAGTCATCAAGAACTGACTACCGTGACTTCTCAAATATGATGGACAGTGGATTAGCAACTTCATTTAAGGATTGCCCAGAGGTCCTGAGGGAACTATCAGTGATCTCAAACCTGATCTTCTCCTAGAGTGGGCTTAAGGGCTTCATTTGCCCAGTGCCTGCATATGTCTTTTGTGACTTGAGCAGTGTGGTCAGAGCACTTGCCATTGAAGACTGAGGCAAAGAATTCACTGAGAAACTCAGTCTTCTCCAAATCCAAGGTAGCCAGGTCTCCTGTTTCCTTTTAGGGAGGGCCCACATTATTACTAGTCTTTCTTTGGCAGCAACATTCCTATAAAAGACTGTCTGACCTATTATCCTTGACATCTGTGTCCAGACTCAATTCTAACTGGCCTTTAGCTTTCCTGAACTGATCCCTAGCTTCTTGGACAGTACCCTTCTTGGAGCTCTACTTTTGAACATAGGTGTGCATTTGAAACGCAGAAGTGATAACCAAGGAGACTTGAGTAAAGCAAACTTAAGTCCAGTAAACTCCCTTACTTTTTCTGCTCTAGTCAGGCACTTGACTCACAAGGGATTGGCAAGTCTACCAGACATAGAGACCTAAAGGTTTGCAGAGGAGAAACATGATCTTTGAAAACAGTATGGTTAATATATTACATTGCCTTTAGGTTCCTGGTCACTAAAATAGCATTAAAATGTTGTGTTTAGTGTTTGTGTACAAAAGCTTGGAGTCCTTCTGCTTTTGTGAAAAAAATGCAAATGTATGTGTGTTGGTTTTGTTCCAGAACTGTTGGAGCTCATAACCTGATATTTCAAGTCAGAAAAAAAAATAATTCTTCTGTTCGGCAGGATACTTGAAATGCTTTTTTAAGGTGTATGGATTGGTGTGGTTTTGTTTTTAGTTTGGTTTTGTTTGTTTGCTTGTTTTGGTGGTGGTGCTTTCTTTTTTTGGTTTTTTTTTTTTGTTGTTGTGTTTTTTTTTTTTTGGTTGTTGTTTGGCTGCGTTTCTTTTGTGTGGTTTTTTTCTTTGGTTGGTTTTTTAAGCTGAAGATACATTTGTGACAAACTCTGATAGCAGAGCTTTTTTCCCAAATGCTAGGTAGACATGGACATGAATTAACGAATGTGATAAAATCTTTGCTAGCCGCCTTAGTTGCTGGTACTTTTTTTTTTTTAATGACCAATATTACCCCTGTTCTCAAAAGAAATAAACATCTTGCTTGAAACCTACATTGAAGAACAAAATCAAAAAGTCCTGTGTAACTGGTGGAAAAGGAAGGTGAATTTTTGTGTTAGAAATTCTTCTTCCAGCTGCTAGAAACAGCTACATCAGACAAAAGCATCAGATGCTTTTTCTTGCCTATTTGGTGTTGACCAAAGCATAGGCACTCTGAAACCAGTTATGGATATCTAATTAAGCTCTTTAATGGTACTTTGCTTTACGTTGGAAGAATTAAAACTATAGAAAGAAGTGGTCTTCATGACTGAATGCGGTTCCTTTATAAGTTCATACGTGGGCTGTATTGTTTCTTTCCAAGTCAAGCTGTTTTCAGATTGAAACTGGCTGACTTGTTTATACAGGCTTATGCCAAAATAACTGGCATTCTTAATGTTTGTGTGTGGTTTTTTTCTGTGCATTTTTTAGTAGATTCGGTCTTAATATAAGAAGAATAGTTTTAAGGAAATAAAAGACTGCTGCAAAAAACTAGTAATAATGTCTTTTCTAGCTCTGAAGGTGTTATTTCATAAGCAGTTGCTAATTGTTTATTAAAAAAGAATCTGGGTTTGTGTTAGGTTCCACAGTCAAGCACAGATTTTAAAGGCAGTTTATTTCAATGAGGCAATGAAGCTTCTTCGTTTGTCTCCCAAAAATAAAGGGGGAAGTTTAATTCAAGTTGGTTTAAAAATAAGTATTAAACAGTATCAAATTATAATTTTTTTTTTTTTTTTGTTGTAGGAAGAAATCTACTTCATCTAATTCACTCCTAATTCAGTCCTGCTAATCTGCTAATACTGTAGACTGAAAAATTTTTTGCTGTTGCCAGAATCCCCTGTAATGGGCAAGGAGCCTGAAAGAATACAAATCATTGTTTTTTAACTTTAAAAAAAAAAAAAATTGTGTTTTACAGGTAAGAAACTATTACACTTCACCTACAGCAGTAGATTTAGCTTCTGCATCTAAAGTGGTTCCTGAGTGCTTTAAGTTTTCCTTGTTCCTGATGTCCACTAAAGGCTTACATACCTGACTTCTGTAGGTTCACATTTACAACCTTCTAAGCTGCTCTTCCTTCTGCAGTTCAGACTTTGTGCCCATTCCTTCCCCCTCCTTGCAGCTTTTCTTGGATTGCTTTCTAGATGGCTGTTTCTAACTTTGTCTTTAACCTACCCTGCTGTTACATTCTTTCTCAGCTCTGCTTTGGTCTTACAATGGGAATCAAGGGTCATTAGACACACTGCTGTGGTTATTCCGCTTGTTTTACAGAGAATATGTTTTAAAGTGTTTTGCTTTTGTGCCAGGAGGTGTAATTGCTGCCCACTTTCTCATTCTTTGGGAGAATTTCAAAGCAAATATGTTCATGAACTGACATACATTAGGTATGAATGCTGTTCAGCACTATAGATTATAATATTGAAGTGTGGTAATGCTGTCTTTTGCAACTGAATTTCTGGTACTAAACTGCATGCTTCAGTGTCAAATTGTCCTCTGAATAGCTATGCACTGTTTGGCTTGCTTTTTATATTATGGAACTGTCTTCTGTAAGTACATAGATATATTAATTTTGAATATAGTTGGGAGATTACAAATAAGAATATAACTGAATTTTGTGACCAGTGAATGTTTTAAATGTGTAAATATTCAGCTGTTGAAGTGGAGTTACTAGAAAATAATTCATCCTTTTTATTTGGGCTGGGGAGATCAGTGTCTAATTTGTAGCTATTTCAGGTAATGAAGATCTAATTTATTAACACACCATGGATTGTGATAGAGTATAAGAATTGAGAGGGATAAACTTCTACTTGGTATAAAATTGCTCTTGTAACTTCATGGCAGACTGTAGATTTCAGCTGATTTTTGTGCTTTTGCTGGACAATTATGACCTCTTGAGTTTTTGAGAGATTGGTGTCTTTAAATAAACATTAACTAGTTTGGACTTGTTCATGTACTTCAGCATGCCAGAGCTATTGATTATTGGGATGTACAGTCATAATAGGCATATGTGTATATGCACATGATGGCTATTATCTATGTATTATGTAAAAATCTATATATAGTTCTGGTCTAGATAGAAGTGCAGCCAGTATGCATAAATAAGGAAGGCTACTGCGATAAGTAATGGTGAAAATGATATCATTTCTGACTCAAGTCTTAACTGTTCTGCTGCCATAGCAGGCTCCCTTTTCCCTTGTCTGATATTTGCCTCCTCATTAGGAGGAAGAGACAGCTGTTAAAAGAGGATGTTATGAAAATTACTGTGTCTTTATGCAGTTTTCTGACTTGTTTCTCTTCCAGTCAAACAAGGACTACCACGTGATGTCTTTTGCTTGCTTTTCACTTGAGTATGTAGTTGCCCTCTGAAGGTATAGTGGTTGTATGTGCTGTAAATGAGTACAGTGTCTGGAAGGAATTGTATCTGTAGTACAAGTTTAAATTGTCCAATAATCAATGAATGTGAGAAAGTGTTTCTCATGTATTCTGAAATGTTTTTTGGTTACCCAGGAATTCTTGATGGTATTTGGGAGAAGGTGTGGTCTTTTGTTTGGCTTTTTGGTTTTGTTGTTTTTGGGGGGGCGGGGGGGGAGGGCGGGTGTTGGTTGTTGTTTGGGGTTTTTTTGGTATAAGTGAAACTTTACCTGCAGATTGTTCAAAACACTGAAATGTTGATAGCTTACGTGCAAAGAATGCTCCCCCACAATTCCTGAATGTTACAACTCAATGGTGAGGTCTTACTAAGATGATTATAGAATCATAAAATGGTTTGTGTTGTAAGGGACTTTTGAAGCTCATCTAGTCCAGCCGCCCTTCAGAAGGCATGTTGGATGGAAAACAGAAGGGCTCGCATGACCTGTGGCAATCAATGAAATAATTGTTAATGCTAAGAAGTGGAATGGATAAGCCTTCAGGGCAGCCAGGCATGGAGGCTGGGCCTCCATGGTACAGAGTACCATGTACCTCCACAGGTACAGGGTCTGTGCTGATTGGTGGGTGCTGGCTGGGTACTCCTGTGATGCTGTGCTTATGGTGTTAATGAAAAGAGCCCTGGTGTGATGCAGTGTTGCCAGAGGAGACATGCTGGAGGTAGATCCATTTCCGTGTTTCTGCTTCGTCTTTGGGTGGATCCACCTCCATGGGCTACACACCATCAGCTGCATGAGCAATGGCCATTGCTACCATGGTGTACTCCGTCTGATGCTTCCTTCTCTTTGTCTGTGTCTCCTGCAACTACCCATCTGCCTTCCCCATGCAAAAGTGGGCAGCCACTCACCTTGCTGCTTTGGGAACTTTTTGTTCCAATCATCCTTGAATCTGAGGGCCTTGAAGTTCAGCAGACTGGACTAGCTGTCAGGGCCTATGTATTTATAGGGCCTGGAACAAAAGGCAATGAGGTAGCTTGTGACGTCTGTGGGCCACTGTGGTGGCAATGTGTGTGAACAAATATGACTGTTCTGGGAGTTGAGGGGAGTGGCAGTGGTCTGAAAGATGCCCTCATGGGAGGAGGAGGAGGTTCAGGTGGGCTGAGGGCCCCTTTTCTGAGGATTGCTCCCCTTTGCCATCTTGCTGCTCCTTGGGCACAGGGACTGTCCTCTGCCTCCCCTCTTGGTGGCCTAAGGACAGGCAGTTGCAGGCAGCAGGCTTATAGTGGGTGATGCTCTGGCTGAGTGAAATATAGTTTGAAAAGTAGCCACTCAAGTGTCTTCTCTTTCCATTCGGGTGACTGGTAATTCTGTTTATCTCTAAAATTTTTTGAGACATGCACTTGTGCTTAGCTTTGAACAGATGGTCTGCTTCCAGTGTAAGCATAAGCACTTTATAAATGATTATGATGCCTAATTACTGTCTGTTGCTTGGAGAAAGCAGGGGGAAAAAAACCAGAACTGGAAGCTAATTAAATGTACCTCAAGGCTAACTGGTTGAGGTTATATGAAGCTGAAGCTGGCAGAAGGGCATGCGTAGCATTTTAAAGAAATTTAACACATTTAAAGGTCTTAAAAAGATGGGTAAATTCTTTTAATGATAAAAACGTAATAATTTATCTTCATTATTTTGTCCTTTCCCAAACCTGCCTGCCTCTCTGGTTTTTAGAATGCAGTAGATTTTTTGCATCAGAAATGCTTTTATCATTAGAAATACAAGACTTTCTTGAAAGCCTGTAGTGGCACCAAGGACTTTCTTGCTAGTTGCTTTCCTTGCATCCAACTATTATGTTGTGTTTTGTTAGTTACTACACAGGCGTTGTAAATCCCTGTTTTGCTGAAGTAGGCTGAATAATTTAGGATGTATTTTAGTCATGGGAATGTTTGCTGTTGTAAAAGTAACTGGTTTTTATCTGTGCATTTGAACCCTCTAGTAAGAAAATAGGGTGCTACATGAAATAAATTGACAGTTACATTAGTTTTTTTATAACAGTCCTTGTTGTAACTGTCTATGTAGTATTTCTCAGATTTTGGTATATTGCAGAATCTTCAGCTTGACACTGATACGCTTTTTCTTTTAGAAGTTTCTCTTGCTTGAAACTAGGTATTGCTGTAAAATCTATGAAGTTCCTACTGGAAGCTCTATATGCTTTTAACATCCAGTTGTTAGGTAAAACCAGCCTTCATCTGACTAGCAGAGGTCTCTCGGTTTTCTTTCTGCAGTGGTCTAGATCCCTGCTTGTAGCTACCAATACCCGCCTGTTACATAGAGGTATGAGGCACCAAGTTGTAAGTAACTCCATGCAGAGTGTTTCTTGTGTTTGTTTTACCTGAGGATGATGCTTAAAAGTTAAATGAGCAGCTAACTTTTAATAGCTTTCTTATTTGCTTAAGGGACTTCTGGATGCTTTAAAGTAATGAGTCTGTTTTGTAAAAAGTTCAATATAGGAAACATTGTCCACAATACTTGTCTGACTGGATTTCATATCTTCATCCTGTAGCTTGAAAGCAGAAATATCTGTGTTCAAGGAAAGATGTTTGATAGCTGTGTCGACTGGAAGGTACTGAAACTTACTGAGAGAGTTGTTACCAGCTTGTTTTTATGGAGATGCCAGTTAAGCCTTCGGCCTTCAGAAAGAGCCACAGACTTAATTACTGTTAAACAAAATACTGTGTGGTTTTCTTAAGTTGTACTAGGCAGAAGGCTTCATATTTTTTCTGGTCTGAAAGAATTGCTTCTAAGCTTAATTTCTTCCCTTTAGTAAACAATTCAAGTGAGAATTTCAGTTACCTCTATCTCAGAGCAGCTGACAGGCTTTCTGCATTTTGGTGGGGTGCTTTCTTCTTTTCAGATTTAAGTCAGGTGTTTACCATGTGGAATGTTATTTCAGCATTTGCTCAAAGAAGAATCCGTGAACAGTATTAACCAGGGAAACAAAGCAGTATTTTTCTGAATGCTAGGTGTTCCTTAAGATCTTGAATTGACATAACTTGTACATCAGCAAGTACATTGAACATTCAGAAGTGTTGTTTCCATGAACTGGAAGTCTGTCAGTCTTGGTATCTGAAAATTTTCAGAGATTGTGGAAAGCTAACTCAAGTTACAAAAGACAAGTATCTGCAGCACCTTTACTGTCTTTTTCTTTCTACACTGGAGAGTTTTTGGAATTATCCTGGATTACTTTTCTTCTAGAAGTATCTAATCTTGAGCGTGTCTAATATTTAGCAGTCTCTTACATCTTTAATTGAATCCAAATGTGATTTTTCTGCTCATATTAGTAGTAGTGGTAGTGGAGTTGAACATTGGCAGTACCACAACCCAGCTGATTTCTGGAGTTTATCTCTGCAGATAGTGAAATTTAGGAGGAGCACCCCTGATTCGTGGACATCAGGCATAATTGTGACTATGTTAATAGGACTGAAATTTGAAAAACATGAAGATAATTAAGAATTTCAGAATTGGTAGGTTTGGGGAGGGAGGGTAGAAAAGTAGGCTGTGGGAAGAATAACGACTTTGTTTTTTGAATTTCCATTCAGAACTATGTTAGACCGATTCTAGATTATCGCCAGTGATAACGCCTAAGAAAATTCTCTTTTCTCCAGGGTTCCTGGACTTCCTCTTTGGCGCGTTTTATGTTGTTTATCTTTCCTTATTTCAAAGGACCTGGGCTCCTGTTGAAAAGTGACGGAATAATCTCTGGCCGGCACCTGCCATGTTGAGGGAGCACCCCTAAAAGAGCTTGCCTGCGAGACAGTTTGTGAAATAACGCAGTAACATGTTCGCAGTAGTATGCCTCCTTTTTTTTTTTTTTTCTGTTTTCCATTGTTGAATTTCTCTTGAAATAAGTAACTGAGAAATACATAGACACTACTGAAATGAGCTTTATTCACTGCAGAGGGATTTGCACCTGGAATAAGCATTGATGGTTGTTACTTGCAAAGATGTTGCTTTTGTTAATTGTGGCAAGGGGAATGATTTGATATACTTTCTAGAGGTTTAAAAAAGTCAAACCAAACAAAACTTATCCCATGGCTAATAATGCACTAATTTCACTTGCTTACAGTAAATCTGTGTAGGCTGAATACCCACCCACAAGCTAGTATGTTTAACAACTTTGTATAATTTGATTTAAGCTAATTAATGAGATCAGATGTTTTGAACCCTACTTGTAAATTTACTAATTCTCTTACTAGAAAATAATTTTTCTGATTTTTAACCACTGAATCCTTGCATGAGATCTTAGATGATTATAAGTACCCATACTGCAATTGAAATTAGCTGTACCTTTTTCTGGTTTGTTTGACTCCTGTATCTTTAAACAGAAAGCTATGTAATCTAGGGGCAGTTATGCATACTTATGCCTTCTGACAAAAGGCTAAGCAAAACAAGATGGCATTAAGTGATCAGTGTGTAATGGTTAAAGCAGCAGTGAAAATCCTGAAAGCAATTAAAACTTCTCTATAGTGAATATACCAGGCTTTTCAGTGTTTAGGCCAAATATTGGCAGTCTTGCTGCTGAAGATAATCATAAGGGGTTTGCTGAATGCTTGGACTTTTTATCTGTTTTCTAAACTGCCCAAGTACTAAATTTGACACTTCACTGTTCTAAATAGCTTTAGTGTGGATGCTGAATCCACTTTTAACTTGGAAATAAATGCTTAAAGCTGTCTTTATCTTAGTTTGCATAAGAATTAGATAGTTTGTTGGGTTTGTTGTTTGTTTTTTTGGGGGGGGGTGTGAGTAGGTTTTTATAAGAATGTACAGCAAAAGCATTTAAGCTTGCTGCCTCTTACCCCCTGCAGCTTACAGATATGTTCTTGCTAAAATACTATTCATCTGTGTTCTTTGCAGTAACCACATGTCCTCACAGCTGATGTGGCTAATGCACAGCAGTAACTAATGTATTGAATTGGAAGGCAGTTACTAAAGAACAAAGGGAATGTTTCCTTATGAGTGCTGCTTAAAAACCAATTACTGCTTCCAGTTGTAAGGAAATTAAAGACAAGTTTGTTGCTGCACTCTAGTATCTGTAGTATCTTTTAGTCCACGTTCTGCATTCATGTAAGACCAGCTGATATTGTGTCAGAGGTTAAATGTCATATCCAAGACCTGTTTTGGAGAGGAGGGGGTGGAGCGAATGCTTGTATTCAGCTTAATGTGAAGTGAAAGCGGCTCTATCATAGACTGAAATGTTATTTCCTGATAGCACGGTTGTCTCATTAGCAACTGCTTGCGAAGTGTCTTAGAGCAACAGAATTAACATATGCCAAAGCATTTTATAAGGAAAGGTGAAGTTGCTCATCATTACCCATTTCTCTTACGGTCTTTTGCAATGTTTGTGTTTGAGGCCACTGCCCTTTCACATGTTTGCATAAGATATTTTATTGTCCCATGTTATTCCTCCTGTGTCAAGTTTGTGGAGGGAGGTGCAGTCAGTGAGTAGGTCCTGCGTTGAAATTAGCTCCAGCACTTTGATGTG
Organism: Lathamus discolor; assembly: GCF_037157495.1. Taxonomy (NCBI): domain Eukaryota; kingdom Metazoa; phylum Chordata; class Aves; order Psittaciformes; family Psittacidae; genus Lathamus; species Lathamus discolor. Next base: position 61,149,552 of record NC_088889.1, on the reverse strand, counting down.
TACTTCCAGCAAGTTTAAAATGTGTTGTAATTCCTTCACCTTCATAGGTGTGCCCTTCAGTGGTAGGGGTAGTACTCAAGTGCATTTATGCAGTGCTCGTTTTATCTTTCCCAGCTCTGTTAATTGCTGAGCACGTGGTTCTGAACCTGAAACCTGGTCCATAGATGAAAAACAGAGTTACCCTTATTTCTTTAATGCAGAGTAGCATGTTCCTTTCATATAAGTAAAACCCTGGAGCTGTCTGGCTTTATGTTTGGATGTTAGAATATTGGCTGTTGCTGAAGGTACAAAAATTACTACAGAGTATTCAGTCATCTTTAATCAAGCCTGATTTTGTAACTTTTGATTGTCAGCATCTACTGTCGCGTCTCCTTTGACTTCTAAAAGTTTCTATGCATGCAGGTACCTTTGGGGTTAGAAGCTATAAAATACTAGTATGAAGTGTTACCTACAAATACTGCTTAAATAGATTTGTGAACTTAATGCTTTGTATATATTCTTCTTATCCAGACCAGCATGTTTTGGAAATTTGACCTCCATTCGTCATCCCACATAGATACACTTCTAGAGAGAGAAGATGTAACACTGAAGGAATTGATGGATGAAGAGGATGTTCTGCAAGAGTGCAAGGCTCAGAATCGCAAACTTATAGATTTTCTGCTGAAGTTAGAATGTTTGGAAGACTTAGTTTCATTTATTATCGAAGAGCCACCTCAAGACATGGATGAACAAATTCGATATAAGTAGGAAAACTTTTGGGATAGGGGAGATTTGGGAAGGTGGAAAGAGGGGTATATTACTCTGGTTAACTTGATAGTGTGTTTTGCATTTGTACTTGCTAGTACGATACCATTATCTTTAGAGCAAGTTTATTTTTTTCAGGAGGTTATGTAGAACTTAAAAATCAGTCTACTATTTGCATTTTTTTCAAATGGAAGCCTCTTATCCACAAATGCATCCAAAACCAATTGCTGTCCAAAGGAGGTTTAAAGAAAAAAATTTAAAAATATAACTATCAGAGCTGTTATGAAGAATCTTGTAGTTGTGATGATTAAGGAAACAATTGAATGAAAACCCCTGTTTGATAGTGTAGTTAAGTGCTTGGCTTTGTTTTATTGATGATTGGGAAGATGTTTTGAAGATGCTTATGGAAGAGTGATTACTAATGTTTTCCTTTGCAGAGGAATTGTAGGAATTCCTTTGTAGGAATTAATTAGCTATGGCCATGACTTCAGCTAACTTGCTCAGAAGGTTCAAGCTTGAAAGGCAACCTAGCAGTTTGTATGAAAGAATTTATACTGGTTTAGGACTATTTTAGAGTTGCCTATGCAGACAGTAGCTTTTTTTCTTAAAACAGTATGGGAGAAAAATAAGAATAATAAGCTACACTGTTAGTTGTAGCACTTTGCCATTTTTGGTAAACCAAGCTTCCTCTAAGGTTTTCTAGTAGCATTTGAAACTTCTTTCATTTAAAAACCTTAGGCTGTCAGTCAAAATTGTCTTTAGTCTGAGTAGGTGATAGTACATCAAATGCAGGAAATTACTGGTCTTGATGGCCTCTTAGTTGAATTACTCAACGTTCTGAACTCTACTTTTGCTTTGGTGTCGTGAAGCAGTACTAGCTAGTTTTGCAGGTTTTGTCAGACTGGCTAGTTTACTGAGCTTCTACGTAACTGCAATATGTATATATATTTTAATATCCTGAAACTATTCCTTTTGGCCATTTTAGTATAATCCCTGTTATATCAGAGAGAGGCAAACACACTGGTTTTTCCCCAGTATTAGTCCAGTACTTCAGTCTGCTTAACTCCTTGGTAATTAAGTTTTTCCTATCAAAAAAAGAGGTTGCTTCTGCAAGCAGAAGACTTGAGCAGATGGGCTTAATGATAGAACAGAAGACTTTAATAGTAGATCTTAGGATAAAAGCTTGCCCTTTCCTTTCCCCACTTCCCTAGTGTTGTCATGTTGCTACTGAAGATCAGAGTAGTCCATTTCTTAAATGAAAGAGTAGTTTGTATGCTGAATGTACAGTTATGTTACAGTGCAGTAGTTTGCTGCTTTAATTAGTGCAGACCAACCCTGCTTGAAAACTTGGTCAGAAGCTTTACCAGATCCTGAATTCAGAGCTGGGAGTGTGGCAACTTTGAAGTATGACTAACAGTATGATTTTTTTTTTTTTTTTTATTTCCCCCTCCCCCCAGATATCCAAACATATCGTGTGAGCTGCTTACATCAGATGTCTCACAGATCAATGATAGGCTGGGAGAAGAGGAATCCTTACTTATGAAACTGTACAGCTTCCTCCTGAATGAATCTCCTCTAAACCCTTTACTGGCCAGTTTCTTCAGCAAGGTGCTAAGTATTCTAATAAGCAGAAAACCAGAAGAGGTAAATATTTGCAACCTCTCCAATTTAACGAGTGCTCTAATAAAGTTGTATTTGGCAGTGCTGCTTAAAGACTACCTGTTTGAGGATAGCAGCGAAGTCAAAAGAGGGCATTCAATTCTATACTAGCTGAAGATGCTAACCATTTTTAATGGTATGCACAGGATTAAAAAAATGTATTTTGATAAGTATGATGTATTTGATTTGCATTTGCCTGAGCTATGTGTGCAATCAGTGTAAGAGTGCTTACCTTTTGACTTAGCTTAGCTCAATATTTTATACGATGATACTTGTATTAATTGTTAAAGGTGAAGGTAAGTGATTTGAATTGGTAGGAGTGCATCCAACTTGGTGTGAAGAGTTGGTCTAGAACAAATTAAGAGATGTTTGGAGTCCTTGTTCATAAATGTTGTTGCACTGTTCATGTGGTCCAGTACTGCAAACAGCTGCAATGACAGGCTGTCTGACCTCAGGAAGTTAAGTTTGTGACTGTTCTGTAATATAGCAAGCTCTGTATTTCTTTGCATTATGTTAAGGTCTTGCTGTCTCAAGCTTTGCTCTCTAAGCAGGCATGAGAGTCATTTGTACCAAAAAGGAGAGCTGACAGTGCATTGGATTATAAGTAGCTTATGGTCAGCCAGTTAGCCTTGAGAGGAGGCCCAAGACGCACTGCACACTGGATGGTTCTGTCCTGTGCCACTTTTGCTACTTTTATGCATTTGTATTAGTTAATGTTTGCCTTGTACTGCAAGCTTTAAGTAGCAAAAGTGTCTTAAGAACTTATTTATTTTCTCCATTTGCTAGGAGAGAGAAGCTAAATCTGTTTGGTGTAATTTACCATGTGAAATACAGATAAGTAAATACAAGCTTAATTCTTTTTAATTTCTAGATTGTGGATTTTTTAAAGAAGAAACATGATTTTGTAGACCTCATTATTAAGCACATAGGGACCTCTGCTATCATGGACTTGCTGCTCAGGCTACTGACTTGCATAGAACCTCCACAGCCTCGGCAAGAAGTGTTAAATGTAAGTCAAGTGTCTCAAAAGATTTTCATCTGACGTTTGTGAACTGTAAAATGGCTTATATTTTGCTGGCTTTACCAAGTTTAGCTCTTCAGTGTGCTGAAGTTCAGTGTGTGGTTTTGGTTTGGTTTTGTGGGGTTTTGGGCTGCCTTTGTTTGCTTGGTTTTTTTGTGGCGCTGCTAGTACTTTTCCAGCACAGCCCACTGTGCTGTTGGAGATGACTTAGAACCTGAGAGGCTGATCTGTTCCCCTGGGTTTTAATATCTAACTTGCACTGCCAGATGCAGTTTTAAAAAAGTTTTGGACTTTAGTGAACATCTTTTTATATTTTTTGCCGTTTATTTAAAAATAAGGCTTTATTTGTTATAATTGCTCAGAAACACTGACTTTTACCTTTTATTTCTAAAATATTGTTAGTCCTTGTTTAGTAATATTGACAGTAGGACTTATTGCAGTTGTCAAATGACTACTTTTAAATATTGTTAATTCATTCACATGGATAAAATTCTTACTAAGATTCACAAACACTTTTACAGTGGCTGAATGAGGAGCGAATCATCCAGCGGCTTGTGGAAATTGTACATCCATCTCAAGATGAAGATGTAAGTATTGGTCTGAGGCTCTTCTGAGTCTTGTCTGTTCAGCAAGTTGCTGTACAACATAGTACTAGAATTTTCTGGGTTTACTGTTTTCTGCCCTTCTTTTCAGTAAGCTGCGGCCCCCCCTTCCCCCTTTTTGGTCCCACTTCAGTCCACGTCAAAGCCTTATATGTATTCTATGTTTTGCCACCTTAATATGCAAAATATTCTTGCCTCATGCCTCAAGTTTGTTTTGTCTTGTTAAGGTTTTGTTACAGTATAAAGCTATTGTCTGAATGTTTACTGTGTAGGAGAGATTTGTCTGAGGTGAAACTTCCACCTTTTTTAGTTGAAGAGTTACAGTCCAGCTTGTTGTTACTCTTACAGTGAAAAGCTTTATTTTTCTGTTCCAGAGGCATTCAAATGCATCACAGTCACTCTGTGAAATTATTCGTTTAAGCAGAGACCAGATGTTACAAGTACAGAACAGTTCAGAACCGGATCCACTGCTTGCAAGCCTAGAGAAGTAAGTTGGCTTGCTCCATTCCTGATTGTACTTTCAGTTCATAAAAAGGTTTTTAATTTCTGACCTTGAAAACCATTAGAAATGACAAGCTCCACTCTTCAGGTGAATTTTCTTGACTGTCATCTGTGTAGTGCAAAATAATTCAGCAAGTAAGCAGAGCCCACCTGGAGGACTTCTTGGGGTGAGATGTGTCTCATTAAATTTGCCATAGTTAGTGGGACCAAACATGTGGGGGTCAGCTTGATACTTTGCAGAGTATACATGGGAGACTTTTGCCTTGATCTGTTACTTGTTGTAACTTAATCCAAGCGTGTGTTTCTGACAGAGAAGATTCTTCTGTATTCCCTTCTTCCTTTTGCTGGTTATAGGTTTAGGTTTGTGAGGCTGTTGTAGGAAGCTGAATCAGGTTTTTTGGTCTGACTGAATAGTTCCTTTTTGTAGTGTTGTTTCTCAGTAGATCCTGTGGAAGGATCTAAACCTAGATCAAAGGAAGGAATAGGAAAATATGATCAGTACAGTGAGGATGGGAGTGATTGTCCTAGTGGTACTTGCTAGCTTGAAATAGGTACTGGTTTTCACTGTATTATTCCTTTATTAATTTTACATGCGCAACTGGTAGCTACAGCTGTATTTGGAGGTAGTGTTTTATCTGATGTCAATACTTTTCTTTTCAGGCAAGAAATCATAGAGCAGCTACTATCTAATATTTTTCATAAAGAAAAAAATGAATCTGCAATAGTCAGTGCAATCCAAATACTATTGACCTTACTTGAGACAAGACGACAGACGTAAGTGTTCTTTTTTCACTCAAATTATGCTTGCATAATGTAGCTACTGTTCAACAATAGTGTCTTCACATACTTATGACTGAATCATTTTTGTGGCCTGTTGTAACTGAAGAGGTAAAAGAGTAAACCAAGTGATTGCAGTTGGTGTTATTACACTTTCACCAAATGATTGGTCTTTCTGCTTTTTTTTCTAGAAGCTAGTTTGTACCACTTGATGGCTCAGGCTAATTACATTACTCTCTTCCTTGTATCCAGAAGGAATTTGATGAAAATATGTACAGTAAAGTGAGGGGGTATTGACTTTTAAAAAGGTTATTTCTAATTTTATTACATCCTAATGTTGGAAACTGCTGAACTGCTCTCCTTTGTGGTACATTCAACTTGTTTATGTACCACTATATCATAGATAGATACACTGATATATGGATAGATGAGTGAAACTGCCTCAAAAGAGGAAATAGAACAACTGTAATGTACTATCTCAAAACCATACTGGAGATTTCAAGCACAATAAACCTAAAAATACTAGGGCTAGTGTTTGGAAAAATCTTGCTCAGCTGTTACTTGACACTTTGTGTTTGTAACCCTATGTTTTTACATGCTTCATTATTTTCACATGCCTTCAGAATTGTGACACACTCAAAATAATACTTTAAAGATGTTTTACAACTAGTTTTGATATTAATTATCTGATTTTAATTGTCTGTGTTTTAGATTTGAAGGCCATATAGAGATCTGTCCTCCTGGCATGAGCAACTCAAAATATTCGGTCAATAAAAGTGTTTTAGAAGCCATAAAAGCACGACTTTCATCCTTCCATGAACTCCTACTTGAGCCTCCAAAAGTAAGTGAAACCTTGTGTTACCAAATTAGTTGAGACAAGACACTCACTGTGTGACTGTGTTTCAGGCAGGTGATAATAACAAAAACAAACCCAGTTTGACAGATTTTGGGCAAGTGCCCAGGTTTCTTTCTAGCCTCTTGAGAGCTTTGCTGTTCATTATTCTTGTCCCTGAGCCAATGTGTTCTGCTAATTGATACGCTTTTCCAGTTTAAACTTTAATTGGCAGAATAGCCTTGAAGCAACTACTTTTTTCAGAAAGCAATGAAAAGAGATTCGCCATATATGCTTAAGGTGGGTCCTGCTTTCTGCTTGGAAACCTGATCTGAATAAGAAATGCAGACTGTGGATGCAGCAGTTGTTGGGAACATTGGCATTGCCCAGATGGGGCCTGCACAATTCCCCTAGGCTTGCCTGCAACTCGAGTAGACTAGCTCCACAGCACATACCCTGCACTCTCTAAGCATGTGAAATTAAGGCAACTCACCTGTCATGCTGTTGCAAAAAAATAAATACAAAATGCATAAATAGGGGGTTTACCTATGGTCCATTGTCACTGCAGAATTTCAGCTAAAGCACAGCACCCTAAACTGCATTGCACAGTCCATAAGGGAAAAGGACGTGTATGCCAAAGTGAAAATAACGACCAGAGGTGTATAAAGTACCACATGAGGGGGATCAAAGTAGTAGTATTTTAGCGTAAAGAAGATGAGACCTCAAAATTTCCAAATGCTGGAGGTAATAAAGAAACTGTCTTGTCTTTATTGCAACAACCTGGCAAGGTACAGGTCTATATTAAAATAAAAGCAGGGTCACATTAGATACTTGAGCAACATATTCAGTGACTTCACTAGATGACTTACTCAAAAGCTAAGTATGTCCAACTATCAGAAAACAAGTATTTTGAGCATCCTTAGATTTTTGTCGTATGTAAGGAGTAGCATAAACTAGCAGGATGTCAGTTTCTTATTCTGGTGCAGGGGTGGCGCTGGTAAGGCAAAAATAACATCCAGTGACAGTGGTCTTGTCAAAATGTGTTTGTACCTTAAGATTGGAGGATATTTTCATTATGAATTTCCCTCCCCATTGCATATTTTCTACAAGATTTTTAGGTCTTGGAGTAGCTAATACCAGTTTTTCTTATTGGCTGGTTATGTGACACAGTTCTTGTTTAACTGGCTAACATTAGAATAAGACACCAGAGGAACTCATTGCTTACGGAAGTTGTTCTTAAGTTAGGCTTGGTTTGTTGAGTTCTTACAATATTTCATTACAATATTCATGGACTGTCCACCTAGCTGTTTTGTGTCTATTGTAGCAATGTAGACTATAGCTGTATTGACTAGCGAGAAGCATTTCGTAGGAAGTATCTCCTAATTCCTTTCAGGATTGGGTAGAATGCATCTACTTTGAGATCCTCTCTGTAGTTAACAATAAATTTTTACAATATCGTTGGTCTCGTGTCTGGTTTTACTGTTTTGTGTGGCTAATTTTAGTTAAAATAAGCTGTAGTGTTCAGAATAAAAAAATTGGGGTTTGCAGGGTGAAGGCAAGATTTAAGGACTAATTGTGTATATATTTTAAGCACTAGTCTGTCATTGTGCATAGTAATGATGAGCAGGTATTTTAATGGATTTTATGTATGTACAATTTTCTTTTTCAGAAAAGTGTCATGAAGACAACCTGGGGTGTGTTGGACCCACCTGTAGGAAACACACGTTTAAATGTGATAAGATTAATATCTAGCCTTCTACAGACGAATATAAGCAGTGTGAATCAGGAGCTTATAGAGCTTAACAGCATAGGAGTAATACTGGTGAGAATTTTATGCTGCCTTTATTCTTATGGCTTGTTATTAAGATTTAATGTATTTTTTCTGTCAGTGCAGATAATTTACTAGCCTAATTTTTCAGACTGTTGTGGTTTTTGTTGCACCATTTAAGAACCCTTAATTGTGGATTTTACTGTTAAATGTTGACTTATGGCAGATGAATTTTCCTCTGACCACTTGAATTGTTCTTATCCTCTACAGCTTCATGAATACATTAAGCGGTTTTCTTAACAGGCTTATTTTTTCACCTGCATGTTCTCAAGTTTTCATCCATGTTCAAGGCTTCCCCTGATTGTTTTCATTCTTTTCCTAAGTTGTTCCCTCAAAACCTTTTTTCCTCTCAGTAATACCCATCACATCAACTGGTATCTCAGCTTTGTCCTATAAAGGGACAGATATTCTTGGTGGCTTGTATGCCTTCAGTCCTCTAAAACCAGTATGTTGCACAGCAAACTCTCAGTCAGTTAACCTCGCTGATTTTGCAAATGTGGAGTGTATACTGTAAGTATTTCCTGCCATGTACTTCAGCTGTAGCAGGACATACTCTTTGTATTTAGGTTGGCCAAAAAATGCAAATGTTGGTAACTGGATAAAAAAAGAAAATAGCCAGCAAAAAATGCTGAAACTTACACTGTAGCTTCTGAATACAAACTGTAAACTTCTAAGCAGGCAGTTGTAAACTTACAGTGTAAGTATTTTCCTTGCCCCTAATGGTTTTAGTCTAAAATCACTTTTTGCTCCAACTGATTAATACAACTACGTTTATAATGTCTTCATTGAAATTCCTCTGAGTAACTTGGGTTTGCAACAAGGTGCTAAGTTTGCCATAACCTATTTCTTGGGTGTGTTGTCTATGGGAATGTACATGTTGTGAACACTGGCATGTTCTTATAAGGAGGTTATTTTGTAAACCAAATTCAGGGAGGCTTGAACATGTTTTTCTGTTGCAGGTTTTATATAAACAGAGAAAAATAACTATAGCCATATGAACTTTTTGGTGCTTCATGCTCTTTACTGCAACACCAATGCATACTTGACTGTTAGGAAAAGTAATTGTTTAGCTCTAGTAGCATATGGAAGGATGTCCTTACTTTAGGAGGACTGAAGGAAACTTGGAGGGATTTGGGATCTTTAGCTGTGTTTTGAATGAGATTTAAATTTTTTTAATACTATTCCAATGACTGCATATATTAATGTCATTTTACTAGTGACAGCAGTCATTTGAGTTTTGCAGTTAGTCTAATATAACTGGACATATTGCTTCAAAAATACTTAAGAGGGAAAATGTGGAGAACCAGGAATACAACTAAATGAACACTGTTTTATCTCAACTTCAGTATTTGTCTTGTGTAATGCATTTAATAATCTTAAACTGCTTCTAGATTATCTGAGGTAGCCTTCTGTAATATTAAAATAAAATTAGTAGATGATGGGTTCAAAACAGGTAGATATAATTTTGTAAGGAATGTCACTGAAGTGGGGAGCACATTATAAATGGTATTGTAGATGCTAGAAGGTTAAGTGAACTCAAAGAGGAGTCTCAGGGCCTGCTCAGGGCATTAATTATACTTTTGACTTGCAGTGACTCCGGGCTGCAGCTAGAAGCAGTGTAAGTAGGGAAGGTCATTCCTCCCTTCATTCTCTGAACATGCATTATTGGTTACCACAGCTTAAAATTCAGATAGAGTTGAGGTTTTGTTCTGATCCAGTATTCTAGTCCTTGTGTTCAGATTATAGCAAGCACAATAATTAACTTTTTTGTAGGTTATAAGGTTTCTCTTGCGCAATAATACTTATTATAAAATTTACAGAATTTGTTCCAGTGTAATAATTCAGATGACTTGCTGGGGTGAGGCTGTTGGTTGTGTTTAATGAAAAGACTTTGGTTTGTGTAAACCTTGTTGAATTTGTGTTTTCAGGACATGTTCTTTAAGTACACATGGAATAATTTCTTGCATACGCAAGTAGAAATTTGTATTGCATTGATTCTTGCAAATCCTCTTGAAAGCACGGAAAATGGCACAATTACAGATCAGGATTCCACTGGGGACAATCTCTTGCTGAAACATGTAAGTTCTGGGTTTTGGGGAATCTCTTGAATTTTTCTATCTCCCAGCTGTGGTAGCAGTTACTCTTACATAAAACATATCCTGATTTTACTCTATTTATAGAATGAACAGGAATATTTGTTTTTCTTTACGATGTCCATTTGGGTGTTAAACATGAAACTGCCATAGAGTAGACTTGCTGCCCTGAAGTAAGCATGAGTGCAGACCTGCAAATACTCATTTTCTTTGAAGAAGGGGTTCCTCTTACTTTAAGACTAAAAACTGCTATTTCAGTAGCTTTATGCTACCACATACTCAGCAGCTGCAAAGAGAAGTCAGAATAATGTAGGTTTATCTTTTAGGTTTCTGGTTGGGATATGACTGCTGCTTCTGAACTTTTTAAACACTTTGAGATTATTTATCCTGAACCTGAAATTAGCTGTCTTGCAAGGCTTCAGTGTTTGTTAAAAGCAACCATAAAATGCATTATAGCATTCCACTTTACTGCTGCTAAGCATTCTTTGCTCTTACTTTCTTTTGATAGCTCTTCCTTAAGTGCCAATTAATAGAACGAATACTTGAAGCATGGGAGATGAATGAGAAGAAACAGTGAGTAACTAGTTTTCTTATTACCTGCAGTTGTCTACATAAGACTTGAATTGTGAAATGAATGTATGACTAATTCATAGCTGTGCTAGCAGTGATCTTAAAACACTCAAATGTTAATATTTAAATTAAAGTTTTCTCTCATGCTATGTTTTGGTAGCATTGTAATGCTTTTTCCCATGACCATTGGAGAATATGCTAGTTTGTCGTTCTTGTCATATATAAGATATTACTATGATATTTGAAGACTTTAAAGTCTACCCATGTATATTAAATTACAGGAACACACCATAGGTTTTAAGAGGACAGGAAATTGTAGAATCATAGAATAGTTACGGTTGGAAAGGACCTTAAGATCATCTAGTTCAAACCCACTGCAATGGAAAGGGACACCTCACAATAAACTATGTCACCCAAGGCTCTGTCCAGCCTGGCCTTGAACACCGCCAGGGATGGAGCATTCACAGCTTCTTCCTTAGGCAACCCATTCCACAGTGCCTCACCACCCTTACAGGAAAGAACTTTCTCTTATATCTAGTCTAAATCTCCCCTGTTTTAACCTGTTACCTCTTGTCCTGTCACTACAGTCCCTAATGAAGAGTCCCTCCTCAGCATCCTTATAGGCCCCCTTCAGATACTGGAAGGCTGCTATGAGGTCTCCATGCAGCCTTCTCTTCTCCAGGCTGAACAGCCCCAACTTTCTCAGCCTATCTTCTTATGAGAGGTGCTCCAGTCAGGATAACTTCCTTCAGCCTTCTGGTCACACTCCTTTTATGCAGCCCAGGATACGGCTGGCTTTCTGGGCTGCGAGCACACACTGAAGCTTGTTTATGTTCACTTTCTCATCGACCAACACCCCCAAGTCCTTCTCTGCAGGGCTGCTGTGAATCTCTTCTCTGCCCAACCTGTAGCTGTGCCTGGGATTGCTCCGACCCAAGTGTAGGACTTGCACTTGACATGGTTGAACTTCATAAGGTTGGCATCAGCCCACCTCACAAGCATGTCGAAGTCACTCTGGATGACATCCCTTCCCTCCAGTGTATCAACCGAACCACACAGCTTGGTGTCATCGGCAAACTTGCTGAGGGCGCTCTCAATCCCACTGTCCATGTCACTGACAAAGATGTTGAACAAGACCAGTCCCAACACCAATCCCTGAGGGACACCACTCGTTACTGGTCTCCAGCTGGACGTTGAGCCATTGACCACAACTCTTTGTGTGCAGCCATCCAGCCAGTTCTTTATCCACCGAGTGGTCCACCTATCAAATTGATGTCTCTCCAATTTAGAGACAAGGATGTCGTGTGGGACAGTGTCGAACGCTTTGCACAAGTCCAGGTAGATGACGTCAACTGCTCTACCCCTGTCCGTCAGTTCTGTAGCCCCATCATAGAAGGCCACCAAATTAGTCAGGCAGGATTTCCCCTTAGTGAAGCCATGCTGGCTGTCACCAAGCACTTTGTTATTTTTCATGTGCTGCCTTAGCATGCCTTCCAGGAGAATCTGGTCCAAGATTTTACCAGGCACAGAGGTGAGACTGACTGGTCTGTAATTCCCTGGGTCATCCATTTTCCCCGTCTTGAATATGGGGGTTATATTTCCCTTTTTCCAGTCATCGGGAACTTCACCTGACTGCCATGATTTTTCAAATATGATGGCCAGTGGCTTAGCAACTTCATTTGCCAGCTCCTTCAGGACCCACGGATGGATTTCGTCAGGTCCCATGGACTTGTGCCCATTCAGGTTCTTAAGATGGTCTTGAAACAGATCCTCTCCTACAGTGGGCCCAAGGTCTTCATTCTCACAGTCCCTGTGTCTTCCTTCAAAGACTTGGATAGTGTGGTCAGAGCCTTTGCCAGTGAAGACTGAGGCAAAGAAGTCATTGAGAACCTCAGCCTTCTCCAAGCACTTGAAAATTATTTATAAACACATCAAAGCATATTACATACTGGGGAGCAGCAGACTCCTAAGTAGTAAAAGCCAAGTCCTTAGCAATTAAATATGTTCTAAAAGCACATGTTTGTGAAAGGACGGAAGTTTCAAGTAGCTAACATTATCTGAAACCATAGCAGGAGGAAAAAAAATCTGTCTTCACCTGAGGTGGTAGAACAACTCTCTTGAAGGCTTAGGAAATACTGAACATTAAATGTTAGTTTTAACTTGTCAAAATACCGAATTAGCTGGCTGGGATAGTGTTGCTGGTTTGCTGGTGTGTTACTTGAGACAGGTTTGCTCCTCAAAATATTCCTCTTCCTGTTTGATGTGAATCACATAGTAATACATGGCCATTGTAACTGACTTGAAAATAAGGATGTTCAAGTGTGTATGAAGAAGATGGTACAAAAGAAAGGGAATGTAACAACTGAACTGTAGAAAACATGCTTTCCCAAATGTATATTCTTTTTTTTTTTCATTGTGCTCTCATGAGGTCATAGAGTCCAATTAGCCTCCCATAGGAGAGAAGTATGGAAAGGTATTTTCATATATGCAACCTAAATTTACTCTTTGAGTAAGAATGTTCTTGATCCAATGCTTTCCATATAGATGAATGAAACATTTAAAGTCACATTTGCAAGTATTTATGTGGAAAATGTTGTCAACCTCAGATCGTGGTTTTATCCTGAAAGATTTTTTTATTTGTGAGAAGGGAGCAGACTGTTGTAAGTAATTCACTCCGTTACCCAATTTTGTACAAGTACGACTCCAAATATAAAATATAAGTCTGTAAGATAATATGAAGGTATGTTTTAGCTTAGCTGCTCCAGGAAATTGATTATTTCTTTTATGTGGTTTTACTCTATCACTTTATGTTGAGCAGCTCTAGAAGCTTGAGCGTGACTGCTTTCTGATGGTGGAAGTGTAACATAGTAAAAAAGTTATTTATTTCACTGGTATTAATAAGCATTTGGTGATAGAAGATACAATCATATTCCAGATTTTTTGGCTAGGCAATTATAAGTCAGTTCAAGCACTCTTTATGGCATGTCATGTATTAGAAATTATAAGCTTTTGCCATCATGCTGCTTGTTTTGAATATACCTATTTGTACAACTGCTTAGGTAACAAGACAGAAATCTCTCAAGTTGTTCCTGTAAAGAATGCTTTACGTATGATACTTCACTGACATAACATGATTTCAGTTACTTTGTGTTAGATTATAACGGTGGAAAACCAAGAAATGTCATTTGTGTTTATATAATCTCTTTCTGAACTGCTGTCACTTTATAAAGATCTCAGTCAAGGTTATGGGAGATTTGTCTAGCTAACTGAGTGTGTCTGTCTTAATTTTTTTTAATTTTTTTATTTAAAAAGCACAAAACCTTAAAAAGCTGGTGCAGCAAATGTCTGTTTTGTTTATAGCTCAAGGCTACAAATTCGGTCTAAGTCAGAGCTTCTCACTTCAGCTTTTTTGATCAGATACAGGATGGTTCCACATGATCATCATCATCGGCCTGGGAAGAATACAGGGATGTTGTCCGGGAAGCTAGGGACCAGGTTAGGAAAGCTAAGGCCCAGTTAGAATTAAACTTGGCCAGGGATGTGAAAAATAACAGGAAGGGATTCTATAATTACATTGCAAATAAAAAACAGACAAGAGAAAACAGAGGCCCCCTCTGGAAGCTGTCGGGAGAACTGGCTACCCTGGATTTGGAGAAGGCTGGGGTTCTTAATGACTTCTTTGCCTCAGTCTTCCCTGGCAAAGGCTCTGGCCACGCTATCCAAGTCTTAGAAGGAAGACACAGGGACTGTGAGAATGAAGACCTTGGGCCCTCTGTAGAAGAGGATCTGTTTCAAGACCATCTTAAGAACCTGAATGGGCACAAGTCCATGGGACCTGACGAAATCCATCCGTGGGTCCTGAAGGAGCTGGCAAATGAAGTTGCTAAGCCACTGGCCATCATATTTGAAAAATCATGGCAGTAAAGGCTGGTAACAGCCAGCATGGCTTCACTAAGGGGAAATCCTGCCTGACCAATTTGGTGGCCTTATATGATGGGGCTACAGAACTGATGTACAGGGGTAAAGCAGTTGACGTCATCTACCTAGACTTGTGCAAAGCATTTGACACTGTCCCACACGACGTCCTTGTCTCAAAATTGGAGAGACATCAATTTGATAGGTGGACCACTCGGATAAATAACTGGCTGGATGGCTGCACACAAAGAGTTGTGATCAGTGGCTCAGTTTCCAGCTGGAGACCAGTAACGAGTGGTTAAAATTTAAATGGGAGATTTAGACTGGATATAAGAGCAAGTTCTTTCCTGTAAGGGTGTTTAGTCACTGTGGAATGGGTTGCCTAAGGAAAAAGTTGTGAATGCTCCATCCCTGGCAGTGTTCAAGGCCAGGCTGGACAGAGCCTTGGGTGACATGGTTTAGTGTGAGTGTCCCTTCCCATTGCAGTGGGTTTGAACTGGATGATCTTAAAGTCCTTTCCAACCCTAACTATTCTATGATTCTATATCATAAAACCTGGTAATTCCTGTGTCTACAAAGTAGTTCAGTTACTAAAAAATACGTGGCCTGCCTTGTAATTGTACTTTTGGTATGTTACTTAGATGTCCTTTCTAAAAAAGCAGTGATCTAATCAAATTTCAGTTGGTTGTACCTTTCCAGCTCTATATACTAAATGATATGTTAAAATCTGCAATGCTAGAGCACATTTAGGGTTTAAGAATTTTTTTCTTTTCTGATCGTCAACTTAAAGCTCTGAGGGAATGTTTGTTGCATTGGGGTTTAGAAAAATACTCTCAGCAACAGAAATTTCCTAATAAATAAGTCTTCCAAACTCACTTAGTGTAGTCAAACCCATTGGTCTCTTTAATTCTTGAGCCTTTTGGGAACCTTTGGTTTTAGAATGCAACTCCTCTGTTTAAGAACCCCTGCAGTGTTTGTCATGGGTAACTTCTTGACTCTGCTAGAGTGTTGCATAATGAAATACAGTGGTGGAGTTGCTCAGAATGTGGGCAGTTGAATTCCTTTTGTCTCTTGCAGGGCTGAAGGAGGAAGGCGGTATGGCTATATGGGTCATCTGACACGGATAGCAAACTGCATTGTGCACAGTACAGATAAGGGGCCAAACAGTACACAAGTTCAGCAGCTCATTAAAGGTAATGTTAATGGCCTTACATTTGTCTTTATGGCTTTCCTTATCAAATTTTGAGGAAATGAATAAAATTTAAATTAAAGGCAGCTGTTGGGTAAAAGAAGAAAACTTTCTTGACAACGTTCCATTTAAAACAAGATGTCCTTAAACAAACAGCCTTCCAGTACCTAAAGGAGGCCTACAAGAAAGCTGGAGGCCTTTTTACAAAGGAGCGTAGTGACAGCACAAGGGGGAATGGCTTTAAACTGACAGAGGGGAGATTTAGATTAGGTACTAGGAAGAAGTTCTTCCCTGTGAGGGTGGTGAGGCGCTGGCGCAGGTTGCCCAGAGAAGCTGTGGCTGCCCCATCCCTGGCAGTGTTCAAGGCCAGGTTGGACGGGGCTTGGAGCAACTTGCTCTAGTGGAAGGTCTTCCTTCCTGTGCCAGGGGATTGCAACTAGATGAGCTTTAAAGTCGCTTCCAACTCAGACCTTTCTGTGGCTCTGTGATGATTCTGTGACCCTTAAATATATGCTTAAATGCAGTGAAATGCTGACCTAGTTTATTTAGACTTAACTCAATGGAATAATCCTTAAGGATTTAAGAGGATTCTGGTATAGCAGAACAGAAAATTAAAGTCATGCTCCATTGTCCATAGTATCAAATTGAGGATGTCTCTGTGTTTCCTACCCTAGAGCTTCCAGAGGAGGTCAGAGAGCGATGGGAGACATTCTGCACAAACTCTTTAGGAGAAACTAACAAGAGGAATACAGTGGACCTGGTAAGTAAGGGTGGGGGTAAGGTATCAAAATTGCTGCTGTTTACTTGGGACCAGTTTCTTTTTGTCAGCAGCACAACCATTCTTCCCAGTTACCATGTATTTCTGTCAACAAGTACATCTAGTTGCTGAGCTGCTAATTCTTTATTTTACTTTTCAACACTGTACCATTAATATTTTGTATGGGAATCTTGCAGTAGCTCAGTTTGTATAACCTACCCCAGACCAAGAAGAAAGTTTTCTGTACAGCTTCAAGTGAGTGACCTTGAAAGCTTCTGGCTGCTTGAAGAGTGCAAACTGAAACTGCAGGAGCTAGTATTAAATTGCTTTATAGACAGTGTGTAAATGAGCCTATGTAAATTTAATGGGAGAATGCTACCTGCATCCCATTGCATGTGTCACTGACCTTGCTTAAGGAACTTTACATACTTCTGTTGTGCATCTGTTACATTTCTGTGCATAGCAGTAGTGATTCCACTTTTAGGAGAAAGCTAAACTGAAGTGTGAGTATGAAGAGGTTTTGTTTTCTCATGTTAAAGCTACAGTTTAAGAGTAATCACTTGGACACTTTAATAAGCAGAGGCTGGTTCCATTGTCAAGTTAGTGAGTATACCTGACTTCTCCAGGACTGGAGTGCTTTACACGTGGCTTCTTTAACTTGTGCTGGTGCTATATTTGGTCTGTAATACTAATAGTCTGTTAAATCTGCTGTGTCAGCACAGTGTAGCAACTGGAACATAATGCTGACATGGTGTGTGGCAATAGAAGCAATAGGAAATTAATCTGAAACTGCAATTTGTGGACAGGACCAACATTACAGATGGCATTCACAGCCTCACAGCAAAAATACTATGAAGTTCATAGTGCTTGTAGAATAATGTTATTTTCCTCTTGTTAAAAGCTACTTTGTCAAGGCCAAGAGTCAAGTCATCTGAAGAGGCAGAATTTTAAGCTGATGTATAGTTAAAAACATTATAATTAGATCTTTAGAAGTGTGATCATTTACTTGGACATAATTGATGTAACAACAATAAAACCTCATTTACAACATATCTCCAAACTCCACAATATTCAGTTGAATAGAAACACAAAGCATTAAAATCTTGTAGCTAAAATGCCATCTGGAAAATACTGCGTCTTTCGAATTTCTGAACTTCTAGGCTTCTGCTTGTGTGATCACTTCTCATGAGCCTTGGATTAGCATTTAGCTCAAAGATAAGCAGTAACGTATAGTGCAGTGTGATGTAGGAGATACTAAAAGACAGATCTTATAGAAAACTGAGTCTCTTGTCTTACTGAATCATATTTAAGTTATGATTACTGTGTGGGTACATCTGGAAGCACAGCCCCACGGTATTTCTTCCCAGAGGTACTGTCCCATGTATCCATGCTTAGGTTTCCATAGATATGTACTCTCCACCTATAAATTGGACAATTAGGTACATCTGGGTGTTTGAGCTCTCAAAGTTGAAGAAAGCATCCTGGGCTAAAACAATAGGTTATTAGAACTAGTATTTATACCTGATCTGAATTGCCAATTCATAATGTCTCCAGAGTAAGATCTTAAGCACACCTTACTTAATTTTCTGTAGATTAGCCTTAAAATTTTTGTTGTGTAGATGAGTAGACTTACTTGATTCAGTTTTCCTATCCTAAGCAAGCTCTTGAGCAGAATCTAGTCATGGGTGATGCAAATAGTTAAGCACATAGTTCCTGACCTGAGTGGCAGAACTGTGGTCTACTGTTACATGTGATCTTCTTCAGTCAACTTACTCGATTTACTAAGCTCAGATGATCTGGTCTGTATACATACTCCTATGTTGTGTAGTTTATTTTAAAGATATGTAAATAAGTTAGATGTATGAAGGCTGTGGATGTAACTGATCTCGTGAATACTTTCAATGCTTCAACCACTTAGTGCTCAACAAAGGCTGCTCTTTTACTGTAATGGAAGAAGGTTTGTGGTCCTGGGGCCCTTTGGATAATGAACTGCTGCTATAGCCATGAGACTAGTATGTTCTAGGCTTTTTTTGTCTTTCAAAGAAGTTCTTAGTACTTGTTATAAAACAACAGCAACTGGAGACTTAGAAGTGAGCATGTAGCAGAACTATCTCAGTTACCTCGTAATGGACTTTTCAGGAAGGTTTGGGGGTTTGTTTTGTTGGGGTTTTTTTTTCCCACTGCTAATTGGCCTTGTGGTAGAAGGCTTGACCACTGCAGAGCAGTTTTCTAGCCAATAAAAAGTTCTGCTGCAGTGGCCAGCAGGACCAGCACTGGGGAGGCCACATGTCAAATCCTGTGTTTATTCTGGGTCCCTCTCTACAAGAGAGATACTGAGTTGCTGGAGCCAGGTCCATAGAAGGGCAACGGAGCTAGTGAAGGGTCTGGAGCACAAGTCTGATGAGGAACAGCTGAGGGAACTGAGGTGTTTAGTCTGGAGAAGAGAAGGCTCAGTGGGGACCATATCACCCTGTTACATTCCAGGGACTGTTGTATGTGGTGCAGCAGTTTGGAAAACTGAAAATAACTGTTTCTTGTTTTGGTACAAAAACGAAGATTCAGCCAGATAGTACGGATATAATTGAATGGCTGTCATATATTGTGCAAATGACTGAATTCCTTTGTATAGGTTACTACCTGCCACATTCATTCTTCCAGTGATGATGAAATTGACTTTAAAGAAACTGGCTTTTCACAGGATTCTTCTTTGCAGCAGGTGAGTTGAATTCTTTTAACAGCATAAGTTGCTCTTTGTAAAAATAAATAAGACTTTTTAAAAAAAAAAAAGGGCAGTGGAACTTGCATTTCTGTCACAAGCAAATGCAAATCTAGAAAGCTTTATTTTAAACTTAAATGTGCATGCACACAACTGTGATCAGAGAGATATGGTTTTTAACACATCTCTATCTTGGTGTTCTTTCCAGTTGTTAGTCTTGGATCATGCTGTGGATGCAGATCTCTGCTCATTGTGCCTAAGAACACATTTTACATGCCAGTTGTCTGGCCAAGTTAAATGTCACTTCTATAGTAACTTTAGTTCTTATTGGATGTAGAAGTTTGAAATGGTGGCTTCTGATTGTGTTTTCTGGCAAGTTTGAATTGCTGTGAAAGCAAATCTGGCTTTCAGTTTGCTTTTGCTATAGGTTGTATCTAGCAGCTTGAGAGTTTTTAACTTTTCGCACCTGGTGAGCATACGTAGCTGTGTCTTCCTGAACTAAATTACCAATGAACTTGATCCCTTATTTTTTAATGCGGTATATGCTTTTGTCAACTCATTTATGAGTGTTTCAAGGATAGTTATTTATCATTTGGCACTATGAAAAAGAGAAGAATGCCTAGGGAATTTTTCCATCAACCAGACTTGTGTCCATCTTGAAGTTTTAATGCTTTCAAGCTGACTAATGGATAACTAAACCATTTTTAATATGATGTTAGAGTATTTTTGCAGTGAGTGATTATGGAGAACCTGGGTGCCATTTTTATGAAGAATGACAGCATTTCTGTAATAGTGCTGTCCTATACTTGTAATATGCATCTCTTCCAACTGTTTCACTGTTGGTGAAAGTGGGAACCACATGGCACGTGACTGCAAATAGATATCTTATACCAAACATTTTATTAATCAAAATCTTTCAGCACTCACTAACAGCTGTGTAGTAAATACCTAGTCTAAGACTGGCTTTGGAATTTTATGCATCTTATGGTTTGATAGTTAGTAGATGCTCGTCAAAACTTGAGTTGCGGGTGGTGGCTGAAGTTTTAAGAATCTGATGCATTTTTATCTGTTTCAGTGATTTTTATTTTCATTTGTACGTGTAAGGTGCCCCTGACTACAAACTTGATAAGTTGGGTGGTATCTGTAGCAGCTCCAGTGAGAAAGTAAAATCCTCAAATCCTCTGTGTTTTTCCTGCATCACCTTAATGTCTGCTGTGCCTGGGCATCCCCACAGTTCCAGATAGTTAATGTGGAGAAATGCAGATGGTGAAGTACTCTCAAGTTTGTCTCCGCTTTTTTTAGTCTTCTCCCCACCCCATCCCACCCCACTCTGTGAAATATACTTTCTGAAGTGACCTTCTGAAGAAAGCATGATACTAGCCAAGATAAGTCACTGATGGGAAACGCACTGAAATTACTTAGAGCATTCTCCAGCTGTACAAATTCATTCATGAAGGGTGTCTCTGTCTTCAGCTAGGATATGTTATTCTAGACCAGTAGCTACAGGAGGAAATAGGAGCTAGACTTTCAAAATTCAAGTGGACCCATTAGTAATTGGATAAAGGGACAAAATACTGAGGAACTTGTTCATCTTTGGTTTATTTTTGTCAAATTTAACTTCTGCCTGTGCAGAATTACATTTGCTATGACTTCTTTCATTTCCAAATCTAGTTTGGTACTGTTGTCTTCTAATGAAGGCCCTCTGTTCCAGAAAGGAAGGTTTCTTTTTTTTTTTCCTCTCCATTTTATTCAGAGACACCTTTTCTAAATAATACTTCAAAACCAACGTTGTTGGAAATGTTCTGTCACATTGTTCTGGGTTGTAAGGTTTCTTGTGCCAGCAGCATTTAATGTGCTGTCTTGCTGTGGCTTTGGAAACTTCTACTCCAGGAAAGCATTGCTCCTCTGTTCTCCACTAGCTCAATATCACTTTTTGTCTCTTTAAGCATACTGAAAAGACATGAGAGGGAGATTTGAGATTAGGATGGTACTGCCTAGGTTCTGAGATGCTAACAGTTCAGAACTACATTTCATATATTTACTGTATACAGTTTTGACATAGCGATAAGCTTTCACATTAGTTTTGTAACTAACTGATGTAATAAACAAAATTTAAGACATGAATTTTGTCCTGGTGAATGGTGTTCTTAATAGTTGCACCTTTTGTAAAACAGAACAAGTCTGTTTAACTTACATGGGTTTTTTCTTCCCATGGAGGTAATTCTCACTAATGTCTTTCGGTCACATGTACTTCTTAATATCTGTAATAGTGAATATACTTTACAGGAAAGGAGAGTTCAAACTAGTGGAAAGCAGAGGAATTATAGGTAAGACAGTTGGTGATTGATTGTCTACCTGTGTAATGTTGATAAACTAACTGTGTGAGTATCAAGACCTGATCAGAACTATCAAATTTTTAAAATTTAGGATCAAAATGGAAAAGAGTTCTTGCTTTGGCCTGGCTTAGCCCTACCACTTATGAGAGTTATTCAGGCCTACTTCCAGCCCTGATCATGTCTGTGTACCTCATCGTTCTGTAGATCTCCTTATTTGTCCAGTTTTCATAGTGCCTTAATCTAGACTTTTCCGCTTTACCACCTTCTTCAGAGGTTTTGGCTATATACTCTGTCCATTTAGTTCCCTGGGCAAGAAACCAGGACAGTTGACAGTTCCATTTCTCGGGATATCTTAGCACTGGCTAACTTTACCCGTGGAAATAACGCTACTAGAAGTCCTTGGAGAATGTGTGATTGTTTTCCCAAGGCTATCGTTAATAAGGGACAAAAACTGCTGTTATGAGTAGGAGAACATGCCCATGTGTACCTTAATGGGTATATACCCATCAGCTGGCAGATGACACTGGCATCTTTATTAACTATAAAAAGGCAGAGTTGAGTCAGTGACACTGCATTGAGATGTAAAATGTTCAGTAGTTTCCTTCTTTTAGATACTGAATAGACGCTGCTGGTGTGTGTGACTGAGACAGATGTTTCTAGTGATAACTACGTGCAGCTGTGGTGTAGCATCTATATATGATGTAATTTTCTAATTCTTCCCATTTATAAATCTATGTTACCTTGAACAAAGACAGCTTTATCTTTTATCTAGTGTATTGTGTTTCATTGGTCTTGGGGTGCATTTGGAAATGTGCTGATTAACAGGAGGTCAGAGTAGAGATTTAACTTTCTCACTGAGAGCTGCTATTACCTTTCAAGGCAGTAGATGTAACTAGGTGTGTAGTCAGCGTTACCAGTTAAAATTCAGAGGTTAAGACAAATCCTTTTCCTGTCCTTTGTTATGATTGGAGAGACTTTTATTTCTTTGGAGCAAAATGGGCAAGTAGGATTTAGAGTATTGTTAGAATCATTATATCACTGTCGTTGGTCCTGGGGTTGCCAGGCCTTTTCTGATTATCAGATGCAACAAATGACGTCCAATTTTATTGACCAGTTTGGCTTCAACGATGAGAAGTTTGCTGATCAAGATGACATCGGCAAGTGAGTATACTGTTATACTGGCTTTGACTGTAGTCTTGGGAGTTTCCTTTCTTACTGTATTTTTGGCTGTATTTTTGCTGAGGATAAATACAAGCCTTTACTGACGTGAGGCAGTTGTCAATTAGTCCTGTCTTTTTGTATCATCTGTGTGCATTGATAGAAGCCTCCCTGAACAGTTTACAGAGGAAAGCAACAGCTTATCTTCCATTTGTAATGTCCTGGTTTTGCCTATATGAGAACACAGCACTTATGAATAAATAGCTAAAATGTAACTTATCTTTTGTAAGGTCTGCCAGTCCAATGCCATCGCATTGTTGGGGGGCATTTTCACTTTCTCTGTGCCTCAGAAGTGATTCTGTCCTCCCCATCCCCCCTCTGGTGAATCTATATACCAGAAAAGATAAATAGCTCTACTTTTAAGTTTTCGTGGAAAAGATGACAGGAACAACACATCTGTGAGTGTATTTTTCTGTAGGGGAGAGTTAAGGAAGGGCATGTAAATCTACCATTGTTTTCAAGGTCAAGACAGTTGAGACTCATTTCTGCAAATAGAGTAAGTGATGAAGAAATGAGAAGAATACTGGTCATGTAGAAAGAAAAGCTAACCATCACCAAACAGAAACAAAAACCAACCCAACCAACACCAAAAACGCTGCCCACACAAAGTGATCTTTCTTCAGTTCTAAATAAACTGATACCATAAGGGGAAAGGGAAAGAATGGGAGTTCTTCCTGAAAATAGAGTTGATACTGATTCTCGTAAGAATTCATGTCTTGGGATGCAAGAATATACAGATAAGGGTAAAAAGCATTGCTTCAAGATAGTTTCTAGGAGGGTAAAATACAGTAAAGTGTCTCAGTCCTCTTCTGTGAAACATGCTTAGTAAGTGGTGGTTCATTGAAGCTTGCATGTGCTTGCATTGCTGCCTTCTTGTACCACATAATCTTCTGAGATTAAGATATGATGGGAGAGGAAGCAACTCAAGATACTCTTTAAATTTGATAGAAGCAGCTGGATTTTGACAAGGATAGGAGTTGGAATTTCTTTAAGATCGTGCCCTTGGTACTGCATAGCCTTGCTTCCCCTAGAAAATTAGTTTACCTAATGCTGGTATTAGTCAAAGACGTTTTTGTAATCACTGCAGTGAAACTGCCTGATAACTTAATATATGAGGATGTGTAAAACCTAGTATTTAGTGTTTAGTTAGGAAAAAAGCCTCCAGTGACTGGTTAAAAAAAAAATCATTTTTTTCTTTAGGAAACAGAGGTTGATACTACATTTTTCACTTTCTCTCTTCCTGTTGAGAAGGTCCTTGTACAGAGCTAGAAGGTACAAGAACTGTAACACAGATCTTTCCAGGGTTTTGAGCTGTATCGTGGTAGAACGTAGTCAGATTAGGCACTCTTGAGATCTACTTTTTTTCTCAGTGCGTAACAGTATAGTATTTGAGATTTGCATATATTATTTCAGTTATGCTTGTTTAGGCTTGTTGAATTTTTGCAGCTAACTATATAGGGTGGAGACAGCATTGTCTTGTATTTTTGTTTAACATATTTCACACTTGAATGCCAGGCCTCCTCGATGTGGAATTTGACTGTGTTAACTTTAGACTACTTTGTCTTTAATCTTATGTTTTTAGATTATTGGAAAATGAGAAACATAAGAGAAATTAAATGTCTTCATGTCATAATGCAACATCTTGTTTTATTGTATACATCTGCTATTTTTTTGTAGTGTTTCTTTTGATCGGGTCTCAGACATCAACTTTACCCTCAATACAAATGAAAGTGTAAGTATGTGTTCCTGCACTCTCAGAAGAACTACTCTTTTAAACTTCAGTGCAGCCTCCAAGTTTTGGCAGTGGTTGTTATATTTACTGTTTTGTGTAATATTTGGAACATGACTACCCTACCTTGTTCCTGTGTCATGAGACTTTCTAATTGGAAGACATTGTTTTGATTCTTTGAGATCATTATTCAACAAAATTGCTTCTAATTTGTATGGCCAGGTTCAAGGACAGGCTTGGATCTGATTTGTGCATGTTGCACACTTACAGATAGAAGCTATTTCAGTCTTCCAGTGGGACTGTGGTGACAGGAAAGTAAGGACAGAGACTTCCACTCCATATACTAGTTGTCAGTTGAGCTGCAGTGAACCCCCACTACAGAAAATAAAACTGGAGTACTTGGTGGTCTGGTTATCTGAAAAGCATTTCAGTGTCATTCTTGTATGCTGGTCTTAAACATGATGGAAACTCGTAGCTGTTCTTTGACAGTCCACTCAACTTGTTAGTATCTGAGTAAAACAAGCACCACTGAATATTTTCTTGACAAGCTTGAAGTCGTTAAGACATTCTGTGTTTTTGCTGCTTTTAGAAAAATGTTTGTGGCTTGGTTTTTTGTTTTTTTTTGGGGGGGGGGGGGGGTTGTGTGTGGTGTCTTGGTTTTTTCTTACCACCCCCACTGGTTTAAGAGTCTTTTCAGGACAGGCATGTAGTGTAAAAAGTGTTTATACTTTTTATAAGTAGAACGATTAATTATAAATACGCATTTTTTACTTTTGACATATTTAGGGCAATATAGCCTTGTTTGAGGCATGCTGTAAGGAGCGGATACAGCAGTTTGATGATGGTGGCTCTGATGAAGAAGACATTTGGGAAGAAAAACATATTGCGTTCACACCAGAGTCCCAGAGGCGTTCCAGGTGAGAAACGTTTCTCTTGTCTAAACAACACTACAGTGAGACATCAGTACTGAGCAGGTCTTTTGGTTCAAGCTGACTTTTAGCACAGGCTGTCCAGCATAACTAGCATATTCCCATTCTGTGAAGAAATGAGTAGAGTGATTGCTCTACTGTCAGTCTTCCAGCCATAATCTCCAGAATGTGACAACAGCTGCCCTGCCTAGCTGGCACTTCCTGTACTTCAACTTTTGTTAGTTTTGTTGGGGTGGGGTTTTTTTTAGATCTGCTCAGCCATTCCTCCTACTCAGCAGTCTTCAAGTACCTAAAGGGGGCCTACAAGAAAGCTGGAGAAAGACTTTTTACAAGGGTAAAAGTGACGAGACAAGGGTGAATGGCTTCAAACTGACAAAGGGGAGATTTAGATTAGATAGTAGGAAGAAGCACTTCCATGTGAGGGTGGTGAGGCACTGGCACAGGTTGCCCAGCAAAGCTGTGGCTGCCCCGTCCCTGGCAGTGTTCAAAGCTGGGTTGGACAGGGCTTGAAGCAACCTGGTCTAGTGGAAGGTGTCCCTGCCTGTGGCAGGGGGCTAGAACTAAATAGGCCTTAAGGTCCCTTCCAACCCAAACCATTGTGTGATTCTTGCCTTGGGCAAGACAGTCCAGCTCCATACGTCTGCAGAGCTTGCTGACCTCTCTTAAGTACTGGAGTAGTTGTGGACAAACCTGCATAGGAAGCTGCATTGAGGGGAAGAAGCATCTGGTCCCCAAAACTCTCAGGGCTCTGCAGGCTCCCATAGTATCTACTGAACTTTGTCCCACAGTAGTCTTGTTTTTTCTGACCTTCTTATGGCTTTAGTCACAAACCTGATCTCTTCTTCCCTTGCAACCTTTGAAATGCATGTTGCAAGCACCTTCTGTACAAAATCAATTGTTTTCTCTGATGGTATTGTGGCTGCTTACTGTGATGTGTTTCAGAAACATCCTTACCTTGTCGCATTACCACACTTTTTGTGTTGTGCTCACCAGGAAAGAGAGAGATGCCCATAGTGTTTAAAGCATGCATGTAGTTAGAAAGGATGGACTGGAATACAGTTGGGAGATACTTTAAAATAGGTTTGCTAGATTTATTGTTAGATACTTTGCAGTAAGTCAAGTTATATCTTGTTAGATATAATTTGAACAAAGTTTTGTGTTTCAGTGCTTCAGTTTAGTTTGAAGAAACAAAATAGACCAACAATTTCTATAAACATATCTGATTGCTTACTTTCCTTTTCTGTTCCCTTTTCCATGTCAGGAATAGAACCAGTCTTTGTCTTAAAAGTGGGGGGAAACGAGACAGCCTCTTCACATGATCAAGTGAAAATCCTTTAGTCCTGTTTTTTTTGAGAGAGAAATGAGGGAAATATTAGCATCTGACAAATTATACCTCTGTTAATCTATGAGAAATTATAGCTGCTGTAATTCTCTTTAGCCTCAAACTCTCCAGTATTACGTTGTGGCTAGGGTGTGACACTAAATACAGAATATAAACTATGTCTTTGTATGTTAAGTTCGGGCAGCACTGACAGTGAAGAAAGTACAGATTCTGAAGAAGAGGATGGAACAAAACAAGACTTGTTTGAATCACACACCAATACAGAGGACAAAATGGAAGTAGACTTAAGTGAACGTACGTAGTTTTTTTCCCAGCTGCTTTGGGTTATAGAAGGGTTAGCAGTCTTATTTTGTAGTAGTTTCCTCATTTACCATTTTTATTCCATCTTAATAAAATGTTAGTGGTGGACTTGGTAGATTTTGGTAATGACTGGTCTTCAACTTGAAGGTCTTTTCCAGCCTAGTTGATTGTATGATTCTATGAAAGTAGTCTTACGCACTGTAAAGACTGCTTGCAACAGAGCATGCAAATGTTGGGAGGTTTGAATTTCTTACATGTCTCGACTCCAGTTACTTAGTCTTTCTAAAATGCATGTTTCTGCTCTTAAAGAGGGGGGAAAAAAGGAGGAAGAATTGGAAAGGGAAGGATGAAATGTAATCATTTATACATCTTGAATGCCTGCAAAAACTAATAGGGTAATTGTCAAACCTAAAACCTTGTTTTTACTGGAAGCCTTTCAGACCAATGCTCTCTGAAAGACTTACTACGTAAAGCCAAGTGAATTTGCATTGGTTTGGTTTCATATGTGAATGAAAGATGTAAGTCAGTAGACTCTTATGTGGAAACTTAACTGATGTAACTGGTTTTAAAGTTTCCATGTTAAAGTCACAGTAGACTAAATTGGCATTAGTTAAACTGGCAACATCAGTAGGTAAAAACCCTGTGTTTATCTAGACTGTAAGGAATTTAATTAAATTAAAATAGAAGGGAAAGTTAAGGGTTTTCTTTTCTTTTGTCAGATTGGTGTCGTTGGCATCTGTGTGTCAAACAAGTTTTGATCCATGTGGGTCTCCTCCCATATCTGTCTGGGCTGGAATTTCTAATTGCTAGTCAGAGCTTCCTTTACAGCCTGGTTTTTTGTATGTAAGTGTTAACAAAAATGTTTCCCTTGGGTAGGTGAAGTATTTTTGAATTGACCTATCCTAAATTAGATGCTGTTAAGTTACTCCAAAATTTAAATTCCAAATAAGTATTGTAGGTTGTAAAAAGCCATAAACTTCTCTGAAACTTAGCAGTGGTGTTAGTGCATGAGAAATTATTTTAGAGACTGTCCATGTCTAAGTTGACATGCTTATTTTCTGTGTTCAGGAAAATGTGCATAGGAAACCAAAAAAAGGGTTGAAAGCTCTTAAGATTTTGGGGTTTTTTGTTATTGTTAAAGATACCTGTTCTGAAAAAATGATAACAGATGTTGTTAGGTTAAAGACTGAAGTGGGATTATACTTCTGATCTAGTATGGTTTCTTGTTTTTGTTCTTCAGAGAAGCTTTGTCAGGTTTTAACAGAACACTCCAAATCACTATTTTTAAAATTCTGCTTTACTAGCAGAATTTCCCTTTTGGGGAATGCCTTCAGGATTCTTCTGCATGTGCTTCAAAGTCTAGTTATGAATCTTGCTGCTCTTTTTGGAATGTACATTTAGAGAATCAGTGAGTTGGGTGTATGTGCGCTCATGTCCTTTATTTAAATTTCTTCCTAATGAACTTCTTGTTGGTTTTTCAGCACCAAACTGGTCAGCTAACTTTGATGTACCCATGGAGACAGCACATGGTGCCAGTCTGGATTCTGTTGGGTCTGATGTGTGGAGTACAGAAGAACCTATGCCAGCAAAAGAAACTGGTTGGGTTTCCTTTTCTGAGTTTGCGTCCTCTTTGAGGTAAGAATGTTAGTGATTCAGGGCAAGCTTGGTTTCCTTGGGGTGTCTATCTCCACCCAAGCCTGTGTTGATAGTGTTCTGATGGAATACAAGGTGTGTAGTGTCCAAAGGGCTGCATGTCTGTAGGATGGCAAATGCTAATGTGTCGTTACTTTAGAGAGTTTTTAAAGAATATCTGGGTCTTTTAATATTGATCTCTGACCAGAATTTGGACTGATTTTTTTTTTTCTTTTAAATTATTTTTTTATTTTAAACTGAGCCCAGTGAAGGGTTGAATCTTGGCTGTAAGGGTCATAAAATGTCTGTGATGATTCTGTTTAATGGATAAGACAAATAGGCTTGGGTTTTTTTAGTGTTCTCTTTTATTTCAAACTTGCATGGTTATACAGCTGTGATACCTAGGTTAGGCAGTTCTGCACTGTTTTGAGAATGCATATGGCACACTTTCTGTTCTTGGCTTGAACTCCACATAAAACATAAACGAAGTCTGCTGTGTAATACTTAATCGTATAGATGTAGATTTTGTGTTGCCAAATACTAGCTGTCAAGAGCTGATTCCTTCTCCAGTCAGACTCTTCCTATTGTACATCTGGCTCTTAATTGTCTGTTTAGGCATTAAAGAGCTTAGAGATAAAAGAATTATTCAACACACACACCAGTGTAAACTAGTGTATTGTTTATTGCTTGAGGCAGGTACATTGATAGTATTAAGGGTTTAGAAAATAAAAGTCTTGGAGTTGCCACGTTAGTGACTAGAAAGGCATTCTGTAAACGGTGGGAAATGTTTCAGGTAGCCAAATCTTGTCTTTTGCGTTCCTTCAGAATGAAAAATTCATAGCTGTGCTACAGAAATTACTTCTGTAGTGGACTGTGAGAACTGTGTTGGCAGTCTCAGCAGAGAATCATGTTTCAGGTTGTAAAGAGTGCATTTAGAAAGTCAGTTTCATGTCATGTTGGAAACACTACAAGGAACCAGGCCTTACTTATCAGGGACATGTCTGTTACTACTTGTCATCAGACTAAATAAAAGGTAAAATAAGCCTAGCAGCAAACACACACACTCAGTTCAGGTCTGGTGGATTTTGCATTACTGAACTTCTGTTCAGCATGTCTTCCTGCAAACAAACTTGCTGTCATTCAGTTTCAGTAGAGTTGTAGGCCTCGTAGGTTTGATACAGAACAAAAAATACTGTTTTAAGAACACTTAATTCAGCTGTTTAGAAGTGTTTCTAAAGTTTTTTCATTTTGTATTTGAAGCTCAAAAGATTCCTTAAGAAGTAATTCTCCTGTGGAAATGGAAACAAACACAGACCCAATTGATCCCTTGAGTGCAAATGTAACTGCTCTTGCAACACACCTAGAGAGTAAGTATGCTAAAATGCAAACAGATTGATTTTTAAGACTTATACCCCAAAAGAACTTTAAAATTTGAGTTTTCACAGACCTATCGTTTGGCTCTGCTTCTGTTCTGGTGGGTAATGAAAATGACTTGTCAAAGAATTTCCGATTTAAAACCGGAGCTAATGTAACTTGTCAGACATTTAGGGTGGTCACTGTTAGTTAAAATAGTCCCCTGTTTGAAACGGGACAGTGTTACCTCTAAAAAGCCTGAACCTCAAGAACAGAAAAGCATTACAAAGAAGCTGAGTGTTTTCTGTTAAAAAATCCTGACCTGTATCAGTGCTTCATTAGCTGAGCTGAGAAGAGTGATAGCCTTTAGTCTCCTACTATGTGGCAGTAGGCCAGTAGTCTCAGTGTGTTAAAATTTCCCCTTCCTGCTCATCTCTTACCAAGTTACCTTCATTATGGATGCAAGAATTCTTTCTTCATCTATGAACTGGTTAATTAGCACGTTTGGCTTTCAGCTTTTTGTATGTATTATACATGTATAACAGAATGAGAAGTGCAGATGAGAAGGGAGACTGGACTTCACAAAGGCTCGTCTGACTTTCCAAAGACTTGAAAGCTTCCTGTCACATTTGTACCATGTGGGCTTGTGTAACAAATTTTACTGTACAGAAAAATAATACATCACTGTAATCCTGCTGAAGCCTTGTTCAGGTAGACCTGTTGCAGTAGCAAAGAAAAATTGTTATGGAACCTGACTTGAGCGTCTGTAGGGTATTTAAGCTCGCTCGCTTGCACTCTCTCTCTCTCTCTCTCTCTCTCTCTCTCTCTCTTTATATATATATATATATATATATATATATATAAAATATGTGTGTGTAATGGGGTTTGCAGAAAGGTGCCTTTCTCTGTAAGGAAGAATTCAAGTGTACAAAACCGCAAAAATATTGTTCTGGTTGTATTGGCTTCTATACTTCCTCGTTAAATAATGAGCCATGTACTAAGTTATTTCTGTGTATGTAGCCCCAGGAAGTGTTGCGATGGAGGCCAGCTCAGATGGAGAGGACGATATAGAAAATACAGACAAGGTAACTGAAACAGTAATGAACGGCAGCATGAAGGAGACACTGAGCCTTACTGTAGATGCTAAAACTGAAACGGCTGTTTTCAAAAGGTGAGAGTACCTATTTATTGTCTTCCCACCCTTGTCAAATAAGCACTGTTGATGGAACACTACATACACATCATCAAAAAAAGCTCATTACAAGTGGTAATTCCTGAGGTGTTAACTAGAAACCTTTTTCCAGAGTAATTGTTTTGAAATTTTCCTTTTAACTAGTTATTATAGGCTTTCCTTATCAAGCTTTTAGTGGAAGCTTATTAGAGGAAGACTGGCTAGCTTATGACCCTAATGCACATTATTCTGCTTTTTTTTTATATACAGTTACTCTTTTAACGTGCAGTTGATAGCATGTCAAAGCTAAGCTTTTTGAATTTTGCACAGAACTGTTTGATTTGGATTGGAACTCCATCCCTTTCATACAGGAGGATGGAGGACAGAAGTTGAAGGCGAGCCAGGCACTGCTCTTGAATAACGTGTCAGACATTTGGGATGATCACTGTTGGTGGTACGGATGATGGTGTTAAGTCTGTTCTGGACTAGTTAAAATCGTTTCCTGTTTAAAACAGGAGCCAGTGTTACTGTTACTTCTAAAAAGCCTGCACATCATGAACAGAAAAGCAAACACATCTGTTCTGGGTCTGTTGGTACATAGAATCCTAGAATAACCAGAAGAACAAACTCCTTAATTTTGGTATCTTGTGATACAGAGTGCTTGATTCAGAAATAGCTGACTTACAATGTGGTTATATTCCATATTGCATATATCAACGTTTGACCCTTTCAAGGGAATAAAGCACATTTCCGTCTTGTCTAGTCAGATTTTGTGACTTTAATGATCAAGTGCTTTTTATGTAGCATTAGATCTTTATGTAGGGAAACAGAAGCTACGAAGTCTGACCTGCAAAAATAATTATGCCTGTATTAATTTCGAGCTGGTGTATTCCTGCCCTTCCCCCAGTCTTGACAAATCAGAACGTACAGCTAGCATTTTGACATGCAACCATCTTCTCATTATTTTAGGACAATAAAATAGCTTTTAGGACAATAAATAAATAAAATATTTTTAGGATAATAAATAGCTTTAAAGATTGAAAAGATATTGTATATCTTGAAAGTGGTTTTAAAAAAAAAGTCCATTTCGGTAGAAAAAAAAAATCCCAATGTTTGTCCTTTCATTGCCCTCATTTGAAATTCATTTTACTTAGTGTTATTAGGTAAGTAGTATTTGTTTTGGATGGCTTTCAGTTACTCTCACTTCCATCCTTTTGATTATCAAAGCAATAAATAACACCACCAGTCTTTAACACCTAACTTGACTTGATACTTTTTTCAGTACAGAGAAGGGAGCGTTTATGGCTGCACAGCCCTTATAAATCAAAGGGAATTGTTAGAGAAATTGAACCAAAGCAGTTTAGGGGAGGGTTGTGATGAAGTGCTGGCTGTGGCATGGAACTGTAGTGCCTTGCTGACTTAGTAAGTTATGCACCTGCTCTGCAGTTTATCCTGTATTATGGGAACACTTTTACATGGTCTGCACTGCTGTTGTGTTAGATGTTTAAAGTTGGATTTATTCATGCTGTTTTTAACTTCTCCTTAACTGCTTTAGTTCACCCGCTCTTTAAAGTTCTGTGACTTCTGATACTGGTGCAGAAATTAAGGTGAGGAGTCAGCATTTGGTGCCAGTTACTGCTTGAGCTGTGGTGTAAGCACAGCAGTTCTTGTAGTTGAAAGGATACAGAGATGCAAAGGGAGGCAGTATCGTAGAATTGCCCAGGTCAGAAGGGATCTCAAAAGATAATCTGCTCCAACCTTTTGTGGAAAAGGGATCCCAGGTGAAACTAGCTAGCACGCTGTCCAGTCACATCTTGAAAACCTGTAGCAATTTTCACTGGACTCTGGGATCTTGATTTGGTTGGTAAGGGGAGATTAGGCGAATGTAGGAAGCTGAAAGGCATTAAATACAGAGGCTGTTCTACTGTGATAGAGGTATGCGGTCTCTTACTGAGTCAATGCTCAAGTGGATTTCTTCAACTTTCAAATATGCCAAAACAAAAATGGGATAGAAAAGTAATGTTTCTTTTGGAGCAAATTTGTAAAATAATGGCAGGATTCTAGATTAAGAGACAAGTAGAGTAGCAAGAGGGGGTCCTACTTGGGCCTGTGTACCTACCTGGCAGAGTGAATGCTTCCAGACCTAAGTTTTATATAGGTTTCTGCCAATAGAAAACTGATGGTGTTGAAGTCAATGTTGAGGGGAGGAGAAGCATCATAAGCACTCTAGGGTTTGTTTGGGGTTTTTTTGTGGAAAGCTGCAAAGTCCAAGAATATGGTTTCTAAATTGAGTTCAAAATGAAGTGAAGAATGCTAGTAGAGTATGCCTTTTTTAAAAATAAAAATTAGGAGATCAGTTCTGATGGTGATGGTGACGGTGACAAGTGATTTATTTCGAATAAATGCAAAGAGCATTAAAACAAATGAGATGGAGAGCTCAGATAGGGAAAACTGGGTCTTCATGAGAGTTTGCAATGCAAAAGACTTTCTTGCAGGCTCTGCAGATGTAAGGAGGCACGGGATGAAAAAGGATTCATTGAAATTTACAGGATCAGTTGAAAGGAATGTAAGAATAGGAAGAAAAATCAGTAGCCTTAAGATGTTCATAATTTCTTGCATAAATAGGTTTGACACAGAAGTATAAGGTTGATGTTTCTGTCTACTTCAGAGATACCTTATAACTATCTCTTGCATGTATATAGTCAAATTTGTATCATACTGTACTCATGATTGTGTGGCTGAGATGGGAATGTATAGGCCAGAGGCAGAAAAGCTTTGAATTGGAGGCAAAACACAAGTGTTCGCTAATTACTTTTGAGGCTGCCTAGTTATATGGCAATGCCTTCTGTAGCGTGAGTGTACTGCTTTTTCACTGAATTGTTTGGTTTTGTCTCCCTGGGGATGTTCATGAAATAGTCTGGGCTGCAGTCATAATACCTCATAACCTATACATCGTATCTCACTGTGGAATTATTAGGGAGATTAATGAAGATGGTGATGAGTTAATGATTCTGCTGATATGTTCCATGGACAGACTTTATTAATGCCAGTTTCTGAGGGAATCTTGATTTCTTTTATACTTTCTTCCATTTTTGCATACTTCTGGCTTCAGAGTGTTGAAATCCTATCGGTATGTATAGTAAAGGATCATGATTGTGATTGTTACCACTTCAGGCATCACACACATTCCTTATTTCTTTTCTGATTTTTATTTGTAATCACTGTATTTCCTGCCCTTTTACCCAGCCAAGTTTTAATGGACATAAACACCGGTACATTATTAGGTGTTTGTAAAGTCTAGAGCCATGTGCTTGATCTTCATGTTGCAATCATAACTTAAAATCCATTTGCATGTGAAATACAGACCTGTCTCCCAGTTTTCTCCTGTTGCCTGAAATTTCCCTACAAGTAAACTTAAATAACTTCTTTCTTTATTTCTAAGTGAGGAAGGAAAATTGTCTACCTCGCAGGAAGCTTCTTGTAAATATGTAGTAGAAGAGAATGCAGAGGTTACAGAAGAGGCTTCTTCAGCTCTGCAGCCTACTAACAGCAGTCCAGAACAGAGGTAACTGCATTCAAGGATGTTTTCAATACTATAAATATCAGTTTACAACTCCTAATAGGATTGATGTAAAGGGATTAATGAATTCCTTTTTGTTATTGGCTTGATAAAAACATGTGCTTGCATCTGTTTATAAAATTCTCATAATTTATATTTACTGTTGATTTACTGTCTTGAGTTGTCACAGATGTATTTGCCTTGTACTGTTTGTCTTGCAGGGTGTTATAAATATCCCTGTTCTGTTTTGTGTTATGTTGTCAAGTTAGAATAGTGAACAGATAACAGTTGTGAAAATGGTGATCTAGAAGAAAATATTAGGGGAATAAGATTAATTTTGTCCTGAAAATTTATGTAAATGGTCTACTTTTTTTTTATTCTGAGTTTTATACCATGAAACAGTTTGGGGATGTCCACTGACTAGTTCAGCTGTATGGAAAGGAAATAATGCCTTAATTTGTGCTTGCTTGATTGTGAATCAGTTGTTGTTTGTACTGTAGTCTTCATCAGAGGTTACTTGTAGATAAGAAGATTTTTCAAAGTACATAAATAATTTGTTTCACATAAAACTTTTCTGAAATACGGAAGCAGCCTGGATTGCTCAGCACACTTACTAGAGGAAAGAAGGGTTTGTGGTTTGTTGGTTTTGGGTTTTTTTAGCATCTAGCTGCTAGTGCAGTCTTGGAAAATAGTAATTCAGTATGAATTTTTGGGGTGTTTTTTGCCTCCCAACTTTAAATTGGCTTCATCGAAATCAAATGCACGTAGGGCAACACATAAATCACCAAATATTCTAAATGCTTAATGCAGATGTTTCATGCCTGAGCTGCTTTCTAGGGTTTAGTCAGAGCAGGATTCATCTTTATCTTAAAAGCCTGAAACAATCAAGGGCTTAAAGTA
The DNA here is from genome assembly GCF_037157495.1 of Lathamus discolor. NCBI lineage: Eukaryota > Metazoa > Chordata > Aves > Psittaciformes > Psittacidae > Lathamus > Lathamus discolor. The sequence goes on along the minus strand of NC_088889.1, from coordinate 61,113,879 downwards.
GGTGAGAAGACTTTGACCACTGAAGGCAATATTTGGTGAAGACTTTGCTCTGGAACTTAGATATTCCTAAGTTCTTTAAAATTAATATCTAGGCAAAAGTTCACTGGTTTTCTAGCACTACCAACTGCTTATTGAACATCAGGCACAATCCTATAGGCTTGCTTTTTGGTGGTAAGACAAAGGGGGGGTATGCTGCCTTTTCCTGCTTGAGATGTAGTTCAAGGGTGCTTGAGATGTAGTTCAAGGGTGCCCAGAGGAACTGTGCTTTCTCAAAGAAAACCCTGTGTAGGAAAATATAAGTGTGTATTTACTAAACTCTTGAATAATCTGTAGGGCCTGCTTTTCTTCCTGCAGGGCAGGGCTTGAGGGGTCAGAGCTGGGTAAGCTGCCTTCTTTTTGAGGAGGTGAGGATGCTCTGAATAGGAGCATGTTCTGAAGGGAGAGAGAATTTTACTTAGTTAGAAGCAATTATAGAAGTCACTTTTGCCCATAAAATCAGAGTTCAGAATGCACATACACATTTTCTAAATGTATATTTAATTAGATGTGTTTAATAGTTTGAAAGCTGTTGTGTTTCTTGACTTTAATAGGTTTTAAACTATTAGAGAAATGCAGTATTTCTCTCACAAATCCTGTGAAAGTAATAATTTTGAAGACTTTATGGGCACTGTGTCTGGATTTCTAGTGAGGGTAAAATAGAAATGGTTTTGTAAGCAAAGATACTGAATACAGCTCTACATACAACACAGAAGAACTACATGTTGCTGGTTATACTGTATGCAAACTAAGAAATATGCAAGCATGTTTGACAAATTTAGGTTCTGGATTTTAGGCTTGTATCTCTTACCTCTGTGGGTACTGGCTGTTATGCTAGAACACTACCTTCTCCTGTAAGACAGAACTTCCCGCTCTGCATATATCCCAAGAATTTAATCAAGAAGTGGATTCTAATAAGAAAAAAAAAAACCAAAACAACCATGTATCCTTGGTTAAAGTGGGAAACCCCTAAACTGTCTCTCACAGCCTCTTTGTTATCTGGAGGTACTGTTTTTATCAAGACAGTGGGTTTAATGCTGATAAGCATCAAGTTGTAGGGAAGAAGCGGTTGGGTACCAGCCGATTGCCTTCTGAGTGAAGATGCTTGTGTGAACCAAGAGGGGGCGCTCGGAGCCAGCAGTTGGCTGCGTTGTTCTGGAGTCACATGGAATCTCGATGGATTCCTGCCCTCGAATCCCGCTGGCTGCAGTGGATCTCAGGGCTTTCTCTAAAGGTGGCTGTCACAGCAGAAACTCATATGAGCGCAGTATCAATACCAAGTTAAATATAATTGTGCTTTTGGGGCTCCATGCATATAGGACTAGTGGGAGGAGTCCCCTAGGTAGGTCTTTGGCTGGTGGCCAGCAATCCTTTCAAGGAGATGGACTGTCATGGACTTCTTTCCAGTTAACAAGTGACTTACTGCTGTGTGGACCATCAGACTTCCTGTCCGTGCAGCAATTACTTCTCACCTTCCTGGTTTCCTTAAAAAGTGTTTGCTTTTGTCTAGTTCTGTCTGTCATTTGTCTAATGTGTACATATTTTTCTTAAAAAGTGTTTTTAGAGCTTAGCAGCCAAAGACTTAGCTAGGGGACTCCTGCTGGTCATGTGCATGTAGAGCACGGACCCAAGAGTGGCTTCTCTGTGATGTACACCATCAGAGAACAGGAGTTACAGGTAACTTTTCTCATATGTAGTTCCAAATGGGTTTATATTTTATAAGGGACTCTTCAGATGTATTCAGTAGACTGTACTGAATGGAAGTTGAGATTTTTTTTTTTTTGCCTTTCTTGCTTACAATTCTTAATATTTTCATGCACTACTGATTTAATCTTTGTGTTAGTCCAGAGCAATTGAACCCACGTTTACATTTAACTACTGATCTAGATATGTATGTATTGTTGTTGTTTTCACTTTTGCAGGTTTGCTCCTTATTTTCCTCCATACTTCTGAACTTTTCTTGCTAATGGACTGACATTTAAAGTACTTGTGAAATAGCAATTTGTAGATTAGATAAGGAACTAAAGCAGGATTTTTGGTTTTTCTTAAGATGCTGTTGTTTTTCCTGTTGTCTTAACTGCGTTTGTTGAAATGCAACCTTAAATACTCCTGGTATTACATTTTACTTTGGAATAAGATTTGGAGAACTATCGTAAATGTGCTTTTTATCAGTGGCTTTTTTGGGGAGGTATCACATGTCTAGAGATCACTTAGTAGCTCAGTTAATAAAGACCAAACACTCTGCAGAGGTGTGCTCAGTTTAATTAAAGTGCTGTGCTTAATTAGGCAATGGGGGACTTCATAAAATAAATGGGATGAGAGGAAGCATAAGCTAATAATAAGCTAATGCTCCAGCTCAGTGGTCATGCTACACATGATCTGGGGTGGTTGTTTTGGGGGGAGGTTTTTTGCACCTACCCAAATTTGTTTTGAATCTTTCTTTTGTATGCTTACTTATTTTTTTGGCCTCTTAGGACTGATCAACACACCCATTTAGGAGAGGCATCTGTTAATGGCCCTGTATGATATGTGATGTCTACTACCCTGGCTGAAGAAAATGAACTGATATCCAGGTGTTTGAGTGTTTCTTTGAGGATTTCATCTAGACCCTGTTGAAGCCAGTCACTGCTGCACTAATTTCGCAAGGGATCAGGACCAGCAACATTTATATTCTAGATTTTAAGACATTGTACAGAAATTCATAAGTGTAAAAATATTGCACATTGAGAAATACCAATAATTTTTGCGTATGTTTATATTGTATTGTTCTAAATAATGGGTGGCCTGTGAAATAAGATCCTGCTACCCACGTAATGATGACAGTAGTGTTACTATAGTTAAAATGGCTGTAAGAATAGTTTTATAAAAAAAGAAGTGAATACACAAATCTAATGTATTTGAGACATTACTATTTGACGATTAGTGTGACCAAAGTATTTAGCAGTTTTCATACATTTTTCACCTTGTAAAAAGAAAAGAAAAAAACTAATTCATGTTTCTTCTGAAACTGAAACGCCCTATAAATGTTATTTTGGTTGGTTTAGCTTACAAAAGTGATTTACATAAGAATTTTTTGGTGTTCAGCATTTTACAACAGGTTTTTTAATCAGTAATTGTTTTCTGTATTGTTCAGAACAGATCAAAAATGTAAGTCTATTGGTAGAGATTTTAAGTATTTATTGCTACAACTTAGTTGACAAATTGATGTTTCTGTAAAGCCATATGTTCTGTTAAGTCTTGTTTGCTTGAAACAATACCTTACAGGTGAAACACTAGAATATTTGAAGTGCACATGGCTTGTTGTGTTTGTGATTCACCTGCCTTTTAACCCATTCACCAAGATTTAGTTTAATACCAAGCATTATACAATGGAACATTTCAGAACAATCTGCGTATTTAAAACGCTATAAACCTTTTAGACAAGTCAAATAAATGAAATGGCTGTGCTGCTAATGCAATTACAGTACATGCATTTTGAAAGTATATAGTGTTTTTAATACAAATTTTGGCAGCAGAGCATGTTAATTGTTACTTTCACTGTACTGATCTGTGTGAGGCTTTCATTTGTATGTTCTAAACCAGTTTTTTCTCAGCTGGTTTGTGTATATATATATAGTGATTATGGAAACTAATTCTGTGTAATTTATAATTTTCTATGTCAGTGTAAAATTCCAACAGCCTTCTCAAACAAACAGAAGCAATATAGTGTATATTGCCACCTTGTCTGGTGAAAGGGTTAAAGTACTTCACCTCCTGCACTTTTAGATGCAAATCATTTTTTGTTTCTGTAATAGTTATATTCATTTATTTTTTACATCATTTGTTTTCCTGACCAGTATTTAAAGCCAAAAGGATACTCTAAACAATGGCCAATGATTTATTTTAGAAGGCGTCCCAAGCAACGTGCCTAAACATTACATTGCATACAGAAATAATAAAACAAACAAACAAAAACCTACATATGTATAATGGCATTGCCCTTATTGCTTCTTCTTGCATTTTCTACATTAAATTCCAGTGCCACTCGTCATTGCAAATTGTTGCAAACTGAGAAGTTGCTTGAAAATTGAAGGGGGAAAAACCCACAATATCACAGGTGGAATTGGTAACTGGTTGTCCTTTTCTTTGTTCTTCATAGGTGATGAAATCTAATCAGTTTCTAAGTTGCTTTTTTTACTTCAGAATTAATTCCAGATCAGCTTGACCAAAAGTGTTTTATGTATTAGCTTTAAGGTTGGCAGCTGTCCTCTTACCACTTTCTGATCTGTTGTTGAACAAGCAGTTTTGGAAACAAAACCACTGGTTTCATTATGTGAATTGCAATCCAAGTAGAAAGTCCAAATACAGGAAAGCAGTGTGTTGGCTTACAGAAGTGATTCTTGTAAGGAGCAAAACTCTTGTCCTTTCCAGTGGAGCTGTTTGTCCCTTGCAAACAGGTTGAATTATCTAGCTACATAGCCCTTAAAACTGATGGAGATACTAGGAGCAAATGGCTGGAAACTCTGTTTCAGCCCTGTTGTCTGCAGTTCAGTGCAGTCCTCTAGTATGTTGTCCTTCCTTCTGCTAATGAATGGTCACATCCGTCCACTATCCAGTTAATAATCTCAAAATTGAATAATCAAAACGGAAAAGGGGGAGAATTTTGTCCCACTTACCTTCATTCCTGATAGGTAATGCCAGATGAGTGGGGGTGTGAGGAGTTGTGGTGACTGGAATTCACCTTTCATTGTAGTTTGCCTTCTGATTAAAGGGTGCAATAGAGGTAAACTAGGTTGGCTTACCTAATGCTAATTCCTGTACTATTCAAAGGTTATTCCTGTACTATTGCAATTACTGTTGGTTTTAACAGCTGGGATGGGGGGTGGAATTTAAGCCTGGGATGTAACCTAGATTTGATGTAGTGTGAGTTTGTTCTGAGGAGATGTAGGATGTGTTTTACCTGCTAACTTTATTATTACTTGTATGGTAATCCTGAACTTGAAGAGAAAGCTTTGGAGGTGTGTTTTGAAGGTTTTATGGCAGATGGGGGGGTGTACGCACCTTTTGCCATCTTTTAGTAACACTTTATGCTGCTCAGGTAGGCTTACAAAGGTTTGAACTTAGCTGGAGAGTTCTTCTGAATGGCTGTGCTACCCAACTTGTTTAATCAAATTTTACTTGCATGCAATGGAATTTGAGTCATCTTTATTAAAAGGTATTTTAATGCATTTGTGAGATGGACTAAAGTCCAATACCTTTGTACAGGTTTGACTTCCTACAGCACAGAGCATTTAGCAGTAGCTAGGATGAAATAAGCGTTGCACATTTCACAGTGCTCTTTGAAGTGCATAGGGGCTCAGTCATTCAAAACTGAGGAAGATGGAATAAATGCATAAAAGCATAAAAATGTCAGTTGATGAGGGCAATGGCTTTATCTCTCAGCACTCTTCTGGTAAAGTTCTACTCAAGCAAGAGTTCATTGCAAAAGGCTCATTGCCTCTTCAGACCCACGTCTGTTACCTGGCAGAGTTCATGATTCATGCCCTATGAACCAGTTAAACTTCTTTAAGTGTAGTACTTGATTTTATAGCAAGATTATTCTACTTAAGTAAAAATGTAGACCATCTTCTTGACTAACATTAATTAATCAAGTATTCCCCTGTTCAGTGAGTTCACAGGTAGTCACTGACAACACAACAGGATAGTTCAAAGAATCTCATTCATAGAATCAACTAGGTTGGAAATCAACTTCAAGATCATCAAGTCCAACCATTACCCTGCAGCTGCCAAGACCACCTCTAAATTGTATCACTGAGGGCCTCATCTACCCGTTTTTTTAACACTTCCAGAGATGGTGATTCCACCACTTCCCTGGGCAGTCTGTTCCAATGCCTGATAACCCTTTTGGAGAAGAAATTCCTTATACCCAATCTAAACCTCCCCTGGCACAGCTTGAGGCCATTACCTCTTGTCGTATCACTTCTTACTTGGGAGAAGAGACCAACCTCCACCTTGCTACAACCTCCTTTCTGGTAGTTGTAGAGTGCTAGGGTCCCCCCTAAGCTTTCTCTTCACCAGACTAAACACCCTCAGTTCCCTCAGCTGTTTCTCACCAGACTTGTGCTCCAGACCCTTCACCAGCTTTGTTGACCATCTCTGGACCTATTCAAGCACCTCAGTGTCTGTCTTGTAGTGAGTGTCTGAAGTGTACTGAAGAGAGGACTCGAGGTGGAGCCTCACCAGTGCCAAGTACAGGGGGATGGTCTCTTCCGAAGTCCTGAGAGCCACAGTATTGCTGATACAGGCCAGGATGCTGTTCTTCTTGGCTGCCTGGGCACAAGCTGGCTCCTGTTCAGCTCCATCAGTCAGCACCTCCAGGTGCTTTTCGATGAGCAGCTTTCCAGCCACTCTGCCCCAAGCCTGGAGCATTGCAAGGGGTTGTTGTGGCCAAAGTGCAGGACCCAGCACTTTGCCTTGTTGAATGTCATACCACTGGCCACAGTCCATGGATCCAGCCTGTGCAGATCCCTCTGCAGAGCCTTCCTACCCTCCAGCAGATCAGCACTCCCACCCAACTTGGTGTTGTCTGCAAATCTAAGGTTGCACTTGACCCCATCATCCAGATCATCAGTAAAGATGTTGACTGTGTTCTGCTGGTATTTGTATCAGACAGGGGCACAAGATTGCTAAGATAAGCCTACTGAGTGTCTGCTAAAACTCAAGCAACCTTGTTTTTGCCAGAGTTCTCCAGAGCAGTTTTCCTGCTTTATCCTTCTGGAAACACTCATTACTGCTGTAGTTGTTAGAGAGGGTGGTTGTTCTGTAGTCACTACTAAGCCATTGTTCTGACATGTGTTTTTTATTTAGAAGGGTTTTGCTTTTGATCAGTATGCACAGCAGGGGGACTGTGGATATTGATCAGCCAACATTCAAATGAGAAGATGTAGTAAATAAGAATTGTGAGATGTTCACGGGATTTTGGGGTCCTATTCTTTCTCCAGGGTCTCTTTGGAATTTAGCTTAAAAAAGTAAAAGGGCTGAGGAAGTGTGTAGCTGTTCTCAATGCTGTCTATTTTGAAGTACCCTAAAAGCAAGTCATTGAACTCAAAAGTGTTGGGTCACTTCACGATACTTAAATTGTTTTAAGTGTGTAATTTATGTGATCCATACATAATTCATATTGATTGCTGTGTCCAAGCACCTAAGACAGTTTTCAAATAAGCTGTATAATATAATCACTTGTATGCGCACACATCAATAGGTAGGGTATACTCTCTTCTTAACATGTCTAGCTGCAGTGTGTGTGGTGCATTTCCAAAATTCCCCGATCTATAGAATATAAGAAGAAAGAGGTAGTTGTGCCTGTGGTACAGCCCATTCTGGAGCGCTTCAGTAAGTATAAAATGTTTTAAAGGTCCCATCCCTCCATGTGTAAACACTCTCAGTGGTCTCTAGCCAGCCTGAGTGTAACATGACAGGAGAAGGAACTGGTGTCTCTGATTTCTGAGACCAACTTCACCTTCTGTTAAAGAAGATTTCTCTATTTCCATCATAGTCCAACTACTTGAGCATTTTTGCTAATGTGTTTATAACTTCCCAGAAACTGAGGCAAGAATTTGTATTTCTAATTATTGAATCAACACTATTGGCTTCCACCAGAAGTGATGGAATGGCAGTAGTTCATCTGTAAACTTGTACTGATGCTGTTAATCTATTAACTGCTGTGCTTCTGCATGCTGCATTAAATTCTTCCCAGTTCAGTGGTGAAACCTAGTTGCTTCAGCAGCTGCCATCAGTGCTGTCCTCAAGAACACTTTTGAATTTGGTGTTGCACAGATGTAAACCATCCTGACATCCTGTATGAGAAAGGAAGGTCTCTGATGTGGTAGAACAGGCCTCCAGTTGTTCTAAGGAGTGGTCTAATGAATTCTGAAAATAGTCCAGATGAAGTACACTCATCCGGGTGGTTCTCTAGGAGCTTCCCAGCCACTGCCGGAAGAACAAATTGCCCTTGACTTTGTGCAAAGTTCAGAGACCAGTGGCTTACAGATAGCACGTTGCATATGGGACCTCCTGCCCCCGACTTTGAGATGCGTTGGCTCTGGAGGAAGCTTTCTCCACGTGGTAAAGCATGCTTAGTGCAAGTCTCCAATTACAATGTAGAACAGAGTGTATCAGAACTAGGCTTTCATCATAAAACTAGGTGCAGGTTAACGGTTATGTTAGGCTTGAATTTGCATATGAGGATGCTTGGTGCTCTTTCACTTGCCCTCCAACATTATGTTCTGTTAGATGGGAAAGTATGAACTATGTTCTGAATGACAAACAGTTCCTTCAGTGAGAGGGGTAGCTGCTACTTCCAGATGCATTCTTGTGCCATGTGTCTGGAGAGGAATAAGGGAAGCGGTGTCGGAGTAGTGTGACATATACAGACATTAGATCTGTCAGTTACACTAAAACATGTTTATATTTGGAGCAAGAAATTCTTCACGGTAACAAATGTTCAAAGTCTGCCACCAAAAGGTTATAGGTAGGCAACAGAGTCAAATGAGAAGATCATCTGTATTGCATATGTCAAGATACTGGCTTGAAAGAAGCAAGGCAGATAAATTATGAAGTTAAGCTTTGAGGGAAGGTGAAGGAGATTCGGAGATGATGATACCAAGAAAGCTTTTGTTTCCTTTTGGTCATTGCCACACTTTAAATAAGCTAGAAAAAGAAAGTAGAATCCTTCTAGCTGGCTAAGTAAAATAATGGGCAAATGATGTAAACAAAAACCTCAGGATGGACATGTGCTCCTGGGAGAACTTTCTCCAGATAATTCATGGCCATGATGCTTGTCTCAAGTTAATTATGAGGGAAAAAGATGAAGTTGTGAGATGCACTAAAAGAAAGAAGCAGGATGCCCCGTAATTGAGTCCTCTGAATAAGTTGTTCTTACTTATACTGATGGCATGGGCTGAGTATTATATAGTGAAATCTGACTCTTTGGAATGTGAAGATGGTGAAATTCAAACGATTGCTGCTGCTAGACGAAAAATACAGGGTTATATAGTTTTCTAATTACATTAATAGTCTTGAGACTTACTCTTCTCTATAGACTTGCTATGAGGACTGCAGATTTAGTCATAGAATCATAGAATCACAGAATAGTTAGGGTTGGAAAGGACCTCAAGATCATCTGGTTCCAACCCCCCTGCCATGGGCAGGGACACCTCACACTAAACCATCTCGCCCAAGGCTTCGTCCAGTCTGGCCTTGAACACTGCCAGGGATGGAGCACTCACAACCTCCTTGGGCAACCAATTCCAGTGCCCCACCACCCTAACAGGAAAGAATTTCCTCCTTATATCTAGTCTAAACTTCCCCTGTTTAAGTTTTAACCCGTTACCCCTTGTCCTGTCACTACAGTCCCTGACAAAGAGTCCCTCCCCAGCATCCCTATAGGCCCCCTTCAGATACTGGAAGGCTGCTATGAGGTCTCCATGCAGCCTTCTCCAGTCTTACATATCACAAATGATACAACTGATAATATGGCATTTTCGAAAGAGTAATTAATTTTTAAGATTGTTTTGAGACTGTCGTAACACCTAGCCATACGTATCATCAAGGTATTCCACAGGCGTATATGACTATAGGACTTAATATGGCCTCTGGACTTTTGATTAGTTCCAGCTTTGTCGCAAGCTAGTATGTCTCTGCTTGAATACTGCTACCTTTGACAATCATCACTGTATGTTCTCATGACAAAAAAAGCTTTTTTGACTTCAGAGTGGAAAGCGTAATTGGGCAAGAATTACTGTTTTGTAAGCACAGAAGGGCCTTGATGTGCTATAGATCTCTAAGAATGTTTTAGAAATTCAAATATAAACATAAACTTTTCTATTAACTGCAACTTTTCTGTTGAGGAGAAACAGAGTAATGATACTGCTAAGCTGACATACATTTATTATGTTTTTGGCTTACTGAATATATATGTGAGGATTGCTCACTGCTTATACAGATCCAGGCAGTAGATCTAACTGAAATAAAGCTGTTCTTACCCTATATCTGAAGAGTTAAATTATGCTGGAAGAAGTTCTACATCTTTTATCTTCAGTTTACCGTCTATCCATCCAACTGCAGTGCCCTGCATCTGCAAAGCAAAAGCAAAAACCTGAGTACATCACCACATCTGTGATGCATTACACTTACCTTTTTGTTAGATATGATTTGGTAGACTGCAATTTTAATTTGGCATGATGAGGAACTAGGTCAGAACCGCTTAGTTTATGTCTAATAGTAATGTGAAATATATCTAAGCACTGACTGGGAGTCCTCTAGCAACCCAAAACTTGCCTACTGCTGAGCCTTTAGACTCAAACTTCTTGCACTCTAGATTCCAAGGTGCTGTGGTTTTTCTTTTCACCCTCTGTACCCCACTTAGGCATGCCAGATCAGCTGGAACTGTGGTACTGTCACATGCTGTGTGAGTAGTGCAGTTTAACTTCTGAGTTACAAACAGCACAATTCCAGGTAATCTGTGCTTTAATTCTTATTTATTTATTTCTCCTCCCTTGCCCACTTCTTGAAAACTAACAAAATGTTAGAAATACGAATAGGATGTATTTTTCCTGTGTGGGATCCTGTGCATTTATGGGGAAGAAAAGGGCCTGTTGTGCTGCAAGAGGAGTAAGAACTGACAGCTGGGCAGTGGAAAGAAGCCTGCTTGAGACCTGATGCCTGAGATGATGCAGAACATTTAAGGGATGGCAGAGTCCCTGGATTTCCAGCCCCTGTGACTCTCAATGCTTAGCTTGAGCTTGAATTTGCAGGGTCCCCAAGCCCTGCAGAAGTTGAGGCTCAGCACAGTTCAATAGCTCCCTTTGGTAACAGCCAACACTTCAAAACTTTGAGCTGCACAGCCAAGTTGCAGTGTCACCAGAAGGGAAAACATGACCACTTGTCCCGTTGCATGTAATCTGGTTTTCTTTTCACTCTCCATTTCTACCCATTTTCTAAGGATTTAAAGTATTCTGAAGCATTTCCTATAGTATATTTTACTACTTTAAATGAAGACATTTGTTCAGTTTAAAGATAAAAACTTGTTTGTAATAGATTACAGGTGTTAAATAAAAATATCAATATTTAAATGGGTTTGAGATGAAAGCTTTTGTTCTTTCCGTCAGGTTTACAACTGTTAATGACTTCAGAGAATGGATAGGGGTGGCATGTTCTCAAACAGCTGTTAACTTGATACTAAAAGATATAACTGCCCTTTCATAAACAGTGTAGGGAAAAATCCCTCCTTTTCATAGATTTTTAGTATAATAATAGTAAACAGCATAGTGAAACTCCTCAATTACACGTATAATCCATGACTCTATAATCACTCATATCAATCTATGGCATTTGTGGTCATGAAAGAATAAGGAAAAGCTGGACGATTCCTTCTTACAAGAAAAGTTTTTAAACTCTGCATGAAGTACACCAGAACCTTCTGCCTGGTACGGGCTAACTCCATGGTGAAAACAGAAGTACCAAAAAAAGCCCTAAAAATCAGCGGTCTTGTCTGTAGTACTGGAATTCAGTCAGGGAATTTGTAATGGTCCCCCTGCACTCAAATAAAAACTCTTAACAGAGTAATTAAACTGAGGGTTAGTCAGAATTGGCACTTTTGTGTTAGTGAAACATTTGCTGTAGAAAATACATTTAAATGATGACCAGGGTAACGCTTTTGTGGTTTACTTCCTGGTGACATTGTGTTGACACTTTTCATATCTAAAGCTTAGACTGATGTCTAAGCTTTAGCATCTATTAATAGATGCTAAAGATTAGAGTGATGTCTAATTAGCATCTATTAATACCTACTCATATTTATTTAGTCTGATAATGGTTTTTATATTTGAAAAGGCAGCATTCATGAGCTGCAGTAGGTAGACTCTGTTCCTGCAGAGGAACCTTCATCTCCAGTGATTATTGGGAAAGCCTAAGGAAATAGCTGGCTCGTGTAGCCATATAGTTGCATTAACTAAAACTGAATTATACAGAAAGTTCTTCCATCAAAAATTATTTGGTTTTTCTTTCTTTAAAATATTCCTTACTCCTTTTCCACCAGTCGCTTGATGTTGGACTGAATCAGTATGTATGTTAGGCAATACGAGAGAAATACCGGCTTTGTAGTTACACTTGCAAATTTCTTGCTTACTAATTAGAAGAACAATAAATACAAATAAAATGTAAGTGATATTCTGGGAAATTGGACAGCAGTTACATAGGTAGCACTGTATTGCTCTTCTTTCTCAGGCAGGTCAGTTTGCCCCTTACTTTTCTACTTATCTTGTCCCTTACTTTTCTATTTATCCATTAGACCAGTAAATGATAAATATGTAGGATGCAAGATCCAAAGTGCGGGTAAGAATCAGAAAGCTTTTAGAACATAAAATGACAAAACTCCAACCTGAGAAGGGTGATACGAAGAAGCAGTGATGAGAAGAATGCCAAGGAATTAAGTAACTACTCTGATTATCCTACAACATGCCTCAGACGCATATCAATTCTGATCAGTGATTAAAAAATCCGGTAAATGGTCCATATAGTGATCATATACTTCTGTAACTGAGATGAAAGAGCATCTAAACTTGGGTCCTGAAGTCTTTGGTTGTAAAACATTTTTGCAGATGCTCCGTCATCCATAAAACCAGAACTCCTAACTGTGCTCCATGGGCAGGGTTTGTCAGTATCTGAGTTCACCACAGTGGATGAACTGGTTTTTAGTGGTGGTCATGAGCTCTAACAACAATTACATACTACTCTTTGGTATACACAGGCAAAAGCGTGGGGCTCTATTTTTAGAGATTTCTCAGAAGTGGATTACTAATTTATGCGCCCAAGCAGACACGGTGCCTATTTCTTATGAATACTGCTGCCATTACAAAGGAGTTGGGTACTTGTCAAGTTACCCAAGCTGTCAAAAATTAGAAATCTCCAGGGTCTACTTGGCCTTGTTATGATTTAACCCCAGCTCTCAACTACGCACCATGCAGCCATTCAATTCCCCCCTTGCCCCAGTGGAATGGAGAGAAGAATCAGAAAAAGGTAAAAGCTGTGGGTTGAGGTAAGGACAATTTAATAGTTAAAACAACAGTAAAATATAATGGTAACAAAAAGGACAAAGAGGAGTAAAACCCAATAAACACAAGTGATACGCAATACAGCTGCTTATCACCCGCTAATCAATGCCCAGCCTGACCTGAGCAGTGGTCCGGGCCTTCCAGGTAACTCCCCCCAGTTTCTATACTGGCCATGACGTGCTGTGCTATGGAATACCCCTTTGGCTAATTTGGGTCAGGTGTCCTGTCTCTGCTTCCCCCCAGCTTCTCATGCCCCTCCTCACCGGCAGAGCATGAAACTGAAAAGTCCTTGATTGGGGTAAGTGCTACTCAACAACAGCTAAAACATCAGTGTGTTATCAGCGTTGTTCTCAGATTAAAGCCAAAGCACAGCACTACACCAGCTGCTAGAGAGAAAATTAACTATATCCCAGCCAAAACCAGAACAGGACCACTTTGGCCTCTCAGAAGTGGGAGGATTTTGCCAACTGAGTCATCTGAAAGTTAAAGAATATTTTCTGAAATTGAGAAGTGCATGTAAAAACAACCCAATAGGGTAACTCCTCTGAGCACTCAGACGTGTCACTTGGACCTTTTGAACGAATTATCATGAAGGTTGTGTTGTCAGCTGACAAATGAATGTTAATACCCGCAGTTCTAGATGGGATTTCAGATTTGTATCTTTGATTTCTACTGGATCTCTCAACCCAAAAACTCAATGAAACAAAATCATTTGTGGTCTATACAATCCAAGAAATCAAATCTGATTCAGAATGCTTTGATATGGATAAGTATCAGGCTCTTCCTATCTTTGCAATTAACTTACTTTGTGAAATTTATGATTCTGTGAAAGAGTGAGGGTACTGACATTAATGTCACATTAACCACAGGGTGGGTCGTAGTGATGCATCTTAATTCATATGAGTAACAGCATGACAAATTCCGAAATTATGAGCGTTTTTATGAGTAGATCTGGAACCTAGTCCTAGGAAATGAAGAATAATGAAAAACAGTCATGCTCTGAAATGGGATTAAAAAACCATCACAAGCAACGAGGTAGCTTTTTGAGTAATGGACATACACCTGAAATCTGAAGTGGAAAAAGCCAGGTAATTCAGCAAAACAAAAAAAGGCTTATTGGAGCTCTTCAAAGAGCAGATGTTCCCTTTACTCTTACCTATACATCTCTCTGCAAGCTGAGATCAGTTGGTTTGCCTTTGCTGATCCTGAGGTGGTATGATAGCTCTACATTTTTACATAGTCAATGAGGCCAAACATCAGGTGAACACAATCCATAATTCTAAGCAGCTGGATAAAAGGAAATTAGGAAGTGTAGCCAATGGTGGGGGTCAGATGAAATAGTTACTCCATCCAGCACAGGTAAAAGTCCTCAGCTGAAGAACTTGAGAGCACCTTTGTGGTTTTAGAAAAAGGTACCCGTTTGGACAGAGAACAAAGAAAGCTGTGTGAATTAGAGAGGCTTAGTAAATGTAATTTGTGAAAAGCACTTGTGGAAGTGATTGGTGAACTCTTTAACAACCGAAGGCAGGAGGAAATCTTCAAATATGAAAAAAAGAATGCTGCAAAATAAGTAGTAAATTTTTGGTGTCTAAAGCTGCTTTTTCAGCCACCTGGCTCTTGATAACTTAAGGTCTGCCCTTTTGGATGGACACAGCAAATAATTAGTGTTCTTCTTGCAGCTAAGTATTTGTCTATCATAAATGGTGCAGAAGTCTGGAAAGTTTGTCTTCCTGATAGTGATTTTTTTGCAGGTTCCCGTAACAGATGCAAAATGGATCTTTTGACCCATTTGCTTTACTGTGAAATACAGCTTGGGTCTAAGTTGAGTAGATGAATGTTCTGTTGCAAATACACATGCTGTATAAATAGGTATCAGACTATATGCAAAAGAAGGAAAATGCAGATTTATTAATCTATCTGAAATCAGACATTCATAATAAGTGACTTGGAAGTGCTTCATATCTTGTTCTCTGCTGTGCAGTTCTTTGAAACAGAAAATCAACTTTTCTATCATCTATTGTAGTAAAAGAATCTTTGGTACAATAACATAGGAGAGAACACCAAGGCAGACAACAGACAGGTGATTTAAAACAGATGTGAAATTCCATCTACGTAGAAAATTATAGGCACTGGTGATGACATTAGACGCATATGACTAATCACAGTTAATGCTTTCTGTTGCCAATTAGCTTTATTAGCACAAGCAATTTTAGCACACGATGACATTACTTTAATTACTGTTAGCAGCTTGTTCATTTATTGAGTAGCATGCATTTAGAAAAGGGCTATTCTATCTGCAAATTAATCATAACCCTCTTTATCATTAGAAATTCAGGAACACAGAGGAAAAAAGACTGTACCATGCAAACAGAAAAAAATTGGCTGATGAAAGTCTGGCAGTAATTTCAGTATTTTACTACTATTTTATTTTTTGATCAAAAGACAAAAGCCATTGTGTGATTTCTGTCTGAAAGCTGTACATGAGTAAGACAAAATTACTACCATTAGAGTTAAGGCAAGACATTATGACCATTAGGTGGTAGCAACGCAAAAAAAATCCTGTGAAGGTGTACAGCACAAATAAGGCTAAAAGTACCTAGAAAAAACCAAACCAAAACAAAAACCCCAAGCCAACGCACTCCAAGCTGCACAAGAAACACAGGACTTATTCTTTCCTTTCTTATCGTATAAAGATGTTTGTTGATGTGTGGCACAA
Organism: Lathamus discolor; assembly: GCF_037157495.1. Taxonomy (NCBI): domain Eukaryota; kingdom Metazoa; phylum Chordata; class Aves; order Psittaciformes; family Psittacidae; genus Lathamus; species Lathamus discolor. The sequence goes on along the minus strand of NC_088889.1, from coordinate 61,098,036 downwards.
GTATCAATTTTTCATACAAATTTTCATAATGAAAATGCAGTCTTAAAAGGGTGTGGAATATTCATAATTTCATTAGCAAAATGTAAAAAGAGTAATTTTGCAAGTATATTTACTCGGAAACACTATAGCAAATGAAACAGAGCTGCAACTACGGGCTAATTTAATTTTACCACCACACTGGCTCACAAAACTATTGCTACAAAACAATGTTGATGTTTTGGAAACAAGAATTCAAACTAAGATATTTTTTTTCTTTGTGGGTTTCTCCTAAGTCTTTATTGTATACTTGGAATTGTTGGTTCTCTAAGTCAAAAGCTAATAGATTCGAAAGACGAAACTCACCTTTCCTGTATTTTAAGTCTAGATAATTGGAGCTTGATTCAGGAATCATTCTCCATAGAATCAGAATCCCAGCCTGGTTTGGGTTGGAAGGGACCTTAAAGCTCATCCAGTTCCACCCCCCTGCCATGAGCAGGGACACCTTCCACTAGACCAGGGTGCTCCAAGCCCCATGGGACCTGGCCTTGAACACTGCCAGGGATGGGGCAGCCACAGCTCCTCTGGGCAACCTGTGCCAGGGCCTCACCACCCTCACAGGGAAGATGTGACTACTATAGGAGTATTACATAGAGATGTTCCATTGACATGAAATATTTCTTTATTATTCTGATATGCTAAACTCCCAAACATTGTTACAGAGAGTACCTTATATTCTGCTATAATTAATATTTACCTAAGTCATAGGAATAACTATGGTTTATGAAGATGAACCCACATATTAGGAGCCCTATTTTCTACAAGCTATGTATCTGGGGAGTAGGAAGTATTTTTGAGGGTTAAGGACGAGGCAGTAGGGCTAATGCTTTGATATACGCCCTGTATTCAGCACACAAAATCCCCTAACATTCCTATTAATTAAATTATTGGTCCTGTTTTCTCTATTGCATTTATACATATGGTGTAACTTTAAGTGAGAGTCTAATCATGAATAAAAAAGTGTTTTGTCACTGTTTAAGCCCACCCTGCCACAAGCTGCTTGCTCCCTCACACCCAGGGAGAATGGGGAAAGATGTAAAAGCCCATGGGTAGAGAAAGAACAGTTCAATAATCGAAATAACAGCATAATAATAATAATAATAGAGAGGAAGGAATAAACCCCACCCCCTGGGGAAAAAACACAAGTGATGCCCAATACACTTGCTCACCTCCCACCAACTGATAACCAGCCCAAACTGAGCAGTGATCTGGGCCTGCTGGGTAACTCCCCCACAGTTTCTATACTGGCCATGACGTGCTGTGGTATGGAATACCCCTTTGGCTAGTTTGGGTCAGGTGTCCTGTCTCTGCTTCCTCCCACCTTCTTGTGCCCCTCCTCACCGGCAGAGCATAAGAAACTGGAAAATCTTTGACTGGGGTAAATGCTACTCAACAACAGCTAAAACGGTGGTGTGTTATCAGCATTGTTCTCAGGCTGAAGCCAAAACACAGCACTACACCAGCTACTAGGGACAAAATTAACTCTACCCCAACCAAAACATGTTTCTAGGAAATTTGGCATCATTCATTAAAATGTATATAGTTCTTTTAAGGCATAACTACAGAATAAAAGGAAAATTTATAGCTATATCTGTTAAGGAAATACACTACACTATCGAAAGCAGATGGAATAACAGATGATAGCTAAACAACAAGGCAGAATAGGTCAAGATCTGACCTAAAGTCCAGCAAGTGGTGGAATCAGCTGAGAAAAAGGAAGACAGGCAAACAGGAAGAAAGGAAAGAAAGAGAGAAGAAAGAGCGGAATGGAGGAAGCCAATTGCATTATCCTGAAGTTAGGGATGGTAACCTGCCAGATTCTGGCAGTCTCTTAAAAAAGACTCAAAAGGAATAACATCCACTCCTTTATTTATTTTTTTTTCCCTGGAGGATGATCAGAACTTGGGATCATTCTTCAGAATGAAGCCAAGAGTCCATAATTTCATACTTCAGGCAGGTGATGGAAGAACACTTGTTTTATAAATTGTTTTAAGAACCACATATTTAGTATTTATAGAATCGTAGAATAGTTAGGGTTGGAAAGGATCTTAAGATCATCTAGTTCCAACCCCCTGCCATGGACACAGACACCTAACGCTAAACCATGTCACCCAAGTCTTGGCCAAACCTGGCCTTGAACACCGCCAGGGATGGAGCACTCACAGCTTCCCTGGGTGACCCATTCCAGTGCCTCACCACCCTTAATGTAAAGAACTTCTTCCGTATATCCAATCTAAACTTCCCCTGTTTAAGTTTTAACCCGTTACCCCTTGTCCTATCACTACAGTCCCTGACAAAGAGTCCCTCCCCAGCATCCCTATAGGCCCCCTTCAGATACTGGAAGGCTGCTATGAGGTCCCCATGCAGCCTTCTCTTCTCCAGGCTGAACAGCCCCAACTTCCTCAGCCTGTCTTCATACGGGAGGTGCTCCAGTCCCCTGATCATCCTTGTGGCCCTCCTCTGGACTTGTTCCAGCAGTTCCATGTCCTTTTTATGTTGAGGACACCAGAACTGCACACAATACTCCAGGTGAGGTCTCACAAGAGCAGAGTAGAGGGGCAGGATCACCTCTTTCGACCTGCTGGTCACGCTCCTTTTGATGCAGCCCAGGATACGGTTGGCTTTCTGGGCTGCGAGCGCACACTGAAGCCAGCTCATGTTCATTTTCTCATCGACCAACACCCCAAGTGCTTCTCTGCAGGGCTGCTCTGAATCTGTTCTCTGCCCAACCTGTAGCTGTGCCTGGGATTGCTCCGACCCAGGTGTAGGACCTTGCACTTGGCATGGTTGAACTTCACAAGGTTGGCATCAGCCCACCTTACAAGCGTGTCAAGGTCCCTCTGGATGGCATCCCTTCCCTCCAGCGTATCAACCGGACCACACAGCTTGGTGTCATCGGCAAACTTGCTGAGGGTGCACTCAATCCCACTGTCCATGTCACTGACAAAGACGTTGAACAAGACCAGTCCCAACACCAATCCCTGAGGGACACCACTTGTTACTGGTCTCCAGCCAGACATCGAGCCATTGACCACAACTCTTTGGATGCGGCCATCCAGACAGTTCTTTATCCACCGAGTGGTCCACCTATCAAATTGATATCTCTCCAGTTTAGAGACAAGGATGTCGTGTGGGACAGTGTCGAACACTTTGCACAAGTCCAGGTAGATGACATCAACTGCTCTACCCCTGTCCATCAGTTCTGTAGCCCCATCATAGAAGGCTACCAAATTGGTCAGGCAGGATTTCCCCTTAGTGAAGCCATGCTGGCTGTCACCAAGCACCTTGTTGTTTTTCACGTGCCTTAGCATGCCTTCCAGGAGAATCTGGTCCAAGATTTTACCAGGCACAGAGGTGAGACTGACTGGTCTCTAATTCCCCCGGTCTTCCATTTTCCCCTTCTTGAAAATGGGGGTTATATTTCCCTTTTTCCAGTCATCGGGAACTTCACTTGACTGCCATGATTTTTCAAATATGATGGCCAGTGGCTTAGCAACTTCATTTGCCAGCTCCTTCAGGACTCACGGATGGATTTCATCAGGTCCCATGGACCTGTGCACATTCAGGTTCTTAAGATGGTCTCGAACCAGATCCTCTCCTACAGTGGGCCCAAGGTCTTCATTCTCACAGTCCCTGTGTCTGCCTTCCAAGACTTGGGTGGTGTGGTCAGAGCCTTTGCCAGTGAAGACCGAGGCAAAGAAGTCATTCAGAACCTCAGCCTTCTCCAAATCCTGCGTAGCCAGTTCTCCTGAGAGCTTTCAGAGAGGGCCCACATTGTCCCTGATCTGTCTTTTATTTGCTACGTACCTATAGAATCCCTTCCTGTTGTCTTTCACATCCCTAGTCAAGTTTAATTCTAACCAGACCTTAGCTTTCCTAACCTGGTCCCTAGCTTCCCAGACAACATCCCTGTATTTTTCCCAGGCCGCCTGTCCTTGCTTCCACCTTTTATAAGCCTCTTTTTTCCCTCTAAGTTTCCTCAGCAGCTCCTCATCCATTCAAGGAGGTCTCCTGGCCCTCCTGCCGCACTTCCTTCTAGTTGGGATGCAGCACTCCTGAGCTTGGCACAGGTGATCCTTGAATATCAACCAACAGTCTCGGGCCCCCCTGCCCTCCAGGGCTATATCCCTTGGAACCTTACTAAGCAGGCTCCTGAAGAGGCCAAAGTCTGCTCTCCTGAAGTCCAGGGCAGTGAGCTTGCTGCACGCTCTTCTGAGGATCTCAAACTCGACCATCTCATGATCGCTGCAACCAAGGCTGCCCTGGAGCAGCACATTTCCTACCAGCCCTTCCCTGTTGGTGAGCACAAGGTCAAGCATGGCACCTCTGCTTGTTGGCTCCTCTATTACTTGCAGAAGGAAGTTGTCTTCCACACAATCGAGGAACCTCCTGGATTGCTTGTGCCGGGCCACACCATCACTCCGACATATATCAGGGTGGTTGAAGTCCCCTGTGAGAACAAGGGCCTGCGAGCGTGAGGCTGTTCCTATCTGTCTATAGAGTGCTTCATCCACATCTTGGTCAGTCGGTCTGTAACAGATCCCCACAGTAATGTCCCCCATCGCTGTTCTCCCTTTAACCCTGACCCACAAACTCTCTGTAAACTGCTCACCTGTCCCCATACAGAGTTCCATACCCTCCAGCCTATCCCTAACATAAATAGCAACTCCCCCTCCCTGCCAGGCCCACCTTTTCTAAAGAGCCTCTAGCCTTCCATTCCAACACTCCAGTCATAGGAGCCGTCCCACCATGTTTCTGTGATGCCTGTTACATCATACCCCCGTAGATGTGCACACATCTCTAATTCCTCTTGTTTGCTCCCCATGCTGCGGGCGTTCATGTAGAGGCACCTGAGTCAAGCTCCAGATGAAGCCAGCTCATTGGCTGGAGCGGCTGGAATATCTTTACATTGCTCCGAGCATTCATTATAGGTGCTGGCAACTGACTGGGAGTGTTGGGGTGGAATGATGCCCTCCTCCCCCAACACATCTAGTTTAAAGCATCCTTGACCAGTCTGGCTAGCCTCCTACCAAAACAGCTCTTTCCCTTCATTGCCAGACCAGCTCCACCAGCCCCCAGTAGACCTTGCCTCCAAGGTTGAGTCCCAGTTTTATTTACTTACTTGTAACACTTTATATATGTTGTATTCTAATACTCTGAATTGTATTTATAATACTTTACTTATATTTCAGAATTTATTTACTGAAATAGATAGGACAAAACAAATATTTACTGATATATAGGACACAACCTATTTACCATTTTTACAGAGCCTGAATAGAGGTATCCAGCCCCTTTGGTCTCTAAGCAGTCATCACACAAAAAGACAGGGGAATCATTGCCTGGTTCTGTGAACCCAGTTCTGTTAAAAGAGGTTAATTGTAAATGCTTCTGAAAACTGTACTGACAATTAGGTTGCTACGCGTTAAAGAATTGTCCTGTTTGGTGGGGATGGTACTGAAACTCTGATGTACATCATATAGGCTCTCCAACTAAAGGAAGGAGTCTCATCAGACTTCTAAAAGAATCATGGTTGAAGGGGAAATAAACACCAATGAGCCATCAAGGGGGAATAAACACCAACTGGCCATCAATAGAAAGTATCACAGCTGATACTTCACTGAGCAACTACTCATCCTGAGATACAAGAAGTCACTCAGGATCAGAGCCACATTTTCTCTAATTGCATAAGCTGTCCAGCAGCCATGCCACAAAATAGAGGATACTGAGGATGGAATAATTGGATTTCCAGAGCAGATCTGGGAATAGGCTCAATGGTGGTGAAGTCTGAAGACGAAAAAGCTGAGCCTCAAAGCTAATATGGGTGGACAATATTGGCTCTAACAACTCACAGCAGTGAGGAATATTAGCCTGTTTGCAGCTACAAGTTGCAGGAAGTCAGTCAGATAAAAATGAAGGAGGGTTCAGTGCTGGTGCCAAGGACTGCTGGCTTTTACATCCCAACATATTTCTCAAAAAGATATTTCTGGATGTGTACCAGAGACATTTTAATATCCTGGGATTTACAGTACCTGAAGGGGATATGAATCCAAATCCTCCCTTACACAATACAAAAAGTAATAATGAACATCTATGATAGGAATATACCCATAACAGAATGGGCAGAGTTTGAAGATGAAAAATTAAAGAAAAAGATAACTGGCAAGGAAATATTGCAAAAAAAATATATGCTGGGAGGAAACTGGTGTTAGAAGACAAACGCTAGAGGCTCACTGTCAATTTTGTAGGAGAAAAGATGGTAAAAATAAAAGGCGTATGGTGAAGGTGGTTTCAAGGAAATTGCAATACAGATGAATGACTGGAGGGAACTCGGGACCATATAGCTTGCACAAAAGCTGTATTCAGGGTGCATGGAGAGACACAGCTTCATACCCAACACCCACTGCTAAGGTAGAAAAGCTACAGCTTGACTCCCTGCTAGAGCGTGGGTAAGCATTTGCAGACAAAGAGGAGTAGCTCATGTGGCTCTGTTGCCGAATGAGCTGTTTTGTGTGCCTGCACTCATCAGCATCCCATAATACTCACCACATGAACACACCACGGATTTCTGTGTCGTGCTCAAAGGCCAGTCTGAGTAATTATAGTTTATCCCAATTTTCCTGTGCAGTTTCTACTCAGATATGGTTGTCAATAGCCTAACAAAGATGTATTATGAAATTATGTGCTTTTATGTATGTGCTGCATCAAAATGAATGTCATGTTTGAAAAAGCAACACCGCTGAACACAATTTATAACCTAACCACATGAATAACTGCATCCCCACCTTAAAAATCTTTGCAGGAGGGGAAAGTGAGGAAGAATGAGAGATTCTTACAATGGCTTTCCTTCCAAAGCCATATTTAGGGAAAGAAAAGCAATCCTGTGTTTTAGCTTAGATCTGACTGTAACAGTTTTAAATTACTTCAATTATAAATGCTTTATAAGTGTGTTACAAGGTAAAACTGCTTGGAGAGGTTTCCTAAATAAGGTTAGGCACATGCTGAAAGTTTGGATTTTTTTTAGTCTGATCCCAACTAGTTGTAGAACCACAAACAATAAACACCACTTTGCAAAGACTTAATATTACAGGCAAATGGATGCAGAAGAGGCTAATTAGAGTATACAAGTGATCAAATAATATATTGAAGTATCCAAATACAGAGCTAGAACCCTAAATTTAGGGGGGTTGGTTTGTTTTCTTTTTTGAATTTGCAAAGGATTTTAACACTGCTTCATAATGAAACATGGTGGTTACCACCTCCACGTACTGCATTTGGTGTAAGGGTAATGTTTATTTAAAAGGAACTGATGCTCTTTTTAAGTCTGATGACTGGGACAGTAGTTCCACAGTCCCCACCCCTAGCCAATGTTAATACATTCTTAAGCCAAGTCCTCCTCAGTTCCTTCAAGCTTTAGAAACATATTGGCATGGTAGGGTTAAGGAATGAAGAGGAAAAAGTTCAGAACATATCAAAGAGAAAGAAAAAGGCAGAGGGTAAGAAGTGTTTCAGGAAAATTTCAGCAAAATTCAATATAGAGAGCATCCAGGGAGCCAGACTGAACAATAAAACAGCATCCAGAAAACAGACTGATAAGGATACAGGGAAATGCACACAAATGAGTGTAATTCTCATTGCTTACAGTGGAATTGTTCTGCCAATGAGAGGACTGGCTTACTATTTAATATTTTCTGAATAGTCTATGACTTAGTCCTTTGTTATAAAAATGCTATCTTGAAAAAAGATGAGTCTGCTTCTTAATAGCCCAGAATGACTCACAAGGCTCCATGGTTGGCACCATTGCATTTTAAAGGTCGCCGTTTACACAAGTTTAATAAAAAATATTTTAGACACCTCTAAATATTGAAATGACTTTCAAAGCATTAAAATTTCCCTAAATATCACATACATTCTTCAAATAGGAGTTAATGCAGGAATAAAATGAAAATAAAATAAGCAAGCTAACCATAAATACAGACAAAATGAGTAAATTTCATTTATATAAACTATGAACATCATTTTCCAACTCCAGGCCATACAGTGGTAGCTGACAGAAAAATGGGACTCTCTTCAAAGATACGGTAAGAATTTCTGAAACCAAAAGCAACATCTCTGTGCTGACAGTAATCATGGAAAAGAAAATGGTTGAACTATTTCTAATAGCTGAGGTTCACATCAGAAAAAAGCAGAAATGCCACTTCAAAGGGTCAGGTTTTTCTTAGTCTTCAGGAACTGCAGTAATTGCTAGTATTATGTACACAGCATCCGTAGGACCTTTGTGATAAAAGAAACTAGATACAATATGTGACAAGTTGTGCTGTTCATGCGGTCAGTGCATCTTCCAGGTTTGGGGTTCGGTTTTGTTTTCATTAGCTGACTTTTCCATACCTGAGTTAGAAGTGAAAAAGGAAAACATCCCATTTTAACAAGCACAGCTTGAAATTTGATACAACATCCATGAACAGAAACAATCCAATGAAACCTTAGGACAACACAAAATGAGGTTAGGGTTTTTTTTTGTCAACAAGCCAATTTGCTTCAGGTTGAAGCCTGCTAACAGAAACAGGATTTAATGGACAGTAACATTTTTCAGAATTACTTTGCAAAGATGTTGTTGCAGTTTCAGTTAACTCACTGTTAAAAAATGATCACTCATAGTGTCAAATCAAGACATACCTGCCACTTAGCAGACTGGACAGTGATCATCCTTCCATCCTGTTCCTACTGTTGAAGTGTTTCCTTTTCCCAGTGAAAACCTGGAGTAACCTAATTGAAAACTGAGGCATCTTGGTTTATCTGAAAGGGAACAAAAGAAAAGCGTGTGTCTCATTTTTACCTTGCAGGAAGGCCAAAGAAAGTTCTTCAATATATTCAAAAGATGTCTGCTGCTAAATAAGGTAGCAAAAGCATTTGCATTGTTTCCTCACACTATATAATGAATTCTTCCAACCCGCTGTGCTCCAAGGTTAGCTCTTAAAATACCAAGGATTTCACCAAGTCCTTACCAGCTCTTTGCCGCTGGGACTTAAAATACAGTTTTAACATCATTACACAGAACATGAAAGACTCTAAGCTAAATTGAGAAAACACGCTTTTGAGATTTCTTATTTCATCTTTCATCCATTATCTTTCTTCACGTTCAGCTGAAGTCCAATTTCACCTCAGTCTTGAATTCATCAGTGAGAATAAATGCCTACTTACAAAACATATGGAGTGTACTTCTGATGGTTGACTGCTGGACTAATTCTACTTACAAGGGTAAGCGTATTACCAATAGAGTAATATACAGGACCAGAACATCCATTACCAGCAAAAATTTTTGAAAGTAGGCTACATTTGCATGAACTAAACAAACTTTCTGACAAAGCCACTCAGGAAGCCAGTGCAGACAGGCCGCCACGCCAGTCAGATATTGGGAATATTTGAAATACATTGAACACGTATTGAAGTTGGGGACTGCTGTCCTGGCTGTGTCCCCTCTTAACTTCTTGTACGCCCCCATGGGGCAGAATAAGAAATAGAGAAAGCCTCCGTGCTGTGCAAGCACTGTTCAGCAGTAACTGAAACACTGGTGTCTTAATGACCATATGAGCTGCTCTGAAGAAAACAAAATCTACCCCAGTCAAAACCTGTACTCCTACAAAAGTGAAAACAAGTCAGAGCAGACAACCGAAAACTGATAGAGCACAAAATGCTCCCCTTATAAACAAGCATTATATTCTCATTTTCCAAAAAGTAATTATATTTGGCATGTTGCAAGATATAATTTTGACCCCTTTGTAAGTAACTAACTTCCCATGTCCATAGTGTGTGTGTAGGTATTTTACATAAGAACTAGTTGTTCAAGCTACCATTATAGTTGAAAGACAGCTAGTCAGTGGAGTCCAGAAAATGACCTATCTTGTCTTAAAGTACACAGCTGTCTACAGTTAGATGTATTTGCACTCTAAGTTCCAATGGTCATATTGAAGAGGTCTCTTAATTCTATTGGAGCTAAGATAACTGAGTAGTTCATATGCAGCTGCCTAAAAATAGATGGGCAAAAGAAATCCTACCCCTATTTTTTCCACATACTTTGACAAAGTAAATTTTAAAACATCTTTTTCTTTAGCCTAGAGAGATGTCTGCAAGTAAAAATGACACACGTCTGCTTCCCCCTCCCTCCTTAAATTCACCTTTGCTCTCCCACCTGTTATTCCTAATTCAAGATACCAGATACAATCTTCAAAGTCCTTGGTAATTTAAAACTTCCTATCGGATAAACACTCTTCCTCCCACAGAATATCAAAAATGTGCATTTTTTCAGTATTGTATTAGGTCTTTGTTTATGAAACACTTCCTTTCAACCTTCACCAGAGTCTGTATTTCCTAACTTTCAAGGACTAGACCAAGCCATTTTCATTTTATATAAGTGTTTTTTACAGAAATGTTTATGAAATTGTTCGTTCTCTTCCTGAAGTGCTAGTGCACACCATTTACCTCTTCAAGACAGTAGGTACCTAATGAAAAACAGGCATAAATATTTTAAAAGTCTATAGTGTTCCGTGGTTTTTCAGTGTATAGAAGCTTATTTGATAAATATTATTCAATTATACAAGAAAACTAGTAAGCTAGCTGTCTGCTGGTTTATTCAATTTGCTTTATTTGATTATTTAGGGAAAATGGAGTCTGTAAATTTTCAGTAATAATTGAACAGAAGGAAAGAAGAAAGGGAAGGAAGGAAGAAAGGGAAGGAAGGGAACAAAGGAAGGAGGGAAGGAAGGAAAGAGGAAAGGAAGGAAGGAGGGAAAGAATCTAACCAGTGAACTGATCTGAAGAAAGACTACCCTTTGTTTTTCCTCAGAATTTGTACATTTAGCAAATTAAAATTTCAGATGAAGAATAAACCTTCTACATTGTATGTAAAAATAAATAGTAGAACACAGTGAAATGGCTTATAAAGTCAGGCATTTGTGGCTGAAGTTCTGAAGAACAAATCTGTACTTTTGTAAACCATTTAGATATGTTTTAAAAGCTTTTAGGTAACATAGGCAAGTGGATTCTTACATGTAAAGAGGCATTCATGCCATCTTCCTTTAGCATCTAAATAAGACTTAAGCGTCTTAGCTGTACAAGATGTTAGCTGCCCATATTTTCAGCAGAGCAAAATTACTAACAAATACTCATAATCATTTTCTTGAGGCATCACTGATTCCTAATTTGGATACTTATACACCTGAAGTTAGATTGCCTGAAGCTCGCTTAGTGAAAAATATAAAGTTATGGTTCTGAATACAGCCATCAAGACCTGTGCAATAATGTCTTCTTGAACCTATAGATAGCTTGAAATAATAGTTCCAAAAGAGGTATGAATCATCCTAACTGTGGTTTTACTGCAAATTACTCTAATATCATAGACTGGTGAGGATATTATATATTTACCTTTCCCACTCTTATCTAAGCTATTTACCTATATTTGATAGACTGAAATTTCAGTAAAAGATGTTTTTATTTCCTTTCAATAACAGCAAAGGTTTCTGCTATAGAAATCTCTCCAGAAGATATCTTTCACTACATTTGCAGTTCAAATTATATCGGCCCAAATTTTAGCAACTGTAGGTGCATCTGAGAAGAGGAGCCAAGACAAAGGAATATCACATCTGGCATGATCAGTCTTTCCAAATGTTTAGATTCAGATTGCACATTAAAAGGTACGGGTTTTAAATTTTATTTTTAATTTTGCTGTGCATTGAGGTGTTCCTTGAAATCCTGAATCATCAGGCTCCTGGAAGCATTTCTTAGGTGAATCAGAAGAAAGTTGAATTGCATTCCAGAAGATTACAAGCAAAGAACTGTTGAGACAGAGAGCTAGCTTTTGCAGTTCCTATGTAGAGAGATTAAGCTGACTCAGGAAGAAGCAATGGTTTAGTTGTTGTTATAAGAAAAACGGTTAGCCTAGTAACAAATGACTTACTCTGCCAAGCAATTATTCCTGTTCTCAAAGTTCACAAGTTCTGTCACAGTATTTCTTTCATACTTTCTGAAGATAAATATTATACACCAATCTTACGGGTTTTGCACACTGAACTGTAAAGTAAGTTTAAAAAAATGACCTTTAACCTGACAAAATAAATTTTGAAATATAAAAAAGAAAAATAAAACCATTTAAGAAGCAGAAATAAAGATTGAAAAAAGTGTGAAGGTATGAAGAAAGAAGTCAGGCCCCCTTGTGATGAAGAAATTAAATTATAGCAGTTCTACTAAAATTAGACAGTGCATTGTATTCCTACAGCACTTTAAACAGAAACCCCTTTATATCTGGGAATTGAAATCACCATAAAATCAAAAGACATTCCTTCGTATATACACAATAATTTATTCAACGACCTGGACAATAAGCTTTCTTCTGATTGTAAGTTGGTATGATAAATGACAGAAATCATTTGCCTTCCTCTAGAAAGCAACTTCTTTTCTATTCTTATTATTTAAACAATTTCAACAAGCATGATCTAAATTCTGGGTCATAGAGGGTTATATCTAGAGGTAAAACAAGCTTCGAAGAATGACAGTGAACTGTACCACAGTTCAGAGACATCATTCATAACTCTTTGGCTGAGCACCCTTTCTCAAAGGGCCTTTTTTCATTGCCTAGTAGGAGGAGAGCCAGAAGAGAAAATCTGGCAGTGTTATATGCAGAAGGTCTATGGAAATTAATCCATTTAGTTACTTTTATAAACTTTTTGAGCCTATTACAGTTAACAGAAAGTTTGATTTTATTGCTGTCTTGTGTGTGTGTGTATATATATATATATATAAGTAATCATCTCTTCAATGCTTTTCTAAACTGCTTTTGTAGAATGTAAAAGAATGTAAAAAAGACTTGACAGGTAATTTTCTGAGGAATACGTCAAGAATATCTTAGCATGCAAAGACATTTATTGCTGCTTTTTCTCTCTCTCATGAAACTTCGTTATTTACAGAAGTCACCTCTATAACTTACGTGACCAAAGCAATCACAAGAATAGTTAGCAAAGTGGCGTTAAAAAACAAGAGTCTAGAGAAGTAAGAGGTGTACAATGTGTCATCCTACAAACTATGAGATCTTGAACAGAATAAGCTGTTAAATTCACATGCTAAAAGGACGCTGCAAGGTTTTTCATAATACATGTCATATCAGCACTTTTCTATGACTTGAAGCTTTTCTTTCTTCTCATGCAACTTCAATAGGAAAATGTAGGAAACATACTGACATAAATCCATTACTGACATGGTCTTTATAAAAGCTCTTGGGATTTCTCCAGAACATGAAGTTTAACCAACCATAAGTGTCCCTGATCTGAAGATGGGCATGTGTACCTATGTACCTTCTGTATAATACACACACAGTGTTTGAGTCTTCTGTCTCCATCAGAGGCTTTTAGTCCCTCAGCTACATTAAACTCACAAGGTTCTATGATTATTACACCAGTAACTTCTTTTCTTTTGATGAGAGAAGAGTCATGGCAGACCTAAGATTAGACTTAAATATCTCACAGAATCACAGAATCATTAGGGTTGGAAGGTATCTCTGCAGATCATCTGGTCCAAGCCCCCTGCCAAGGCAGGGCTACCTAGAGCAAGTTACATGGGAACATGTCCAGGTGAGTCTTCAATATCTCCAGAGAGAGAGACTCCAAAACCCCCCTGGGCAGCCTGTTCCAGTGCTCTGCTACCCTCAACATAAAGAAGTTCTTCCTCATGTGAAGGTGAAACTCCCTGTGTTTTAGTTTATGGCCATTGCTCCTCATCCTGTTGCTGGGCACCACCAAAATGAGTCTGGCACCATCCTCTTGGCACCTGCCTTTGAGATATTTATATGCATTAATGACAACCCCTCTCAGTCTTCTCTAGACTAAACAGGCTCAGCTCCCACAGTCTCTCCTCATAAGAGAGATACTCCAGACCCCTGATTGTCATCTAATCATCTCTGTGGCTCTCATCTCTCTCACAGTAGAAAACAGGAACAAGTAGACTCCTGAGAACCCTTTCTTATTTGATATTAAAGTGTTGACATCTAATACTCAAATGTCATGTCTATAAGCAGCTAGAAAGCCTCCTTCACTTCATTTCTTGGGATGATCCAGTAAACTGAACAAATCTGTGAGAACCTGTAAGCCAAAGAATAAAGAGTATGATTTTTCCTGGATTGCAAGACAGAAAGTGAACCAGCATGATCTGTCTGTCTGCAGTGATAATACAAAAACAGACCCTTGATACTGTTTAACCTTCAGAGCAATGAAGTACTAGTTTAAAAGCACAAGTGGAAGTTGAAAGAAAGTAAGAGAACATACTTAACATTCATATGAACATATGAAATTCATACAGGACTGATCTGTATTTGATCTGAGATCAAATGTTCCAAGCCTTTCCATTTCTGGAATACAATGCAACCCACCACATTTCTCTTAACCTATTTTCAGATTACACTGTGAGCCTGTAGGATGGAATGGGTCATTTCTTATCAAAGCAGAAAAAGACTAATTGGATGCATTTAAAGTAGGGTAATGAAGGCTGCATAATATCATCCTGCTCATTCCATTTTGTGCTTTAACAAAATGCAAACCAGTAACACTCCATTCTAAACTACACTTTAAGAAAATGCGTGGTGGTTGTTTGTATTTTGCAGAATTGTATACTTATCCAGAGGAGCTGAAATAAAGTCCCACGCAAAACATACGATATTTGCAGAATTCTGATTTGAATGCAAAACCATAATTTAATAGTAGAAATCTTTGGCGTGATGCCTCATAAACACATTTTGAGCTATCCAAGCCACTACAAAAATCCTAATTGCATTATGATGTCGTTTTCAAATAAAGAGCTAATATTATTTTTAACATAGGCAAGATTTTTTAAAAGCAGAGGAATCTCAGATTGTTTAACATTAACAAGCAAAATACATGAAGTTTATTTCACGTGATGTAAAAAACCCAGTGTCATACGACACAGTGTATCTGTGTAGAGCTATTCACATATGTACCCTTAGTAATCTGTGAGAAGCCATATAATAAGCATATAATTTCATCCTGAGTATGACACTAAGACAGAATACTTCAGGTCTCTGTTGCTTCTAAATAAGAAAAGTTTCACAACTTTTGGTAATCATCTTAGACATTGCTCACCAGGAGACAGGTAGCTGTCGTCAGCTGCTCCTCACATCGTTTCCTATCAGTGGGTAGGCAGTAAGTCTTCTTGAGAACCTGCAGGAGAAGAAACAGCTCCCTTGTGTTTGGTAGGTGTGAGCTTCCACTGCATTTATTGTCAAAGGTGGAGGAAGTCATTGGCAAGTTAGGAATTAAATGGAAGCTTAACCCAAGGACCAACTTCCTTCAGGCAGTCATCAGAATCAGAACGCGGGAAAGGAGCCTCTCCATCTACAGGTCCTGAACCTGCTCTCTGAGCCAGAAGTTCCCAGAAGTTGCAGGACTCAGAGCTGTGCCTCCTGAACAGTTGAGCTCTAACCCTGGCAGGAGCTGAGAGCTGAGTGCTGTTGCCTCTTACAGAGCTGAGCTATTGTATTTACTTCTGAGAGAGGCAGTGGCTCTGAAGCCATCCTTCTCCCCAGCCTACAAAGAGAATTGCTGGTGCAGTGGCTCAGTAAAGCTGCATAGAGCCACCTTGTCCAGATAGCAGTGGTCTGGGGATGCATAAGACTAGAAATGGCAGTAGGGTGTGCAATCTGTATTGATCCACTAGTATCGGAACTGGAAAATCATGCAAATGGTATTTCGTAGGATATTTTAAATCCTCGGTGCTTTTCACAGATAAACCTCATGAAGAGAACTGCTGGTTTAGTCTGACTTCTTCAGGATATGAAGCTTGTGTGGTTGTACTAGCTAGCAACCTATCCTGATAAATTTGAACCTGTTGGCTGATTTTAACCAAATAGGACAGATACATTATTCTCCTCTAAGATTTATGAGGTGGGAATCAAGACTGAGTGGTTTTTCTCATTTCTCACAATTATTATTGATGTGCATAGTAATTAACTTTCAGATTTTTTCCTCTAAAGTTTTCATTCTGTTGTTTCTTTTTTTATAGACAGTCTAAAATCAATGTGCTTCTTGAACCAAAATAACTTTTAAAACGCATAAGATCAATTAACATGTGGCAGCCAGTATTGTCGAAATTCTGTATGTTGTGTGCAATGATATATGTTGTGCACAGATTGATGTAATAAGAGGAAATCATTGATATCAGTGTAATTCAGAACAGAAAACCTTTCATTCAGAAGCTATCTGTCTATAATATTCAGTTTTCCTTAACACTGAGCTGCAGGTGGTAAAATGGGCAAAAGATTCACTCAGTGAAAATTACTGACATTTTACAGAAAGTACAAAATGAGTAAATAGAAAGAAAACAATAGCAAAAGCTTTAGGAGGATGAGGAGAATGACCCCCTTCTATTGCTATCTAAACAAAACATGTTCTCTGTTCTTAAAGAAAAAGCAAGTTTCATATATGGGAGGGAAAAAATAATGAAGGGGTTTCTTGAAACTGAAAGAGCAAACTACTTTCAAAATGGTAGCTGCATGTTGAAGTTCTATGTCATCTTCAGACAAACGCAAGCAGTGTCATCCGCAACTTATTTCTGCTCAGGTTAACAATGAGCAGCTGAAATACAAATATTGAAGGGCGAGGTAATGCTGTTGAACAGCAAGAACTACTACATTAACTTTCCAGCTCTGTGACAGTGTCCTCGTTTACCTACAAAATAGCACCAAATCTTCAGATCAGTGAAGCAATCCACAGCCCTGCTGGCAGCTGGAATGCCTCATTGATTCTGGATGCTTAGATCTACCAATGACCATACTGCTGGAAAGAAATCTGTTCCTTTCCCACTCAGAATTAGATTTAGCCATCGGAAACATTGCATTTGTGATCTCCATGCTCAATGTCTGTATTCAGGGTTAAAATACTGATCCCAAAAATATAAAGATTGTTTCCAATGAAGAAAAAACCAGTAACATGAGTTACTGGTGACAGTGAATGTTAGTGGTCCCTTGTAAATATTGAAGTAGATTCAAAGAGAGGCACCTTCAAATTTCATGTCTAGTTAGATGGCTCTCCCCCAATAAAGCCTTTACCTTCCATAATGTCAGCGTTTCACCAGAATTACTCCCGTGTATGGGAGACCACTTTTCCTGGAACTTATCTCCCTGGCCTAGAATTAGGAAGCTAGGAAGTAGGAAAAAACCTCACGCGTTTATTCCATGCAGATGGACATCACTCTGTGAACGAAGTGGGTTTTAATATTTGATTTTGATATTCATTAGTGGGTTGCTGAAACAAACGTGATTCTACAACTTCAACAAAGAAATAGCAGACACGCTTTTTCTTGCTTCATTCACTATCTCTCAGTAATGAACGGACAGTGAAGGGAGCCACTGCTACTCCAGACCTTCCCAAAATATACCACAAAATCCACTTTTATTCAGTGGTTTTCCCAAATATCATAAAAAGTAGCCATTCTTGATGGTTTATGGCTTTTGTTAATTAAAAATAAGATAGGTCATCCTACCTCATCATTTGTATATAAGGGAATTTTTTACCATTAAACACGCAATAGTATGCTTGTTCTCAAAATTAAATCTCCAATGACAAAAATGCAATTAATTTTTTCCCTAGCCCAATGTTTCAATACTCTATCTTGTTTAATCCTTATTATTATTATTATTTCCTTAAAAAAATCAAAGCTTTTTATTCTGTCTGAAAACAGTACTTAACTCTGTTTTCATTTAATTATTATGAAATGCAGTTACAATTCTAGAACAGAATACATGCTCTTGTGCGAGACAGCCAATGGTAATCCTGTCTCTCATCTATCAATTTAGAGACATTAGAGACAGTTTGTTATCAATGCTTATTGTTCTATTGACTTGAGTAAATTTTAGATAAGCTTCATTGTGAGTTTGTCTGATGGCGAACCTCTGGTGAGGACTAGGCATAACCCAACAGCTACTGCAAATTGCATTCACCCTTTACAATTAACCAAACAAGTAAGTCAATGGAGGAATTAGTACGCTGAAAAGTCACCTCAATAAGAGAATAAACCATGTTGTCACAGAGATGGCTATTTTCAAGCTAGGCTAGAAAAGGCAGGATTCAAACCAATTCTAATTATTCTGTCTGAGCATCCAAATATAAAATTCCTATGGAAGAGAAAAAGACTAATAGCATTCTTGACAAGGAAAATTGAGGGAATGAGAACATCAATTGAAGGAATGGATGATAAAATTATTTAAATGACACGAATTTAAAGATAGATTTAGACAAAAAGTATGACGGGCAAGTGAAGGATTAAGCCTTTGAGTATACAAAGAGGCTTTCTTTCGCATCTGACTCTAGTGGAGATGAAGAGACCATTTTACTCTGTAATTTAACAAGATGATGCAAGTATTGTGATGAAAAATAGGAATGAAAATTGCATGTTAAAATACAGTGTCTCAAACACTTTTTGTGCGAACCTGAAGAACCAACTATGGTCAAAGATAACAGAATTAACACTTTTTTGTATTATTGCTTGAATGCAAATTTTGACATCTCAATATAATTTCTGTGGCTCTATTCGAATAACACAAAGAAAAGATTCTGTGTCATGGAAGCTTCAAGTTTCAGACATTACTTTTGGGGAGTTACAAGCTGAAAGCCAGGCAATTTCATCCAGAAATGCATTTTTGGTAAGGTGAAGGAAAACAATACTTTGCAAAAATTACATTGCTATTCTCCAGATGTGTCCAGTCTGAAGGGCGAGCATCACGCAATGGCTGACGTAACAGCTTTGGCAAGTGCTAAAAGGTATCAAATGAAGCCTGCAAATTTCAGCTTCCCATTTGTATATATTAGCATGTAAGAACTGTATAAAATAATTTTTATTTGAGCAGTTTTAGATTAGAGATCCAGTGACATGGCTAGATTACTACAACTGTACTGCTCCTGCCAAAATAGAGTAGGAAACACAACTACAAGACAAGGCTTCTGTTTCTGGCTCAGACTATGAACATTATGCTACATTGAATTAAAATATTGTTTGCTTTAAAGCTGGTGAATGATAGCTGTATTACACTGTTTAATAGCCATCTTGGCTCCGTATTAATGTAAAAGTTTGCAGTTAATCTGAAGCAGCTTCAGAAAAAGGAGCTGGAAGTATAATTTATGCTGTGCAAGACCTGATGTATTGCTTACTGAAAGATGAATATGAGAGGCTTGTGGTGAATAAACTCATTTGTTGCAAAGAAAATACAATTTGGCCTAGAAAAAAGGGAACTAACATCGAAATCTCTGCCTTGCAATTCGATTTTGCACACCCTGGTGCCAGCTCCAACCACCACTAAGATAAGCAAACTGGTGAAACTGCACTGATTATGAATTAACAGACCGGGGCTAGTTTGATCAGAGCCCTATCCCTACCCGTTCATATATAACATTAAAAAAAAGAAAAGAAAAAAAAAGTATCTGAGCTACAAAGCAGCATGGAAGTGCAACAACAGAGCTTTGACTCAACTCCTTTTGCTCTGATGCTAGAGCAGAGTGTGAGTCAAAGGGATTTGAAGGGACTGTGAGGGGCCTGGACCAGAGGAGCTCCAGTGATCACAAACAGAGCAAGGGTGTGTGACATCTTCAATATTCCCAAATGCAAAGCATAGACGCGGAATCTTGTACGCCAGCATCACAAGCAGATGTTTGTCTTCAGCTCTGCTTCCGTGCCCGAGTCTCTGAGACGTGACCTGTATTCACTCTATGCCTTCTGATGCCAGCCCAAGGCCAGCTGAAGCTGCAGAGGGTGACGGGCGCAGGCCAGGCTGCCCAGATGAGAGCTCCCCTAGCTGCTCACCAGCCTGCCCAAGGCTGCCGTAATCAGCCGTAATTGCCCGAGCTGTTATCTCCCTGCAGCCTGCGCCGCGCTCCCAAATACCGCTAATTGAATTGCTATAATGTTTGCCCTTCCTAATGCTGTGGGTTGGCGAGGGGAAGATGACCCATGGGGAGGCGGAGGACGGGGGGGGGGGGGGGGGTGTGGGGGGGTGGGCGGCTCTTGGCTCCCCTCCCACCCTCCGGGGGTGCCCCTCCTGCGCGGCCGCGCTGCAGCCCATAAAGAGCGGAGGGAGCCCTGGTCGGGCGTGTAGGTCTGCACCCGCGGCCATGCAGTGAGCGGCCACCCGCGGGACTGCAGCCCTGCGACCAGCACCCGGCGACCGCTGCGAGGGAGAGCCCGTCGCGCTCCAGATCAAGGTACTTCCCCTCTCCGCCTCTTTCCCGGTGGGAATTTGGGTGCCAAATCGGCACCCGCGGAGGGGATGCTCGCAGTGCCCCCGGGGATCCAGGCAAAGCCGCATCTAGGAGCACTTACTATAACACTGTTTCTTTCCAGATGCAGAGGTGCGCTAGTTTCCTGTTTCTGTCTTTAATCCTCTGTGCCACCCTGTCAGAAACAGTTGGACTGGTTTTCTCAGTAAGTACTAACTTCACCATTGGAGGTCCTTATCCATTGGGCAGCATCCGTGTCTCAGCTGTCAAATAACAGTAAACCCTTCATTGATACACACTGTTTTTCTATGAAGGGGTTAGACAAGATGCAGCACTTAAAAATGTCCTGAGCATAACAGATTTTTAGTTAAGAATTTGGGGATTTTAAATACTAGCTCCCTTGTAAACAAGTAATATGACTGAAGGGGGAAAGGAGTGTCTCATTTATAGACCAAAATTGAATGAATGTCCCATCTGACTTGCAAAAGATGGTGCAATGGACTTTTTTATAGAGACTGCTGCATAAGCCCACACAACTAAAAGAAAACGTTGCTGTTTGTTAAGGTGATTATCAGGTAGTAATATAAACTTGGGGTGTAGAGACAAAATTTCTGCCTCCAAAGTGTGATTTGCAGTTTCACTTACATGGTGTGAAATCTGCACACCACATGGTGTCAATAACAGGATCATTGACTTAGGTGGGGAGAGGGCAAGAGTTCAGTTTGCTTCAAGATTATTGGCTTTTATTTTCTACAATATTTCTTGATTTGGAATTTTCAGATGTTTTCTGCTAAAAGAATGTCAGTTTGGGTGCTGTTTGCTTTGTCTTCAGGAAGCACTGTGTAGTTCATGCAGTAGCATACCTGCATTTGTTTTCTTTAAGGCTAAAGAAAAAAGGGGCTGGACTTTGAATAGCGCTGGTTACCTGCTTGGGCCACGTAAGTCAAGCACTTGTGTGCTTTTCATCATTTCGGATTTCAGAAGTTTAGCTTTGCTCTTCCTTGTAAACCAGTCTGCTTTAGTGTGCCGATTACTTTTCTATGAATACCGTAATTCCATCTAAACCTGCAAGACTGAAGAAACTAATTTTTGAGAACACTCATTTGGATGTTTATTATATGCGTATCATAGAATTGTCTTGGCCAACTCTTGCTGTTTCTAAAGCAGAGCTGCGCTGTGATGCTTTATATCCAGAAGCATATCTGGTCCCTTTTTGTGCTTCTGAAATGTAATTTTCGTATGACAAATACCATCCCCCTTCCAAAGTGTTCTAGTGCCTTAGATGTGAAGGGAAGAATGACAAAATGTGGTATTTTGGGACTTCTCAAAGTATTTCAGATTTCATCTTTAATTCTATTTGAAAATGGCTTCGCTGCCTGGTTTTTCTATGCTACTCTCCCTCTCACCCTCCCAGTTAAAGCAAACCAAATTAAAACAATAACATACAAACTCGCAACTAAATGTTAACAGTTCACTATGTGAAAAATAGTTACTGCACAAGGTTTTTAAAATACAGGACCACACTGATTTACAAAGATGGAGAATCACAAACGTAGATCATAAAAGTGACATGCAGTGCTAAGCTCTCTCAAATATCTGTCCTTCTACCATTATTTCTTGTTAATGTAATAACATCCATTAGCAATGCTTCTGCATTTTTCACTGTTATATATGACAAATACTACAGATACCTTAAAAAAAGAATGCAAAGTCATAGTAAGTATCCTTAAAGTTAGCTAAAAAAGGATTAATGCATCTTAAACATATTAGAATCATAGAATGTGTCTGTAAATGTCTGAAAGTATATTTGCCCTGAAGAAGATCTAACCGAATTGGCAAGAACACTGTGGGGAAATGTACTTGTTGAAATGCCATTTATCTAAGACTGGATAATAGGAATCATCCTTTGTTGCAGGTCGTATTGATCAGCTTTTACTGATAAACGAAATGCCCACTGCAAGGGGGAGAGAAGAGGCACCAGGGGCATGTAAGATAGTTTATGTGAATAACCTTCAAAAACTATCTATCTGCAGTTTTCCTTTAAGCAGACTTACTGGCAACACTTTCTAAAACTAAAGGAAAGAATAGCAAAAATAATTTCCCAAATTACACATGAATGTACAAACCTACACTTTCTTTACAACTTCCTTTGAATTCAGTAATGGCTTCAGCAAGTGCATAGTACAGAACAGGGTCTGTAAATTTTATGAATCATAATAAAAATAACTTTTCTTCTGAATTTGTTCTTTACTGATGCATTAATTGCTGCTTCATCGTGTTGTACATCAGAAGTCCCCATTGTGATCTTTGAAATCCATGAAAAGCAAGCAATATAGCAATGGCTGTTGTGAAGTCAATTAACTCTTCTGGTATTTCGTTTACCAGATGCAGTAGATAACCACAGATCTTTTAATGACAAACATGGTTTCACTGGCAAACGTGAAATACAGCCTGAAGAGGATATCAAAGCAGGTAATGAAATTCTGAAAGCTGGTATTTTTTCATTTAGTTTGCATGTTTAGTAATGTATTTACTGTTCTTGAGTTAACTGACTACCTAGGCACAAGGCTTTAACAGAAATCCTAATAACCACCTGAAAGGAGAAAAATGAAAGTTGGCCAGTCAGTGTGCTCTTTGTACTTGGTCGTTGTTTATGACATCTTGGTGCCTAGGGAAAAGTACAGTTATGTTGCGTTTAAAGTACAGTAGATATATTACTTGGAATAAACCTAGCTTTTTCTTTTCTTAAGTTCAAATAAGTATTTCAAATGTCACCCTGGACATTTTTTTTCTACCAAAGTGAGCCACAAAGAAATCTTCCAGTAAGAACAGCTGCAGAAACTGGGAAGTTGTGTGTGATGGGGTTTATTTTCTTTTGTTCCCCCCACACACTTGAGAGCTGAAACCAGACTTCAAAGCTGTATGGCTCACGTTGTAAGAGATCTCATTGCTTCAAAAAGTCAATGTTAAGTCTGGCAATATTTCCTATACTTAAGGAAGGTGGATTATCTTCATCAAGAGACTGAGAACCTGGTCAAAACCAAAGTCAAGTCAACTTAATGTTTTGAGATTGCGTGTATCAGAGTGTAATAAATGACAATGAAAAGTCTTCACTGGTTATGGATTCACCATCCAAAGCTAGGCCTCTACAATATATGCCTAGATTCCCTTAGGAAGAGAAGCTGACACTCTTAGGATTTATTTTGATAACCTCCTCCAGAATAGGATCTAGAAAGTTCTGGAAAAAACACCCCAGGTTATTTCTCCTAAGGAGAAAGTAAATCTGCTGCAGACCTCTAAAGTGGGCTGGGATGAACCTCATCTTTAGACTGTTAGAGTGATCTGTTCCTCACTTAGCTGAAGAAAGCAGTGCTCACTTCAGTACTAGTGCGTTCATCACTGCACTAATGAGGGAAGACAAAGTCCCAGCCCCTGAGCTCTTCCAGGCTATTTTAAATCCACCCAGCACAATGTAAATGTGTCTAATGCTGAATAAGTTCATAAATGTGCTCAATTATAGCTTTATGGTCATAATTACTTTGTAAGTAGAAGAGTAACATTAATGTATTTCCTAGCTGTTATAGTCTCAGAATGACTGTCAATTTAGTTCCTAATTGTTACTTTCTCTGAACAGACTGTCAGTTTATTTCTGGTACATAGCTGCATCATGAGGTTGTGTGTGTGGTGTTTTGGTGGCAGTTGTTTTGTTTGTTGTTTTGGTGGTGGTGGTGGTTTGGTGTTCTTGTTTTTAAGAGAAAAGGAAAGAAAAAAAAGAACCTACTTCAAACACCGGTGTACAAATAACACTTTGGCAGTCAGAAACAGTGCGAAAGGAAGGCATTTGTATTCTAACAGAGCAGTTCACATAGCAGCATGTTGCCATTTGCGAGTATACTACCAACTCCTTTACATGAATATGATTTTTAGGAGTTATGGAACTCTTTTTGCCAGGTACTGCTGCACCTCTAAAATTACAAGTAAACCCAGTCAAACGTGTCTGGGTGTAACCTGAAAATTTATATAACTGCCTCTGTTAGGAACATAATTTTAGATGCTCTTCTCTCATAAAAAGTTTTCTTGGAAGCTGAACTTTATAATAAAGTTCCTATCCAAAGGATATTTGAATATAAAAAATAGGTAAGGAACTCAGGATTCTTACTTTAGTTGAAAAAGAAGGACATTTATCAAGCTAAATTTTGCTGATTGTTTACCAAAGTATCTTAAGATGTTAATAGTGTAAAAGAACACATGCAAAGAATCGTATAGCTGTTTCTTTACTAGAGCCTGCAGGTATCTATTCTGCTATGCAGAATTAAGGTCAATAGAGTATATATAAATATTCATGTACAATATGTTTGAGTCACTAAAGAAAAATATTCATCCAACAGACAGGAATTGGTAAAAAATTCTGGGTCAGTAACCTACTAATATAATGATTAATCATAACAAAGATCCATAACAGATTAGGTTGGGAAATAAAAATTAAGGAAAGCTTCAAATACCACAGGTATTATCAATGTCTGTGGTAAGAGCATCTTTGTGTCAGTTCAAAGGCTAGATTTCAAGACTTTTAGATGCAAATTCCTTAAATACATTCTTAAATGCCAATTCTCTATAGACCGGAAACCTCTATGTCCCTCACGGTTCCCCATCAATATTGTTTATTTGTGCTAGGCTTTTGACCTGTATGCCACAAGAGCCCTAAAATCTTCCTTTCCATTATGGAAGCACTCCCCCTACTGCAAAGTCATTCTTTCAGACTTTTCTGAAATTAAACACATTGCCTATGGTAATATCAAGGGATAGTATTTTCAGTGATGTAATAATGGAGGGTCAGCCAGATACATGTACCCGTCTGATCTGTATGTAGAGAACTACAAATCTTACGGAAACTACCTCTCCTTTGTTCTCCATTATAGAACAATCATTCATCCTGCTGATATAAAGCAAGATATCTTCCTCCTCCCCCACCTTCTTTTATTTTTTTCGGTAGACACAGAAAGCATACTTTTCCACCTCCCAAAGTGCAGTAACAAGCTGCCAGGGAGCTTGACAAACTGGGCCATTTAAAAAGTATCAAGAGGTCTACTTGCACAAGATCAGAAGAGTATGTTGTATTAGATATAAAAACATACTTTTCTGAGCTTTTGGGCTACAATTCAGTACTTTATCATGAGTGAATTATTTGGAACAAAGTCAGACTACCCAAAGAACTTCTGTTCTGCAAAGCTGATGAATTTGCTTGCCAAATTTACCTTCCCCTTCAGTCTGAGGCTAGTGGACATAAAGGAGGGAGTGGAGAACAGATGATAAATTTTCTGCAACTTAGCTCATAAGGCCTTTAAGATCATGACCATTAAGGTGCCAAAGCAGCTCCTATGCAGCAACAGCATACCAAGCTGGGCAATTTTGATTCTGAGAATTGAAGTCACCTACCTTTATGTGGCTTTACTCTTCCATGAAAGGAGGTATTTCATTTAAGGATTTTAAGGAAAAAGAGACTTCAGATAGCTTTGTTTTCAGAGTACTTGTAAACCTAGCCGCAACGTCACATACAACCGATCTTTTTACCGTGTTAACATGAAGTAACAACCCGTTTGTTTTATAGGGAATCTTGGAAGACCACTGGCTGATGAAAACATTCTGCGCACAATAATTGAATTTTTGACTTACTTGCATCTTAAAGGTTAGTGAATATCTTTTTAATCTTTCTCACTTTCTGGTGTGAAACTCACTGGAAAGATCTTCTTATCCTTGAACGTACATGTCTGCTACAGATTTGAGCATGCAAGACTTAGAGCAGCACCTCACAAGGCAGTGAGGAACTGTCAGTTCCAGTTTAGTGCACTTAGGAATAAGCCTGATTTAAAGAGTGCATCTGGTCCTGCCAATCTGCAGGTCAATGAATATCCAATAGAGCAGGGTTCCAATATCACTTGATTTACTCTGGGCACTGTGAAAATAATAACAGTTACAACTAAAATTGCGTGGACTCAGCTTTTAGAAGAGTTGAAAACAAACTAAATACAGACTGATTACATGGGAGTTAGTATAAATCAATTCAATAAGACTTCAGTTTAATGCCAAGAACAGTTGGTTGAAATTCAGAAAAACTTGTTGGTGACAAAAGAAATACAGTTCCCTCTCACCTGTGCTCTGCAATAAAATCACATCATGAACTTGCAACAATGGTAAGCTCAGTGTTGGCAAACGGCTCAAAATGCTGCTAGTAAATACTCTGTGGAGTCTCAAAATTGTGACAAAAATTGCAAAACTGAGTTTACAGCTGATTCTATAAGAATGGTATATGCTTCATTATAGCATCACGTGAAGAAGAAATCTGGCTGTTTCTGAGTTGGCATTAGTTTTTATTTAAAACAAACAAAGCTAAACTCAAACAAAATTCTGAGCTTTAGACTGTTCTGAAACCATCTACAAAATATTCAAAAATATAATATAGACTTGCAAAGAAAAGAACAGAATGGAAGAAATACAAATCACATATTCCCTGGGACAAATGAGTAAAAAAAGTGGTATTGTAACAATTCCTTGTTTAGGGTAGTGATGACAAACAGCTGTATTATTCAGAAGAGGTGGTATTATTATCTGGCTTAATAAATAACAGAATCTCCAGATTATATAAAATGGCTTTTCCGTGAGATATTTTCTTGTATTCCCAGGTTTCAAAAGACACAGAATGTTGTATTATCCCTTAACAATATTTATTAGCAAGACCAGTACTAACTCTTACACAAAATCAGAACTGTAGATTTAGGAGGTGAAAAAACAAGCTTTATTATGGTAGAGATGCTTTAATATTTTTGCTCAAATGAAACTTTACTACATTAGATATGTTAGTTATGCTCCTTTGAGGGGAGGGGACAAGCTCCCACTAATCACATTCAGAATCAGGAATGCATTTTGGTCTGCAAGATAAAGTGAACATTTTAGCTGCTAAGAAGTACTTTGGTGATAACTGAAAGTGGCCTTCAGCTCTCGCTCTTAAAAATTGTTCTCTCTAGCTTTAAAGGCTTGCCTTGTGGAGCAGGCTGTAGGATGGCAGGCATAACTGGATAACATTAAACTTCAGAAATGTTGTCATTCTGTCATTGCTGTATCTAAAAAGGTGAAATTATATCAGGATATAATTATTACCAGATTATAAATTATTAACATAAAAAACCAACAGTAGTTTATACATAAAAATATGAAAAGTTCAAGGATTTGCCTCTTATAGTTGAGAAGAAAAAATATGAATGTGTATACTACTGAAATTGTATTTCATTATTTAATTGCCGAGATTAATATGTGTACTTACATGTGTGCTACTGCTTTTGTTTTTCCCTTTTTGCAGAGGTGGGAGCACGTGACAAGCTACCTTCACCAGAGGAAACAAACCAGACTTGAAGAATGTGGTTTTATTTTGTTGTAGTGAAGGTTTAGGTCGAATTTTAAACAGAAGATCCAAAGGAGAGAAAGATGAGAACTATTGTTTGCACTAACCTGATCAGTTGTAAACAGCATTCTGCCTTCTGTTTTGTTTGTTTGCGTCTCTCTGTTTGCCTCTCACCCACCCCCCACCTTTACCCCCTGTAATGTTATATTGTGAAATTTTTCCTTGGTATGTTTTTTTTTCTGTAAGGAAATGTTAAAATAAAAATAAAGAGCAACTACATTGTTTTATTTTAAAATTGAATACATACCAGCACACCGTATATCATATACAAAGCCCAGGTTAAACTAAGATTTGCACAAAATTTATGAGTAGGGCTTCTATGTCGCCAGGAATACTGGATCTGTGCTCATTAATGAAGAAACTCTTCAGTCCACTTACAGAGTAAAAAAATGGTTTATGAGCTGCTTTAATCTGAGTCCAGCAATCACTTGGATGCATGCTTAATCCATACAAAAGAGCTAGGCCCATATACAATAACTGTTGCATTAAGAATGAGGAAAGGTTTGAGAGGATACCGAGTCTAAGCTTTTTCACATGCAGATGACTTTTGTTGTATTCATAGTGCAATGAAATATCATCCTTTAAAAATGCTGCTATGCATTGGAGTGTACAGACTGACAAGTTTTGAAGAACTTTATAACATAATCTCACTTCTGGCATAGCAGAATATGTTCGAGATGCAAAATTGCTGATGTCTAATTTGAACCCCCAAGGTTATTTCACTGTGTCGGTCAGCCTGCATTCTTCTTCTTATATTCACTCAGCATCTGAACTAATGTCTGCTGTTCACTTTCCAAGGTGTACAAACTATTCTTTTCATCAGATCCAATGAGATTTTGAACAAGGCCTTCAGTCAAGGTTTTACTAAGCTTGATATGCTTGTTTTGGATTTATTCTTTTACATGATGAAAAAGTGTGCGCTGTGAATACCATATGTGTTGCCAGTTCAGCATTATTTAGTAAATTTATGGGCATCCAAAAATGTGAAAGGAAAAGTAGAGTCAAACTTCTCTACATTAGTAGAGTTCGGCAATTCCTAATGCTCACTTTCAGTAGTACTGTCAGCATTCCCCACCATAAACTTGAAGCCAAACTTACTAAAATAGAGAGGCATTCTTTTCATTGATTTCCATGGACTTTGGTTCATTGACTGCCCAGTGCTAGTGTCCATTTGCAAAACTCAATAGCAAGCCATCTTTCTTTGGCAAAGCAGCTGAATCTATGATCAAATAAAAAGAACAAAATCTTAGTAATGATTTTTTTTTTTCTGTTGAAATAAGATAAGAAATTAAGTTTTAAATTAGAAAAGAGTTATTAGTTAAATCAAATTAGCATATTACCAGCTCGTTACAGTTGAAACCTTAATTAGAATACTGTTAGCTCATTATAGCTGGAATAGTCTTGTTAGAATATTTATTTGAAACCATGAAATTTG
The DNA here is from genome assembly GCF_037157495.1 of Lathamus discolor. Taxonomy (NCBI): domain Eukaryota; kingdom Metazoa; phylum Chordata; class Aves; order Psittaciformes; family Psittacidae; genus Lathamus; species Lathamus discolor. The sequence continues at coordinate 61,068,845 of NC_088889.1, read as the reverse complement.
AGATTGAAATACTGAAAACTCATAGAATCAAGTTCCTTGGAAAATTTGCATCACTGTCTAAGCAGGGAGGCCCAAAACCTCTTACTCATTGTGCCGCAGTGCTGTATGCATACATTATAAAACCCACAAAGGATCGTTATAACCTAATTATTAAAGGCAGTCGTTATCCTTTCAGTTAATAATTAGGGCATTCAAACACATACTGGTAATATTCCAAAACACATAGAGGGGTAAAATTTTCAGAGTGTTTCTTCACCCTTTAGAACTCTTTGTGGTAACAAAGGTCAAAAACCAATAAAGGGGCATTCTTCTAGATCAATTTCAGTAACAGTCTTATTGTATTAACGCTCTTATTTATCTAAAACATACCTTACATCACTACATCTCAGACCCACATTCTTCGAATATTTGGAATATCTCCGTAATCAGCCTCTCAAACACCTGATAAAGAATGGCCTTTAAACCACAATTTCAAACCAATTAGTTTCCACAGGAAGACAATAAAAAGCTGTCACAAGTTCCAGGTAAAAAAAAATATAATAAAAAATTCCCTGACCCTTTCCTCTCTGTGATTTTATTTTCTCATTTCCATACATTGTATCCTTTTTTGTGTAGGATTAGTTGAAACACACATCTGCACCGAAGACTAAATCCAAAGACTAAAAAATGAGCCAGACTTTGTTACCGTGTTTACCAGAATTGAAATGACTCAGCATGCAAATTTAACTCTGACAATGAACAGAAGGCTTGCGTGATGCTGAGTGACTGGACAGCAAAATGGCAGATGAAATTGAGTGCTGGTGCAAGCAATGTATATACACAGAGAAAAACAACTCAAATTTTGCATACACAAAATGATGGCCTGAATTATCTCCAAAAAAATAGGTTAGATTCCTCGTACATGGTCTTCTAAATAACGTCATTTTAAACCTAAGCAGCAGCTAGAAAGGCAGATGAAATGTTAGGAATTATAATGAAAGTAACCAAACCTAAACCAGAAAACATCATTACGCCACTGTTCCTGATGCTGATACCAGCTGCAGTTTGCCCATTGCAAAAATGATACCCACTGCAGAATCAGAAAAGCTGTGGAGAAAAGTGATAAATATCTTCAGTAACAGGGAACAACTTCTATACACTGAGAGAGACTAAACATGTTGTAACTTTAGTTAGCAAGAGACTAGTAAGGAGAGAGATGACCAGTCTTAGATGTTGTGGTAAAAGTGCTTAGCAAAATTCACTACTTCTTATAACCCAGGATTTAGTGATGACTTGATAAAATGACAAAGTAACATTTTAAAACACCACCTTCAGAAAAATAAGTCATTTTCCACACATCATGATGAAATTGTGGCACTGACAGGCACAGGACATTGTGGAGGCCACAGGTTCTGAAAGGAAACAAACAGTTCTATTCACGGAAGAAAAGTCCTTTTAGGTCCAAATTAAACCACTGCCTCAAAAAATCTGATTAATGGTTTCTTAGAATACATTATGGACATGTGCACACAAAGCTATAAAACAACCTAATCCATAATTCAGGAATAAATTAAATAGGGCTTCATCTACACAGCATCTGATGCCAACTTACAAAAGAAACTTGGAAATCACAAATTTTGGGGTAAAAATTTGCAGAAAAATAATATTCCCTATAACCAAAAAGGTATCATTTCATACAGTGCTTCATCTGTCAGGAAGTCTCACTACAAGTTGTCTAAATGAAGACCAGCGCAGCATAAAAAAGGAAATTTCTGGTGGCACAGCCAACATCAGTTGATTCAGACTAGGAAGTCATTAAGCAGATGACAGGATACATGTATTTTCCCACCTGTCTACTCATGTAAAGGTCAGAATGCAAAATTAGCATAGCAAAATTAGCGAGGACTCAGAATACTGAAAATGCCTGAGGAGGCTTGATAATGGGCTTGACATAATTCTTTATCCTTAATTTTGTGAGGAGTGAGCATGATAGGGACCAACCACAGAAAACTGCAACTCACAGATTGCTCTTTTACTCAGATTCAGTAGCTGGGTATACAGATGTCAGTTGTTACGGGTTTTAATACCTCAGAGCACAGGGTTTCGACAATTCGTGTGCCACACTTGGCAACTCCCAGAAATGAGCTTTAAAAAGCCAGAGTTGAGCTGCAGAGGAGAACTAATCTCATTGTTTGCAAAGCACTGCATTATTCCTAAATATTGATCAAATTCTCCTGAGATTCAAGTTGTGTATGTTCTGTCGTCTGTGGTACTTCTAATTGAATTGATCTCCATGGATTCTCCACTAATTAAGTACATATAAATCCTACAGCCTGAGTGCTGGGAGGCTTGAATCTCATATGGAATAACTGTCTGAGGGGAAATCCTAAAATGCCAAAATACAACCTATCTCAAATCAAGATAAAATGTTCCATTCCTTTTGCATATTTTTTTTTCCTTTAGTACTGTATCTAATATAAATATTGACTATTTACCACTTAAATAATTAATTCAGAATGGATTGCTTCTATCATTTCCCCTTCAGAATGTTTATGAGGTCATATAATTCCTTGAAATTATACTATTATTTCATAAAAAATCATTCTATTGGAAAATAATTGATCTGATTTATGAATATTATTACTGTTACTGACATTTAGCAATATTAAAGGTGGTATTTCTTGACACGATTCAAAACTGAGGCTCCGATTACTTAATTCAGTATGAGTTCCTATGTCGTATTTGTAGAATGAGTATTTTTTGCTTACTTTTTATTCAGATGTCAGCGTAGGGGAATAACACCCTGCTTCCCTAAGCTCTTCAGTTTCTTAGGGTTGTGCTATTTCTATAGAACTCCTAACCTAAAAGATAGTAGATATAGGAATCATTAGCTTTCTGGTGGTTTTCACATCTACTGTTCTCTGCAGCTATTAAAACACTACTCAAAGGAGTGTACAAAGATTTGTGTGAGAATTTTATGTACCTCTTCTGCAAATCAGTGTTTGGGGACACATATCGGGTAACTTTTTATGGGACTATTCACAGGAGCTCTAGGCACTTGAACATTAGTTCTGCTAAGCAAAGATCTGAATCACCTTCTCTCCATTAGCTGGAGAGTGCGCCTTGGCCCGAATCCAGAGTAACCATTTAAATTAGGCATTTTGGTTTGCTTCATCTAATCAAGCAGAATGAACCTAGGCCCTAAGATGTAGAGGACCAGTAGGAACAGACTGGAAAAGTAACCGTGATTTTACAGCTAAGCATTACATTTTTGCACCACTTTTCAATACACAGTTTCGCAAATTGTGCCTGCTTGGCTTTCATTCTGGTCGCCTACTTAGACACAGCTCTCCAAAGACAACATATGCGTGCCAGATCCTGACCTAGGAAACGCAGTCTAGTGGTAGTGATGACCTTGAAAGTAGGTTTAATTCTATCAGTTAAGGACTGACTTTATCCAGTGGAGCAACACTATTAAAAAACCCCTCATTTTAATAAATCTCAGATCTGAACATAATTTCAGAATTAAAAGCTATAGCTGCACTCATTTCATAAACACCACTCCCCACTCCCCCTGCCTGCCTGCTGCAAAGTGCATTCTTCATTAAATCCTTCTGTGACTTTGGGCCTTCAGAACAGTGTAGTGATTCTAGCTATTAAAGAAATGATGAAATGATACCGTGTCTGTGCATTATATAGAAGCGTCCCCACAACTATGAAATCTTCATTAATTTTATGTAGTTCAAACTACATAACACCTTTAAAAAAATATATTTACATTATTCTCTGCCTTTTGGTCCATTGTCGTTTGAATTCCCTTTTCAGAGCCCATTATAGTCAGTACTTTCTCTCTCACCACAGCCCTCAAACATATGTTTACAAAACTCAGTTTGATTAAACATAATAGTTCAGTTGTGTTAATCATTATTTTGGTATTCTTCTTCCCACTGTAGCTGTCTGTTAGCATAAAACACAGTAATTACCAAAAATACGTATTTGTGACAGCGTTGACAAGCCAAATATTCATGGCTAGGTAAAGGGAAGTAGATGTAACACATTTTTTCCTTTTACGATCTGTAGTAGGTATTACTCATTTACATTATTCTTTGCCTCAGACAGACAGAATGTTTTCCACTATGGAAATAAACCCAACCAAAAAAACCCAACCAAAAAAACCACCAAGACACCCCCCCCCCCCAATAAAATAAGACAGAACTCAGTGAAATCGCACCTGTGGACAGACTTGAGATGTATTTTTCAGAAGAATCAAAGCAATAAAGGATTCTACTCCCCTTTTTCAAAAGTGATTCAGAGTCAGATGTTTTGGAGGCACGAATTTATTTTGAGCTGCAGAACACACTTTTCTGGACTTATGGGAAAAGAGGCCAGGTGCTGACCTACCAAAAAGATTTGAAATTTTAATTACTCACATACAATCTCAACCATTGTTAAAGCAAGAAATTGTGTGCTCTTACAAATCCAACTTGATACCAATAGGAATCCTAGGATGCCAAAATACATTCAAAAACCTCATCCTTTAGAAATGAAAGCCTGGAGAACACTACTAACTAGGGGCACCAAAAGTTGGTCTTACTATTAGTTTACATATATCTAAGCACAAATGTGATGTTAACAGCAAATAAAATGATCTCGCCAACACCTCAAGGACAAAAACCTCCTAGCAAAATGTCAGGGTAAACACATAGCAACATTGTCATTACAAGCTCTGGGCACACCTGTAACATGGGCCATACCTTTTGCTTCCACAACACAGAATGCCTTGCACTGTCAAATACAGTCAGCCAAGTGGGCCTTGGCTGCAAGAATTTTTTCCCTATAGTGGCAGTGTCTCTGTTGCTCCTGTGTCACCTGTCCTTTCTTCCAATGCCCATAAACTTTCCTTTTCCACCTAAGTTCAAGAGGAAGATCCCTGTTCAGCCAAGCCAGGGTTCTACTCCACTTGCTTGGTACCTAACTGCTGAGGAGCTAGAACGCCAATGGCTGGAATGCTACAAACTAAAATAATGTGTTGAGTTCTGGGAAACAGCATGGATTTATACCAGTTGAAAAGCCAGTGTTAAGGGGTAATGTAAGAGAAGACGTTTTGTTCAAACAGCTGTTAAACAGAACGACTTCATACTGCTACATGGATTATTTGTCCCTTTGGGTTTTTAGTCTCAACAGAGGCAAGCCCCTATAGCTGAAATTGGAAGTTACACCATGCTGCCAGGATTTTTGGGAATCCACAGGTGGCCATGCTTGCCGTTTCTGGATATCTTTTTCAATGACAAAGCTACATATAGTCTTTAAACTGCAGTATTTGGAAGTAAGTGTGTATCAGCAGGGACTTTGTGCTGACTTTGTGGCTGATAATTTCTTTGTAAGTTAGCAGAGGGGAGAGATCTTGAAGACTGACGCTGGTGCTGGTGAGAGATACATAATACAGCTACTAAAGTTGTGTCAACAGGAAATTTCTATGGCTCTAACACAAGTTAGCCCCTGGTAACTCTTGTAGCTTTGGTAGCCTTATCTTTATTAATTTATACAAGAAAAGAGACAGAAGAAATCTGTGGAAGAATTCTAGACAAGACATTTTCATTTAGAAGCCAGTTCTTGCATAACAAGAAATTATTCTGTCACTGTATCCTTTCCCAACATACACACAATCAAGCCAACCGATCTACCAAAGAAATGCCAAGAATTCCTCACAGAGGGACTTCTTTTACCACTTGCAAATCCAGTAATTCTTCAGCTCATAAACTGTTTGTCAGGAAAGGAATGCAAGAGATCATCTAAATTATTCTCCAAGATCAGTTGTTTAACTATATCTCAAGAGTGCCAGTTTGTAAGACCTCCAGTGTTAAAGTCTGCACAATCGCTCCGACAAACCGCTCACTGAGTGCTTCTGATTAGAAAGCATTTCCTCATACAGAACTGAAATTTTCTTTCTGCCTTTCTACCAAACATGTATTTTGGTGATCACAGACATGAGAAGGTTGGACGGGGCTTTGAGAATCCTGGTCTAGTGGAAGGCGTCCCAGGCCATGGCAGAGGATTGGAACTGGATGAGCTTTGAGGTCCATTCCAGTCCAAACTGTGCTGAGATTCTGTAAGGATTTTCTGAATAAATTTTCCCTTTGCTGCTACTAAACACTCAAAATGTCTCAAGACAGTTACTATGCCCTTTCTTACAACCCTTTTGGATTCTTTTCCGAAAGGTAAACAACCACAACATGCTAAACTTTGGGGAAAGCATAGTAAGGGGTTCCAGAAGAAAGGGTTCAAGTATTTGCAGGATCAAGACTTAAGGCCTTTTTTATTTTTATCTTTGTTCTGTTAAAGAAATGGTTTTGATTTTCAAATAATACACAAAACATGTTAGGGTTGCTTGTTCTTTATTCTTTCATTCTCTTATTTTTGTGCAGCCAGACGAAAGCAAAGGATAATGATGAAGCAGAGAATGCTGCCAATTTAGGAGGCTGCAGCATACCAAGCCCTATTCTTGAGTTCAACAATAGATGGCCTAAATGGCCACAAGGTGGTAATAGCGCTCCACATGAAAACGCTGAAGAGTGTTGAACAGAACAGCTTTAAAGAGATACAAATGTCTGATTTACCTAGAGTTGTAATTGCAAAGAACAGTAGTTGCTTTAGAAAAGAGGAAGAAAACAGGAGAAGACAACCAATAAAACACTGTGTACTGACCAACAGAGACAAATGCAGTGACTAAGTGATACATACATACCCACTGTATATTGTTATTTTAAAAATATCCTTGTATTAGTATGACAAAAATTAAGGACATAAGTTAGATAATAAAACCCACAAGAGTCTTGTGCAGTGATTGTCTGGATGCTTTACCATTGTTTTAGTGAGAAATAATGGGGAAAAGCCTCCTGTTTTACACTACAAATAGGAAAAATTACAGTGTAGTCCACTCTCTAGAAAACAATCTTGTCAAGAAGTTATAGGGCAGCTTCTGAGGTATATCTTTCTGTTAGTGCAAATCTCAAAGTGCAAATAAGTTTTCTTATAAATATCTCATGAAGGGACTGGGTGAGAATATTTCCTATTTTTAGTTATTTGAGGGAATTTTTGTATCTTGCTAGTCAGAGCACCAGCTTAAACACAGAGAAATAAATTACATAGAGAAAATAAAAATCATCCCACCAACAAGAATCCCAGGCTGCATCTAAACAGCAGAATGTGGGGTTGGTGACTTGAATGAGACAGGGAACATCTGGATTTAGGCATAACTTTTTTATGTCAGTCAGACCCTTGGCACTTGTTCTCTGGATTCTGTGACTTACTGTTCTCCACACTAAGGATTCCCAGATTTACTTTCGTGGACTAACAACATGGACTTTGACAGAAGTTCAAAGCTGAATATTTGCAATAAAAGGCTTCAGTTTCAGGGATCCAGTTTGCACATACCGTTCTCTGGTAACCACTGATCTGCAAGAAGGTTTGGGGATGGGGATAGTTTTCGAAAGCGAATTATTATAGCAATGTTCAAGATATACTGAGATAAGCAACATTAAAAAAAAGAAGGTGTTTTTTGAAGGTGCAAAAACCAGAGAGTCTGCAAGAAAGGATATCCCGGTATGGACAGATTTGTATTTCTTTGAAGTGCTAGTTCAGGAGCAGGATGAGTGAAATAAGGAGATAAGACAGATGTGATGTACCTGCAGACTCCTATGCTGAACGTCTGTCCCAACTAAACCTAGCATTACTTTCCTATCTACAGGAAGTGGTTTTGACTCATTATCTTGGAAAAAAGAGGGCTGAAAGAATTTGGGCTCTAAAAGTGCCTTTAAATCGTTTCTCAAAAAATGAGTTACAAATAACAGTAACGTGATACTGATAAATGTAAACAAGATGGCCACAGTAGGAACACCACTTTAGGTATGATACATAATTGTACTTAAAAAGGAATTATGAGCTTTGAAAATGAAGACACAAAAATAATATGGTCCACTGCATCAGTAAGCACTGTATCATTGAGCAACCTGGTCTAGTGAGAGGTGTCCCTGCCGGTGGCAGTGTGTTGGAACTGGATGAGCTCTGAAAGCCCTCCCAACCTAAATCACTCTATGATGATTCTATGATGTTTATCATTCACCCACATAACTAGCTAAAACAAGCAGAAACTGTGCCACTGAGACTTGAAATTTTATTCAAGTGATGGATCATTGATCACTTCAATGTAAATCTAGAGCTAAATTTCCCTACTAGCCAGAAGCAGAAACTATTGTTTGACATTGACATCTTTCTAAACAATCCTTTTTCTAGTACCCCACTGATGGCAGTATTTGATGTCTGTAAAACAAGTTAGGACTACTCATCAAATGTAAAGAATCATAGCCACAACTGTCATACATAGGTCTCAGAAAAGGCAATCTCAGCACAGAGCCCAAAGAAGAGAGGATCAACAGGTCTCAGCTGACTGCAACAGGTGATCCTGCAGTTCCCATTTGTGTATCTGGAAGCTGTGCGACTGCAGTCAGTGACAGGCAGTTATAGGGTGAAGATGACAGGCTTTAGCTTCTGTGTTTGGGTCTGACCTTTTCTGATTGTGCCTAAAGGTGTCATAAATCCTCTAATTTGGTGATTAAGACATGATGTGACTGTAAGATTAGACAGCACACAGGTCATAACTAAACAGAGGGAAGAGATATAGACCATCCCATCTCCTTACTCTCTACAGCCTTAAACACATGATGGTGACTCTGTGTACCTAACCTGGAACAAGTATGTACTCACTTTGAGAGGCCTCAAACCTGAAATGCAGGATGTCAGACACTGGCCATCCAAAATCCTGGTGGACTTAGAGGAGGTAAAAGCTTCCACTGTCCAAAAGCATCAGGAAAATTCCAACATATATATACATAATTTTAAGGCAAATGTATTAATTTAGAAAGTCATACATTTGGATATGAAAGTTTGGAGGCAGTGTGTTGGTCCCAGGAATAAGTCAGTTATCTAATTTCAGATAAATTGGCAGAAAAGTGTTTCTAAACATTGTGTATTGGAGTCTGTGGACTCCAAAGAATACGTTGGTGTTAAAGCTGCATGGAAAGAATTTCCAGAAGATGGAAATGAGGTTAGGATATATATAAAGTGACACTTCATTTCTAATCATGTAGCTCAGCAATTATTATATGGGAAAACACTTTTATTACTTGATTTTACTGACTATAAGCTGATACTTGAAAAACAGTATGACAATTTAAAGTGTATTTCAGATCAATGGAACCAAGCCTGGGGGGATTTGGATTTGTAAATCTCCCATTCCACTCAAACACTTCAAGCCATGACAGATTTTACAGCATACAGTATTCTACGTCGGCTATTCTGTGAGAAACATACTGAAAATCATGAACTTACTTAAATTTTACCGGTGAATCATTCATCACTTCTAAGTCCAGAGTGGGAAGTCATCCCCTGTAAAGTCAAGGCACTATTTGCACAATCAAAGATTACCTCCACTAAAAGTATTAGAATTGGGCCTTTTATCCTTGACCAAATGATGTAGAAAGATTGCACCAATTCTGTGATAATTATGTGATTGAGTCATGTGAGTAATAATTCAGTCATCTTCTAGATATCTAATTTGTGGTTAATACGAGCTCTTCATCATAAGGATTCGAGTCATAAATCACTCCCTATTCATGTGGGAGTTCTTCACGCTGAAGAAAGACTATTTAATGATGTGATTTTGGTACTTGTCATCTCTTCAGAAGGTAGCAAGTTAGTGGAAAAAATAAATCATACTACTTTGTCCCACAGCAATGTCCTTTTGTCAACAAAAGAAATTCTCACTTAGGCATATAGAATCATAGAACCATAGAATAGTCAGGGTTGGAAAGGACCTTAAGATCATCTAGTTCCAACCCCCCTGCCATGGGCAGGGACACCTCACACTAAACCATGTCACACAAGGCTCTGTCCAACCTGGCCTTGAACACCCCCAGGGATGGAACGTTCACAACTTCCCTGGGCAACCGATTCCAGTGCCTCACCACCCTTACAGTAAATTTCCTCCTTATATCCAGTCTAAACTTCCCCTGTTTAAGTTTTAACCCGTTACCCCTTGTCCTGTCACTACAGTCTGTTATGAAGAGTCCCTCCCCAGCATCCCTATAGGCCCCCTTCAGGTACTGGAAGGCTGCTATGAGGTCCCCACGCAGCCTTCTCTTCTCCGGGCTGAACAGCCCCAACTTTCTCAGCCTGTTTTCATATGGGAGGTGTTCCAGCCCCTGATCATCCTCGTGGCCCTCCTCTGGACTTGTTCCAACACCTCCATGTCCTTTTTATGTTGAGGACACCAGAACTGCACACATCACACCAAGCGAGGTCTCACGAGAGCAGAGGGGCAGGATCAGCTCCTTCAAATTGCTGGTCACGCTCCTTTTGATGCAGCCCAGGATACGGTTGGCTTTCTGGGCTGCAAGCGCACACTGAAGCCGGCTCATGGTCATTTTCTCATCGACCAGCACCCCCAAGTCCTTCTCTGCAGGGCTGCTCTGAATCTCTTCTTTGCCCAATCTGTAGCTGTGCCTGGGATTGCTCCAACCCAGGTGCAGGACCTTGCACTTGTCATGGTTGAACTTCATAAAGTTGGCATCAGCCCACCTCACAAGCGTGTCAAGGTCCCTCTGGATGGCATCCCTTCCCTCCAGCGTATCAACCGAACCACACAGCTGGGTTCGTCAGCAAGCTAAAATACATATACAACAGGAGAGCAGCTAGTCTACTTTTTCACAAGGCTTTTTTTTCCCCCTCTCCTACTTAAAACAAGTTCACATATGCTGTTAGTCTTCAATCTTTTTTTCTCACTAAAGATTTAATTATAATTCTGTAACTTTGTTGTTTCCTTTCTCCTGACCTGATTGACCCATTTAAAGATCTTGGTTTACAATACCTTACAATTGTTACCTGTATTGGTAGCAAGGCGGCAGCCTTTAAGCACATGAACAGGGAAAAACTAAATTACGTATGGGGTGCGCAACACTTGGATTTGAACTCCATGACTGATTCTCAGAATACTCTAGTTCTCACCAGAGCCAGCTGAGCAAGAATAAACAGCTTTTAGATGGGCAGATGTAGGTCAGACAGTAGTCAGACAGCACTTGGCAGTGAGCATGCAGAATTGCACAGCAAGGTTAAAGGATTTACTTTCAGGAGTAGTAGACAACATAAACCTCTTGGCCCACCCAGTTCAGTCCTTTGCTGTTGTTGGTGACTTGTTTATATAAACCTTTTCCTACAAAGCCTGTTAATAAGATGGGGGGAGGGTTGAGGGGGAGAGGGTGTTTCCTAGCATATGGGGACACCATAAGGGCAGGTGAAAACTTCAGCCTTATTTTGCAAAATTATTCACTTTCCAACAGCTATGTGACAGGGGTGGGTTAAGTCTCAGGGGAAACCAGCTGGGAGCTGAGAGTGAGAAGGCAGGGGCACTGTCCACACTGAAATGGACACATTCTGCTCCAGAGGAGCAGAACAGGTACAATGATGGTAACCAGGTTCAGCCAGCAGTTCACATTTCCAGACAAGCTCAGAGCAATGAAGTAGGTCTGAGATCAAGCCAGGTTGTCAAGACCAAGTGACAAAATCAGGGTCTTTATCAGCCGGGTACAGGAATGGCTCAAACACAGATTAGGCAAGGACCGTGTATGAGAGCTTCAGATGAAAAACTACTCCTAAGCAAAGAGTACCTGCACCATATTTAAGTTGCCTTCAGCCCAAACAGCAAAATCCACAGGAGGGGTGGAGGGTGTGCACTCTGAGTCCTGACACTCTGAAAGGGTCTTGTTGTGCTACAGGTCTGTCTGCACTACATAATGAAGTGCTATACAGAGACATTTGTTCCTCACAGGTGAATTAGCCCTGCTTCTCAGCTCAAGATTTTCAACACTGCTAAAGAGCGGTAAGCTGAGTTAGCTATGCCCTTGGGAATCAGTGCTGTACAGAGATGAATGCAAAACCTACATATCTGTCCTATATGGACAGAGCTACCTATATGTTATTCCCCACTATGGCTGTAGCAAGCTACCTGGAGAACGTTAAATCAAACAACTCAGCAGAGTTCATTCAAGATATGACACTTCTGACAGGGATGTGGGTCCCCTCAGTTCTTTCCTTATAAAAGCATATGTCACATCCTTCTGCATTGTGAATACATTTGTATTGTGCTACACTATGTTATTAGACTTCTTATTGTCTTGAATGGTCATCATAATACAGATGTTTTGAAATAACTAGTTCACAGAAACCTACTTAAAAGTTATATCTTCCTTTGTCATAGCCTACCTGACGTTCTTTTTGTATTCATTATAGAATTATAATAAAAATCCTTTCAATCCAAGATTAAGAGTACCAAAAATGTACAAGCCTGAGCAGGGCAAAAAAAGAATTTATGAGTGGGTACCAGGGAAAATCCTGCCAGATCTCTAACAATTAGGCTAGTAGTAGTGCATGGGGTGGATGTGAATGGGGTTAAATTTGTAATAAATTATCAAAGCTATGACTGAAATTACAATATGGGATGTTGCTTGAACAAATTGCCATAGATCTCTACAGTTTGCTTAGGAAAAGATGGAAAGAAAATGAGGAATTTTTGGACTGTTTGTAACAACAGTGTATCTATTCCCTCCTGAAATCCAGGGGGAGGTGAGTGGAAAATTGGTTTAAAACATGCACAGGAAGGTAAAAGGAACAGTGATATAATAGGATACCCATTAAAAAACTCCTGCTCAGGGAGAAGGGGCTTTCTGCAGCACCAGACTGTGATGGGCTGACCTTGGGTGGCTGCTGGGTGATCACCAGGCTGCTCTATACTTCCCCCTTCTCATAGGACAGGGGTGATAAAACAGGACAAAAAAGCTTGTGGGTTGAGATAAGGATGGGGACATCACTTAACAATTACCATCACAGGCAAACACAGACTCAACTTAGGGAAATCTCTTTAATTTATTGCAAATTAATCAGAGTATGATGATGAGAAATAAGAGCAAATCTAAAACCAGCTTCCCCCTACTCCTCCCTTCTTCCTAGATTCTGTCTCACTCTCAACCCTTCTACCTCCTTCCCCCACCAGCAGTGCAGGGGGTTATTGACAGTTCATAAATGCTTTGTGTCTCTGCTGCTCTTTCCTCCTCACACTCTTCACCTTACGCTTTTCCACAGACTGCTATCCTTAATGGAGTACTCAAGCAAGATTTCCCTGTAGGATCACAGCTCCTGCCAGAAGCGTGCTCTAGCTACTTGGGTTAATAAGGAGTTAAAAATCTCCATAGCTGTGAATTAACTGTAAGTTTTAATGATCGAACTCGCAGTAGATTTGTGGAAAATATCTTCCTATATTTCTGCCTATCAATCACCTTATAACACAAGTAACAGCTGCTTGCTTGGCAAGACACCTGAAAACCTTCATTTTATCACCTGTAACACAGGAAGGACTTGTCAGAGGCCAGACTTCATCTCTTCAAGGACTGGTTCCTGAAATATCATACCAGGTCTGTTCAACAAAGAACAAAGTGCTCAGCAGTCACAATTATCTTCTACACAATAGAACTGGGGCAATCGACTTAAGTTTATTGTCTGTACCCCAACTCCTGGAGCTCTGTAAATGATTCTAATTAGTCAAAATGAACCAAAGTTTCCCTCGTGGATATTACTTTTTTCTTACAAATTTTCTGAATTCATATTGCCACTAGACATGGGCAGAAGAGCTTTGAAATCAAATAAGTTCTTAATTTTCAGAATATCAGCTATACAACGCTGATGGCATTTTGGGAGGAAGATATTCCTGTATTCCCCTCATCTTTATCTTTTTTTACCTTTCCTCTTTTATCAGGTCTTCTAGCAGAAAAATAAAGATGTAAGATACACTGAATTCCACATGCAGCAGTTATAACATTACCATGTCTTAACTTACACATGATCCCATAATAATTTTGATTTCTCAACATTTTAAAGGAGTCGCTTCATTCACTATTATTAATAAACGGCAACTATATACAACATTTGCTGAGATACTTTCATCAATGAGATTTAGCTTAATCTGACACTTTTCTCGTATTCTAGCACGTTAATTAAACAATCCATACTCACTTGCTGGCCTTTACCTTTGAAATCAAAGCAATTTGGAGCATGTTATTCTTATCAGTTCTGTGTATCATATATTGCAAGAACTATTCCATAAGTGAATATTTCTTTTCTACACCAGTGCCATCAGCTTGCACTCAGCAATTCAAACATGGCACAATAGTGGCAAAGAAAGTAAAACCTCAAGGAGTACTTTTGTCATGTAACATACTTTCATCAGCCCACACCCAAACACAAGCTGCCACTCTCAAATGACCTAATGGCACTCTCTGCCTATGAATTTTGACACCACATAATACCTGTGAAGAGACTGGCTTTTCAGTATCCCTTTCAGACTATTTAGCATTGAATTACTTAGCTAAGTTCTCACGGAATGGCCTGTCTGCTCTTCCTCAGCTGTTATATTAAACATAATGCATTAAACAAAATGTGAAATGTCAGGTTTTCCTCAAAGACATAAAGAAAGGTGAAAATTAAAACACAAATTAAGTTCTACAGCATGCAGACTTATTAGAAGCTGACACTAGTATTCAGAAGGTCTGCCATATGAACAAATTAATACCTATTCACTCAAATAAGAAAAAAATCTGTATCAGCTTCTCTGGACAACCCAGTTCAAAGGAAAAAACACCTTTTGCATAATATATCTATTCCAAAGACAGACATTACTACTTCCAAAGTGCAGAACACAAACTCATTCATGTATTTCTAATACATTTCCTCCACATTTGTTAAGGAACCTAAATGCAAAAGATCCTTTTTTCCCCTTTGTGGACTAGGAATTTGTATCTTCAAACTATAATTTTGTTTCCATGCTCTTTCAGATATGAAAACTTCTCCTACACCACATCAATAATATAATTATACCTTAATGTTTCTCTTATTAGAAAGAATTGAAGAATTGAAAAGACAATTACATTGCCTTTTACCAGCTCCCTTGCTAGGACAGAATACAGGGGGATGTGTTTCTAGCTACAGTAATTACCTTAATTTTGTAGGAACATAAGATTGCTGTGTAATCGGCTATTACTAATGCAATTACTCCAAAGAAATGGCTCACAAAGAGATGTGTCAGGGGTGCTTCTACATCAGCACAGATTGAAGTAATTTAATAATGAGTCACATTTGGTCTCTGAAGTGGGTAATACTGAATGGCAAATATCCACACTATAATGAAGACTTATGAAAGCATTATTTTGGGGTATGCTTATAAGATGGCTGCCGGGTTTTGCAAATTCACTACATACCTATTCTTTTCTCAAAAAATGAGCAGTATTTTTAACAATTTATGCTGTAGTAGAGACCCCAGCTGAAATCAGGGCTCCACTCTGCTAGGTGCCTGCTCAGGGTCTGATATTCCTTACTCTTTCTAAATGCCTGACTCCTGAAGTATATATACTTCAAACATGTGTATATATACATAAACGTATATATATGCCTATAGAATCATAGAATCATATATATATACATATATATATACACACACACATATATACTTCAAAATATAAGATTTTGGGTGGGTTCTGGACTGAGCTGTAAACTAAAGGAAAACCAGTGTGGAATTTAGTCATGCAGGGTTAGATCCTCAAACCCAAAGTCCATTGTTGATGATAAGCAATGTGTACAATTTAGAAGGCACTACAGAACATATACTTCATGTTCCCCAGACACTTCCCACACTTTCTTGTATATTTCACATGTGAATCAAGTGATTCAAAACAACACCATGGTACAGAAAGAAACATCAAGTAAATCTTTGAACTGGCAGAATATTAAATACATAGATGACCCTCACAGAGGATCCCAAAATAACTCCAAATTCCCAAAAAACTTCTTTCATAATTCTAAAGTAAGTCTGATCAATGCAAGCCTGAGCATTTAAACAGGTGAATTTAATATCTTTAAGAAGGTGAACACACATGCCTGCAGTTTACCTCAGCATCTGTTAGTGTTCAGTAGTTACGGGTTCTAAGAATGACATACCAAGGAGAAGAAATATTTTTCTGTGTGCCACAGGTGACTAGCAAAAGCCCCAGAGGATGAGATTCATGCAAAGGATATATGGCATAATCTACTGGTTTTTCTTTCAAAATTTCTTGAATATGCTAATATATAGACACCCAAAGCTTTGTACTGCAGATGTAATTTATTGTCTCCATAATATCTGATTAATTATGCAGTTTTTTGAAGATCCATTTTAATTAGGTTAGGTTCCCGGCTCACACTATCCTATTTGGAAGACCCTTTCAGAACTTTTCTCTTTGAATGGTTAGGAAAATTTACTTTCCATTCCAAATTCAAATGATATATATCTTTTATCTTTAACAGTTTCTATCCCTTTTCAGTATTTTTCCCCTGAATTTATTTACAAAGAGGAATCACATCTCCTTTCAGGCTTTATTTGTCTAGAATAAATCAAACTCCTTTGTTCTCTCCATTTAAAGACAGATATTCCATTCTCTCATTCATACCAGGAGCCTTTCCAAGAACTGCATCTGTTCCAAATTAAGTTTATATTTCTTGAACACAGATGACCAAAACAGTATACAGCGTTCCAAATTTAGATTTAGCAGGTTTTTATAAAAGAATACATTTTTCTCTCTCTACTAGAGCTATCTTTTCTAATAGTGTCTAGAAAAGTATTAAGCTTTTCCATAGCTGTATGAAATCAATGAATACTGGTAGCTTAGAGTCACCTCTCGCTTCACCATTTAATTTTTTTTGCCTCCACTTGTCTCAAAATGATGCAAAACAAATACAGAATTAGAAGCTATTTTGTACACATCACTACTTTTCTCCAGCTACTATTTTTTCTGAGGTGTTTCCCTCATACTTCCATTTACTTTCATGTTCCTCTGCATACTGCTCTCTATTAAAACTGGGGCTCCTTTGACATTTGCCCTTTTCTCTTTCTGTTCAAATATGTCAGCTTCTCAAATGGGCCAAGTAATCTAAAAAGAGAAGGGTTCTCCTGTCAGAATGTATTTCAATTTTTTTCATCTGTACACTGAAAGGGAAACATTTAATCCCTAATATCCTTATAAACAGTTGACTAAATTTGATGACACCTGCCCTAATCAAACAGGGAGAGATTCCAAATGTAAATAATAGTGACAGCATCAGATAGCAACTTTCAATCCTTATGTAAAGATCTCCTGGAATGGATTGTATTGTGTTTTGCTTCTCTCACGCAATGTTATGTATATATGAGAAATTCAGTTCCCTGCATAATTTTTATTCTGTACCAATCCATACCTTTAATTAAGATTTCACATAACACATTGCAACACCCTTCAGTGGAAATGCATGATTATGAGTCTAGAGATACCTCTTAGCAGCATCTGAATTCCCGAATTTCAGAGACCTCTCCGAAATAATTTTAATGTGCTAAGCCCTAATCTCTGCACTGAAGATCTTGACAACAGTTTACCAAGCCTTTAGAATAAAATGTGTCCTGTCAATTTTTCATGAATCAACATAACATGGAGAATATCTTTATTTATTTAAGCATAAATGCCAAAAATATCCAAGCATACATTACCAACTTAACATAAAATGTCTAACAACAAAGGGCATTCATTTTTATATAATCTGCCAATTCATTTAGATTACTTTTTTTTCTTTTTTCCAGAAACATGTCAGCAAACAGCTTACTCCTGCTAAAGAAAATAAAATCTAGTCTTATCTCAACAATGTAATGAGAAGAGGAAGAAATGTCACAAAGAAAATGTCCACACAAGAAAAATGAATAATTAAACAAAGGTATTCCAAGCTTTAAGGGAAACCGGATTGCAAATGTAGGATTCAGCATATTTCAATGCTAAATAGTATGTACATGAAAGATTTTCCCATCACAAACTCTTGTACTTTACAGTAGTAGTAAAAAGGAGGTAATTTACCTCCTATTCTTTATGAGGCTCATCTGTCTTACATATTTAATGTTGAACAAAATCTGGTGTGGGTTTTTTTCCTACAATATATATTAAATCTACTGACAGCATTGCTCTGTTTTCAAAAAATAATACATTTTCAGGCAGCAAAAATAAGTTGCCAAACCAAAGAAGACCCAAAGCTAAACTTAGTGGATTTGCCTACTACCACCAGAAATAAAATTGCTTCACATGTCATAAAATAACCCACCTAAGATAGCAACTTCATACTTAAATTTCTGCCTTATCTACTTGCATAAACATCAAATAAAATAATTTAAAGTTAATTTAAGTAAGAGTCTGGGTAAAGACTGAAGAATTAGCTCAGAAGGTCCTAACTACAGAGAAAATCTGTTTTAGTAAAAAAAATAATAAACTTTCAACAGCATAAAGTTATTCAGAATAATGCTGGAGGTGATGCTGATTGCACTTACACCAGCATAATTCAAAAAGAATTCAGCTGAAGTCAATGAAATTATTCCCACAAAAGATCAAAGTAAGATCAGTAAGTAGCAAAATTGTGGAGACTGTGGCAACATAGCAATATTATTACATCTTGGCTTTATAATACACTGAAAATTATTCAGCTTTCACTCCTTTAAGTTTTAATCATGCATGCAGGATCTGGGATAAACATCTCCCAAATTCCTCCATGATCATCTGCTCAGCTAGACGAACAGAATAACCTCGTTCTTCTGCTTCTTGAGCTTGCACCAGGAGACAAGCACACACTGCTTTCACTTCTTCCCAAGATATATATACAGCTGGTTGCCTGACAGGGAAAAAGAAACTGTACAAAATATGAAATATCTCTATTTAAAATACACAAAATAATTCAAAGGGCACACTACAAAACTCAGTTAAACGTTGGAATGCACAGAGCTGAATACGAGTAGCTGCAGTAGTTGATGTAAGATATATCTTTGTAGGAATTCACTGTGTGATTCAAGCAAAGGCATAACTTGGCACCATCTACTCCATCAATACACTACCAAAACCAGAAATTATTAAAGTATTTTAAAACTAGAGCATCAGAAAGTATTTTTTAAAATGGAATTAAGGTAAGAATTTCAAGGTGATGTTTAATACAAAGATGCAAAGAAAATTATGTATGCAAATTGAGAATTTTAGAGACTGGAGTAAAGCTCCCTAAAATCAATTACGAGTTGGTTTAATTAATTTTGTCATCAACAGGTGCTTCTATTTATTAAGCAAATTACTATAAACCAACCAAAAATAGAAATTAGGCAACAGCTATGTTAGAAAGCATTAACAACATCAGGCTTTCTTAGAATATTTTACTAATCTAATTGCCAACACATAAAATTGACAGGAGGTGGATGAAAAGAAGAAGAGATGGGAGAGAAGCAGTGATATAACCATGCTTATTAATTGAACATCAGAGAAATATTAACAATTTTCTTAGTACTTCTTTGGTCAAGGTTTTGTTAGAAATGAATGCTTGAACACAGAAAAAATTAACAACAGAGAAACTGAAGGAAAACTAAAGTAGCTAAGGAGGAAAAAAGTTCAGAAAATTAAATGTGTGATAAATACATAAATAACCGCTGTTTCGTAAGCAGAACTAACACATATATCCCCAAACTCTGAATACTATCTACTTAAAGTTACTATCTACTTAAAACCTCTCCTTTAGATAATGTTTTTATTTATAGAAACAAGACGGTAGATGTTATGTGAAGTGATTTTTTGTATATAGGCCATCTGTCACTATTTCTTATATAATAATAAAAATGGATACACAAAAAATTAATGAAGTCAGACCAATGAATTATGTAGAGCTATTTCCAAATTATCACCTGTCTTTCTTCGATCTGGGTAACATTTCGAATGTTGATGTTAAAACTGGGCTATTTTCTTCATTATTTCTGAAGTCCATGTAGTTTAGCACATTTGACTGGGTTCTTTCATCCAAAGTTTCTTCATAATTTTTGCAACCAATACATTTGCAAATAGAGGAACACATAATTTTAGCCTGGCAAATAAAGAGCACTTAGAATAAAAATTTCATAAATCTTAAACTAAACATAGATTCAAGCAACCATTGCAGCTAAACTGCCAGGGACTTATTCTAGACGCTCTGGTCTCGGATACACCCAGAGCAAGACCATCAGTATCAATACAGTAAGAAAGCAAGACAGGTTTTCTTCCATGGATTCTCTGCTGAGATTGATGTTATGTACATGGACATATCAGTCATCCAATCGATTTGTGCATAATTCTGCAAGATAACAAAATATAATGGATGCAAAGAAAATACCGGGATTAGCAGAAAACCATTATTCATTTCTTTTGGAGCACGGCATTGATTGAGAGCTCCCAATACGGAAAATTTTAGCTGATCAACTTCAGCTAGATACACTTCTTTAAAGACATGACAAGAAAAAGATGGTGCCGCTTATATTCAAAACGTACTGTGATGAAAAATGCAAAGAAAGAAATAATTCATTTTAGCAACTGCTAGTTACAGAATACAAAGTTAAGGAAGTAATTGATGAGAGGGAAATTCACCTGACGCACCTCGAAGCACTCACAGTAATTCTTGAGGCATTCTGAGCGCTTGCAATTGCATCCTTTGTTATGGTAAGGTTTAATTTCTTTTAGTTCCCTTTTCTCAATCTTTGGCAAGAAAGCTGCTGGATTTCTATCAAGACATGCCTGAAACAAAAATTGCTAGATTATAAGAAATTCAAAGAAATGTTTTCAGACACCTGAATGTCTGTGACACAGTGTTTCTCACAAATATTTCTCACTTTCCACTCTCATTATTGGTGGTATAAAGCCCTTGGATAAAGGAGCCTTCCATGGCATGTGAGAGCAGGAACCAAAGATTCCAGAACACTAAGCCAGCCTGCTTCTACCACAGGAAGAAACTTACATTGTTTTTATGGAATAGCCTAAATCTACTAGACCAATCTAACCTTTCTCTTGGGACTGGTTTTCTTTCACTACTGATGACACTTTCCCCAGAAATAAGAAGTTCTCAGCGAAGAAAGAACCCTTGCATACATAGTTACATACATCTCAGAAGTTTAAAATATATCTCCTTTTATCAATGACCCAATACAAAGACCGTTCACACACATCAGCATTGGATTGGAGCAGCAGGTCATGTACCAAGACCTCTCAATGCCATGGACTACTAAAGGACAGGTAAAGAGGTTATATACCCTTTATGTGCAATATTAATAGATGGTACAGATATGCTTTCATTAGTGACACAGAAGATCTATCACGCTTTACAAGATGACACCTACAGCAGTGAAAGGAGTGCTTAGACACCAACAACCCCATCAGCTTAACTACAGACAAGCATCTGATTGCAAAACTAGTTGTTGCATATTGACAGCAAAAACTGCTGTGGCTTTGACTGGCTGGATGTGGCAAAGTCTAATTAGATCAATGTCCTCTACTATCCTGAAATTATGTGAATGATACAAAAACCGTTCTGGAGAGTTGTGTACAAGAAGCACAAAGCTGTTCATATATTCTTCGAGCATCAGCAGTAAAAGAATACTTCTCATTATCACTTTAACATGTACAAAACATTAGATTAAGTAATTGCCCAGATTGTGCTGTTTGATATACACACAAAAATTAGCCCACATATTATTCTTTGTTCCACTCCATCAGTCTCCAAATGTAGAACCAATCTGCTTCTCACTAGTGCAGGGTTCAGTGTTGCTACCAGCAGAGCCAACTTAACATAGGTCAACCAGAAAGATGAACACGGACAGCTATAGAAGATCTACCAATGAGAATAATAATTTGGATAGTAATAATTTGTTTCCTTACTGTGTGATTTTGGGATACAATAAATTTTTCTTCAAATGACAAAAAAAATTCTGAAATTAAATTTGCACTTGAATAAAAAATATTACTCATCTAACACATCATTAGGTTTAACCCAAAGTATCATAAGTTCTATAAAAAAATGGAAAGAAATCCCTAAATTTCTTTATGTAAGAATAATAAAGACAAAACTTAGCTTTATTTAGAGTAAAATTAACATATTTCAAATACTGTAACTACTGGAAAAACAATACCGCAGTATTTTTTTATACATGAAGCTGACACCAATGTGTACTGTACTCTTTTTTTTCACCTTAATGGCTTTAAATCTCTCAGTTTCATGAAGTTGATTGTTGTAACAGTTCTTGCAGTTGCAGTTGTTGCAAAAATCACCATTGGCAAAGCAATCACAGTATCTATGATTAATATGTAAAATAACATAAGAAATTAAAATCTTAACTGGTTTAAGTGTAAATATTTAAATTCTGCTTCTAGGCAAAATGTTCAGTTTCTACTAAGGAAAAATGTTCCTTCCTCTGAACTTTAATCACATCCAAACCTAGACAAAGACCTGCTCTCTGTCTCTTAATTTTACATTTTGTAAAATACACCTAGTTCATAAATGGATCAACCTTTAACTATCATGTGTACATGTCTGTGCACATTATTTATGTACAAAAGCAGCAGCAAGAAAGAGAAAACCCATATATATATATATAGCATTTGCAGCCTACCTATGATTTTTTAGATATGCTCTGAACAATTCTAGCTTCTCTTTTAATTTTCGTAATTTGGATTATCAGCAGTCATCTACACCTGTGCACCAAATTCTGAGCTTGTGTGACACTAGTTTACATCAAATGGGGATCTTTCTAACTCAGTTTCAAATGACTAATTTTTGACATGACATTACTGTTCATTTTAAAGCACACATTTCTACGTTTGTCCTTTCATCATGCACTGTTATAAGCATTTATTAAATGCTGATAAATTATTACTTACAATTTAAGACACTGAGATCTTATGCAGTTACATGGTTTCTTAGACTTTGTAATCCCTGAACCAAAAGGTAAGCTAAAGAGGTTGGAAAAGGAAAAAAATTAGAAAAAAACCCTAAATACAACTATAATGAAAACTAGTTATTCTATAGTTTTGAAACAATAAATACTGATTTTTTTATACCAATATTGGTGATACCTAACAAGTGTGGCCTCAGAGAGTACATGAGAAAAAGAGAATAAGCAACCCATAATTTCCTGCTATCCACCACAGCTGCCTGTTGTGCAGCTGCAAAGCTCCCTCACCTTTCACACTGGACTTGCGTCTTATTTAAAAATGATCTACAATTGAATATTATTAAAAGAATTCCATTAGTGTTAGAAATACATGTTAAACATGTACTGATTAGATTTGGAAACATAGCCTGAAACCCTCTTACATAGTCTGGACCACCAGCATCTGGCATCACGACTAACAAGATACATACAGATAGCACTCTTACAGAACTGCATTTTTGTTACAAGAGGGAAGCAGCTATGCAACATGAAAATGTTATTGCCAGCTTAAAATACAGGTCATTATGGATGTAACATGTTTCATTAGCCTTACCCCTCTGAAGTCATTTTCACTAGCCCATGCAGATCTGATTCTAGATCGAATGTGGCAGTGCTAGCTACTGGTTGCAAAGGTACATTTTCAAACTGTTCAAGATAAAATGCATGTATCCTGTTTTTATTATGTAAAAAAAATCACCACTTTTGAATGTTAACAGAAGAAGTAACACAAAGAAAATGCTGCAGGGATAATGTGAATGCCAAGGCTCCTAATAAAAACAAGCAGATATAAAAAGCCATGAAAACAGCATGCATCTCTTCCTGGAAACCATTCTGTATGTCAGGAATCCCAATTCTCCCAGTGCAAAGAACCAAGAACAGTTTTCAGTGCTGCAGTATTGGCATACTAGTTTCAATTTATTGATAAGTCTAGGTTTAGTTGCTTTAATTCCAGTAGTCAATTGAAACTGGCTAGTGACCTGATTTACATTAGGTTAATCTGCAATATGACATCTAATTGGAAGGAGACTAAGCAAAATTAAAAAAAATAATCAGCTCACAGACCAAGCAAACACACTACAGATCTGTTGTCTCTTCAGACATATGATTAATAAGGGCCTGGTTAGGTAGAAAGACAAGGGAAGAACAATTAGGACTATGCTGGTACTAACAGTAATAGAGGAACAGTGAATAACTGTAAATAGGTGACTAATCTAGCTTCCCATAAAAAAGAGGAAAATTAATGTATCTAAAGCAAAAGAAGATATCTAGGAAACAACTAATTTGGGATAAAGCTAGAGAATTACAAGCTTGACTACATCACTGCTCCAGAATGTTCAGGCATCTATTTGCAGACATACCACCTCTAGGGATTAAAGGCTCCCTAGATCATTATTCAGCCTGCCCTTGAGCTTTTTCTTCCTTTTTTTATAATAGTGGCTGCTATCCACAAACCATTTGCTGTGTTTGTACCAATATCACATCTCCACTTCACACAAATAAAAAGTTAACAAAAAATTGCAGTGATTCTTGCTACCAGATCTGTTGAGAAGCCAAACACTTGCAAAGACTTTTAGTCTTTTGTTCAATTTACATCAACAAAAATTATAAAGACTTAATAACTGTTAAATCCTAATCAGGAGAAAAGAGTGTGACAAAAAACTACTGGAAGGAAATAGTCCCCTTCTTCTGGTAAAAGTCAATGTGCTTTCCTTCACCCCCAAAGAATCTTAAAAAGTTTATTAGAAATAATATATTCTGTACCATACCAAAATCAAGGTTTCAAAACTGAAATAAATTTCTTTTTCTTATGGAAAACTATATTTTTGATTCTGATATTCTAGAAAATGTTGAAATCAGAAAACTTTATATGCAGAAAGCGTACTGAGTACAGAACCAAACTACCTAAACTGCCTAGGAGATGCATACAGTTATTACTTCCCAACATAGACTTAACAACCCATTTTAAGAAAAGGAAGAAGAGTGTATAGTGAAATTGACAAGTTTAAAGGACAGAGCTTCCTTACCTTTTGCTCATTTAGAACCAGTTCACTCGGAAGAGGAGAAATCTGCCCCAGTACAGCTGTTACAGGATAGTCCACATCTGAAAAGAAGACCCTTACCTGAAGAACTACCCATGGTGTATATGATTTCATTTATGCATACAAAATTTTTTAATTAAGCATGCATGTAAATTGGTATCTTCAACTTAATTTTGTTGATTAAAAAAATCACCTGACACTCTCTGCCTTTTGTTAGCATAGTTCTGAATCCAAACTTACTCTACAATAAACAGTGTCAATGAAGGACCTAGACGTTTTCTCTCCAGA
This sequence comes from Lathamus discolor, assembly GCF_037157495.1. Lineage (NCBI taxonomy): Eukaryota > Metazoa > Chordata > Aves > Psittaciformes > Psittacidae > Lathamus > Lathamus discolor. The sequence goes on along the minus strand of NC_088889.1, from coordinate 61,043,630 downwards.
AATGTTTTTTTTTATCACAAAAAAACCCAACCCAAGAATAAAAACCCAACCACGTAAAAACACCCCTTATAAACCAACCACCAACAATTTTTTGGCTAGGAATTTGACCATAGGCTGTTTATACTCTATGACATCAAGTAAATTTAAATTCAAATGCCATAGACTTAAAATATTTTTATAAGAAGAACATCAGAAACAATTAAATATATTTATCCTCAGTTCTTATTTTACAAATTTCCAGGGTTCTGAGAGAGCACCTGGAACAGAGTTCTTTCTCTTACGGAAAAAGAAATTACTAAAAACCTATGGAGAAACTATTGCTGTAAGAGTAAGCCTTTGTCCTAGAGTAAGTCCTAGTGAAGACCTGCATGTAAGTATATGAACATCCTAGCTTTTGCAGAAAAAAAAGCCAGTAATAGTAAGATTACAAGACGAATCTTATACCTGTACTTACTTCCTTCGCAACTAAAGAAAGAAAATGCAAAAGCTTTATTTCTGGACCAAATTCTTTTACTTTACATGAAGATGAGTAAAACAGAAGGAAGCTCAAGCAAATAAAAACTAAAAAAAAGCATATGCCACTGCATTCCTCCACAGCTTTTTCTTCCCTACCATTAGAGCAAATGAATGAGAGTTTGGATTTTATAAAGGAACATGAGCTTTAACTTGCATGTGCCTGGTTTGCTCTCTTGATGGCTTCTGGCAAACATAAGTAAATAGGCTCCATACCTAGAACATCTGCTGAGAAACGCTCACACTCAGCACCTATTGATATTGAGAGAAGCAATATGTGTGCTTGTATGGTGCTATTAAAAACCTTTGTTTTCTCATTGCCATCAAAGTGCACCACTGTAATAAAGTTATAATAATACATAATGAAATAAACAATGTTATTAATGTGTTTGAGAAAGCTGTGCTTGAGTAAAAAAGTAATCATTTAAATTAAAACTAAACTACACTCAAATACTTTGTTGCTGCTAAGATTAAAATGTCCAACTACATTTAAATATCTTTAAGTATTTTTCATTAAACTACTTTCTTTAAAAATTGATGGTATTTCAAGTTTACATAATTATGTAAATATTAGTGAGACATTCTGAATCCCAAGACTAAAATAGACCCACAGCACTCAATGCTGCCCCCCTTTTATAAAGAAACAGTGACACACGGTGGCAAACTAGGGTAAAGGCAAATGTATGCCCGTATTTATGCTAAATGCGCTGTATATGGGAAGTAATTTGTATATTAATAACTTTCCATAAATTCAGCATATCCTTTACATCATTTTTATTACACTTAAGTGCTTAGCAATTTTTCAGTTGCAAAGTAAAGTAAAATAACAACTGGTGATAGCTACATTATCTTTGACTCACGTCCTGCTGTTGCTGCTTTAGAGTATAAACAAATTCAGTTGCACATTAACATACTATCTGACAGGCTAGAGATAATTTTAACTTTTATTATACCTGATTGAAGATAATTATGTTGGTTGTGATACTCCAAAATTAGATGGCCTGGTTTTAGTTCTTGTGTGCCACAACTGTTTATACAGAGTGTTTGAGTACCTGCTTCCAGCTGGCAGATAACCTGGAACGAATAAGTAATGATTAGCTTTCATCTAAAAACTGTAATTCTAAGCTAAAAAGGTTTTCACAAGAGCACCAGCTGTCTTACAAAGCTGCATAATCACAGACTGGAATCTCTCAAACAAATAGATCATTATGATATTAGATGTTTGCTTTTTGCCCCTTAATTTCAATTTATTTTTTGAAGCAGCTACTGAGATCTAACACTGCAGCTAGCTCCTCAGCCTAGGTGATACAGATTCCTGATTCTCTAAATTGCTCCATGGGGCTTTATAGAGCTGATTCTAGCTATTTACTAGAGCTGGCTGCGAATTCAGTTCTGTAACCAGAACATGCCATCAAAATTGTTCATGTTTCGTTTAATTTATTTAGCTGTAATTTTAAATAAAAACTTTTCCTTTGGATGAAGTAAACTTCACATTGGGGTTCTTTGTTTCCAGCTGTCAAATAGAAAATAGTATCTATATAAAGTAGCACTATAACGAGACAAAGTATAAACTCTGAATCCAAGAAAGGGACTGCCTTATTATTTTTGATACCACATTTACTAAGTGTGACTTCCTGAAGTTAATTTTCTCTGGCATACAGTTTTGCTATCAATTATAGGATATAATTACCAGAGGGCTGCAATCATTTCTGTGTGAACATCGGGATTCCTCCATTACACTATGCAATCCTAATAACTTGCAGCCAGAGTCGTCAACATTTGAACGCTGAAAAATTGCTCTATCTTGTTGATTCTCAGTAACATTACTAAATGCATCTCTTATCTCATGCTGAAATATAAAGTTTTAACACTTAACAGGCATACTTTAAAATCTACTTTAAATTCCAAGCAAATACAATAAGTTTTTAAATTTATCTGCAGAAATAATAAGTTTCAAAGTGAGGATTGTATTCAAATATAATACTAAGAATAGCTAATTTACATGTCAATAGCAGAATGACTTTTGGCTATATTTCAAGTAAAGATATTCCTGAAGAATAACAATGAACAGTAGCATACTTCACAGTAGCAATGGCATTCAGTTTCTCCAGCACCATGAAGCATCAATCGATATCTAAACTGCCTTGGAGAAGTTAGGCAATAGTCACAGCAAATTATGCAAAAAAAAAAATTAATCTTTAATTATATAACTTGACTGGGGATCATTGGGTATTAGTCTAAGAAGTAGTCATCTGAGACCAGAGTGCAAATTCAGTTATACCTATATTCTAAAATTAACTTCTGTTGCGGGGATCAACTACTGTATGTCATGGCATTTCAGAAAACTCCCTTTCATGAAATACCCGAATTTCTCAAGTTTGTCTTGCATATATCTATGAAATTACATTTCAAAAATTCAAGCATTTTAAGAGACTAAGTTGCAAAGAACATTCTGCCCCTCTACTCTGCTCTGGTGAGACCCCACCTGGAGTACTGTGTCCAACTCTAGAGTCCTGAGTACAAGAAAGATGTGGAGCCTCTAAGTACTTAAAAGGGGCCTGTAGGAAAAATGGCGAGAGACTTTTTAGCAGGGCCTGTTGCGACAGGACAAGGGGTGATGGTTTTAAACTAAAAGAGAGAAGTTTCAGGCTGGACATGAGGAAGAATTTTTTTATAATGAGGATGGTAAAATAGTGGCACAGATTGCTCAGAGAGGTGGTAGATGCGCCATCCCTGGAGACATTTAAGGCCAGGCTGGATGCGATTCTGGGCAACCTGATCTAGCTGAAAATGTCCCTGCTTGTTGCAGGGGGTTGGACTAGATGACCTTTGAAGGTTCCTTCCAATCTAAACTGATCCAACCCATTCTCTGATTCTACCTCTCCATAGGCCAGGAATGTTAATGTAAAAGCCAGATTTTCACCCTTAGCTCTGTTCCTTCATATGCACTGCACATGGGATAAAGGCTCAAATACCAATCAACTGTCCAGTGGTATTTGGCAGAGTCCCACTGTGTTTAGGTGGCCTTAGGAGAAGTCCCATACACACAGACACACACACACACACACAGAGCAACTGTCCTGAACTGGAATGAGAATATGCTGATGGATAACAGGAGGAGCCAGCAGGAATAGAAAAAGAAGAAAATTCCAGGTGCTATTCTTCCTTCCTCCACAATGTAGCACTGTAAGAAATCTACAGAGCAACATTTCTCTTTTCTGAACAGATCAGGTAAGACAGTGTTTGAAAGAACCTTTTACCCTCTGACACATAGAATAAATCACTTTTTAGATATTCAACACTTTGACAGATCCTTCCAATAATGATAAAATCTTGCATGCATACTTACTATTTCGTCATAGACAGAAGCACTAGTCTGAGGTAAGCCACAGATATCTCTCGCAGATTCTAGTACATAAAATAAAGCATGTTTTATTTATAAAAATATCAGTGTTTTATACCAAGAGCTCCTTTACAGGATGAATGAAAGAGATTCTGGTGTCACTATATTACATTCTTGTAAAAGAAGTATTTAATATTCTTTTGTAACAGGCTTGCTGGGAAAAAAACAGACTTCATTTTGGGTCTTTTTAATGTCTTTAAAAGATTTATTGTGACCATTCTTTTAAATTTATTTAGCTTCAAGATAAACTACCTTGTAAGAGCAAGCCTAGCAGTCAGTTTAACCCTGAGCAGGGCAGTGAACAGGTTAAGGGCAGAATATATCAAACACCTGCTCACAAGCTTAATGTCATCAGCAGCATCAGTACAAACCACCCAACTTTCATAACTGCTGGTCAAACTTCAAAGTGAAATAAAAACATTGTTCAACTTAATAAAAAATAAAAAATGTCCTGCAAGAAGGAATATATTCTTCACAGTCGCCTGAAGGAATTGGGGAGAAAGAGAAAATTAAAAGGAAGACTGAACTGAGTGGTTGAAGCAACATTAACACACATGATCAGCGGTCCATTCTCCTTTCAAAAATATTAGTTACAGCTACATTATCAGAAAGGCTCATACTACGATTTGCCAAATCCCACAATTAATATATTTAGCTGTTTACATCCTTCCCTAAGCTTATAAGAGCAGAAAAAAAAAGAAGTCCTTCCCAGTCACATTGGAAACTTACCATTTAAGCAATTTGTCAAGTTTTGCAACTGCATAGTACTGTTTTGGATTCCTTTAAACTGGTCAGAACAAATAACTTTATTCTCACCTGCAACTGGAGGTATGAATGATCTGAACACCTGAAGAAAAGAATGTTATATTTCTAACTATTTTATGTATTAAATTATTTATTTTTTAAAAGCAAAATGAATAAAAAATGAAAAAATGAAAAACAAAAATCTGTCTTAAAGTTACCTTGCAAATTGGGAGTTATTTAGATTTTCATTACATAATTAAGCACATAAATACTGCAGCCCACTGAGCATTACCAGATACCATTTTATATTCAGAATATTATTTCTGCTTTTTCTGTTCAAAATACAGTTACGGTTTAGATCTAATGCATTTATAACTATAATAGCACTTAATACCTACAGGCATATTTTCAAAATCAAACCAAATGAACAGAAAATGGAACAAAACCAGAAACCAACAATTTTCTAGTTTCAAATTAGAATTGAGATTGTTCATTCTAGAGAATCTGTTCTCTTATCTGTGTGTGCTGTGCTTCCTCTTCATATTGACAGCAGTTTAGGAGGGCAAACAAGCAGCATTGAAACAACTGATCAGCTTGCTTTCTTTCAATAAAATTATTTATAATCTCATAGAATTTTGTCCTAATCCTTCAAGAAACAGGGCAGATAAGGAAACCTGCAGATTTAGTATGATGAACTGTAAGGATACTAGAAAGAGAGCTGGTCAGAAAGATTCTTTTTCTAAATTTCATTTTCAGCTCCTTGTACAGAGACTAAAAAATTTTCCCTATCTTCAACTTAACTTTGAAGAAAGCAACTGTTATTTCTTAATCACATCTTTATTTTCTAGAGGATTCCACCAGTCTTTTGTATCTTAATAACATTTCAAAAGATTGAAGGTCTCGATTATTAAACAACTACTAAGAATACTGAGTGCTGTGTGTGTCCTGAGCATTATTGTGTGTAAGAAAACTTCCAAGCCAGAGATACTTCCAAACTATATCGTAACCTGAAATCAAAAAGAAAACCAGAACACATAAGGTAACTATCACAGCAAACCTCAAACACCTCAGGATAAAACACCACTAGGAAACACACTGGGATGGGTAGCAATGATTTCTGTGATAGAACTTTTCCTGCACAGGCAGCCCCACTGTGTGTAGTAGGATACTGCAAGGGAAAATCAGACCTAATTTTCAATAAAGTGATTTTTGTGAGGTTTTTAGTGTTTTTCATTTTGGAATCTGAGAACAACACTGTTTGTCAAAATATTTATGTGGAAAAAAAGTCAATGGGTATGCTTAATTATTGCAAGATAGCTTCACAAAGGAAGTTATCTTGAGATCTCAGTGTCCCCTCAGAAGCAGCCTGCAATAAGCAGGTGGATGTGGTCCTGTGAGCACCACAAGAAGCTTTATGCTCCGTACCTTTCTAGATAGTAATTGATCAAACATAGAAAATATAACCTCAAACTATACAGAAAAACTACCAAACATTGAAAGCAATAGGAAACTCCTCTCCTACAAAACTACTTTCCCATAAAGACTTAACATTACCAGCTACAGTTCACTGCTGCAAGTAAGTTACTTTTTAACTCATTTGGACTATAAATTTTAAGATGACCTGTGGAACTAAAGAACAAAAGTTAATATTCTATTTGTACTTTGAACAACTGTCTAATAGTTGCTAATACAGACAGTAGTACACAAAACCAAAGTGGGCGTACGTGTGACATGATAAGGTTCTTTTAATGAGCAAACTACCTACTCAGCCACTTAAAAATATGGTTCATAATACTGACAAAAAAGAACTGCAGTCAGAACCATATGTTCAGCTGCATGCTACTTCTGGCAATATAAACTAGAAATTTATTTCTGTACTTACTACTACTAAGTTTGTTCTAGTAAAAAAATTTAACTTAACTTTAAACATTATTTGGTTCTCGCATAAGTTTTAATGTGGCAATTTCCCACATGTAATCACAAACAAGTACGAATGTATGAAAATTCCTATTTCACTTAATCTTACTGGTATCTCTCTGACATTCTGACTGGCTGTTCCTTCAGGAGAGAAAATGCTTGAAGATGGAACACTGGGATTTTTATTCTGCATCACTACAGAAGAAAGAAGGGGGACACCATTTGAAGGCAGGTAAGGTGAATGCGTATGTTCAGCTTCTTCTGGAGGATTTAAATCCCTGTATTTTTCAAGATCCTCATCACAGCGGCTGTTTCTGCGTGGCTGTTCTTCAACTTTTATTACTATATCTTGATTTTCACTGGCAAGTGGATACTTGAAGTGATCGAACAAAGTCTCTTCCACATTTACAGTGCATAAATTATTGTCTTGACTCGAGCACAATCCTTCTTCAATGGGATTATTAATTACTACAGTTTCCAGATTTAAGTTTTCAGAACTAACAGGACTATTTTGACTAAATATTACAGTCACAAGCCCACTGTCTATTATATCAAAGGATCTCTCCATACTCATGAACAGGCTGTCAATGGCTTCTTTTTTCTTTTTCCCATTGAAGATAATTAAATTTTATATTTTTATATTCTTCTGATAGTTTTTCTACCTAGAAGTGAACGAAATAGTCTTAATCAAACAACACGTACATATAATAATGAAGATTAACCCAATTAACACAAAACTGTGGAATTTATAATCTAGAAGAGATTGTTGGGGTTCTGAATCTGTCAGAAAATGCAGGCCACCATGCCAACACAAACAAACTGCTTTTACCAGAGCACATTCTTTCTGCATTTTGAACACGTTAACAGCATTCAGACTTTAATCAGAATTCTACTACTTGGCTTTAGTAGTCAAAAAAAAAAAAAAAAAAGAAAAAAGTAAAATTTGATGTAGCACATTTAGACAGCTTGGCTGGGAGAGCTGGGCTTGTTCAGCCTGAAGAAGAGAAGGCTCCAGGGATACTTCAGAGCAGCTCCCAGTGCCTAAAGGAGCCAACAAGAAATGTGGAGAGGGGCTTTTGACAGGGGCCTGTAGTGACAGGACAAGGGGGAATGGCTTTAACCTGACAGAGGGGAGATTGAGATTAGATACATGGAAGAAGTTCTTCCCTGTGAGGGTGGTGAGGCCCTGGCACAGGTTGCCCAGAGAAGCTGTGGCTGCCCCATCCCTGGCAGTGTTCAAGGCCAGGTTGGACACGGCTTGGAGCAACCTGGTCTGGTGGAAGGTGCCCCTTCCCGTGGCAGGCGGTTGGAACTAGATAAGCTTTAAGGACCCTTCCAACCAAAACCATTCTGTGAATTTATGATAATTACACAGTTTCAAGTTTGTGTCAGTAAGTAGCACATTAAGACCAAACCTTATGCGTCATGTCACCATTCCGATAAGCAACGTGCGCTGAAGCACCTCTCCCTCGCACACCACGAGGCCCCGTTATGAAAACACGGGCCAAGATACCCCTGCACTGCCACCACCACTGTTCCTAGGTTCAGACCTAGCCAACATGGGGAGGGCGAAGCCGCCCATGCCTCCGGCGCGGCCCAGGCTCTGTCAGCGCTGAGGGCTCTCTGACCCCCACGCACCGATCGCCACCACCCCCGGGGCCGGATGGGCAGACGAGCGCCTGCCGAAAGCTCCGGGTGCCCTGCCGCCTCCCCCCGCGGATCCTCCGGCGGCAGCGGAGGAGGCTCCGGCCGCTCCCCCGGCGCCACAGCAGCTCCTCCCGCCTGAGGCGCGGCAGCCGGGCGCCGCGCCGCTAACGGACGCCGTGCGCGGCGGTTTGCTCTTCAGGACGTAACGTACAGCTCGGCTGGGGAAGCACACCGCGGGACGGGGAGGCGGAGAGGAACCGGGACCCCGGCACCGAGTAAGGGGCCGTGTGGTGTCACCCATGTAGAAGAGCTCGTCAGGGAGAGTACACCCAAGTACTGTGTCCAGGGCTGGTGAGTGTCCAACAAAGGGCCATAATGATGACTAAGGGCATATGTATGAATATGAGCATCTGTATGAAGACAGGCTGAGAGGCAGGACTTTTGAGCCTGGAAATACAAAGTAGGAGGGACTGTACAAAGAGGGGGAGCCAGGCTCTTTGCCATGGTGCCCATTGACAAGACCAGAGGCAATGGACGCAAACTGAAACACTGGAGTTTCCTTCTGAACATAAGGAAACCGCTTTTTTACCATGTAGGGGACTGAAGCGCTGGCACAAGTAATCCAAGGAGGTTGTGCAGTCTCCATCCTTGGAGATACTCAAAACACCTTTTGGACGTGGTCCCGAGCAGCCAGGTGGTTGGACCAGATGACCTCTGGAAGCCTCTTCCAACCCCAGCCATTCCGGGATGCTGTGAAATAGCTGACTTCCAGCTTCGGTGCTTCGAGCCCTTCCTACAACTCACTCTGTAAATCTGGGAATTGTCACCCCAGTGCCACAATGATTTCTGAGCTGAGAAAACACTCCACTAACTGTGGCCATGTAAGAGAAAAAGTTTCCTTGAAAGCAGAAATTGAACCTCAACATTTCCTTTTCTCTATTAATGTCTTCAGGTTGGGCGTGGGGCAAGGCACAGTAAATCTTTATTTTCTGTACCTAGAAAGTTTCCATACAGTCTTTTTGTTCAGATTAAACACAACAGGGTTTACAACTTCAGTATCCAGCTTTGGTGGGGAATGTGTGAAATAGAAGCAGGAGCTAACAGTATCTAAGAGATGAAGCATGAAGTTGAAATCACTGTGTTCTTTCATGTAGCTAAGGCTGCAACATCCAGAAAAGCAGCAAGCTAAATGACTGTCGTGGTTTAAACCCAACCACAAACCTCATCCAGTCACTCCCCCCCCTTCTTGCCCTCCCCCTGCTCCTGGAGGGACGGAGAGGAGAATCGAAAAGAATACAGCTCCCACGGGTTGAGATAAGAACAGTTTAGTAACTAAGGTATAACACAAATCACCACTGCTACCATCAATAATAATAATGCTAAAGGAAATAACAAGAGGAAAGAATACAACACCTCAACACCAGCCGACCAATAACTCGCCCCACTCCCTCCAGCTGAGCACCGACCGATACCTCCTCCAACCCTGCCGTCCCCTAAGCCCTTCCGGGTAACTCCCCGTTACATCCTGGGCATGACGTGCTGTGGTATGGAATACCTCTTTGGCTAGTTTGGGTCAGGTGTCCTGCCTCTGCTTCCTCCCGGCCTCCCCTCCTCCCTGGCAGAGCATGAGGCTCAGAAAGTCCTTGGCCAGACCAAACATTCGAGCAGCAACTGAAAACATCGGCGTTATCAGCACTGTTCCTAGGCCAAAAGATCAAAACACAGCACTGTACTAGCTCCTAAGAAGGAGAAAAATGACTGCTGCTGCTCAACCCAGGACAATGACTGTGAAAATGATCTACCACATGACAGTGGCAGGTTGTGTAGAGGGCTTGGGGTGGTGTTTTATATAACGATGTCAACTTTCTGTGCCAGAACTAGTTCTCCACTGCTTTACCATTCATACTTTACAGGTTATTCACTGTAAAGATCAAACCAGTGCTATCCACTAGCTTCTAACCAGACTGTTTCACATCAATTCCATCAATTATTTGTGTTATACGAAAAAAGCTCATGTAAAGCAAGACCTGTGTTGTTTCTTCTTTCTACTGAACCTGAAAAAAAAGAGAAGTCCATTACCACACTCCCTAGTAATTATCAAGACATGTATAGGTTACTTCTAAAATGGACTGAATAGTCTGCTACTACCATTCCGAACCCGATTTAATAGCAGTGATTTCACAAGTCCAGAAACAGCAGCAAGGGAGCTGGGAAGAAGGTAGAAAAGAGATTAGACATTGTACTAGGTAGTGTAATTGTGAAATTTTATTTTACTTTTCGAAGTCACTGAAGAGCGTAGGAAAGAGCAAAGTATTGGATGTAAATAACCAACCATAGATGTAGAGTAATTGAACAAAATATAAAAGAAGAACACAAACCAGCTCAAATTAATATACTTTTATATGAGAAAACAGTTGGTACAAAGACTGAATTAGAAGCATGAATTTCAAGGTCAGTCACACACTTCCTTAGTCTCTCAAAAAACCCAACCCTTTAAAGAATATTTAGTTAGGCATGATGTTAGCCCTAAATAATGGTAGCCTCTAAAGGTACTTAATGCTTTCCTAATTTCTGGCATGAAACAGCGGCAGTAAGAAATTTGAAAAATGCACATTTGAGGTATTCCACCAATTCTACCCCGCTATTAAATGAACAGGTCAAGATATTATCATCCAACCTGACTTTTACCAACTACTCAACCCTAAGCTCTTATATCACTAATTGAGAATAAATGAATTAAGGTTTTAGTAACAAATTAGTAGTTTTTCTGAAAATGAATATGAACAAATACATGAATATTCCAGAAATATATGAATATTTCTGGAATATGAACTTTAAACTTTATTATAGAGTACATTGTACTACAAGGTTCATTTAAATCTAGGTAATTTCAGTCACATTCCTATGGCTTTTGAGCAAAAAAGCAAGCAGTTTTACTGTATGTACACAATATCAAACATCAAGATTTAAATTAATTATTAAGAACCTACATTCACTGTGGATTTCTAAGATTTACATCCAAAAAGCATAGTTTATTTACACGCTTTGATATTCTAAAGAAAATGAAATGAAATCTTATCTACCTAAGAATTATGATCTATCCCAAATTGGAAAGATACATTTAATCCCACAAAATGTTTAAAACGTTTATAATAAAAAAAGCGCTTTCTGTGCCAACTATTCTAACTCTCTAAGAATGTAAAATTGCATTGATAACTGCACTAACTACAATTAGACTTGAAACATTTAAAACCTGAGAGTCATATCTAAACTTTTTTGAAGAAAATCCTACAAGCCCTAATGTTAATTTAAGCACAGATTGGTCAGTGGTTGATAAAATAAAATAAAAATAAAACAAAAAAAAAAGGGGGGGCAAACCCCCCCAGTGCATTATTTCTGCAGCTCCCAAAGAATATACCGCTATAAAGTTGTTGCAGTAGTTTGACAAATACCAGGCCTCCCAGCCACAGTAAGGCTTATTTCAAAGTGTCCAAATGAGTGTCTTTGGCCAGTTCCTGTGAAGGTTCCTTTATAAGCATGCATCTGGGATCTTCGAAGTTTTCCACCTCCAACATACATGTACAGGTATTTTAATAGCTAGATCAGAGTAAAAATGTAAATAACAAGAACATGAAGAGGCATAGACAGTTAAGAAATACTGGCCAGAAAACATTCAAAATCTAATGAGAAGTTTTGCATCATCCCCAAAGGCCTTTTGAAATCAGCATAGCTGTAGAGCATCATTCACTGTATTTCCGAACAGCATGTACCTTACATTTGAAACAAAATAAAAGACTTGCTGTACTAACAGGTACACTTTACTGCACTGCAGGATGTAAAAAGAAACCACACCTAAAAGTCTAGGGAAGAGAAGCATTACATACAGAGTTACTCTATTTTGTAGTAGCCCCTTTATTTCTGTGCGTGGAAAGACTAGGCTCCTTTTTGAATGAAATAGCTTTCCCCTTCCTTCCTGTATCCTTCAGATACTGCTTGACCAAAACCATCCCCCAGGAGGAGTTTGAAGTGGCCAGAATTTTCCCATTCTGGAGCTATTTTCACTGCTTTAATAGCGTGTTCTTCTCATGCAGGTGGCTGGCAAAGTAGTAGTGGTCCTTCCAGGCTGAAAGCAGGCAACCTGCAATTGGTTAGCCTCCGCAGCAGCTTGCTTCATAGGCTATCAGACTGGTTGCTTTTAACTAAATTGGCATTCCCTTGGACCCAGAAGCTCTCACCTCAAATGACCAGTGATACAACTCACCAGCCTAAACACAGGTGTATCTGTAGATCTGAAACAAAATTATTCCTGCATTTCATTGGGACTCACGGGAGCATTTCATTAGAGCTGCAAACCTAACTGCACTCACCATATGGCAGCATATTCAATTCTACTCATGCCACATCAATGTAACTTACAATTTGAAAACTACATCTGAAATACTATTACTTCGCCTCCTTCACCACTAAGACAATGTAAAACCAGCTCCCCCAATCAGGTTTTCTCCTGGGCTTAGGATCTCTCACTTTCTTTTTTTTTAAGGCACTCAACTGAACAAGCACACAGGTCAATTTATTTATAGAGAAAGAAAATCAATGATGTGGCAAACACGCTTGTAAAGTAGTAAGAAAAATGTGGTACCTGCTACTTAGGTGACACAATTTACTACCTGATGTAGCACTACTACAACAATGTTGTGGGTTTTTTTTTTTCAAAACCCCCAAAGTTTTTACAACTTTTTGTGTTACGGTGGGTTGTATCAGGGGGGTTTTGTCTGCTTTACAGAAATTGCCTTTCAAAAACCTCAAAAAAAAAAAAAACCCAAAAAAACCCCAAAACAAAAAACCCAAATAAAACAAAACAAAAAAACAACCACCCAAACAACAGAAAACAAGGCACACAGCCACAAGTTTTGTCATTCTTTGACATAAAGCAGCAGATGCACTGAAGAATATTCTGCTATCAATACATAGCAAATCAACCTTTTTCTAATATTTGCATTTAAGATGGTGTGTTTTATCGTTCTGATTCTGGAACACAAGTAGACTAATTTAAAGTAAGAAAACAGCAAGTGTGTACAAATTAAGAGAAAACTGCAGGAGTTAGAATATACATGGCTTCATGCAATGATACTACATCACTAGAAACAGACAAGATTTCAAAAGCCATCCTTTGTGGAACAAACTCTTCCAAGCTACTGAAAAAAATTAATGAAACATTCGATACAGTGCTAAGGTTTCCACAGGTGATCAAGAAGATGCCGACTCAGTTTCTTCACCAGCTACTGTTTGACAAACCTTGCTTTCGTTCACTGTACAGAAGAGTTCACATCCCACAACAGGAGATTGCTTGGTACCAATAAGGCAAATCACTTGTTACAGTTTTTGCTAAGGTTAAATAAACGCATGATGTCAACCATTGATTTTGCGATGTTTTTCCCAAAACGATGAGAATCCTTTAAAAAGGAACAAACAAAAAAACAAAACTAAAGAGTTGTAGTGTCAATCAACAGTTATCTTTTAGGCAAAAGAAGGAACCTTTTAGCATTTTTTAATTTTGGAGCTTACAGAACTAGCGTATCTATTTTATGATAAAATGAGGATTTTAAATCACAAAAATATTTAATGTTATACAAATTAATCCAGCCTTCTGCTATTACTGACTGAGCTCGTCATTATGCATTTACTTTCCTACAAACAGAACTGAAATCATTGCCTTTTGAAATCAGATGCCTCTATAGCTTTCTGTGACTTTAAAATAGCTGGATTTCAGTACTGTTTTATTACACAAGATTTTGCAAAAGCTAATTTTCAGAAAACAAAAGAATGCTTGAAAAGTCTCTCACTAATGACACAGAAATACTGAAAGAGCAGAAAAAGTTTTTCTATTTTGAGTTCCTATTAGAACCCTTGATTTTTTTTTTTGCCATTGATAAATTACCTAAAATATTGAAAATGAAAATCACAGTTATCTAAGTGTAAAGTGTATCTATGAAATTGTTCTGTTTATTCTAAGTGTGAGATGAAAGGTACAAGGAAGAGGTAGGATTAGAAAAATAAATTATTAGCTACATTACAGGATTTACTACAAAGACCCTAGTAATATCAAGGCCATGCACATGAAATGCTGTCTTTTTCATATGGACCTTTGACCAGTAAGTAAAACACACAGGGAAATTTAACGTACAAGCTGACAGTCATCTGAAGAACATTTTGAACTGTGAAAAAATAAAGTTGTATTTCCTCATCTTTAATGATTAACCAAAAGCACCAAGATCTTTCAGACAAGTTAAGGTCAAACAAGGAAAACTAGTTCAGTTACGCTATCCTGAACAAACTCAGCATTAAATCTAAAAGGGAAGGATGATTTGCATGCCTCTGCAACAGCAGACTACTCAATAGATGACATCTACTACATTCTAATAATGGGTGTTATTCTATGTAAATTTTTCATTAATTATGTTTCTCAAGCACAGATTACAACTTATGTGCCACCTTCTTTCAGTATTATTTAAACCAAAAAGATCTGAAGAATAGGGAGCATACATTTTACTCTGTCTTTGCAATTGCAACCAGAGAAAAATCAAAGCAAAACTTTTTTACTGTTTATTGGACAGCTATGAGTCATTTTACATGAGTTCCAAGGAACTACTCCTATGTAAAGACAACTGTGGGCCACAGGCTTTGTTTATGCTTGAAAGCATAAGTGAAATAGAATATGGCTTCCTTGGTTCATAAAGGCATTACTTTTGTAAAGTGGAGACAAAAAAAACCCACCCCTAACAAAACAGCATATGTTGAGGAAGAAAAGGCAAATTGTAACTGTATGTTGCAAGTCCTACTAATTTCATTTAGAGAATTTGTAGAACAGTTTCATAAGCAGTTATCAGAACAGATTTATTAAACTGTACAAAAGGACTGATTCTTACCGTCTTAGAGCAAGATATTTTACTGGAGACATGAAAATGGATGGAGGCTTCATCCAAGATGATATAAGAAACACCATAACCATCATCAGCCACCTAGGGGAAGAAGAGAAAAAAAAGTTCTGAATTTTTTTCCTTCCATTCCTAAATTATCTTATATATAAATACACAATTCTTACTGTGCAGTTTTTAAAATAAGTTGTTATTTCTCCTTAAGCACAACTTCAGCTTTTGCATTTAATGCATCATTTCTGAAGATTGATTCCACTTAAGAAAACAGTTCTAGTCTCATCTGAAGTGCATGGAATTAGCGTTTTCTGAATGTATGTCTGTAATATTTCCCAGGTTTAGGGTTTTTTTAAATAGAATACTTGTTCAAAGACCTTCTGCTATCAAAGTCTGGTCCAAAACAGCTATACAGCTTCCATGCTTAAGTAGAAAGGAACCATAGAATAGTTAGGGTTGGAAAGGACCTTAAGATCATCTAGTTCCAACCCCCTGCCATGGGCAAGGACACCTCACACTAGACTACGTTTCCCAAGACTGTCCAACCTGGCCTTGAAAAATGCCAGGGACTGAGCATTTACCACTTCTTTGGGCAACCTGTTCCAGTGCCTCACCACCTTCACAGTAAAGAATTTCTTCCTTATATCTAGCCTGAACTTCCCCTGTTGGAGTTTAAACTGATATGCCTCTTGTCCTTTTGCTACAGTCCATGATGAAGAGTCATAGAATCGTAGAATCATAGAATAGTTAGGGTTGGAAAGGACCTCAAGATCATCTAGTTTCAACCCCCCTGCCATAGACAGGGACACCTCACACTAAACCATCCCACACAAGGCTTCATCCAACCTGGCCTTGAACACTGCCAGGAATGGAGCTCTCAACCTCCCTGGGTTGTTCTTCCTCAGATGCAAGACTCTACACTTGCCCTTGTTGAATTTCATCAAGTTTCTCCCCGCCCAACTCTCCAGCCTGTCCAGGTCACGCTGAATGGCAGCACAGCCTTCTGGTGTGTCAACCACTCCTCCCAGTTTTGTGTCATCAGCAAACTTGCTGAGGGTGCACTCAGTTCCCTCATCCAGGTCATTGATGAAAATATTAAACAGCACCGGTCCCAGCACCGACCCCTGAGGAACTCCACTAGTCACAGACCTCCAGCTAGATTCTGCGCCATTGACCACAACTCTCTGCCTTCTTCCTTTCAACCAGTTCTCGATCCACCTCACTACTTGATCATCAAGCCCACACTTCTTTAGCTTATCTATGAGGATGCTGTGGGAGACAGTATCAAATGCCTTACTGAAATCAAGAAAAACCACATCTACCGCTCTACCATCATCCCTCCACCTAGTCACTTCCTCATAGAAGGCTATAAGGTTGGTCAAACATGACTTCCCCCTCATAAAACCATGTTGGCTGTTCTTAATGACCCCCTCATCCTTGATATGCCTAGAGATGGAGTCAAGAATAAGTTGTTCCATCACCTTTCCAGGGATGGAGGTAAGGCTGAACGGTCTATAATTACCCGGGTCCTCCTTTTTGCCCTTCTTATAGACTGGGGTGACATTTGCCATCTGCCAATCCTCAGGCACCTCTCCCGTTTCCCACGACTTACCAAAGACGATGGAGAGTGGCCTAGCAATGACCTCCGCCAGCTCCCTCAGCACCCGTGGGTGCATTCCATCCGGACCCATCGATTTACAGATGTCCAGATATCCAATCTAAACTTCCCCTGTTCAAGTTTTAACCCGTTACCCCTTGTCCTGTCACTACAGTCCCTGACAAAGAAACCCTCCCCAGCATCCCTATAGGCCCCCTTCAGGTACTGGAATGCTGCTATGAGGTCTCCACGCAGCCTTCTCTTCTCCAGGCTGAACAGCCCCAACTTTCTTAGGAATAAAATAGTTCATTTGCATACCTGAACTTACTGTTTCATGAGATCACTCTGCAGATGTAAACAAATACAGTATATAAATGCAAAGTATGCAAGCCTTGTATTATGAAAAACTACCCAAAGGCAAAGTCATCTGACCCTATAGCAAAGATATGATTCTGAACACTCATATCATGAACAAAGCTCTGGTCCAGTTTCAGTATTAGCAGCATTAACTGTCCCAGGTTTCAGTCTGAGGTTATAAGCTAAGTATACCAGGTAAACACAGACTGTCCTGCTGCTACCCTTCTTCTCTTTCCTAACTCAAAGGATCATAACCTTCAAGAACTTTGCTCTCACTGCTGCTAAGCAGCCTCAAAGTCTGCTCTCTGTTAATGCTACAAGGCTATAGTCTACAGAACACGTGCAAAATAAAGAAACAAACAAACAAAAAACACCCTGCAGAGAAGGACTTGGGGGTGCTGGTCGATGAGAAAACGAACACGAGCCGGCAGTGTGAGCTCGCAGCCCAGAAAGCCAACCGTATCCTGGGCTGCATCAAAAGGAGCGTGACCAGCAGGTCGAAGGAGGTGATCCTGCCCCTCTACTCTGCTCTTGTGAGACCTCACCTGGAGTATTGTGTGCAGTTCTGGTGTCCTCAACATAAAAAGGACATGGAACTGCTGGAACAAGTCCAGAAGAGGGCCACGAGGATGATCAGGGGACTGGAGCACCTCCCGTATGAAGACGGGCTGAGGAAGTTGGGGCTGTTCAGCCTGGAGAAGAGAAGGCTGCGTGGAGACCTCATAGCAGCCTTCCAGTACCTGAAGGGGGCCTATAGGGATGCTGGGGAGGGACTCTTCATAACAGACTGTAGTGACAGGACAAGGGGTAATGAGTTAAAACTTAAACAGGGGAAGTTTAAATTGGATATAAGGAGGAAACTCTTTCCTGTTAGGGTGGTGAGACACTGGAATCGGTTGCCCAGGGAGGTTGTGAGTGCTCCATCCCTGGCGGTGTTCAAGGCCTGGTTGGATGAAACCTTGGGTGGGATGGTTTAGTGTGAGGTGTCCCTGCCCATGGCAGGGGGTTGGAACTAGATGATCTTGAGGTCCTTTCCAACCCTAACTATTCTATGATTCTATGATTCTAACTGCCAGTACACACACAGAAAAGCCTGATGTACTGAACCTTTGGGCTACTTCTGCAAACCAAAGCACAGGTTTTGTAAGGACATAAGAAATTATTTTTTATTTTGGGCAGTGTGTGCTCACAGCTGAGAAAGCCAGTCATATACTGGGTTTCATCAAAAGAAGCGTGTCCAGCAAGCCAAATGAGGTGATCCTGCCCCTCTGCTCTTGTGAAACTCCACTGGGAGTACTGTGTACGGTTCTGGTGTACTTAACATAAGAAGAACATGGAGCTGCCAGAGCAAGTCCAGAGGAGGGCCACGAGGATGATCGGGGAACTGGAGCACCTCCCGTATGAAGATAGGCTGAGAAAGTTGGGGCTGTTCAGCCTGCAGAAGAGAAGGCTGCGTGGAGACCTCATAGCAGCCTTCCAGTATCAGAAGAGGGCCTACAGGGATGCTGGAGAGGAACTCTTCATCAGGGACTGCAGTGATAAGACAAGGGGTAACGGGTTAAAACTTAAACAGGGGAAGCTTAGATTGGATATAAGGAGGAAGTTCTTTACTGTAAGGGTGGTGAGGCACTGGAATGGGTTGCCCAGGGAAGCTGTGAATGCTCCATCGCTGGCAGTATTCAAGGCCAGGCTAGGTAGAGCCTTGGGTGACACGGTTTAGTGTGAGGTATGGCAGGGGGTTTAGGGAACTAGATTATCTTAAGGTCTTTTCCAACCCTAACCATTCTATGATGAAGGGGAAAGTAAGCAGGGTTATTTGGAAAGACAAACAACTGAAGAAAGGAAGTCAAAGGAATGAAGAAATAGTAAGAAAGGAGCAGTTAATGTAGCATTAGCAAAAACAAAAGGAGAGTGTTAGAAATTCCTGTAGCCAAAACCCTATTTTACCGCCAGACCACACCTTTTTGGAGGTTCTAAGTACTGGCTTCATAATTGGCTGAAGCAAGCCAGTTTCTCACATATGAGCAGCACTACGAGAGCTAGGCTTCCTTGATATTGCAATTTAAACTCCTTCCAACCTCAAGAACTACTAAAAGCTGTATCAAATGTGAATAAACAAACAATAACAGAACAACAAACAAAAAACCCCAAACAAAAAACCAAAACCAAAACAAAAACCAAACCTGAAACCAAAATTCCAGCTTGACAAACTAGCCAAAATACGCTATACCTGTCTTCTGAATCTCTGTGTGGCAAACAGCAGTCCTGTGATCCCTCTCATTATTCTTTTAGTAGAAAAGCTTTTCAAAAACAGATTTAGTCTAGTCTATAGCCCCATAAATTCTGTTTAACAGATCTTGTTAACAATAATATTGTCATAATCAAATGTTCAAATCCCAAAAAAAGAATACAGCAAGTCAGCAGCTTGTGAAATCTCTAACAATACACTAGTTTCTTGAAAGTCTACAGAAGCTGTAGAACATGGTTTTATTTTTTACTTGGCAACTATTCACACTTAGAAGGGCAAGTAGAACAATATGAGTGGCTTAACTTGGAGGAAAGCATGAACAGCTTTTTAAAACTTATCAGGAAAGATAAAAACCCTATCAAGTATAATTACTCTTACAAATCCCAACCTTAAAATCTAGTTTAAGTAATAAGGCATTCGTCAGTGTAATAATAGCCTGATGTAGAGAATCTCTGGGCATATGTAATGTGATAACGTTTTATCAAATCTCTGCCATGTAGGCTTGTACCACATTAGATAACTGTGTCTTTCTTTATGAATAATCCGTTCTTGTAGTGGAATATGACAAAAAGGTGATGCAGGTTTTTCTGAGCATTGCCACATAATGAGAAAGCAGTAAGCACATTCATTTAACAGCATGTGTTGCACCTTTGATGTACAATATTAAGGTATTACAGATCTGAAGTTTTTTAAGTGGCATATTCAAAATAAACTATTTTTAAGGAGAATTTGTATTTAGCAAACATACCGGTCCAAATCCTCCGCCACAGGATAACATTTCAGGATTCTTCTTTAAATCAATGTGCTGCTGTGGTGTCTGACTTGTTGACAGCCGCCAAGGTTCTGACAAAACCTTTATTAGATATGAAACAGATGCAAACAGGTATCATGCAGTGTTTAAGAACATGCAACTTTCCCAAAAACTAGTCAAGGTGAGTTAGAAAACACTCACTAAAGGAATAGTAAGGATGACTCCAGTTCCCACTTCAACAGAATGAACAATTAAGAAGGGTTAAAAGAAATAGCTAAACTTGTCCTGACACGCAAACCGTTAACATATGAGGTTGTGATGTCCGTTCCTCAAAGAGAATAAGAGTTGTTTCAGTAGAAACACTATTTCAAAACAGATTAATCTGGTCTACAGCCAGGGAAGTTCTGCATAATAGGTCTTGTTAATGACAAGATTGTTAACAGCCACAGTGAAATCCTGGTAAGATACTACATCGAGTTAGAAGCTGTTAAACTCTCTAGCAATACAGGTGTAACTTGAAAGTCTGCGGAATCTGTAGAAAGTTGTTTTATTCTTGACTTCACCCCTAGTCACATTTAGGAGGGCAAGAAGACAAATGTGAGTAGCTTAATTTGGAGGCAAGCTGGAACACAGTTTTTTATTAATCAGGAAACATGAACAACTGCAATATAATCACTTTTATAGAGCACAAGCTTAAAATCTAGTTGAAGTAATAAAGCATTTGTTATGGTAATAGAACAGTGACATTAATGTTGTACATAAAAAAAAAAATCACAACATAAAATTCCTTTAATTCACAGTAAAAGAAAGTGATTTTGTCACTGTTCCAAAAGAGGAATCTTGAGAGAAAACACAGCCTTTTCTGCTGCCTTGAAAATGTGTAAAAGCCAGAAGCAATGTTTGGGGTTTTTTTTTTTTTTTTTGGGTTGGGTTTGGTTTTTTTCAATACTGACTATATCTTTCCTGCAATCCTTAACAACATGTATTATACTATAAATCCCACAGAAAGCATTACTATAGGCTTATTAGTAAGTGCATACATAGAGCAAAATGAAACTAATTTGTAATCTATCAGCAGATACTAAGCAATGTTAGCTCTTAGCTTTTATCTTAGGAAAACCTGAGTTCTACAACTATGTAAGCAGACACAACAAAATGCTAGGTTAAAAAAGGACTTTTTTTCTGTAATTAATATTATCAATAGAAGTCACTTACTTCCTTAAGGAAGGGAGAATCTACAGCCAGGTACTTGGAGACAACATAAAGACAGAAAAGATGGCGGTCAATGCCAGAACCAGTCATGGCAAGACGATATAAGTGCTGATGTTTGGCAGCAGCAAGCCGAAAAAACTTCAGCTTATTTTCAATCTGACAATGAAACAAAGATGAAGAAAAATCAGTTAAGTGAACTGGATGGAGGTGTGGAAACTGAGTTACAGCGATGGCTCTCAAGGCTAGAACGTGCAACAAGTCAAGTACATTATATTACTGTACATTTAGTTTCTAGAGACAGTGGTCTTAGAGTTACAGAAGAACAAATCTCAACAGGATTTAAGAAAAGATGGAATTGCATCAGCCATTTTAGAAGGCAGACTGATAACACTGAAGGTATTGGGTTCATGAATGCTGGTCATTTTTTAAAAGCCTTCTCTTAAAATCTCAGGAGCAGACAATTCCAGTCAGAAGTCATACAAACCGGAATGGAAAGCTTCATCAAGGGGAGTTCAGACTGGACATTAGGAAAAGGTTCTTCACTAGAGGGTGGCCAGTCACTGAAACTGGCTCCCCAAGGAAGTGGTCATGGCAACAAGCCTGTTCAAGGAATGTCTGGATAATGCTCTTAGTCATACAGTTTAGTTTCAGGTAGTCCTGCAAGAAGCAGGGAGTTGGACTCAGTGATACTTATGGATCCAACCTGAGGT
The DNA here is from genome assembly GCF_037157495.1 of Lathamus discolor. Taxonomy (NCBI): domain Eukaryota; kingdom Metazoa; phylum Chordata; class Aves; order Psittaciformes; family Psittacidae; genus Lathamus; species Lathamus discolor. Next base: position 61,021,602 of record NC_088889.1, on the reverse strand, counting down.
ATCCCACAGTTCTATGAACACTGTATGAATGTTGCAAGAGCTGAAAGAAAGTGCTTATTCAAAACAGTGAGCCATTCTGTTAAGATTTTATGATGTGGAATGAACATACCGAGTGTATGGCAACCTATCACTTCTGACCTCCAGCATCATTGCATTTTACACCACTTATATGGGACATAGTGAACAGCCTATATAGCTTCAGCAAGAGAAACAAATCACTTGTAGTCGTGCTAAATATGCCCACCATTGGCATCCAGGACTAAAGTTTTGCGGATAATCCATGGAAGATACATGCCTCAAGGGAATTCCAAGGAAATTCCAACAAAAAAGTAGAACAAACAGTAAAGGCAGACAACTCTTTTGGAAATAATATATACATGCATGTAATATATCTTCATAACAGGTAAAACCCCAAACTTGCACTATGAAGGCAGGGTTCCTCTGTTTTGTTGCTGTTAATTCCAGATGAAGGGCAGTAATGAATCAACAAGTCTGAAAGAATCATGTTTGTAGTAACCATAAAAAAATTCAATGAGCAGAATTATGTCTATTACATATATGTATCTTGCCATGTATGGGGTTATCATATTCCTTGAACAAAAAGGTAGATGTTAACTGTGGAGATGTAACAGCACTTGGTTCTGACATTAGGACTATATCAAAATTGCTTTACACAGAGTAGCTGCCCAGTAGCTGTACCATACAGCTGTGTATGACACCTTGACATGGCTGGATTTTTAGACTTGAACTGGTCTGATCACAGCTCCCAGCACAACATATTGAGGGGGATTTTACCTACACAGAACTCCCAGAAAGAGGAGGGAGAAAAAAGTTTGGTTTTTTCTCTGTGTATCTGTTTATTTGCAGGAGCATTTATTCATAGAATCATGGGGTTCTTTGTTTCTGAAGAAATAACTTCAACTATCCATCTGTTTGGAATTCTCTGCCCCAAGATCTGATCAATTAAAACTCTTTTCACTAAGTAACTTACTTTTAAAGACTGTCAAAGTGAAAAAACAACCACCCAAAATAATGGCCTGGGGCTTTCAGACTTCTCACAATTTCCCTCCTTACTCACTATCCTTACTGGCAGAAATGTTTCCCTAATGTGTTTCTGCCTGAAATTTAAGTCCATTACTTCTTGGGGCAGGTAACAGATTATTCCCATCATCTCTGCATCAGCCTTTCTTATCCTCTAGAGTACAACATGGCTCCCCATCTCTTCCACAGTGCGCTCTCTTTTTCAGGCTAGGCAGGAATAATTGAGTTTAAACTCTTCTCACAGATCGTCTTCAGGAGTTTCTAACCATCATCCTTCTCTCCTTTAGACTCTCTCCAATCCATCTTTCTCTATAAATCCATAACTTAAGTGTGGTGTGCAAAACTGGACACATCATCCCAGCTAATGCTGTATAGGAAAAATGTTCAGGGACAACAGACTACTAAAAATAAAGAGCAAGAATAATTTAAGTGAGGGCTCTGTTTTTCCCAATGGCATAGCACTAAATGTTCATTTACTCATTATTATAGTCCTAGATCTTTTTCATTATAACTTCTACCCATGCAGCTCTTACTCTGGCTTGGATGCAATACCTTGAGTACATTCCTAGTTAACAAAACTCTCTTTTTAAACTCAAATTTTTATTAATTCTGAAGAAATGAAAATTCCATTCAGCTTAGCAAAACCTGCTAATATAATTTATTTCATCAACTGTGTCTAAAAACCACAACTAACAGTAGCTTAAAAGAACAGACAGCTCTCACCCTTCCCAGTACTGTCTAGGTTTTCCAAACAAAGAAGTGTTTTTCCTAGACCATGCTGCTTTTGCCAGTCAAAATGCCACAGGAAAGATGCAAGTGATACTTGTTTCCCTATTGGAAAGAAAAGCCTAACTGGTAGGAGGTTACTCATTTCATAAATCTATGCTTGAGTTTTACAAGTAAAAAAAAAAAAAAAAAAAAAAATCTCAAGTAATTTCAGTTTTCTGGAGTTCAGGAACTATAAGAAATGGCATATTTGGCTAACTTACTGCCATCCTCTTTTGGTATAGCCTTGAATTTTTGCCATATTGATAATGTGCACAATGAACTTTATGCTGCATTTCCTTCCTAAAAAACAAAGGCATAATTTCAAGGGTTTAAAAACCTATTTAGGAATATATCCTGATATCTAATGATAATTCATGTGCCTTGTGGAATTATACAGAACAATACCATGAACTTACACTTTCAGTTGGGTCTTCCATGGATCGAACAAAGTTACATGACTCAACAGTACATGAACGAACAGTTTCAGTCCTGCCTTCTCTGAACAAGCGTGTCATAGAGGCTTCATATGTTAAAGAAAATTTTCCCATGTCCTTGAAAAGGGAAAAAAAAAATCAGATCTTAAGGGTTTAGCCAGACTTAGCCTCACTTTCTTAATCAACAGTTCAAGGAAAGCACACAGGGTATCAATCTCTCCACAAATTAAACTCAACATGAAGTTTTTAGTAGGCCATCATTAGCAGACTTGCCTAAACATAAAGGCAAAAATAAGATTAGCAGCAGGATTTGATACATGCTAATAGAACAACCAAACTAGCAAGGACTATCCTCACTGGTTTATATTCAGTCTTCTTCAGCTTATAACCAAAGATGACACAAAAACCTGTTTAAAAGTTCAGGGACTTCTTAATTAAGACAGCTGTGGTAAATAATTAAGAAACTAACATTCTTAAAAGTATTTTCAGTTAAAAATTTAAGAGCATGGAGGCACATGCCAGTGTGGGGATTTTCAAGATATGTGAGAACTGAAAACAATCTGCAAAATCCAGGGAATATGGCTTCCATATTTCTGTAGATGTGCACAATCTACAGATTAAAAGTTGCCAAATGACAGAATTTTACCTAATACATCTTAGAAAGTGATGTATATAAGATACATACCAGAACAGATTTTGACAGTCTGTTCAGTTTTAGATATGGAAGATGGGTGTTCAAATTGAAACAGGTGGGTGGATAATCAAACTATTTGCCGTGTAGCTACTGTATAAGACAGACTGAAATGTTGATAGCAGCCAGGAAATCTGGGTGCTTTGGAAAAATGTTTGGAATTACTTAAAAAGCCTAGAATAGTCTCTAAATAGCAACAACCAAAAAGCAAAATTAAAAACATGGACATTGCTATACTGGTGTTTTCTGAAAGCATGCTACAGAAAAGATGAACTAACAGAGGAATACACAGGCAGGCATTTCTGTTAATCCTTTTTGCAAGTCTAGTGACTACTGAATTAAGGATGCACTCCAAACTGCAAGTTAAGTTTAACATTGCTTAGAACATGCTATACCCAATTTAATGAGATTCTGTAAGTCAAAAACAGACTGTTCTTCTTACCCGATAGTGAGCAAGCTGCAGGGCAAGTTGCACAAAGGCATCAGGGCTGGTTTTTGCTTTCTTTATTAGTCCCTTCCCAAAAGCATCAAAGTAAAATGAACTGAAGTCCACATCATCTGCCAGAGCTACAGCAGTGCTCAGAGACCTCTCAACCATTTCTTGACACTAAAATAAATAGACACACAGGTGTGCATAGGCATGCATTAATGGTTTTTGCGAGAACTATTGAAAGAGCGCAAGTATTTTTAATTGGTAACTAAGAAATGTTGCCTTTATGCATGCCAGAAACAATTACCAATAATCTCCCTTTGGAGACTGACGAGATGCTACCTTTGGCAGAAAGTTAAAATTCAAAATGCTAATAAAAAGTTTTAAGCAATACACCTCTGGACTCCAAAAATTAGGCTTTAAAAATCCACCAGTATTTAGACTGTTCAGATCACTAGAACGACCCACAGAGGTAGAACAGCAATAACTGTGTGGCTTCTAAATTGCCATACATGCTTAATTAAGCGTACCACCAACCATTACCTTTTTATTAAAAATTAAAATCCAAATAGATAGTTGCAGTGTGTCTTCAACTCAGGCCAAAAAAGAAAATAAATCAAACCTTATTAGACATCGACACAGAATTTTGAACACAAAAAAGACAGCTAATCTCAAGGAACCATTGCAGGAAAGCATTTGTTGTAATGATAGTAACAACTTCAACTTCATTTTAATACAATTACTATTCAAAATAGGTGGCCACTTATTTTTGACATGTGGCCACTCAAGAAAGTTTCTAGTAAAAAGTTGGCATTTCCTGGCCAGGATTTTTAAAGTGACATTAAAACCCCCTGATACCTTTCCAAGTAAACTGAGTTATGTCCACATATGAAATACATCTTACAGGATACAAAGAAATTTTAAGCTGATTTATATTGTTATTAATAAATACTTAAATGATCTGAGTGCTCAGAAAAAGGTGAGCTTCTTCCTCAAACCACTAGCTGTTCTGTACTTACTTCTTCTGGAATTTCCCACTGTAGTTTAGTAGGAACAGGAATATTTTGATTGGTAGCTCCTTTGCAATGCCCATCTTCTGAATAGCCCAGCTCAAGATAGTCAGCTGCCATTACATTCTGCAAAGAATGATACTTATTCAGAATTGCAGCACATTACGTGTTGCGGTGGAATTAGGATTTCATTGTGAAATCAATACAACCCATTTTCACTACCCAATGAAATACAATATATGATTCATTTCCAAATACTAAGAACAGCTGCAGGTGAAGCCCTCTGGTTTACCTCTTATTTGAAGAGCATTTTTACTTGTGTTCTCAGTGTGAAAAATACCAGATATGCAAACATCAATTACACTTGTACATTTTGTTAGGTGCTACTGAATTAATCAAAATATTTCAATTAGAAAGCTACCTCAACTTACTAGTAGTAAAAAAAAAAAAAAAAAAAAGGAAAAAAAAAATCAAATCTTAGAGGCTTAGATTTCACCACTTCTGATCAATTTATATTCTAGAGAGTTTTGGCCAGATTTGCATCCCACTCAAAATAGATTATTTTATATGTGCACTAGAGTTCTTAGGTGGAAAAATAAAATATTTCCAACATGAACAATAGAATTTGGAACAACAGGCAAAATAAGCTCAGTCTTACAAGATTTCAAACAACATCCTCAATGTAGAAAATAACAAATAAATGAACAAATAAATAAATAATGCAGGATTATCAATAGATTTGAAGCTGCTCAATATGGAAAGAAAAAGCTTGACAAAGTTCTATTGCATGTTTTATATATAGTTCTAATCTATTATTTCAATTTTCTCATTTATTTGTCAGAACATGTCAAATATTAAAAAAAGCTTAATCCATTCTATTAAAAAAATAGGCAATATATAAAGAGATAACAGATAACTTTTTAGGAACTGAAAACCTACTTAGCTTATTTTAGTAATCTTAATTCTTAGCAGAAAATGAACCAATTAATTGTAAATCCAGAGATATGAACTAAAGCATGCAACAACACTCAAAAGAAACCACAGGAACTCTTTTCTCATTGAGCTAATCTAAACTGTCAAGTCAATCTCAAATCAGTTCAGCCTTCTTCTTCCCTGGTTAGAGAATGCTCAAAAAAAAAAAAAATTATGGAGGGTTTTTTTGTGTGTGTTCTTACACAGATGGAAACACTCATGTAATAAAATTGGTAAATTACCTGGGGTACCATTCAGACCCAAGACCGGTTTGCATACATAATAAAATCACAGTCAGCTACTGTTCATGAAGTAGTTTTGAGTGATTAAATCATGTAACTGTTTATATGTTTAAGCTTCAAAAAGAAAAAAATGAAATAGGATTTCAAGTAACAAGGTAAGGTCATGTTGAACAGACCTGGCAAAAAAAAAAGTTTATTCGATTCATTGTAAATAAACACAAGAGATAATATATCAATCTGCAGCTCATCAAACAATAGCGTAGAGGAAAAGTTTAACTCTGTACCATTTCTTTAAATTTTGAAAGTAAGTGTGGGATTTTTATAATGCAAGAAAGCTTAAGTGCTTCAGGAGCACGTATATATGCAAAATAGAATGCTATATCAAATCCATTGATTTTGAATATTATAAACAAGTTAAATAGGAAACTGTATCACTTTTCTATGAGACATCTACACTCATTGAAATGCAATAAAAACCTTTCATTTATACTTGTAAGTAAGAGGCGGGGTTTTAAAGTCTACAGTTGCTATAGACACCAGCATGTAATCGCTCACAGCAACGTGAACGCAAAGGATTGATAGCAACTGGCCATCTTCAGGACCACTGCGCAGACCACATCCCATTATCTCCTGCATTAGCTTTTAGTACAAAACACTTACCTCCCAGAGGTGTCCAACAATAGGAGCATCTGCCCATGAGTGCTCTGCATTCAGACCCATTCTGCCATTCTTGAATATTATAAGAGTGAATGATTTATCAAACCACCTACAAAAAGAAATTAAGACTTCCTGATAGTTTTGTACATTACAGAAGCATTTTTACACTTTAACTTCATCTCTCTCAAAAATTCCCATTCAAATGCACTAGTTTGTGGCTTCTCCCTCACCCCCCAGTAATAGTTTATTTAAATCTTTCAATATATTAAGAAAGTTCATTAAAAAAAAAAAAAAAAAAAACTGAGAAAGACTTTTTACCATAGCCTATCTAGATAGGATATGGGGCAATGGTTATAAACTCTAAGAATATAGATTTAGATCTGACAGAAAGTAAAAATGTCTTTTAGCATAAGAGTGGTGAGACACTGGGCAGGTTTCCCAGAGAAGTTTTGGGTGCCTCATCATTAGAAGTGCTCATAATCAGGTGGACTGGCCTTTGAGCAATCTGATGTAGTGAAATATGTCCCTGCCTATGATAAGGGAGGTGGACTAGATGATCTTTGAAGTTTGCTTCCAGTGCAAACTATTCTGCGATTCAATGAAATTTATCAGCTTATAAGTCTCTAATTCATACGCATTAGTCACGTGAATTAGTGAAATTCTAAAAAAAAAAAAAAAAAAAAAAAAGAGGTGTTTTCCAGAGTCAATACTATACCTGTCATAGCATTTGCCATGTATTAGGGATTTTGCATACTCATCCAGTGACCTTACTGGGTCTTCTTTCATGTACCCTCGATCGATATCATCTAATGTTACAAAAAATGCTGCTTTTTCAATAGCATCTAAGGACTGTTTGTTCTTTCCATGGCTAAAATAATCCCGTCGAGCCTTAGCCCATGGTACTCTGCAGAAAAGAGTTTTGTTTATTGACAGATTATGAGAATTTGACAACATTTTATCACTCTTAAGATCACTATGAAATTATTGCTACTTTTATCAAATTTGAAGGAACTACTTTCATTGCATTTAAACTGTATCAGCAGAGAAAAGTTCTGAAAATACATGTACACTGTAATCCTATGAACCAATTCAACATATCATACATGCAAAGCTTAACCTAAATTCAATATTTCTGCAGCATGCAATGCATATAGATCATCTACATTCATAACTGAACAAAAGAAAATGTTTATTATATGGAAGAAAATAGTAGTAACAATGAAAACAATCAGATAAATATCAATTACTGTAACATCTAAACCTGAGTCTGGACAATTGTCAAAAAAAGTTTCACTGGAAATGCCTGAAACAGAACTGAAGTTAAAGAAGTTCTGAACAATGTAATTTCTGCAGAGTTACACCATGTATATTTACAAGTTTCTGTGGTTTTCCAAATGAAAAAGATATCTGCTTGTTTTAAAGCAGAAAGTGAGAAAAAGAAGGGACTCCTAGTAAGAAAGCATATCAAAATCCACAGTCACTCCCCCTTGTCCATAAACAATTAGGCAGATTGATCTAAACTTGTCATGATTTAATTGAATTCAATGATTTTGTACTTAAAACCAACTGAGTACATAGTGCTTTATTTTGTAGGTGAAAATCATGAATATGGAATAACAGTTACCAGATTCACATTCTTGATCTTAAGTTTTACGATACTGTTAAAATGCCAGTGAACCCCAGAGTAGATATAAAACTCTGGTAGTTCAGTAAGTATAATACTGTAAAGCTTCCAATTACCACCTTTATGATAACCACAATTAAACCAAACTCCTCCAGCTAAGTACATGTAATCTGTATACAGGGATGCCACTGCAAAATTACTTTCAACTCCATGTAGTTACAAATGACCAAAGAGGTTTCACATCTTAGCAATATGCAAAATCAGGGATCAAGGTATAATCAACTGACTGAAGACTATTTTAAAATTCCAAAGCCAGTACTGAATTAGTATATTATGCAACTATCTCTAAATATTGAAGTATGTTTGAAAAATAATAACTATCTTACCTATCTCCTGCAGTAAGAGCTGCTAGTTTCTCTTCACCAGCCTGAGGCTCTGAACCATCATCAAGAATTCTTTGCATCTGCTGTTCAATTTCTCTGGGTTTCAACAGTCTGCCATCATGGTATAGCCATACTTTGAAGTAACGGCCCTTATGATACACAACAATGTGTTTGCTGTCTTTCACATGCTGGAGAGTATCTAGAAATTGCAAACACTTTGTGAAAACAAAGCTGAAGTCTCAAAACACTAATGTACTAAACATCAAACACCTACTGCATGCCCTACCAGTTAGCCACAGTTTACTTATTTTAACAAAGTAATATAGTGTGAGATAAACCAATCTCCCATCTTATTTCAGCATGAAGATTCCTGCATGAAACAAGTCAAATATCCAGATTTGACAATCATTTGCATGTGTAGTACCACAAGTTTCCACACTGGTTGCCAATATTAAAAGTGAGCAGTAGTACCATAGTCTCATTAATGTAGTCAACAAAAGAACACACTAGATGAGTCTGAGGAAAGGTACTTTTAAATCATCTTCATTCAAGTTCTAGACAATTCATGGTATAATCTGTGTGGAGTCTTAAAAGGGCCCAAATTAAGTACCATAAGTTTCGTTCATATGTATCCTGACAGGTACAGAATGAATGCTCCATCTGTGGCCAAGAAGTGCAGTGTTATGGAAATCAGTGAAGCAGAAAACCTAAGCCACACATTTTTCTTAACTTTATTATTTATATGGCTTGTCATAAACCTAAAGTTCATCTTGAAAGCATTATATCAAACCACATGTGAAGGTTTCTGCAGAAGCCAGGAAAAGTCCTCAATTGGTGAAAACTGTCGACTGAATCCATTCACTACCTTAAAGAACCATTATATTACTGTGAATCTGGGAAGAACCATTACTATACTTAAACTTGAAAGAAACTAAGTAGAACCATTAAGATATACAGGAGGTATGTTATAATCAGGTGTTATAGTTAGAATGGGCTACTGATACACTTTTGTGCAAAACTCATTTCAGACTAAGAGAACACCAAATCCAAAGTTAATTGCAAACAGTTCATACTTTAATTTTATTGAGGACAAGGAGGAGGCAAGGGTTGCACTCTCAGTACTCTAAATAACAATAGCTCACATAGTACGTGTGTATAATAGGGATTTTAAAACTTGTTAGTTTACTTAAGCTACCAGTTCATGTTCAGGGAGTAATCACCACCTCCATTTTGCAGACAAAGGAAGTTGAACCATAACCAGGAAATAATTCCTCAATAATCTACCAAGGGCCAGCAACCAAACCAAGAGTAAAATCCTTTATGTATTTTTATTCTTTAGTCGAGTGCAACTGACATGCCCAAAGGCAGCTTGAAACATAGGACTGAGTTACAGATCTCACAGTCAAAATAAAATACATGCTATTTTCAAGTGACAACCTCAGAGAAGAATCAGCCTCAAGATCTCAGATGATGTACTGACCATCAAAAAACAATGACGTTTTTATGTTGAGATAGAACAACAAACCATTTATCGAAGGTTTGCCATTAACTGAAGTGAAATGCTTTTATGTGTATAGACAGTGTTAGCGAATGAGTGCAATGAGAGTATATGTACACCTACAGGCAGAAAGTGTATATGAATTGTCACAGAGACTTTGTTTGGGTCTTTTTTGACTGAGCTAACATGATTGCTTGTGATCATGTAGGCACATCCTTAGTCTTCCACAATAAATAGATGTTGCAGGAACAGATTCAGGAGAGAATGACCTTGCTGTAAGTCAACAGGTGCACCTCTCTAATCAAAATTAAAATGTGAAAATTTAGTTACTCATAGCTTTGGATAATCAGACCAGTCCTGCGAGTTAGGGCAGGGAAGGAACTAACAAAACCCAAAGTATGTATTTTCTTAATGTATTACAGAGACGGTTTTGGACACCAGCTTTGTTACAGGTGATTTCACCTAGCTCATGTCTTACAGCACATGTAAGGTAACAACACAGGTCAAGGTAACAGTGATGTTGAAAACCTTGACAGGACTAAGACTGAACCTGCCTCTAAACCAGTTAGACATTCACATCGAGAACACTTCACTGGGATGTTGTTGTGAATCATAAACTGAAAGGAAAAAAGGTAAAGTCAAGCAAGTAAAAGGTTTTAATATAGTTGAGATAGGAGAACACAACTTCAACAAACATAAACCCATGGATTATCAAAGGATCCTCAAAGAGTAGAATGGAGAAGACTAAAGAAATTTTTTCCTTTTAGGGTATTTTGAAATATCTAGCACACTGTAGGAGTTCATTACTTCCTGAGTAGTGGAACACAGCATTGATGTGTCTGTCAGATCTTTATCTGGGAAAAAAAAGGGATTTTAGGACAAAATACTTCCAAAACTGAATTCCATTAAGATGCTTATTTTACTTGGCTGGTCCTGCTTACCTGATTCCTCTCCTGGGATACGGGAGGTGTTAAACATCCGTTCCCACTGAGCTGAGCAGAGTGGAACAGTGGATCCCATCAGAAGAATCTGTGCCGCAAATATACATTAAAATGTTCATATATTGGGCATATATAATGAGAAAAAGAAAAACCAGGATCTGGTTAAAAGGCTGTAGAATATTAAGATTTGCAATATACAAACTCATGATTCCCCTCACCCCCATTGTGTTTTCTTGAATTATGTGTGGAATATTCCACTGACATTCCAGTAGCTGTATTTTTTCCCTTCCTAACAAAAGCTCACCCTTGAGGAGGGATGACTGAACCTAGCTAGCATCTGAAATCCAAAAAGCTCTCGGTGACCAGTCCAGATGCAAAATTTAAACATGCAGCATGCATTACCCCTTAATTGTTTCTTTAAGCCATTTCTGGGTGTGCAGGAACAAAAGTTCACATTCCTCAGATTTGTAGTTACATACAATTAGTCACATTCCTGACCATCAACAAAACTACTTGTTTCCACAATATTGCTCCCTACAACATACAGGCCCTGAATAGAACAGAAATTCAGAATGGGATTTACCTTGCCGATCTCTGCTACCTAGAAATTAGTGCAACAGGATTTTATCATCATCTATACTTCAGCTGCCACTGGCCCACTCTTGGCCTCAAGGTCCAGTCCTTTGTCCCAACCACCCCTTGTGCTCACACTACATGGTAACTCAGACTTACAGACTTTCAGACTTCAGGGGCTCAAAAGTACCATTACATGCTTAGTACCTAACAATATTATCTGTTATATGGAATGCTTAACATATGCAAGTACAAGTCTCAGTCTTTTGGGCAAATACATTCATTAATTCTAAATACTGCAATTAGTTGTCATGACAGAATCCTGTGTTTCTGATAACTGGTATTTTCTGCCAGGTGCAATTCAAGTGATAACCTAAGATGGAACACAATTTGTGGTCTCAAACATCTTACATGTAGTTCTGACAATAAAACATCTCTCTTCTCTCCATTCTGAAAACAGATCAAGTGCTTGCAGATTATGCTAGAAAAAGACCAAAGGCCACTTAAACTGATATACATACTGGCTTGATTTCTTGTCTGTCCAGTTTTTTCCGATAGAGCAGGATGGCATGGATAACATTACCAGCTCTAGCTGCCTGTACGGTTGTGGGAGACAAATAAAGGAAGTCCTAAAAAGTACATAAGAAACATAAGTTAATGATTACCAGACTACATTTAAAATAAAAATATGTACTGATAGTACTTCTCATTCACTTCTTTATAGTTTATTCTGGTTAAATGGACAAGGCTTTAAAACATATTAAGTGCACTAGTGCAGTGAGTTGATGACTTGAAACTTAAATTTCTTCAACAGCCGATCTCCTTAAACAGCATCAGTCCTGAAATATAAATGATAGCTGCTCATCATCCCAGTAGTAAAGACAATGCTACTTAGAACTTGAATCCAAGACTACCAAATTTCTTCTTTCTACTTTAAATTTTGATTTTTTTTTTTTACAATTTCATTTCCTGTAAAGACATTTGTGAATATGAGCACACACCTTGCTGAACTGTGTTACCCATGAAGTTTTATATAGAGCTTTTGAAAGCACTGCTTATTGCAGTAAGCACAAAACTGTGTAGAGTCACTATTACATGAGTTTGCCTAAGTGGCAAAAGTTTATTATTAACATAGCACTGTACTTGAAGACATTGGCTGCACATTAAAGGTTTTTCCTACAAGGAAGAAAAACCCAGGTGACTTACTCAGTAGCAATAGATTTCTAAGCAGAAAGATATAATGAAATAAGCACCTGGCAGAAATTTTTCTGTGCTTCTTTGACACATAAGGTGTTTATATTATTTACTCACCATTGCAAAATAATTACTATTAACCATTATTGGTCCACGTCCTCTAAGGTAGACATATTCTTCCCACCAATCACTAACCTACAGCAGGAAGACAAAACCAGTAAAATCTCATTACTTCCACAGTTTGTGTTCTATGTTAATGACTCCACAATACAACATTCCATACAGATGCAGAAAGGAAACTGCTAGCTTGCCTTCCTACTTAAAAAAGAGAAACAAAGAAAAACCTAATTTGTGTTAAACTTTAGGGAAGAATCAGGAATTATCTTACAGTTCTCACTATAATGCTGGGTTTGGGTTTTCTTTTTGGTAAAACCAAAACCAAACAAGCAACACAAAACAACAACAAACAAAAACCTAAACCTAAAAGCCAAATCATACACACACAAAAAAAAAAAACCCAAACCAAAACAAAAAATCACAACCAAAAAATCCTAAACAACCCCCCACCAAAAAATAAAAATCAAACCACAGAACAGACGAAAAAAGCAATCATAACAGCAAATGCTAAATCACCTGCTCCAGGATAATGAACACAAAATGAGGATTTATTCTCTCAAGTTCCATTCACTAGGCTGTTAACCAAATGATGCAAGTTATTTATGTGCAAATCAGGTGCTCTCCAATGCACTTTACAAAAATATTAGGTGGTTTCAATTGCCCTCTTTTACATTTAAGAAAGATGAAAGTTAAGCCAAAAAGGGCAACAGGCAACAAATTAAAGTATGTCTATTGAACAACTGAGCCTCCCATTTATCTACTTACGTAGTTTGTGGCCCACCAGGATTTTAGCTTCAAATACCACTGAAGCCTTGGTCCCAGATTAAATGCAAAATCTTTGGCAAGACCCTCCATTCTTCTGAACTCTTCATCATCCATAAGTGGCCGAACTGATTCGAGATACTAGAATACAGGAGAAGAATCAGTATCAGTATGTAACTAATACATAGCTTTACACCATTCCTATGTAAAGTGTTTGAACTGTAGGCAAAGATTATCCAGGCTTAATTCATAAGGTTGCAAAAACCATGCTGTTAAAATAAGAGTATATACTCTTCTAAACATCTTTTTCCAGACATTTGTCAGCAAATCACAAATGGAAGAGACTACTTCTCTAAAAATATTTTCCACGCAGAAGACATGCAGCTTCTTCAGTATCAGGCAGTGAGACTTTTTTGTCTCTAGAAATCCAACCTGTGATTTCTATGACAAAGTGTCCTACTTACACAATTTGCTATAAGCTTTTCTGTCATAAAACACATTTTATGTTCAAGCTGTGGAAGATAAGAAAACCATAAAGTTTCACACTCTGTTGCATAGTTTTACATCAGACATCACATCATCCGATATGTATTACATTAGCTTCAAATTGTCACCAGTTTCAGTGGTTTGTCATAGTCTTTGTTTTAATTTCTATGCAGAAGTTTTCATCCATGACACCATATTAATACCACCATATAATACTTGTTATAAGACATGGTAAAAAAAAAAAAAACCAAAACAAAAAACCCAACAAAACCCACCACAACCAAAAACCTCCAAAAAAAAACAAAACCCACAAAAAGCCCAGTAATTTCAAGGGCATCTAAATATGGATTCAATGTTACTGAAGAAAATGAATTAATAAATATACACACCCTATTGACTGTGTCTTTAACAGCTGGAACTGGCAATCGTGGTAAAGATGACTGGAAACTGTACAGCATGGGTTTACGTCCCGAGAAGAGTTTTACAAGTGTCTGAAGAAAAGCAAAAACAAAATACACATCTCAAATTACTAAATTCAACAAAAGAAAAATGGTGGAGTAATAAAGTGTAATTCATAAATAAAGTGTTAACTCAGTTTTTTCACTGGTAAATTATATAGTACTAAATTTAGCAAACTATCCTATTTATCACTGTTTCACAAATAAAAAGGCACTGACATAAACTGACTTCCTAGGGGTTAAACAACATGTCAGTGGAAAAGAGACAGTTATAGTCATTCTTGACTATCTACTGGTCATTAGGCAGTATTGTTTATAAGTGGCACACCTTAAGCTCAACAGAAAATGAAGACAGTTACTTAGCATTTCTTTTCTTCATACATTTCCTTCTGTAAATATTAATAAAGCAAGTCTAACAGTTGATTTTTTACTATAGAACAGATACTGCAAAATACCTATGTTGTGCTTGAAAACAGGAATCATTAACCAAGCCCATGCATTAACCATGACCCAGCTAAGGATTCTGGATAGTTATAGCCACCTTTAAAAATAATAATAATGCTTTGGAATCATGGTTGAATATTTTCCAAAGGTATAGCTCAACATTAATAGCATTGATGTTACAGGGAGTTTCTTCAAGCATGAGTCTATCTCAGGTAGTCTACTGCATGATTTGAACACACCAAATTGTGCAAGCATGCCAGTATTATACTCAGTGCTTGTGTTACAAAACAACAACACCAAAACAAAACAAAAGAGGCAGGGATGGCCATTCCCCTCTTAGCTTCAGTTATTAGAGCATCTGCCGTTTTCCATGGAAGACCGAAGACAGAAGCAACATTCCTATTTATGCCAACTTTTTAGCTGTGACACACACTAGGCTGAAAGTCTAGATTATGCAATTTACACACTACACAGTAAATGATTTTGACATTATCACCCTATTTCAGCATAAAAGTAAGGTCAAGTATAAGAATCCAGTAGAACCTTTATGTTGAACTCAAATTGATAGGCAAATTAAAGACCGGACACAAAGTATGCCATTGCACTATTAAATTTCTTCCTTTGATACCCCTCCACAACTAACAAAACTACTTGTTAAATCTGAAGAGGTTTTCCCTCAAATCAGTTTCCTTGGTCAGCACAGCAAGAGGAGGTTGTTTAATGCAGCACAAAAATATTAAGAATTGCAGAACATTACCAACAACAAAGACCTCCCTGCAATGGACAATCTGTTTCAGAGTTGTCAGATATACAGGATGCACCACAGTGGTCAGCCCAATGAAAACTAGTTGTGCTTCATGACAGGATAAATTTGAAGCCAGGTGAGAGGAAAAAAAAAAAAAAAACCAACTCAGTTTTTCATATGAAAATTTAATTCCATACTTGGAGACAATTTCATTCCAGAATTCTTCAGACAGGAAAAACTGTAATTAACTTCAGGCAGAGATTACCTGCTCAAATGGCAAAATCAGCAAGCACATTTCATAGTATTTCTCTCTGAAGTAAAGTTGTAGAGAATACATGACAGTTTGAAACTACTAAAGTAATCCAACAGACACATGTAGTTAATTACATTTCTGATTTCATGTGCAAATACAGCCAATAATCTCATTCCAGCATACGTTGCACCTGTTCACAGATTATTATTAATTAACTTTTTTTTAACTGCAACTAACACTTGCATTTTTCTCCTAATCCTGGTACAGAAAATTTTACTTTAGGAGATTAAATACGTACATTAAAACTGCCAACAGACTTCCAACCAGCCCGAAAAAAAAATGACTTTGTAATGTGACTGAAACCAGAGCTCAGGTTTTTGATCTGCTTGACTATTTGAACAGAAGATAGTATATTCATGATAGTTAACAAAAAAGAAACACACAATCCAGAAAAACATGTCCAGAAAATTATACAATACTGAAGGATAATAAAGATCTAGAAAGCTAAGGTAGTTGATACTGTTTTCCTAAAGAAAACATTCTTCTCTTTTGTTGGGGCTAGCTAAAGAGAATAAGGTATTAAAATAGAACTTCATATTAAGTATAGAGAAGACACTGCTGGACATACACCCTTATAGTGTTCTGCTTTTTAAAACATATATAATACACAACAAAATACATATGCGACATTCAACAGACAAAATTTTGCAAATACGATATGCAACAAAGCATGGTAAGTAGCATTACAATTCATACTATTTAAGGTTGATAAGGCAATATTAACAGCTTTAAAATATCTGTCTGATAGGACATGCTGTAACCCCAGACATCTACAGCTTCAAGCAATTGACAGAAAGCCTTACCATTCAGAGCCTGTACTGTACAAATTCGTGTCATGAGGCTCCTGATACCGCTTCCAGGAGAAACTATCAATTAGAAATTTCATTTGTAACACATGAACATTAAATTCTATTTTAACGTACCATTCTGGATACCTGTTCTTGACTATATTTCATAATAAATCATAACATGGTGTTAAGTCTAACACACATCGGTTCATTTTTGACACTACAGAGACTGATTCTATCATAATATGGCGCAAGTTATTTCTACAACAATACTGGCCAACGTTGAGTTGAAAGAACTGCGTCCAAGAGACAAAAACCCACTTCCATCTCTTGGACCACCTATATATACACACACATTTCCTCACTTTATAGCTATCGCATCCATTAAGGATCCTTTTCCAAAGCACCAGAGTAATCAACAAGAGCCAGATCACTCTCACCTTACGTTTATGTGAAAACTGGTTAGCAAGCTACCAGCCTTAGGCTTTTTTTCCAATTAATTTTGAAGGCATAGAATAAAATCAATTGAAAGGACATTCAGTATTGTCTCAAAGCATAAGATTAAATTAGTAACAGATGACTAGAAATCCTAACATTTCAACAAAGAATTAGGATAGCACTTTCTGGGGAGGACAAGATTCTTTGGTGCAGTTGCAGCCCAAGTTCCTCCAGCTGTACTTGCACGTAGAGAAAAAGTAGGTGTATTTGAGTTACACAGCCTCAAGGCATTGGCAAATACTGAAGTTATTCTTTCAGCATTTACTCTTACTTCTACAATGCCATCCTGAATAGTTTAATTACAGTATCAGAAGGATGACAGTAATTAGTAGAAACATCTACCCGACAGCCTGTTGGGTCCTCCTGCCCCATGACACAGAAAACACAAGAAAGGAAAAAAACCTGTAGAATTTTTTTTTTTTTTAAGAGTTTTAAATGCAGATCAGATAAAAGATGAAACATTAAGAAAATAGATCCTTACCATCCAAATCTTGGTGCCTGAAGAAAGTTTGCCATGTTCAGCAAACATCCAACCATGATAGGAAAGCAGCATTTTGAGAGAGTAGCGCATTGTGACAATAAGGGCAACCCAAAGCCCTGTGCCAAAAAGTATTCCACTCACGATGTTCTGTGTTTGGTTTGACATATAGCCACTATTTAAAACAAAAACCAGCATGTGCCAGTTAACATCAGTTTAAGTTCCGAAGAGAACCTAATATTGCAAACCAAAGTCTAATGGTCCTTCAGGCAGGCATTACACAAGTACCATGTCTGTTTAGCCCTTTTTCATAAACCTCCTTTTCAAACACCCTCCCATGCAGTAAGATCAAGGTCACAGAAGCTGCCAAATATGCTTCCCAAAAATTCAGAAAACAATGTAGTAATACTGGTATAACAACCTACTCTTTTCATGCCCTCACACATCTGCTTAATGGGCTTACTCCATCATAAACATACTGTTCAAACAGTGATTCACTTTAACATGATTAGCTTTAAGAGTAACTACAAAGAAAATTGGTTTCCTTTAGAGAAACAGTACCTTTTCAGTCTACTTACGTTGTGTCAAGTGTTCGGTTGATTTTAGCTATTAATCCTAAAGAAGGATCAATTTTGGCATACATTGTTGACATCACACCCACAAGTACAATAAACCAGCTAGATGGGCTAGCAGGGAAAACGCCAGTGATAATTCCATTCTGGAAAGAAAAGCCTTCAGATAATTTTTTTCATACCAAAGTGGTTGACTTCATATTACCATGGAAGGAAACAAAAATCAACACATTTAAGTCATTTAGTTTTAAACAGTCCTTCTCATAGCTTTGTAAGAAGATTTTATTAAGACTGCTGTTAAAAATTTGCTTTTGAAAGAGATGTTGAAGTTAGCGTGTATCTTGTCTAGTTTGCTACTAATAAAATACATACTTGCTATTTACAACCCCATGAGTGAAATAATAAATTCACAGCAATCTATACCTCAACAGAAACATTACTACTTAGCATAACTTATACAAGATAGATGTTCAGGTAACTTTTTGAAAACAGCAGAGATTATCCTTAATTTGAAAATCTAATTTTGGCAAAGAATACTTAAAATCAAGAGTGTAGTCTTGTACCTTTAAGTAATGATACTAAAAATTGCAACTAGTTATATTTCTGACTTATGTTAAAAGATTACATAATTACATGAGGTATTATGAAAAGAATGAAGTATATTAAATCTATCATTAATTTCAACATCTGTTACATCTTGCTTCCACAGAATAAATCAAACACATGTACCCTTTCAGTCTTTACAGCATCACCCCATGTTACCTTCCTCAGTACCCCTTCTCTTAACTAAAACTCATAAAAGTCTTCCACAATAAAGAACTCTATTTGCCATAAAGGAGGAAAGAAAAAAAAAATTTTTTTTTTACCTAAACAGAACTTCAACAAATGTATAAAACATTAAATAACTGTCAAGTTTGGTAGACTTAACGAATTTTAGATACCTTGAATCTGATGAACTTTTTCTTCCATGAATGGACACCAGATAGGTAAATTTGTTTGAGTGCCTCATGGCTCATTCGCAGGTCAATCCCATCTGGAGTTACAGTAAATTGAAAAGCTACTGCTTGGTAAGCTTCTGCCATCTTCAAAGTGAGTTCTCTAGTTCTGTCAAAAAGCAAAGTTAAAAAATTATTTCCTTTTTGTTCAAAGGAACCAGAAGCTAGTCCATTTCTAGCAAGATATCTTCCACACCCTAATTCTGGGAAATATTTCAAAGTACACCAAATTTATATACAGTACTTGCCTCTTCCTTACAGGCTATGCTTGCACTTCAGTCTGAGTATCTCTATGTTAAGGTACCTCTTCTAACCACAGCAGCTGAAAATGAAAGCAAAACACTCATGTAACTCAGGCCTTTTGGCATGATCATAGCAAGCTGTATATATATGTGTGTGCATGCAATAAATAAAAATTCAGAGCAGAAAATTAAAGCTGTAGTATTTAGAAAAAGTAAATGACAGGTACATAGCATCTCTCTGTGTAATGATAAGAGATTCAGAAAATGTTTTGGGGTTTGGTTTGTTTTTTGCTTGGGTTTTCTTTTTTTTCCTCTTAACATTTTGAAACAAAAAGGTATTTAAAGTTTTCACCGCAGCTAACAAAACAGAGCTGCTTCAGGCCATATTTCTTTTTTTTCATATATTAATTTCAAGCTGATTCGTCCCAGCAATTTGACACTGTAGCCTGAGTGCAGACTGAGTCCAGACTGGCAAATAAATGCCAAATCAAAACTATGCAGAGCTGAGGAAACAAAATCACAGCTGTCAGAAAGATGACCTTCACACAAACAAATATGAAATGAAGAGGAAATGTAACTCAACTGTCAGTTTAATTACCCACAGATATCAGTGACTGTGCTAATATAGACCAAAGACCATCACAACAGGTAGGCATAACTGGCTCAAATAAATACCACTTGAAGTTAAAATGAACATAAACATGTAAACAGAATCACAGTTACACCCCAACTTTCTCTGAGGATACAGCCAATTCAAATTGAAATGTACACTCATATTTATCAGCTCATCTTCATAGCTTCCTTTTTTCTTTAACCAGTATTTTTACATAAACATCCTTGAAGTTACCCCCGCTCATCATTAATTCAGACTAATATTGTTTGAGCACTTACAATCAGAACATAGATTTTTGCAGACCATATAAGAGCGAAATGGTCCAAACTACATATTTTTGAGGAGATCATCTTGACTTCAAAGTATTTTGTCTGCATTCATTTATTAGCTTACCAAAACTTATGTGCATAATTCTAAAAACAACATCCTCTTAGAAGTAGAGAAATCCATACTCACATCTGTAGAGCAGGATTCAAGGGCAAATTATGATTTCATATTTTTACTGGTCCAAAATACAATGCTATCAATACTGAATGTTTCAAGGTAGCACTGGCATTTCTATTAAAACGAAAATCAAAAGAAAGTACAACTACTTCATGCCTTTTGGATCCTAAGGCCTGAAATTTACATTTCTCTTGCAAACCTGAAGCTTAGGCTTTGTAATTAAACTTAAATTCTGGTAGACATTCAACCCCTGCATGTGAGAGCTATCAGTGCAGTCTAGCTGAGCACTTCAAAAGCAGGCTATTAGACTGTAGTACTGCTCCTTTAGTCTTTAAACTTTCTACTATGTCAAAGTCATCTGAAGCATGAAGAAGAGTGCAAAGGTGTATGAGTAGACAGCTAGGGAATATAAGAACTGGGAATGTTGCAGTAATATTAGGCTTAGGAAATAAACACCCAACTCAGGAACAGAAGGAGCATTAGGCAGAGAAGAACAAGGAAAGTGCTGTTGCACAAAATCTGGTAAGGCTGCTGACTAATAGGTAGCGACTGCTTACAATATTAAAAGTGTGTGCCCCTAAACCAGCCCAGAGCGCTCAACCTCTGCGGTACCACTATAGCGGCTGATAGTAGTTCACACATCTCCTAAATCAGCCACTGCTCAAGTTTTAGAGGCAATGTCCTGGGTGAATCAGGCTTCTGGATTTCCAGAAGGGTAGCTGAAGATCACTGTGTTACACAGATAGCATGCAATTTGATCTATGCATGTACAGTGTCTGATTAGGACAACAAAGAAAACAAATCAGCTTTGAACACCAGTTTTGAAACCTTCAAGACAAGCCCTGTATGCCTAGTAACAGCTGCCATTTGTAGTAATTAATGACTCTGTCACTAAAAACTGCTTATTCACAGGGACCTTGCTGGAGACAAGTATCAGGAAGTCAAAGTCAGCTGTTCCTTCATTCATTTAAATTGTATGCTTGGACACTGAGACCAAAACTGCAAGAGAGCAATACAGTGGAGACAGGCAGCAGCAATCCATGATATACCCTGGACTTAACAGGGTTTGCAAAAGGCACTCAAAGTTAAGAATTCATCGTATGTTTAGCAATTACTGTAGTGCTATTAAGACTGGGATAAACAAATGAAAACCCCCACATGCTCCCAACAAAAACCACTGTCTCCCCATAGAGAGAATCAGGCACCTGGATTTGTCTCAAGAAGCGTCAACAGTTCTCAGTTCACTTGCTGAATTTTGTATTCTGGAATGCCAGTGTCTTAAGTACCAGATGGACTAGTTTCTATTACCCTTCAACTCCCTTGTGACTTTCTAACTATGCTCCTGTTTCTGAAGGTAAGAATTTCAAGAACCCTTCCCTTTTTAGGCATATGTGTTTCTACTGTCCAAAGCAGGAAAAGATTCTAAATAAATAGTCAATAAGCTTCAATAAGGAAAATATTCCTTATTCACAAATGAAAAAAATGCTAATCCAACAAGAATTAATCCTTAATAAAGTAAACAAGCCCTGAAAACAAAGACAAGCCTAGTTCTAGGACTGTATTACTTGACCCTCAGATGTGAAACAATCAAAAATCTTGGGTTTTTTCATATCCTTTTCCTTTACTTAAGAAAACTCTTCAGCCTTTAAGATTGTTCTGAATTACGACGGCTGAACACCAAAGACTTCCTGAAGTCCCTGTCTTTGAATATTTATTGTCCTCCTTAAAAGCCTATTTAATCATAAGCTGCTGTACACTTCCCCTGCTTTGCATTCCTCTGCTGTCACGTGCTTGCTAGCTAAGTAGGTAAAAGGGCACACGCTAGAGGAGCATGCGTGGAGACTTACAAAGTTGACTTGCTGATGTTAGTAGGACAGCGCCCACATCAATCAGCTAACACTGAAACAATAACTTCTTCTAACTTCAGGCATTTTGGTCAGCAAAATATTTCTGTACAGCGTACACCAATTAACTCCATTCCCAACAGAGAGCCACAGACAAGAGCTTTTGATTTTATAGGCAGTCTGGCTGAGTCCTGTTTAAAGGGGGAAAACAATTCACAGTGATTTCTAAAGGTAATCTAGAAGTAATAGATTACTTTGATAATAGCTATTTTCTTTCCTTTCAGTGGTCTCTCATAATATTAATGCATCTTAAAAAACACACTTGTTCCTTTAAAGTTGGAGGGTTGTGCTGGTTTTGCTTTTAGTTAAAGGAGAAAGCTGCCTCTTCCTTGCACTTTTCTAGTTTTACTTCAGTTCTGACATGCTGTAACAACTGCAGATGTTTCTCCTCTTCCCTTTTCATACCTCTGCTTGAGCCAATCCAAACTTACCAGATCTTTTTCCATTGTTATAAACAAGAACTGCTGGGTTAAATGTCACTTTTAAGTCAAGAAAACACACAGCATACCAGAAGGCCTGAGTCCTGATAGACCTGATGTTAATGAAAAAATATGCTGCTATGACTACTATGCACAAAGCTTCCTCAGACTGCTATTTTTGCAGTTTCAGGATATTTATACTATGAAGATGGAGGTTTAACTCACAGACTGCTCACAGACCTTATGTTTTCAGGTTGCAGACACTGAATAGTCAGCTCTGTATTGGGGGTTACATGCTCCTGTAACCACAGGAGGAGATGAGGGCCTCAGTCCTGGAAAATCTGAAGCTAAAAGAGATCCCATGTGTAGGATGCTTCCATTTAGTCAGGCATGCAAGAAGTCACCTGTGGTTGGTAATGTCCCTCTGAAGAACATAACACAGAACACAGTGTCTAAAAGACAGTGAAAGAATTACTATGTGCATCTTAAAAAGCACCAAGCCACGATACAAAAATTAAGTGTATTACAGGACATTGCACAAAACAAGGAATTAATTCCTGAGGCTTTAATTTTGGAAATGCTATTGGGTTTGTTTCTGTAAATTTCATAAGCTTTATATGGATAAAATGATAGTGCTAAAAAAACCCAACCAAACAAAACCAAACAAACAAAAAGAAAAACAAACAAACAAAAACCAACCAACCAAGCAAAAAAACCCCACAAATCACCAAGTAGTCACCACCTCTCTCTCAAAAAAAAACAGCTCCCCTGCTTTGAGGAGATACCACTTCTTACCTCAGAGCTCATCTTAGCCACTTGCTTCTCATACATTGCTTGGCTTATGCAATCCATTTTCCCCCCCCATATCCCGTTTCTCTTGGAATAGAGGAAACCCTGCATTGACTGCTGCGCAGTTTCTCCAAGAGCACTGCTACATACCACCCCACACAGGTTTCATACCTTTAGAGCCCTCAAATAGACATCTCTGGCACTCAAGCCACTGACTGGTCATAGATGGCGAGTAGACTTGCAGCATTACAAGACCCTGTGCTAAGAGCTAGAACATGCTGCATCCTGAAGTATGATGGCAGTTCTGAATGCTGAAGCACCTGGAAGCCCTCATAACATCATACAGCTGCAAGGTACCATCAATAAAGAAATGAGAAACAACAAAACCAACAAAAAACCTGACCTTAAAGAATTCACTCCCTTTTAAAAATAAACTTACAACTTCAAAATTTAGCTTAGCACTCAGGTTTCACATAGGGATAGACTGGTGCAGAAAAAAACAATGGTTCTGCATCATTTACAATTACATTGTTTAAGGAAGTTTTAAAGATGGGAAGTGAAGAAAGATAGTGGTTGAAAGTACATTAAAGCCAAATTTAGTTAGGAAACATACTTAGAACTATACTAAGATTTCCATTTCAAGCTAGACACCTTGAATTCAGAAGTTCTTGGGAAACCAAGCAAGTGCTCCAGTGTCTTTGTCCCCAGAACAGTTTATTTCAAGGAAAAAAGGGAGCGGAACTCCATTTCTATCAACACACAAAGCAGTAAGAGTTACTGCTTGAATGTTCAAAGCAGTCATACAGAACAGAAAACAATTCTGGAGCTCAACAATTTCTCTTAAGAGGAGACTTCTCTGAAACTTGTTTAAATATTGAAAACACTGAAGAAGTTGATTATCCAGTATTTCATTGTCCAGATACCAGATCTCACTTCCGGAAATGAGCTTGCTACAGCTTTAGGCAGAGAAACAGACAAGTTTCATCTGTATGTTCATTTGTTAACATATTTTGACACTTCAGGATACCTCACTGAATTCCTAAAGTCTGAGGACAGACTTAGAACCGAAGCCAGTATTAAAATACCAGAACACCACACTGTGTTTGTGCTGAGACAGCGATCAAGTATTTTCTCTTGACTATTTAAGCTATTACTAGAAATCTGCATTTTCTGCTGTCCTAGAAGACGAAAACTGTTAATGCATTCTCTTTTGTAGAGATCAATGAGTAATTCTTTATGCACAAATCTGTTAATTTCATACCAGACACTAAACTAAAAGCAAGAGAATTCCAAACACTGAGATGTCTATCCAAATCTGTTAATGCATTATTCCAAATTTCTCTTCAGATTTCTGCTATGGATGCTTCTGTCAGCCCAAGCTTTCATATCACCTACACAAAGTAGGTCAGACTACCTTATGTAGTGAAGCACAACAAAGCCAGTACCAACATCCCAAAATAACTTGCTAGTGAATAAGTTTACTTCCACACTTTGCCACCAACCACAGTTTAATGGCAACACTGATCTACACAGGCATTCCAGAAGTAGATGCAGTCTACAGACAATCAAGGTTGCAGAAGTTTGTTTCCGTTGAAAAATACTCAAAGCTCTCCAACCCCCCAAAACCGTATCACTTATATCAAGCAACAGGACCTATTCTTACACAAATGCAAAGGGTCAGTGTCTTCCAAACCACTTTTTATAAGTACAGCTGTTTTAGTAACATTCATCAAGTATGTCTTCACCTGTCTGAAATCTGCAGAAGTTCTGAAGTTTATCGGTTTGACACTTCCAGATGTTCGATGCAAAAGCAGCAGCTGTCAAAAAGTTGAGGAAAAAAAAAATAAAAAAAATAAAAATGAAAAGGACCAAACTGCAGATGGATTTACAAGTAGAGGGGCTGAAACAAGGGAGGATCTCACTACCATCTGGATGGACCTCAACAGGCTCTGGAGAAACAGGCAGGCTGAAAGCTTATAAAGTTCAATAAACAGAACTGCCATGTCCTGCACCTAGGGAGGAGTAACCCATACATTAGCACACACTGGAGACTGAATGCTGGAAAATAGCTCTGCAGCAAGTTGCACACAAGCCAGCAAGGTGCCGTTGCAGAAAAGGCAGCAAAGAGAATCCTATGGTGAATTAGGAGAAGTGTTACCACCAGATTGAAGGGGGTGACTCTTCACTTCTGCTCCGTACTGTCAAGGCCCCATCTCAAACACTGTGTCCAGTTCTGGGCTCTCCAGTAAGAGAAAGAGATGAAACTATTGGGAAAAGTCCAGTGAAGAGCCACTAAGAGGATTTAGGGCTTGAAGCATCAATCCTATTTTTAATACAGTTTTTTAATGGTATACCTAGCAGAGATACATCATGAAATTTAATGTAGGAGTCCTCATAACAGATCTGCCTAAAAAATTAAAAGAAATTAAAAAATAATAATGAAAGAAAAATCTTACCTTAGAGCACTAAGGCCTGAACAAGAAATCCTGTGCTTCAGTTGTTCTAAATGAACAGAACACCATGGAAGTCAAATTGGTAGTAACAGTCAAACACTGAAAAAGAGCAAATCTTCTGCAACTGACAAAAATGTACTATTAGTCTGGCAGATAAAAGAAGCTGGATTTTGCAGTAGAATTTTTACTGAGATTTTACATGAACTTTTCAGGCAATGATTCATCTTAATTTTTCAACATTTTTCCAGTAATTTTGCCCTCACTAGAAAGCACCAGTGTGTCATTTTACAAGGTTTTTAAGTGTGTGTTGGTATTTTAAACACTATTATGCTGTCCAATGACAGTCTGCTAGCTCTAAGGCAGCAGGTAGATTTCTGGAATAGACCTTAAGGGCCATATATACTGCAGTGATATGGAAGCAAACAGTACAAACTACTGATGAAAAATAAGCCATTGAAATTCAATGTTACGTCTATATACCTATCTAGAAGAAACATTGGTTTTATTATTGATAATACAGGCTTTCTTAATTTAATACGATGAGTCAATATGAAGTCATTAAAGTGTTTCCATAGAGTTTGCTATAAATGCAACAGTTTCAGTCACTACAGTATATGCTCTACAGTATATACTGTAGTGTCCGACTTCAGTAACCCAAGGTCCCATCTGCTCTTATGGGAGTAACTGCCTCCCCACCACTATCTGACACAAATGCCCAAATAATCCTGCTGCTAATGCTAGAGGATCAATTAAGTAAGGCAGCTAACCAGAGAACATCAAAAGGATACCAAAACTGCTTTTACTCATGAGTATCTAGTGCTCTTTAGATGCACAGTTGAACAAAGTTAAAACTAAAGCCAAAACATTCAGTTTAACAGAAACCCAAAGATCAGAGTGGTCTAGAATTTTACGCCTTTCAAAGGAAATACAGGTTTTGATCTACAAAATCTTCAGTAAGCAGTACAAAATATACAGCTCAAACATTTAAACATATGACTAGAAAGACTCTGGTTCCTTTTATACCTGTTTCTTGGAAATTTTTCTAGCTAATGCTACTTTCTTACGGGGTATGCTACACTTTTGCAACGAGGTAACAAGGTATCAAAGTCTCAGACAGATTAGACAGGTTATTCACAGTTCACCTGGTATTCCGCAAGGCAGTGACTTCTGACCTCACTAAAGATTAACCAGATGCTGTTATTCTCGAGAATTTCTATGTCTTCCTTCCATACTAACCTTCAATAATATCTAATCATGCTTAAGCATACAAGATACTGATACCTGTTGCTCTTAAGTCTTACCAATAACTCACCTACCTTTTAATGGTTAATCATATTCTACAGGCACAAATTCATTACGAGAACTCTGGAAGGAGTTAAGCCAAATAATTTCTATGCAATAAATTGTCACATAGATTAAATTAATTCAACAGGGCTTCTCAGGTAAACCTTATGACTATGGAATAGAAATAAATCAGAAACCAAAGAATCGCTCTCCTTTAAAACTTGAATTAACATGGGATTCAGATCAAATCATAATTGACTGACAAAAATGAAGTTAAACTGACAGGCCCTTCCATGCCACTTTAGTTGTGTCTGACTTATACAGTTTTAAAAATCAGTTTAAGCCTCCTAAAAGCTGAATTTGTTGTTTATGCTATGACTGAAGTGGCTTAGGTCACTTGGAAAGAGACAAAAGCTTCTCCTCCAACAGCAATCATTTGACATATAATTTTTCTTCTTTGGTTATTGCTAATCATTGGCTCCAGACATTCCCACTCTAATCTATAGCTGACAGCTGTGGTCCCCTGGAATTGTAAGTGCTTTAAAGAATCTCTCACATCTAAAAAATTAAAAAATGCTGTAGTTCAAGCCAAAGTGGAGAATTAAATACATGTATTTTCCCAGGTACGGCAACACTGTAACCTACTGCAAACGTCACTTACAGCATACAGTTTGGAATCAGATCAGCTAAGGAGCTTGCAGTAACTTGCTGTCCTATTGACAAACCTATCAGCTTGTGTCTCGTACTCAGCAATTTTCCAAGATCATCTGCGGGTGAATATTAGCTACACGCTGCAGGCATCTCCTTTGGAATCTTGGGCCAATTTCTTTATCCCCTTCCCAAGTAGTAAAGTGGGGTGAGTATACATGGAAGGGAACAGATAACAACAGACAGATCAGTGAATGAAATGTAAGCATACCTGAACAGCTGTAGTCCTTAAAAACAGACTTGAGATCTATTTCTCACACAGAAATCAAATCTTCTGTCCAACAAGCTCACTGCAGCAGGAATCTTGAATGGGTTAGGACACAATAAGAGGCAGATTCTTTCCAATACTTCTAGCTCTCAATAGACATTACACTACAGCAATGGCAGTCAGTTGCAGCTCTGAAACAGAAAGTCAAGAAAAACAGCTTGAGCTTTAATTCACACAGAGCTTTCAACTGCTCAGAGGGACTGGATCAGACTGGAAGCACTTTAGAAAAACTGATGGCAATGGGGTGAATAGTCACAAACAGCAGTTCTGAAACACTGCTTTCCATTGCACTGGATGAATGTATTGTCTAGATCAATCTGCCTTCATTTAACAGGATTGAGTTGGTGAGCAACTGTGGAGCGAAAGTTTGTTCATCTGCTACCCCCTTAGTCATTTCTGAGGGCTCAATAGTGAACACTAGCTAGTGTAATAAGCAAGTAGATCTCAGGGGCTAGACTCCAACTCTAGTTTCAGACTTCAGTTTGAGACATCCAAGTGTTCGCCTGCAAGCTTTTAACATCCATTCCAGTCAACACATGCCATAAAGTTTTTTTGGAGGGAAATTCACAGAACAGACTGTTTTCACTGGTACTTTAAGCAGAAAAGCCACAGATAACAAGTTGTCTTCTCACCTGATCAAACTTGAGACAGGCAAAGTAGCAGAGAAGACTGGCTATAGCAAACAATGTGTTAATTACTAGGCTAACACAAAGGAATATCAATCCCTACAGTTTCTGAATCATATGGCCTCTCATCTTCTCAAATAGGATGGTCCTGTAAAAGATGCTTTAGAAATGTACACTTCAATAAAAAAAGACTCCGAAACACTGACATGCTCCACAAATGTAATAAAAATATAATTTTTTACAACTGTCATATTATTTACAGGTTATTTCCCCCCTGTAGGACATCCTATGCACTTCCTAGAACTCTTAGATTATTCTAGTCTCTATTGCAGTACATGTTATTATTGTACACATCCCAGCAAGCTACCTTGTCTGATTTTTTAGAAATTCAGAATAATCTTGCTGAGTAAGAGATAAACATATAAACTAAACCACTGGCAGTTATCATATAATGCAGAAGCCTCCCCCACCCCTTTAAAAAGTAGGCTCTACATCTGGGTATTTCTTTTTAATATTACTATAAAAAACAAAACTAGGCAGATTATATGATTTTTATCCCTTCTCTCACTCTCCTTGCATTAATGAGCTTCTATGCTCATGCAATAAAGAAGAATTAGTATTTTCACTGTAACAGCAAATATTTCTGGAATTGCAGGACTTCTAAGAGACATGCATGATGTCACATTTTAAGACTCTGCAGGTCCTGGAAGACAGACAACAATGTTTGGTGACCAAAGGCAAACTGAATGGATTGCTCTTGCAGGAGATATTCTACTGTAAAAGGTGGAAAGACCTGAATAAGGTCCTTCAGCCTGTACAGGGTTGAAAGATTGAATAACTGGTTCCGAACATTTTTTTTTTTAATATTTAAATTGACCATTCAAAATCCAGGCTTGCTTTTCAGTCATTTAGATCTTGTTTTTCTGAGTATATGGAATCAAAGTACGGTTTGGGTTGGAAGGGACCTTAAAGCTCATCCAATCCCATACCCCTGCCATGAGCAGGGACACCTTCCACTAAACCAAGTTGCCCCAAGTCCCATCCAACCTGGCCTTGAACACTGCCAGGGATGGGGCAGTCACAGCATCTCTGGACAAACTGTTCCAGGGCCCCACCACCCTCACAGTAAATTCCTAATATCCCATTCCTAAATCTTCCCTGTAGCAGTTTAAAGCCATTCCCCCTTGTCCTGTCATGTTCGACATTCCTCATCCTGTTTGACGTGCCCTTGTCAAAAGCCCCTCTCCGGATCTCTTGTCGGCACCCTTAGGCACTGGAAGCTGCTCTAGGGTCTCCCTGGAGCCTTCTCCAGGCTGAGCAAGCCCAGCTCTCCCAGCCTGTCTTCACAGGAGAGGCGCTCCAGCCCTCTGATCATAATTCAGGACTATGACACAGCACACTGCAGAACAAAGAAAACGGTTTGGGAATATTAAAAAAAGAATACAGCTGGGGAGAGGGGAGGAGGAGGTTGGTTGTTGGTTGTTTTGTTTTACAGACAAGCATTCACTTAGGTCGCCTTTTACCCAAGCTTTTCCAAAACCCGCCACGCTCGGGAAGCGCCTACCCCTGCACGCAGGAACGAGCTCGGTCCGTGCCCAGAGCACTCCTACTCGCTGGCCGCTCCAGAGCCGGCACTTGGTTGCGCTCGCTCCGCAGCGTGCAGCCCCGCCGACTCCCGCACCGCGAAGATCTGCCAGCTCAACCCCTTCTCCCCCCGCCGCGCCCGCTCACGTGACCGCTCCCAAGAAGTAGGGGAAAGGTCGCGCCGCCGCAGCGCCGTGCAGGCCAACAACGGCCCGGCCCCGCCCCGGGCACCGGCACCGGTCTCCGCCGCCGCTGCGGGCCCCGGGGCACTGCCGGCGCCAGGCCGCGGGCCATGGAGGAAGCGATGACATCTCAAAACAAGGAGGAGAAAAAAAAAGGTGCACTTGTCTTGTACAACCGAGCTGTTCCTATTCCGGTTCAGTGCCAAAACCCGTCTGTTTGATGTTAGTTTTCTTTAACCAAGAATAACGTTTTATACCTGGAAGGAGCTCTCGAATCAAGGCTGTGACACCCCCAAGTTTGAAAGCTAAGTAGATCTGAGGGCTCCTCAAGTCACAGCTGTGACAAAGCCGTGTACCTGCGTAATCATGTAATACATTTCCTAAACTAATAAAGATGCACATAGTGCTTACCTCCAGTATCACCCGTGCTATTATTAACTGGTAATTATTAGTTTACATATCAGTATGGTTGAAACAGGAAAAGAACCTGCTAATTACCACTGAAGACTACAATACTTCTTTTATGTAGCGTCCATTCACAGTGGCCAGAAAACACAAAGAAGAGCTTGTAGATCAGGAAATAGCAGAGGTCTGACACTCAGGAAAATACAATTGCTTAAGGAAAGGAAAGAGAAAGCATTAGTTCTTCCCATTTCTCAGTGCTACACTCCTACAAACGTGATAAGGAAGCAGCAGTTTTCTGATCAGTAACCTCCTCTGGACTGCAGAGTTCCAATGCGATTGTCCTTTAAGTTCTGACAAATTGCCAGGTAAGAGGAAGAATGAGATATTTGTTTTGATCCTGCTTTGCACTTTTCTACTTCCAGACAAGGTGCTTCCTGTCACAGTCCCATCAACACTAGTATGGATCTATTACAACTGAAGTAATATTTTAGGGGTTTTTTTTTCCTACTTAAGCAAAAAAACATAGTGGAAGTAATGAAAGCTGCGCAAAAATGAGGCAAAAAAAAAAAAAAAAGAAAAATGTTGCAGGATGCTGCATATATCTTAACATACCTTCTGCAACAAGTCTAATTAGCATTCGCAGCCAGTAAACCTACCACACCGTGAAAAAAATACAGACAGAAAGTGGTTTATCTCAACAGCAGTTTGCAGCGACCGTAGTTTTTAGAGGTTTCATTTCTTGCAATCACATGATACGGACCAGTCTTTCTCACACACACACACTTAGTATTCAGTTTACACACACTTGCAAACGCACCGCTTACATCAAGCCGCACGCACACTTCTACAGAGCTGAAACTCGCCCTGGCAAAGGGTCAAAGCAGCGCCGCTAACCCGCGAAGCTGCGGGTCACCGGTGTCCTCTTCGTGGATCGGTGACTCTCCTGCTGCCCCGTGCCTCCTCCCGCTCCCTCGTCTGCGGCAGTAGCGCACTAACCCACACGCCAGGGGAAAACGCAAGCTGGATGCCAAGGACACTTTAAGGGCCTTTCCTTCCTCCCTCACTGGCCCGCCGGCACCGCCGGGATGCAGCCCCGCTCCCACCACCCGCCCTGAGTTGTCTCACTTTCCCCTCCCGCAAGGATAAGCCCCGCTTAGGGAAACAGCACCGGGCGCACTCGCACATTTATCACGGGGCTTCACGCTCGCCCTAATAATAATTAGGTTAAAACCAGACCAACCGAGCCCGTCCGCCTGACTCCGGTTTCGTCG
Source organism: Lathamus discolor (assembly GCF_037157495.1). Classification (NCBI taxonomy): domain Eukaryota; kingdom Metazoa; phylum Chordata; class Aves; order Psittaciformes; family Psittacidae; genus Lathamus; species Lathamus discolor. Next base: position 60,989,296 of record NC_088889.1, on the reverse strand, counting down.
TCTCTCAGCCCCAGCGCGGACGGCGGTGCGCTTGTGGGCGCGTCCTGGATGGGGAAGGGAGGAGGGGAGCGAGGGGGAGGGCGGAAGCCCGCAGTGAATCAGCCGGGCACTTCGGAACACGGCCCGCCGCTGTCCCCTGCCGCGCTCCCGAGACAGCAGGAGCCCCCGGGCGCCGGGGCTAAGCCCATCCGCGCCGGGAAAGCCGGCGGCCGTGGACCTGCGCTCCGCATCTACCGGGGGCTCGCTGCCGGCTACCGGGGCTCCGCGCTCTCTCTCGCGCACACACAGACACACACAGACACACACAGACACACACAGACACACACAGACACACACAGACACACACAGACACACACAGACACACACAGACACACACAGACACACACAGACACACACAGACGCTCACCTGCTGAGGGAATGGCGGCTACCGGCACTGAGGCAGGGCAGGCTAAGGAGAGCAGCGGCGCGAGCAAGGCGCGAGTGAGCAACGACCGCTCCCTCACACACCCCGCTTGCCGCCCGCTCCCCCATTGGCTGGCGGAGGCGGGGGGGCGGGCCCAGGACGGGGCAGGGAACGAGGCGCAGGGCGCGGCCCATGTGGGCGGAGCGGAGGCGGGGAGCGAGGTGGGCACTGATAGGCGGGGAGGGGCGGGTTGGGCTGTGATTGGCAGGTGGGACTGTGAGCCCCGGACAGGGGGAGAGGGCTGCCCTGAGAGGGCTGAGGTGGAGGATCTGAGTCTGCAGCGGGGAGCTTCCCGGAGCCAGCATCTCCGTGATCATACAGGCGCCTTGGGGAAGGCAGAGCTGGGCACTGTGTGGAGAGGCCGGGGGGTGTAAGTGTGTGGGAAGGCGCACACCCTGGGAAGGCACTGCATGCAGGGGACCCGTTTGGTGGTGCTGTGGAGGTAGTGCCATGGAAAATGAAGATCTACAAACAGGTTTCAGTCCCAGCCCCTTCTGCATGAAGCTCTATGCAACGGCTATCCTCTGCTTTCCCGGGCTGTGGCAAGGCAGAGGGCTTGGTGTTGAAGTTATGTGCACAGCGGCACCATTGGTGAACAGGTTTCCAAGGGAAGGTGAGGGCCAGCAGCTGTCACCCCTGGTGCATTCCATCTGCTAGAGGTTTTCTCTTTTGGACTTGGGTTCTGCTACAGTGAGGCAGTCAGTGAGGGAGATCCTTAGGAGGCAGTACACTTTCAGATCCCCATGCTGATGGGGCTTGCAAGAGAAGGTGCAGGCCAGCAACAGCTTTATGTCCTGGCCTTCCTGAGCAGGAGCCCTAGCTGGAGAACTTTCTCTTTTGAACCAAAGCTTTGGATAGGGTGAGGGGCAGGTGTGGAAAAGAAAGTGCAAAGCACTAGTATTTGTGATTATGTGAGCAGATTGCCAAGGAAAATTGAGAGTTACAAACAGCTTTAGCCTTGACCTATTCTGAACGGGAAACTTCAGTGGAGGTTCTCTCTTTTGGCCTGTGGCTAGAGTTAGGCTGTAGGTTAGATAAATACTTTGGAGGCTATGCAAGCACAGAACATGCGTGAGGGTGGGGCTGTGATTAGGGCCTCAAATGAAGATGAAGGCCACTAATAACTCTCACTCCTGGCTCAGGTCTGCATGGGAAGCCTCACTGGTGGTTTCCTCTTTTGAACACGAGTTCTGGCTAGTTTGAGGCAGTAGGTGGATGAGATCCTTAAGAGGCAGCACAAGCACAGAGCCCCTGTGTTGATGGGGCTGTGTAGGGGCTGCCAAAAGGTGTAGGCCAGCAACAGCTTTCAGTCATGGCCCTTTCTGTGTGGAAGTCCTAAGCTGGATGTTTGGAGTGAGGCTGTGGAGCCAATTTGGCCTCCCTGGGAAGCATAAGCCAGCCCCCCTGCTCCAACAAATGCTAGGATTTGAAGGAAATAAGTACACTCAATACATCTCAGCAAAAGTAGTTGCATTCTTTAAAAAATACAAAATCATTAAATTTATTAAAATAAAAGCATATGTGTCAGCCTCAGTTTGAAATGAGTACTTTTTAAATTTGTAATGGACTGGTCACTTTCAAGAGCTCAGAGCTTGAATATCTGAAGCTCTTTTTGATTTTGGTATGGTAATAGCTGGAAGACTGCTCTGTCCCAGAAGGAGGTTATGGCCCTGCCAGACTGCAGTGGTGTGAGTATGAAGTCTCTTCCTTGAACTATTATGAGTTGGGATTCATACATTTTTCCCTTGTGGGCAGACCCACCCACCACATACTCCTGCCTGCTGCAATTTCCAGGATGTGGCTGGAGCCTCCAAAGCACACAAACATGTGACCAAATCCAGAAGCATGGACACTAGAGATTAAGCCTCTCCCTTACACTTCAGATCATGCCATGCCAAAGAAAAGAAAACCCCCTTCTGGTCAGAATTTTCCTTTCTAGTGTTCTCATCCTAATGATGCAATTTTGAGATTATATTCTTTCAGAAGTAAACAAAGCCTAGATGAAAGCAAGAGGAGGATGAGAAAAAGAAGATGGATTCAGATCTATTAATATGAGCAGGGGAGAAAGAAAACAAAAGAATAAATCAATACAAACCTATCTACACCCCCAGATTCAGCAATATTCATATCTATGTATTTTTTGCCATAGCAGACAGTTATAAGAAAGTAATTAATAGCTTAGAAGAAACCCTTGTATGTTTTCCATTATGTGTGAATGTCTTGGTGTTTTGTTTTTTTTTTTCTCCAGTTTTCCAGGTGCCTTTTTGATTTGAAATATAAAAAATTTGCCCAAATCTGCTTTCGCTTGTTATACCAGGAGTTTTGTACATATCTGTCTGCAGTCTACATTTTCATTTACACATGTAATCAGGAGGGATCAGTCAGCTGGGAACAGATGCTGGTGTTAATTATTTTGTTTTCCAAGTAATTGTGCAAGCTGTCATGAATTAGGGAACACCAAGATAGAGTGCTTACTTCAACATGATTCTAAGCCTCCTGCAGCTAACCTTAGTAAAGACATGAAATGTGTTGCATTACATAAGGCTGCGTAGATTGCAACTTGGCAAAACCTGACTTGGCTCTGTTTAGCTGGCAGATAACCGTGTGAATAGGTCCCAGTGGTACTGACACTGGTTCCTAGGTCAGGCTCTCTTCATCTATTAACGCAGAAAGAGCAAGTCAGGTACTTTTGTAAGACTGTTCTAATCAGAACATCCTGTGTCTTTTATTGTGGCAACATGCACTGCTGAAGCTCTCTATCTCCTCTGCTAACCATGTTTCTTCAGTTAAGGGCATAAGATGATTCTACTTCTCATGGCTGCAACTGTGGTCACCTAGAAGCCTGCAGTGTGTCCTGTGTTTCTGTAGCAACCTTTCATTGCTTTGCAAAGGTAAGTCAATTTTCCCCCTGTAATTGACATATTTTTAATTTCTAAAAAAATATTACAAGTCTCATCAGCACAGCCCACGTGGTTTTGGTGCTGTAAGACTTCCCTAGTAATTGTGATCTTGTAATCCAAAAAAATCAAAATAATAAATGACAAGTCATATCTATCTGTGCCTCCGCAGACTGAAATTTCAGTTTATGTGTTCCAGACCATTCCTACCTTCCAGGCCTCCTTATTGCTATGAGTCAACCGTCTCAGGCACTGTCGTTACATTGAGTAACACCAAGCTCTGCCAGCGCAGTAATGTCTCAGACTTTGATCTGCCTTGGTCTTTGTCCATTCTTAAATGCTTTCTCGTGAAGGTACAGTAACAGTTCAACAGATATTTAAACAGAGTGATTTGCTGTGTGTTGCCTTGCTTTTTTTAACCAGATAAAATGGATACTACTAGCCTCACTTGACAAGCTGGCAAAAGGGTTATCAGCCTATCCTGTGGCAATCAGATCCAACAGAGACCATAGTGTGTATCTGTGATTGCAACAGCAGAAAGATGCTTTGGGAAAATAAATATGACTCTCTTCTCCTAAGCAATATAATTTTTAGAACTGATTATTTGCTTTTAGTTTACTAATTTTTCTTGAGTGGAATAAGCATTTTGTTTTTAAATTCATTGATTAAGGAATTGCAAAATCATCACTCAGAATATGCCACAGGTTTTGCTTAGAGTTTATTAATGAAAATAAAACAAGAGTATATTTTCAGTGCTCTGTCAAACTAGGTAGACATTATGGTCTCCTTGGAAAGTGAACACTTGTAGATACTATTTAAATTTTAAGTAATATGTTACTGCTTTAGAAATTACACACTGACAACTTCCTGGGCAGTGAAAACCCACCTAATTGCCCCAGCTCTGACCCAAGAATTCTCCTTGGCTGGGGTTATGCTCCTGGTGTCTGGTATTGCTATTTTGTACACCCAAGATATTCTTACCTGCAGTAACATTACCTCTGAAGAGATGACTGTGAGACTAAGTGAATATATGCACTAATCAATATCAATTGAGAAGAGGATAGGTCTAATATGCTGCTTACCAAAATATCTATAAACTTAGCAGATACTAAAGTTTTTCAGGAAATGCTAAATTTACAATCAAGCAACCATGTGTAGACTCCATTGAGATTTTCTAAAAGTGCCTGAGCACCTTTGGCAGAAGAGTCCAAAAGAAATTAAGTGACATCTGCATACCCAAAGCACCATGTTCCAAGCAATTGATTATCTCTCCAAGTTATTTTTAATACATATTGACCAGTAAGAGCAAAATGAATAGTAGTGCCAAGGCATACAGATGAGATAGCCCTTCTGGGCAAGCTTGTAGGGGATCCTCCACTCAGAATGAGACATATCAAGAGGCTGTTTGGTAGGAACAGCAAGTGACAAACCTGCCCCACACACAGAGTTTTAGATATGCTGGTTTTAGTTTCTCCTTCTAATATTTCACTTTTTTTCTCTAACTTTGAGTATTTCTGACTTCTGCCTTTGTCCTCACAGTCACATTGGGTAAGGAATACAAATCTCCTGATATCATCCCAGATGTGAGACGATGAATGACATCCCGGGTACAAAGGACATGACTTACAATCCTCACAGCATGTACCTAAGGTTATGTTAACAGTAGCAAAATGGAGGCTGGCCAAACTTTGAAAAGAAAGTATGTAGCTGGAGGTTTTCTAAGGTAAGGGAACAAGTCAAAAATACAATATAAAGGTCAATGTGTATTGGAAAAAGCCATGGTGAATGCTGTAACCTAATAGTGGTTGTGTTTGTGATACTCCCTAAACTCTGATACACTTTGAGAAGGAAAACGTTCTGGCTTGAAAATACACACCATTACTTTTTTAGCAAAAAGTAGAGGTTTATGTAAGGATTACTTGGAAAGTTATTTAGAGGCTCATTTGTTCAGATTGAAGGATCTGGTAGACGCTTTTGGGAAGACACTGTTATGTGCACTAGTGAAATATTTAGGAAAACCCACTGTCAGTTGAAAATCTTTCACTCAGACTGTCAGTTGCTCACAAACTGATAGCATAGTTTTCCTTAACAGTTTCAATTGTGAGGCATAACTGAAGGAGTTTGTACTGCAGATATTTTTATTTTTTTCCCCCTCATTGGGCAACAGATACTGTATGTACTATTTCCTGCTGTAATCTATCAGATGGAAGCAGAACTCGTTTGTTTGCTTCCCACGTAGGTCTGCAAGGACACCATAGTCACAGCAATTAAACATAGACCATAGTGCCCGACTGCTGTTTCGGGAAAGAGAAGGGCATTTTAACTGCTCAAAGTCTTGAAATGTAGCTAACTTCCAGTATAACGTTCATGCCAAAGTAAAAACTCTCTGTGTTGTAGTTGCTCTCTTATCGCAGCAGTAGATTTCTATAAACAGGCTGCAATATGAGCTCAATTCCACAGACTTTGTTTCAGATGTATAATGCGTAGCCAAGAGATTTTAAGACCCTGTAGATTTGCAGTGTATGCAAGTCTTGTCTTCAGTCAAAACCAAATGCACACATACATACTATTAAAACCTACCTTTGTACCTTTTCTATTGAATTTCCTTATCTTTCTGCATCTGCAGCCATAATAAAGCATAATTTATTTGCAATGTATTTCCTGTAACATCTATACTACCACCAACTCAAGCAAAGCAGAGCGCTGAGTGGGTAAGAAGAGGGAAAAAGATTCTCCGGAATTTGGAGAGGGACATGAGAAAGTAAGTTAGAGACAGCTTGGGCATGGACAATATTTGCTTGGAAGAAAAGCAGTTTAAAGTCTCCCTACATAGTTATACCGCACATCCAAGTTACTGAAGAAGCTCCTCACTTGCAGTAGTGGTGTGTAGGCCTCTGCTAGGGGCAGGTCTTGCATGGCATAATGCTCTGTGTGTTGTTCTTGCCACAACTGTTGGGCCTCAGCATCCTCCACACCTGACCATCTTCCTCATCAGATACTCTGGTATACTTGTATACTTGTTGTGGTACGAAATATCATAGCTACTTCATTGATTTATTGTGCTAATGCATAAAGGTATTTTAGTTCCTCACTCTGCCTGTATCAACTTTATTGGAGAATTCTGGTATTCACTTTCCTCCCCTCCAGCCTCTGTTGTGCCCTATTGCCTTTGCTGGCCTTGATGATACTGAAACTTCTTGCATCCTCACTGGGAAGAGAGGAAACATATGCATTTAAAAGGCAAGCAAACATTGCCATACCTCTCTCGTGGTCTCCAGGAACATTGCTGGGGGTGAGTGAAGCAGCACAGCTGACAAAGCAGAGCCAGATACTCACAAACAGTACCCCAAATGGGCAATAGCCACAGTTATGCTGAAATTTCATAACTGCCTATGACACAGTGAGAACATCCTGATACGAGGCCTGGCTGTCCAAGAGTGAAGCAGCATAGTTTGATGAACTAGTTAGTAGACTGTCCAATAAAGTGCTTTAAATACAGTGTTACAACAGATGGATACCAATTATAATGCTCAAACTACAGCTGCAAACCCAGGATCTATATTTTTAACTTTTTTTGTTTTTTTTTTTACCTAGTCAGAAACTGGCACCAATAAAGTCAATGGCTGGTTTATGCTAGAGAGCATAATTTTTCAAAGGCTGGGGGACTGCCAGTTTCAAAAGTTAGTTTAAGATTGTTTTATTCTCATAGTCTTCTGTTCTGCTCTTTGTATTTCTTCTGCTCACTGCACAAGGAAGCCCCTTCCAGAACAAATCATCATGCTGGTCTTTCTGCCTTGCTTAATTGGCAGAATGTCAATTTTTATAATATTTTTATAATTTAATATTTCCTGAGCACATTGTTGTGTCTACATATCTAAAAGCAAAGCAAGCCTGGAAGAAGTGGTTTACACTTAGTGCAGGAGGCAGTGAAGTTTGTGGTACTCTTTACATAAACATAAGCGGATGAAAGTTTGGCTCTGTGAGTAAATGTCTCAGAAAAGCACTATAATATTTTTCATTTTTTTGAGAAATTGAAGTATTTAGTCATGTTTAACAACTTCATGTTCGTCAAACCATCCTAGTGAGTAATGAGCATTGCTGCAGACAGCAAATTTTTTCACTAACCTATTTGTCAGCATTAACTTCAGCTCCTATCAAGATGGGCAGCAGAAAGTAAATCAAGCAATGCACAAGTACTTTTGTGCTGTTCAGCTGACTTTCTGAACTGAAGTGAGCATCCACTGGACTTTGTGAGTAGTTCAGTTCAGTGAAGTTCTGCTCAGTTATTGTGGTCGTACACCAAGCACAAATTCTGTGTATTCCAACCACATATCGAAACCACATGAAGCACTAAGAACAGATAAGGAAAGGTAACTGGAAGCACAGATCAACTTGTTTCGCAAACAAGTTTTCCAGGACCTGAAGAATTATAATCTACATGACTCTGTGGGCTATTTACTAACCTGTAGGTAGGTCAGCTTCCTAGGCAAGCCCTATTTGCCAGGCTGCTTTTCAAAATCCTGTCAGTGAGGAAATGTTCTATAGAAATGTTTTTATGTAAATGTTGCTATAGAGCAAAGCCGCATGATCTGCATGTTGGAGCTTTACACCTTCATCTGTTAGAATAAGTCTAGTTTGCATTTGTGCCTGGGAAACTAATGGATTTAAGAATCACAGAGATGACTTAATCAATTAGTAGAATGCCACCACACAGAAATATGTCCCTGCAGTTTAATGAAGGAACAGAAGGCTCAGTGAAAAAATGGCTAAGATAAGAAAGCCATCAGTATATGGAATTATTAAAAGCATACAGAACTGAGAAGTCTCAATGTTCTTGTATATGACAATATAGAAGAAATTGAAGTGGTCACAGAAGGGACTGAAAGTGCACCTCTCCTTCAAAGACTTTTCTGAACTATTTCAAATGCGGAGTACCAGAGAAATATTGTGAAACATCACAGAATGCAAGGAAAGACTGCTTTCTACCAAAACCCATGAAAACAGTAGAACAATGTTTCTCAGGATATCCTAATGCAAGCCTAATGTTTGTAGCAAAGTGTTGATAACTCTACCAGAGACTGATTTTAAGTGGATTTTGTAGAAAGCTGATATGACTAGAATCATGAACTTGACACAGGCAGATTCTGAGTTTAAAAATAAATACACAAAAAAGACTTTTTAAAAAGAGTTCATGTGGGAACAATGCATGTTCTAGAAGAATGCCGTGTTAAAAATGCCACAATAATAGGTCCCTAATAAATGGTCTTGTTTTCATGAATCCCGAATTTGATTCAGGATTTCACACTCATTCTCACTTTGGATACTTGGTGAGGTGCTGCATTGCCTCACATTAGGTCCTTAGTGTGCAAGCAGCAGCTGCATGTTACTGAACAGGCACATAAAGCAACATGCTCAGAACCAGAGGAAAAAAATAATTCCATCAGTTGAAGATAGGGCTTACTGCCCTCGTGTGGTTATTGCTAAACAACAAAAAAAGCCCGCCTAAAATCTACACTTTCGGATTTAATAGAGTCACAGAACGGTTTGGGTTGAAAGGGACCTTAAAACTCATCTAGTTCTAATCCCCTGCCACAGGCAGGGCCACCTTCAATCCAACATAACTACTAGGAATAAACACAAACAAAGTACAGATCTCATATATTTCTTATTGTGAAATCTCTTCCTGCCTTTGAAGCAGCTGTGACTTGTCATACCTTAGTACTTGACTAGATGACCCAGCAAACTTATATTGTTCAACTGTTTCTGGGCTTTTCTAAGTTTGAGGAGATATTTTAGCTTTTCTGTTTGGGGAAAGGAAGGAAATTATGGATTCATCTTTTCATCCTGTAACTTTTGTGACTGATTTTTTCCGATTTCATATTTTTCTCAGCAGCACAGGATTACTTGCATGGAGGTCAATGTTCTTAAAAGCCTCAGCATGAAATGCGATTAAATAGCTTTTGATTACTGCATTTTAGAAATTAATTAAATGCACAGTTACTCTGCTGTCATACTTTTTCAGAATATACTTCTATTAAACCTCTCTGAAAGTTTAAACTTTTTTGATTGTTTGTTCATTCGGTTGGTTTTACCTTTATGAGAGCTCCTCCACATTGCAGGCTCCTCACACATATCTGCAGTTCTCAGCCCTCTCATGGGATTTGAGCTTAACAGGACTTCCAAAGAGAAAAGTGCAGAGTTTTGCTGGCCTTCCTGTGAAAGTGCAAAATGCATGAGTATCGATTTGAATATGTTTGGGCTGTTTGGAGATTACTTAACATCGTTTTTAGCTTATATAGAAAGGCTCCTGGCTGTGTCCATCACTATTTTCCAGCAGCTGTAATAATAACGTAACACAGATAAGCTTGCAGAGTCTTTTTTTCTCACAGGGTGCATACCTTCATAATCCTCCTCTAACACCTAATTAGGTGATTAGACTGATAACGTTATTAGCCCCATCAGCTCATGGTTAACCTTCCCACATTGTACCTGTAGGCTTTGAGTGGAAATGTAACCCTCTAGTGCAATGAGATGCCAGTATTGCATGAAGAGCCATTATTCACCAAAGACATCTTTGCCTGGAGTTTTGTACGTAGGATCCTGTCAGTTGGCTACACTCTTTACTTGAACCAGGTGTGTTGAGTAATGCATGTGACGTGCACATGTGATATGCATGTGACAGTATATCTGTAGGGTAAATATCAGCTACACAACCTGACTTGACTGGAAAAAATTAAGTATATTCTTAATTTCTGCCCCTCCCTCCCAGGCGTTCCTGCTGCAGTCAAGAATCAGTGAAGATCTTTGAGTCTGCCTTTAAAAACAAATGGTGGGGACAAATAGAGAGAGTCTTTCTCAAACAGTCTGTCCTTTCAAAAGGAGGCCACAGGCACAAAAACACTTGGCACCCTTGCAAAAAATGGACTGTTGAACTGGAGAAGATATATGGTTTGAGGTTTAGCAACTTATTTATTTCTCTCCTTGTAAATACTGGTGCTAGGACACTATCACCCGCTCTGGTGTTTGCACTCCCACCTGCTGACAGACAAGGTGGAAAAGTGTGGCTCAATCACATCTTGTTCAGCAGAATCCTACCAAATACCAACCAGACATGGTGGAAGTGGTTTAGCTACTGTTGTTCACAGAAGTCAAAAGAAAAAGAAAACCAAGCAACATGTTTGGTTGATAAAATTACTAGAGAAAGTGTCACTGCTGGTGTCTCAGCTCTCCAGGGTGTATCCAGGGTGGCACAAGCTTTTCACATGGCCCCTAGTCTGCGCTGGTTAAGCACAGCACTGATGGCTTCATGCACATGGGGATTTTATGATTTCTGCCATGGAAGGGGAAACCATAGTTTATTTTGGAGGCTAAAGTGGGAATTCTGATAATAAAAAGAAGGGCACATAAAACCAAGCCGTTGTTTTTTAGGCCCAGCAACCCGGCTTAATTAAAATCTTTCATCATCCAGGCAGCTGTCACAGCTGTATCTGCCATCAAGGCAGAGTTCATCTTACCTCATGGTGGCTCATTGACACTTAGTTCGTTATGTCTGATCCGTCAGAGCATTGGCAGCATACCCTCTTCTAGGCAGCTGGATCACAGCCCGCAGGCATTGCAATCATAGAATAGTTAGGGTTGTAAAGGACCTTAAGATCATCTAGTCCCAACCACCCTGCTATGGCCAGGGACACCTCACACTAAACCATCCCACACAAGGCCAGGGATGGAGCATTCACAGCTTCCCTGGGCAGGCCATTCCAGTGCCTCAACACAGAATCACAGAATAGTTAGGGTTGGAAAGGACCTCAAGATCATCTAGTTCCAACCCCCCCTGCCATGGGCAGGGACACCTCACGCTAAACCATCCCACACAAGGCTTCATCCAACCTTGCCTTGAACACCGCCAGGGATGGAGCACTCACAACCTCCCTGGGCAACCCATTCCAGTGCCTCACCACCCTAACAGGAAAGAATTTCCTCCTTATATCCAATCTAAACTTCCCCTGTTTAAGTTTTAACCCGTTACCCCTTGTCCTGTCACTACAGCCCCTGATGAAGAGTCCCTTCCCAGCATCCCTATAGGCCCCCTTCAGATACTGGAAGGCTGCTATGTGGTCTCCACGCAGCCTTCTCTTCTCCAGGCTGAACAGCCCCAACTTCCTCAGCCTATCTTCATATGGGAGGTGCTCCAGTCCCCTGATCATCCTTGTGGCCCTCCTCTGGACTTGTTCCAACAGTTCCATGTCCTTATATTGTGATCACTCTCTAGGCTAAGAAAGGAGCCCTCAACATGATCTTACATTCACATAATTAATCCTTTGACACCTCAAATTAAGTGAGACGGATTCCTCCACAAATATGTTGGTGTAGTGATTTTTGTTTATGACAAAATACTGCTTGCCTCCTCCACAATACTGTACAGCTAGCCCAGTTTCTTCCAATGTGGGTGAAGCATCAGGTTGTGGAAGTTAAAGGTATAAATCTGGTCCTCTGATTGCAATCTGATGCATCTATATTGTAACTGGAACAATTAAATATTTAATTAGCAACAAGGATGTGACACAAAACATTAATGTGAAATAGTTTTCCTTAATGAAGCAAGAAAGTTGCAATGACTCATTTTAGCTTCATCAGAAAGACAGGGCGTCCCAGGAAATAGCTGTGCTTTGATGGAGTCTCCTTTGAAATCCAACCCAGTTCACTTCTCTTGGCTACAGCCATGGTATGACAATGCCTGGGAGCCAAGGGTGAACTTTTCACATGACATGCTCTGTGAAATGCATTGGCTTGCTGGGTGAAGAAACTACACAAAAATTTACACCCAGACTACAACACAGCTGATTGCCTTCACTATGCCAAGTAGTTCATTCAAGCCCACCCATGCTCTCCTGGGCTATAGCTCATAGTGCACACAGCCTAAAACATCTGCAGCATTTCCGTGAAATTACTGGCTGTACTTACTGCACCTGCATTGTGGTTACATTTAAACACACATAGTCCTGTCTGGCTTCTGGGGGCAGACCCTTACAGTTTGTAATGTTGGATTCTCACCAAGCACAGAACCAAAGTCAGTTGCAGATCCTCGCTCCTCCCAGGAGAGGTCAATACTGTGAGATATTGAGGCCCTGGCTTCAATCCAGCAAAACACTTAAACCCTTCACATGCATTCCTTGACAGTATTCATGTGCTTAAAGATGAACCTCCATTTTTATGGCTGCAGGAGAGGACACCAAGTCCTTAACACACTGTGTAATGTCTAACAAACACCAAGAGCAGCATTAACACAAAATACTGTATTTGAACTTCTGATTTTAAGATTTTCAGGCGTTCCATCTAAATGACAGTGCTGAACTTTATCAATGCTCAAACAACTATATTCAACAGTGATTTTTATATTAAAGTCTGCTTTTAGGTTTTGCAGTCTAGACTTGTTTTACAACCCAGAGAATAGGACACGGGGTTCAATTTCCAAGACCACCAACCCAAAACCACTGACAGGAGTGACAAATAAGAGAGGAAAAGGTGAAGAATATGTATTTTTGGAGCATGTCTGGTATTTGAAATACCCTTCTTTTGCTAGATGCCACCACCAGTTAATTTTCAGAAATCATTTTAACAAGAATATATATATTTAAGGTACAGCGATAAGAAGCGACATAGTGTAAGGGACTGTGAGACATGCAGACTCAGCACCAAAAGCACAAAATTGTGCAAGAATCTCCAGTAACTGATGACTTATTAAACTAAGGTGTGCTTATGGACTACGGGCGTTGGTTAGTTATCTACTTCCTGGAAGTACTTAAGTGTTCTCAATAATATTTATTTCACTTTACCTGAACTATGTTGACTATAACACAGAAATATCCCACAGGTTAAAGGCAAAACCTGGCAAGCATTCCAACAGCTAAGGAATCACAGCAGCAACTGGTGTGTTGGAGTGTCATTGGAGTGTCAGCAATGTGCCTTCGTGGTTCTAACCTATGGGTATCTACACAGCCTTGTGACTTGCTGTAGACTGGTAGCCCAACATTTGGAAGACTGAAGTATTTCCCCACATCATAAGTTGTGGTGGAAACAGTCTCTGTGGGTGGTGTTATGATCACTGGTCCCTGCTGGGATTCTGGCCAAAGGGTCATCAGTTCAGAAGTCCTAATTTTGGAACATTTTGCAAACATTCGTAAATATGTTCTGCAAAATCTGATTCACAGAAGATGGTGAATGCAGTTTGTTTTGCAGAAAGTAGCTGACACCCTGCTGGCCCCGTTGGCCGCCTGGCTGAGAAGCCAGCTTCAGGCAGCGGATGAGAAGCTGCTGCCAGCAGGCTGGGCTGGCTGAGCGCAGCAGGAGGGGTTTTGTGCCCCAGCAGGGCCCTTTCCAGCATGACCTGCCTCCTCAGGAGACATATTTATTATGTGGATGGGTTTATCACTGAGCAATGCAACTATTACGTGCTTACTGTCATCCTGCTATTTAATAATGAAAGGTTTCCCCTGTGTGCTTGTTAGTTACCCCTCAGCGGGCACTGCTGCAAAGACATGCATGGAAGCTTAGAAAAGAAACTGCAGAACTGAAAGCACTAAGATACAGCTCTGGTAATACCGAAGAAACAGCTCCTCCTGAAGGCAAAAATTGGGACCTGTGTCTCTGTCAGTTCTATGAACTTTCCACAGTTTTGCATCGCATATAAGAAGATATACTGAGCCGTAAACCCAGAAAAACGAATATGTAATCCGAGGAGTGCAGTTACAGAAAGCCAAACAAAAGTGTAAGCACGTTTCATTTACAGATGTGGAGGAGCTCCACGAAATACAGAGGGAGTTCACATAAATACCCAGTATGGCAGGATTCTCAGTATCAGGAGCGGGTTTACTTTATGATTTTCCCAACATTTTCCAATGTTATATGTGCAAATATATCTGCTGTGCACACACAGACACACCCACATAATCTCAAAAAATTCCTACTGGTGAAATCTGGGGATTAGCCAGTTTCCTTCCCTGCTATTCACACTGACAATATAAATCATTATATTCATTTATCTTGGGTTAATTATTGCAAAATATCTCTAAAAGACTCTGCCATTTGAAACCTTGTAAATTTTTTCTTTAACAATTAAAATCTTTATGTAGGTGTTTAAAAAAAAAAAATCTATTGAATCTTCTCTAAATGTCTGTGTTAGCACAGACAAGCATCCCTTTTCCTTTCTCTTTTGAGCTGACTTTCCAGTAGGGTTGATTCAAGCAGAGATTACAAGACCTGGGCTTTTCTTTCTCCTTTTTGAACAGTTTCCTAAGAGTAGGGAAACAAGGGAAAAAAAATATCTGTGGAGGATGTACTGTAATTTAATACACCTTTAGAAGTATCTGAAAAAGTAATTACTTTTGAGGTGCTTGGGTTTTAATAGCTCCTAGCAGACACTGAACTGTTTTTGTATTTCCCAATACTGCCTTCATCCAACTAATGACAGTCTGAAAGATTCAGTATTTGGGAGCAGCTATAGAAATACCTATTTTAGAAGGCACTGGGACTGTATCTGCCTTTAAATAAAAATACATCTTTGTTTCTGACTTGTTTACTTAAACTTCTAGAAGTAGAAAATGTAAGTGCTACATGAATGCTTCAGTCCTGTAAAATGAAAAAGCACTTGAGTTAGGTCTGGGGTTTTTATTCTCAAAGTAAACATCCTCTAATTATGTGTGGTCTAGATTTCCTTTAAATTATATAGGGTTTAAAAAGGTGGGAAATATCAAAATTGAGGAAAAAAAATAATCTTAATCTTGAGAGCTAATATTTAACCAGTCATGTTCTTTCATAATGCCTGTAATATGTCATGTTTGTTTGCACACCAGACTGTCTTGACCTGTTTCGATTAGTCAGGCATCTCACTTTGTTCAGATCTATATGGAGTTTCAGATAAACCTGCAAGAATGTGTTTTTGCAAAGTAAATGTTTTAAAAGAAACTTTCTGGTATTCTGCAGTAAATGCATTTATTTACCAGTATGTACAATGACTAATTTTTGTATTTTCACATAATTTACATTGTGTATGTTGTAGAGGTTCCAGTTTTTGTCAGTACAGAACATTGTGAGGAAATCCTAATTTGTTTGAAGCAACTATGTCTTTTCCCACCTAAGGTCAGACTATAGAGATTATTTAACCTCTATACCTAACTATAAGCAACCTGTATACAGAGTATAGACATTATTTAACATAAGGAGTTTCCAGTGCTGTTTAAATTGTATTTTTACCTTTAATGCTAACAAGACTTGAAAACAAAACAAAAATAAAGCCATAGAAAGTTATACTATCAGTCCTGACTTTACCAGACCAATAGTAATTTTCTGCCCATAATTTTTCTCAAACTGTAAACTCAAAGACTTTAAATTGCTGCATACTGCAGAAATACTCCTCTTAGCAACTTTCATGAAGTGGATAGTTAGATTCCTAATGAACACAAGCTGAGCAGAGGCTCAACTGCTTCCTGCCTAAGGTCACTGCTGACCAAATATCACGTCCAGCTCCTGCTACCTTAGTGCTGTTTTGTGTGAGATAAACCAACTTCCTCCCAGTTTGGCTTGTTGTTAAAGACTGAATTTTTTGCCTACTCATTTCTACCTATTTCTACCTCATTTTCCTACTCATTTCTAGCTAGTCTGGAAAATGGTCAGAAAAACTTGGGATGCAATTCAGTAAGGACAAAGGCAAAGAACTGTACTTAGGCAGGAATGATCAACTGCACAGTTTCAAAAAAACCCTAGCTTCAAATATGTAAAAAAGCCATTGGAAAGCAGAAGAGAAGCATCTGTCCTTCATATCTCTGATGAACAGAAATAATTCAAACTGCAGTCAGGTTAGACATGAGAAAATCCTGTGACTACAAGGGTAGTGAACCTTGGCACAGACCTTTTTATCTCAGAAACATCCAGTGACAGGAGACTCACAACTTCTTCAGAACAATATAGCTTTGGGTAATCTTGCATTTTGATAGGTGATTGATCACAACAGCAGGTAGCAGCAGAGAGGAGGAGTGGTCTCTGGGCACTGTCTAAGCCGTTCTGGGAAGTTAACTGAGAAAAATTAGCATATTGTCTAGAAACCTGTGCATCTCTTGAAAACTGGTGAAGCTCCAAAGCTAAAAAAAATCACTTGACTAGACCAACCTTTCTGTATTTAGGCATGGGATGCTCATTCCATGTCATCTGATGTAGCATTAATTTGCTTTGAAGTATGAGATTGTCATAAAACCATAGAAAACTAGATCACTTGTAACTCTAAACTTGTCCAGTGTTTGTAATATGTGAGGTTAGAACCAATATTTTTATTAGGATGTCCAAGTAAAATAATTTAAACTAGATTGTTCTGTTACCTGAAAGTTAATCATAATTTTCTTAGTTATCTGGAAGAGGAAAAAATACAACATATGAACACTCGCTAATGCAATGAGTTAGATCATAAACTTCTTACATGTTTATCTATTATCCAAATATTATTTGATAAGTAATCTCTTTGCAGTATTTTTAGGACCAGCACTGATCTTGTACCTTGTACCTTTTGTTCTGATCCCACATAATAGCTGAAATTATCTGTAACCATTAACAAATATCCAGGAAGAATTAAACACTTTTATGGGTTTTTAAAGATAGTTTTACCAGAATATTTAATTTAAATGACACATGCTTTATGAGAATATTTATCTTCAACAATGCATACTCCCAACTGCTTTTTCTTTTGAAGACCCAGTCTTGCACTGCTTGCATTATTGCTGTCCCTTTACTCCAACAGAGGATCAGAAGATAAAGTCTCAAGGTAATTTCCTGTGTGCACACTCGATTTGAAATTGATCCTGTCCCATGTGGACAGATGGCTCTCACTGTAAGAGCTACAAAGATTTACTTTGGCTTTATGCTCACACTGTACTTTTCCAAAAGCAATTTTAGTGTGTCTGCAAGATGCATGTTGATTTCCTGCCAGCTTTCCAGTGCCACATGTGCAGTTGGTAAAAACAACTTTGACAGAAATGTTTTCTTTAGAACAGGTGCAAAACCTGATTTAAAGCCTTAGCTCTTCTTTATATGGATCCAGAAAACTGAGGGAATCATCATTGCCCCACTGACTATTACCCACTTCTAGTGATCCCTGTGGGTGCTAGTGATATAGATAGCAGTAGCCTGGGGAACATAAAGAAGGACTACAGAGCCCTTGGAGAGGTGGTTAGAGCCTCTGGAGCTCAGACACTCTTTTCATCAATTCTACGGGTGTCCTGGGTTCAGCAGTAGCAGTCATTTTTCTCCTTAGTAGCTAGTGCAGTCCTGTTTTTTCATTTTTTGGCCTGGGAACAGTGCTGATAACGCCGATGTTTTCAGTTGCTGCTCAAATGTTTGGTCTGGCCAAGGACTTTCTGAGCCTCATGCTCTGCCAGGGAGGAGGGGAGGCCGGGAGGAAGCAGAGACAGGACACCTGACCCAAACTGACCAAAGAGGTATTCCATACCACAGCACGTCATGCCCAGGATGTAACTGGGAGTTACCCAGGAAGGGCTGGGGGACTGCAGGGTTGGACGAGGTATCGGTCGGTGCTCGGCTGGGGGGAGTGGGGTGAGTTATCAGTCGGCTGGTGCTGAGGTGTTGTATTCTTTCCTCTTGTTATTTCCTTTAGCATTATTATCATTGGTGGTAGCAGTAGTGGTTTGTGTTATGCCTTAGTTACTAAACTGTTCTTATCTCAACCCGTGGGAGTTGCATTCTTTTTGATTCTCCTCTCTGTCCCTCCGGGAGTAGGGGGAGGGCAAGAAGTGGGGGAGTGAGTGGACGAGCTGTGTGGATCGGTTTAAACCACGACAATGGGATAAAGGGGAGGAACTTAAAAAGGATAGGAGGATTGGCTAGAACAGTGATGCCATAGTCAGGGGTTTGGGTATCCAGAACATGGGCCTCAATTTAGTAGGCCAGGTCTACTGGGGGCTGGTGGAGCTGGTCTGATGAAGAAGGGGAAGAGCTGTTTTGGTAGGAGGCTTGCCAGACTGGTCAAGGATGCTTTAAACTAGATGTGTTGGGGGAGGGGGGCATCATTCCACCCCAACACTCCCAGTCAGTTGCCAGCACCTATAATGAATGCTTGGAGCAATGTAAAGATATTCCAGCCGCTCCAGCCAATGATCTGGCTTCATTTGGAGCTTGGCTCAGATGACTCTATACGAATGCCTGTAGCATGGGGAGCAAACAAGAGGAATTAGAGATGTGTGCACATCTACAGGGGTATGATGTAACAGGCATCACAGAAACATGGTGGGATGGCTCCTATGACTGGAGTGTTGGAATGGAAGGTTACAGGCTCATCAGAAAAGACAGGCCTGGCAGGCGGGGAGGGGGAGTTGCCCTTTATGCCAGTGATAGGATGGAGGGTATGGAACTCTCTCTGGGGACAGGTGAGTAGTCAACAAAGAGTTTGTGGGTCAAGGTTAAAGGGAGCGATGGGAGACAGTACTGTGGGGATCTGTTACAGACCGCCTGACCAAGGAGAACCTGTGGATGAAGCACTCTACAGACAGATAGGAAAAGCCTCACGCTCACAGGCCCTTGTTCTCACGGGGGACTTCAACCACCCTGATATCTGTTGGAGGGACGGTACGGCCCGGCACAAGCAATCCAGGAGGTTCCTCGATTGTGTGGAAGACAACTTCCTTCTGCAAGTAATAGAGGAGCCGACAAGGAGAGGTGCCATGCTTGACCTTGTGCTCACCAACAGGGAAGGGCTTGTTGGAAATGTGACGCTCCAGGGCAGCCTTGGTTGCAGCGATCATGAGATGGTCGAGTTCGAGATCCTCAGGACAGTGAGAAGAGCGTGCAGCAAGCTCACTGCCCTGGACTTCAGGAGAGCAGACTTTGGCCTCTTCAGGAGCCTGCTTAGTAAGGTTCCATGGGATATAGCCCTGGAGGGCAGGGGGGCCCAAGACTGTTGGTTGATATTCAAGGATCACCTGCTACAAGCTCTGGAGTGTTGCTTCCCGACTAGAAGGAAGTGCAGCAGGAGGGCCAGGAGACCTGCTTGGATGGCTAAGGAGCTGCTGAGGAAACCTAGAGGGAAAAAAGAAACTTACAAAAGGTGGAAGCAAGGACAGGCGGCCTGGGAAGAGTACAGAGATGTTGTCTGGGAAGCTAGGGACCAAGTTAGGAAAGATAAGGCCCAGATAGAGTTAAACTTGGATAGGGATGTGAAAGATAACAGGAAGGGATTCTATAGGTACGTAGCAAATAAAAGACAGATCAGGGACAATGTGGGCCCCCTCTGGAAGCTCTCAGGAGAACTGGCTACCCTGGATTTGGAGAAGGCTGAGGTTCTCAATGACTTCTTTGCCTCGGTCTTCACTGGCAAAGGCTCTGATCGCACCACCCAAGTCTTGGAAGGCAGACGCAGGGACT
The DNA here is from genome assembly GCF_037157495.1 of Lathamus discolor. Classification (NCBI taxonomy): domain Eukaryota; kingdom Metazoa; phylum Chordata; class Aves; order Psittaciformes; family Psittacidae; genus Lathamus; species Lathamus discolor. The sequence goes on along the minus strand of NC_088889.1, from coordinate 60,969,517 downwards.
GTGAGAATGAAGACCTTGGGCCCACTGTGGGAGAGGATCTGGTTCGCGGCCATCGTAAGAACCTGAATGGGCACAAGTCCATGGGACCTGATGAAATCCATCCGCGGGTCCTGAAGGAGCTGGCAAATGAAGTTGCTAAGCCACTGGCCATCACATTTGAAAAATCATGGCAGTCAGGTGAAGTTCCTGACGACTGGAAAAAGGGAAATATAACCCCCATTTTCAAGAAGGGGGAAATGGAAGACCTGGGAAATTACAGATCAGTCAGTCTCACCTCTGTGCCTGGCAAAATCTTGGAGCACATTCTCCTGGAAGGCATGCTAAGGCACATGAAAAACAACAAGGTGCTTGGTGACAGCCAGCATGGCTTCACTAAGGGGAAATCCTGCCTGACCAATTTGGTGGCCTTCTATGATGGGGCTACAGAACTGATGGACAGGGGTAGAGCAGTTGATGTCATCTGCCTGGACCTGTGCAAAGCGTTCAACACTGTCCCACACAACATCCTTGTCTCTAAATTGGAGAGACATCAATTTGATGGATGGACCACTCGGTGGATAAAGAACTGGCTGGATGGCCGCACACAAAGAGTTGTGGTTAATGGCTCAATGTCCGGCTGGAGACCAGTAATGAGTGGTGTCCCTCAGGGATTGGTGTTGGGACCGGTCTTGTTCAACGTCTTTGTCATTGACATGGACAGTGGGATTGAGTGCGCCCTCAGCAAGTTTGCTGATGACACCAAGCTGTGTGGTCCGGTTGATATGCTGGAGGGAAGGGATGTCATCCAGAGGGACCTTGACACGCTTGTGAGGTGGGCTGATGCCAGCCTTATGAAGTTCAACCATGCCAAGTGCAAGGTCCTACACCTGGGTTGGAGCAATGCCAGGCACAGCTACAGGTTGGGCAGAGAAGAGATTCAGAGCAGCCCTGCAGAGAAGGACTTTGGGGTACTGGTTGATGAGAAAATGAACATGAGCCGGCAGTGTGCGCTAACAGCCCACATACATACATACAGGATACATACAACCGTATCCTGGGCTGCATCAAAAGGAGTGTGACCAGCAGGTCGAAGGAGGTGATCCTGCCCCTGTACTCTGCTCTCATGAGACCTCGCTTGGAGTATTGTGTGCAGTTTTGGTGTCCTCAACAGAAAAAGGACATGGAACTGCTGGAACAAGTCCAGAGGAGGGCCACGAGGATGATCAGGGGACTGGAGCACCTCCCGTATGAAGATAGGCTGAGAAAGTTGGGGCTGTTCAGCCTGGAGAAGAGAAGGCTGCGTGGGGACCTCATAGCAGCCTTCCAGTATCTGAAGGGGGCCTATAGGGATGCTGGGGAGGGACTCTTCGTCAGGGACTGTAGTGACAGGACAAGGGGTAACAGGTTCAAACTTAAACAGGGGAAGTTTAGGTTGAATATATGGAAGAAGTTCTTTACTGTAAGGGTAGTGAGGCACTGGAATGGGTCACCCAGGGAAGTTGTGAATGCTCCATCCCTGGCGGTGTTCAAGGCCAGGTTGGACAGAGCCTTGGGTGACAATGGTTTAGTGTGAAGTGTCCCTGCCCATGGCAGGGGCTTTGGAACTGGATGATCTCAAGGTCCTTCCCAACCCTATCTATTCTATGATTCTATGATTCTATGATCTGAAGTCAGATATTTCAGTCTCAGAAGCAATTAGCCCTGAAGTGTGTGCAGCACTTGTATCATATGAAAAACATTATCTCCTATCTGAAGCTCAATGACATTTATGTTTCAGTAATCTTTTTAGGAAAAATGATTTTGCGGAATGTTTTTAACTGCTTTTTTTCTCCCCCATTTTGGAAGCTAATTACTACATCCAAAAAAATTAATTTCCTATTCAACTGGCCATAAAATACAAACATAAACTTTCAGGATTAATGACAGCAGTAAAGTCAAAATGTATTGCTCTAAGTTTACAGGACCTGCATGTAGATAAACTGAAACAGCATCCAGGCTACCCTGCCTCCTTTTCTTTTCATGGCGTTCGTATGAGAAAAATAACATATTCCCATCCTTGTTGCACATTTGATGCAGCTACATTCCTACTCAGTCTTGTCAAAAATAATTTCTTATCAATTTCAAATAAATATCATTCTCCAGCTTTCTAATACCGTAAATTATATGATACACATTTTGAATAAATGTTTTTCTTTATCAAATTTGTACTGAAAACAATGCTTGTTTTTCTAACCAATAGCTATAGATGATGTGTATTTTTTCTATCTAAGCAATTTAAAATATGTTGGCAATGGTTATATACTTGCATGTTCATGTTTCGAAATGTACAGATGCACTTACATGAACAGGAAAAAAATAAGGGCACACAACTATGTGACTAGTAGTCACAGAAATCACATTTTAAGTTCACCCTTGTTTGAGTCTACAGTTAAGGAATTTGGCTGTTTAGTGAGGATGTAAAACTGCACGTGACTGAGTATCCAAGAAAAAAACATTCAGGAATGTTCATAAACAAGATATGAATTACTTTTTAAAAAGGAATGTGCTGGATCAAAGTGCAGTCTGCAGTGGACCAACAGCCCACGGCCAAACAGCCAAAACCTCCCACAACAGCAGACACAGGCGGGAGGGGGGATAATACTGAAGAATGGAAGCTTGCAATGGCAAGGACCTGCAGGAGGAAGAGACTTCCCTTGAAGCCTGATGTGCCCTTGCAGATCCACTTCACCTCTCTGCCAACCAAAGAGGAGAGATGCTGGAGCTGACTAAGGCAGCCCTGTCTGCTCCCGTGTAACAACTAGCTCAGCTAAGAAAAGGCAGCAGGTGATAGTCAGAGGCGACTCTCTTCTGAGAGGTACAGAGGCACCCATCCGCCGACCCGACACATTCTCCAGAGAGTGTGCTGCCTACCGGAGTCTCCTATCAGGGATGTCACCGAGAGACTGCCAAGCCTCACACACTCCATCCATTTCTCTTGTTTCACATGGGAACCAGTGACATCCAGGAGCTGTCCTGTGAGCATCCGGAAGGATTACAGAGCCCTGGGAGCAGTGGTAAGGGACTCTGGAGTGCAGGTAGGTTTTTTTTATCAACCCTCCCAGTCAAAGTGAAGGGATTTGAAAGTCCCAGCTGAATCAACAAATGGTTACAGGTCTGGTGCCACAGCCAGATATTTATCATCTTACATTGACTTTCTTGATAATTAGTTTTTAATCTATAGGCAATACATTGGAAAATGAATTAACATGGGTGTAGTCAGGTTTTGTGATATGAGGCTTTAGACTGGTATACTAGTTAATTTAAACAAACAAATGAACAAACAAACAAAGAAAACAACATCAGGAGACATTCTCTGGTTACTTCCAAAATCCAGTGAAAGGAGAGCGACAAAGATGTGGGCAGTCATCTGCAAATGAGACTTACAGCTCAAAGCCAGGGTATTAGCCTAGAAATAATCAAAGAGTGAAGAATTACTGAAAACCTGCAGTCTGGTGGAAAGACAAAACAGGTCTTAGGTGCTAGATGAAGTTTCAGTAAAGCACAAATTTATCTCTGAAGGCAGAGAGAGGAACAGAGGGAACAGGAAAATTAACTAAGTCAGACTACAGAAAGAGTCAAGAAGGCCTCTTTAACAGGACTATGCAGAAACATGATACATGACCCCAGGAAACCTGGAAATCTAGGAGTTCCTGTTGCACGTGTCAGTTATGGTCAATTACTCTTCACTTCCCAGCTATGCATGCTATGGTACATATACATAGAATCATAGAATAGTTAGGGTTGGAAAGGACCTCAAGATCATCTAGTTCCAACCCCCCTGCCATGGGCAGGGACACCTCACACTAAACCATCTCACACAAGGCTTCATCCAACCTGGCCTTGAACACTGCCAGGGATGGAGCACTCACAACCTCCCTGGGCAACCGATGCCAGTGCCTCACCACCCTAACAGGAAAGAATTTCCTCCTTATATCCAATCTAAGCTTCCCCTGTTTAAGTTTTAACCCGTTACCCCTTGTCCTGTCACTACAGTCCCTGATGAAGAGTCCCTCCCCAGCATCCCTATAGGCCCCCTTCAGATACTGGAAGGCTGCTATTAGGTCCCCATGCAGCCTTCTCTTCTCCAGGCTGAACAGCCCCAACTTCCTCAGCCTGTCTTCATACGGGAGGTGCTCCAGTCCCCTGATCATCCTCGTGGCCCTCCTCTGGACTTGTTCCAGCAGTTCCATGTCCTTTTTATGTTGAGGACACCAGAACTGCACACAATACTCCAGGTGAGGTCTCACGAGAGCAGAGTACAGGGGCAGGATCACCTCCTTTCGACCTGCTGGTCACGCTCCTTTTGATGCAGCCCAGGATACGGTTGGCTTTCTGGGCTGCAAGCGCACACTGAAGCCAGCTCATGTTCATTTTCTCATCGACCAACACCCCAAGTGCTTCTCTGCAGGGCTGCTCTGAATCTCTTCTCTGCCCAACCTGTAGCTGTGCCTGGCATTGCTCCGATCCAGGTGTAGGACCTTGCACTTGTCGTGGTTGAACTTCATAAGGCTGGCATCAGCCCACCTCACAAGCGTGTCAAGGTCCCTCTGGATGGCACCCTTCCCTCCAGCATATCAACCAGACCACACAGCTTGGTGTCATCGGCAAACTTGCTGAGGGCGCACTCAATCCCACTGTCCATGTCAGTGATGAAGACGTTGAACAAGACCGGTCCCAATACTGATCAGTGAGGGACACCACTCGTTACTGGTCTCCAGCTGGACATTGAGCCATTGACCACAACTCTTTGCGTGTGGCCATTCAGCCAGTTCTTTATCCACCTTATTAAGCCAGTTCTTTATCCATACATAGGTTATCAGCTACTGGATCCAAGACAGTCATTACAGATAGGAACCTGCTGCTGTTTTCTGTTGTTGCTTGGGTTTTTGAGATTGGGGTTTGGGTTGGTGTTTGGGTTTTTGTTTTTTTTTTTTTTGTTTGTTTGTTTGTTTGGGTTTTTTTTGTTTGTTTTTTTGTTTTTTGCTAATAATTCTTAGTGACTGCTTGCAAGTTGACCATTAAGATAATTTTAAGATGTGTATCAGAAAAGACTCACTTATGCTGTTGTCCACTCTTCTTTAGTCTCCACAGAAGGTGTCATTCATCTTTTATGAAGACATCTTAGAAAAACCCAGAAAACAACAAAAAAAACCCCTGTTCAGTAAACAAATTAAGAGCTCAGGCATGTGACTGTGCTTCTGCACACGAGCTGAGCCACAATAACTGACCTTGCCTGCTCTGGCTAATGCCAGAGGTTGGATGAAAGTGGCTTAAGCTAATCTTCACTGCCTGAGAGTTGCAACAAGTCACACAGCACAGCTCATTCCTGCAGCTAAGCAAGCAAACAGTATTTTATTATATCAGACTAACTGAATCATAATACCAAATATCAGCTGGAGCTGCCTAAGGCCTGCTTCTAAAACAAAGGTGGACGCATGACTTATTGCATCTATATGTATGATTATGAGAAAAAGAACTGTGTGATAGCAACAAACAATCAAAGACAGAAGCAATCAAGAACGTCGTCTAGGAAAAAGAGCAGACATAAGACCCTTGTCTCCTGGCTCAAACCTTGCTTGTATGATGAACTTGGAATTTGTAAGAAAGATCTTACAAAAAATATACCTTACTTGTATCAAGCCTAAACATTGGCTAGAAGCTTTCACAAAAACATACTAGAACAATGGATATCTTTTGAGTCAACAAACAGCTTAATAATGTATTATATAATTCACAGTACTTCCTAACATGTATTTTTTTCTACCATTTCTTAATGCAATGAATTTAGACAAATGCCAAATCCCCCAGTGTAATGAATTCAGCCTGACTGAAACAAGTCCCATGACTCAAAATTAACTCGAGTAAAGGAGATGGAAAAGGGCTTATATAGTATCATGTTCTCTCTATATAACATGCAATAACTTACAGGACAAGCTGCAGTAAGAAGGCCTTTGACTGATGGTTAGAGCAAATGAAGACGATTTAAACAGCTGTGTCTGCCTGAAAAGACTGCAGATGCCCTCCATTAGCTTTTAATTTACTATGGTAGGCTTGCCAACCCCAAAATTTATAAAATGCATCAACATATGGAGCTACTATTTCCCGTGGAACCAAGAATGCCCATTAAAAAACTCTCCGGCTCACTCGTGCTTGATTTAGGAGCTGAACACTAGATGGGGCTATGTCCTTGTGGCACCACTAGCTATATTCGGAGAGATATAGCTGTCTCAGGGATAATTCCAATTAGTTACGTGCAAGCAGCCAGATCAATGGCTTGTGTCTTTAAAAATGCTGAGCAAAAGTAATAGTACGTTCCTGAAAGCCTTTTTTAAGAACTGCAAGTGTAATGAAAACTTCTGGAATGTAAACAGAAGATTGGGAAAATAACCATCTCAAAAAGCATAGCACTTTCTATCTATTAAGGAATACTTTAAAGAGAGTATTTCATCTCTCATACTAAGAGATACATGAAAAGAATACTTTGAGAGCATGTGCACTGCTACAGAACAGTTGAGAGCATGTGCACTGCTACAGAACAGTTGATGCTCTAAAGTATGAGAGAGTAAGTTCTAGTTTAGTATCAAGTAGCTGTAGCTGTCCTGCAAGATTCCAAAAAAAAAATTCAAGTGTAATTTTATGTAGAGATATAATATCTTTATTTAAATTCTCATCTAGAATATTTCACATTAACACCACCAAACAACAACAGGGAAAATAAAACCCACCCAAACAAAACACAACTATACCTTACCGATTAAAAAAATAGAGCATAACACGTATGTAAAAAAAGGTGTCAAAGGATAAGAGAAGGTTGTGCACCTCACCAGAGGAAACTGGTGACTTGACTGGCCACACATCTCTCTCAAATGTAAGGCAGGCTACACTTTCTCATGAGATGTAATGGATTAGCTGTATGGAGTCGATGGGGAAGGATTCTCCAATTACTTATTTTCTGTCTACAGCTGATTTAACCAAGTTTACATGAAAGGAAATCTCTGAGCATTTAGATGGGACTTTTTATTTTTCACAAACAAGAGATTACACAGCACTTGCAGCTTTCACAGTCTTGCATCACTGTGTTTATTCATTGTTGGAATTCTGGTGTTTCACAGCCTGCACAGTCTATGAATATGAGTACTGTGATTCGGGCAAAACAGTGAAATCACACTGTGATTAATCTTTACTTTAGTCTTCTTGGAGTAAAGCTTTTGTTAAAGAAGGATGTGAGATCACAGGTATCTGTTCTGAGAATTCTGGAGTAAATTGATAATGAAAAATCAGGCTGGTTGGGTCTGAATTTAGACTACATTCATTGTATATCATTAACTCTTCTCCATAAACACTAAAACGAAAGCTTTATAAAAGCTTTTCTGCAAATAAAACAGCAATTTGGAACATACCATAAGTTGATGTATCAAAACATGAACGTTTTTTCCTGCTTTATAGCCATAATTTTCTATTTAGGGAGCATAGCAGAGCCTTCACCTAAGTGTCTGGTTTGGTCCTTACCCTTCAGTGACTATGAACCATTTTGCCACTTTTCTGTACTATCCAGTAACAGACCAAGCAGTGCCCTATGGAAGAACCACTGACATGCATAAACCTAAGCACCGCTCAGGCAGGCTTGCAGTATCAGGAACACAGCCTGAACTCACATACACGGCCTCTCAGCATCATCACCATGACCCATAATGTGACTGTGACACTGAGGAAGAGTGACAGTTCTGCTCAATAATTTTTAACAAAATAAAAAACATACCCCAGTTATCGTACCTACTTGAGATAAACAGTTATAGATGAACAAGTGGGTTCTCACAGGTAACTTTGCACTGACTTTTGAGATGGAAGAAATTAGATGGTCAGTAAAGCAGTGTCCAGCAGTGCTCTCTTTTGGGGTTCCTAGCTTTTTTTTTCATAGGTCTCTTCCAAGGATGGTTCTGCTCTCCCTCAATAAGCTTCATTGTTACATAAGAGAGGCAAAAGCTTAACACAATGCCAGCTTTGTGACAGTCATGTGTCTGCACTACTGCAGAAAAGAAACAAACCATTCTTATTGAAGGGGGGACTTCTGGAATGGTAATTAGCCAAGAGGCCAGGACAGCTGAAGGAGTGTTTCTGAAACCTGCTACACTGAGAAAGAGGGATGCAGAATTAATCTACCTCAGTTAAAATTACATTAAACAGGATGGGATCAATGAGCTAAATGTAGCCCCAAATTAGAATTCTCTCTGCTTTCTGGTGGTACAATAATACCGTAGTAAAACCAGCACTCTGTAGAGCAAACAATACAGAAACAGAAGAGTAAAATGACTACACATGAATCCTGCAGCAGTAGAGGGACAGTGGTTTGTGTTCTGTACTTAGCCTGTGCTGCTCAATCTCCCTCTGCTTCTGCCAGTGCTTTCCATGGGAGTGGCAGTATTCACACAGCCTCTCAGCTCCAGGTCCTTTCCCTTCACAGTACTAAGGCAAGGCTGTGGTCTTGTGCCTTCCCATGCGCTGGCTGACACCACTTTTCCCAACAAACACTGGAGTTCAGCATGTAGCAGCAGAGTCTTGACGATTCCAGCTCTTGAATAAACAAGAAAGGAGGTAACAATCCTATGTGGCCATAAAGGAGTAAATGAGGTCCCAGATGCTGCTTCCATCATGTGAAAAGTCACCCAGACACTTGTCCTAGACCACCATTGAGGCTGGTTGGGGAAAAGGAGGGGAAACCAGGCTGGTGGGAAAAAGATTCCCAGCTTTGCTCAGACTGCTCTAAATTCCACCGATCTTTCTGGAATGGCTTACTAATACTGCAACAAGCAGTGTATACTGCTTGGTATCAGTGTATACTTTTTGGTATCAGTATTACGAAAGAGGCTTATCAACCATTATAATTTTGACCACTCCTCTACGTGACCTATTTAAGGTGACTACCTCAAAGCTGAGAGGAAAGACAGGAAAAGTTGAAAAGCAAGCCAAATTAATACACAGCCTGTGGATTCTTGCCAATTTTAATTATTCTTTAGCATGTTCAGAGATGTTTCAAACACGTTCTACTTCATTTCCCATTTTCTCCCTCTTCCACCCTGGGCATGTTTGCTCTGTAAGTGAGGTCCAATTCTTTATCTAGAATATCTGGCATATGATTCATACTCTTGGTCTCACACGTAAGTTCAAAAGAAAACTGAATTCATACATAACTCTTCACAAGGTCAGAGAATGCATCGGTTGATTAACAGGGAACAACATGTTTCAACATCCCAAATACAGTACAAGCTTATGCTAGGCAAAAGAAAATTCTATAACTGAAGACAATTATTCCAAGTAATAGAATTACATTGAAACATCATGCATATTAAACATGCTTAGACTATTTAGATAGATGTCAACATCATCACAGAAAGGATACAGCAATCTGTGGTGGTAAAAATACAACCACCCACAAGCAGTGAAACTATGTGTTTTAATTACATTGTCACTGTTACAAGTACTTAAATGCTTTATCTCACTTTCTGCTAAATGCTTACTGTTGTTTAGTCAACTCCCTGGAAAAGTGACATAATCAGAAGTACTTCTGCAGCACATGCATGCTGTGAAAGAGCTGTGTCAGTATTACACATGTGGGGTGACCTGTTTCAGTAAAAACAAGATAACAGAAACCCTTATCAGCAAGGCATCCAAAAAAGACAGTAAACTCCCAACAACCAGAACCTGCAGCACTTTTCATACTTCTGGGAGTAATCCTGGAATCTCTACAGACAGAAGGAAAATCCACACCTTTTGAGCCTCTTTTTTTAAATGTGTTTGCCTCCCTGGAGATTTCCTGTATCTCTATGAGATTTTTGCAATCATAAACACAGCAGTGGAGAACGTTTTTAAAGTCAGGAATCACCAGAAATATGACATAAACCACTTATATCCATATAAATGGCCTATGCTATTATTTTACTAATAGAATTAAAGATATAAGAAGTGCTTTAAGTATAAATCTTCGGAGAGAGTATTGCTTTTCTCAGCTAATAACAGTTTTTGTTAAGCTATAAAATCCATGGTATGTAGAAATATGCACCAAAAATATGCCTGGTAGCACTACTTAATATAGTTTTAATCAATTGTTCTACTTCCAGTAACAGTGATACAAAGAATAAAACTCAGAAAAAGGGAGGGGAGAAGATGGCAAGTTGTCCAAACTGAATCACAGAATCATTAGGGTTGGAAGGTATCTCTGCAGATATCTGGTCCAAGCCCCCTGCTAAGGCAGGGCCACCTAGGGCAAGTTACACAGGAACGTGTCCAGGTGAGTCTTGAATGCCTCCAGAGAGGGAGGCTGCACAAACCCCCCTGGGCAGCCTGTTCCAGTGCTCTGCCACTCTCAACTTAAAGAAGATCTTCTTCATATTGAGATGAAACTTCCTGCGTTTCACCACTGACAGGTGGCCGTTACCCCTCGTCCCGTTGCTGGGCACCAGTGAAAAGAGTGACACCATCCTCCTGGCACCAACCTTTCAGATATTTATGTGCATTAATGAGATCCCCTCTCAGTCTGCCCTTCTCTAGACTAAACAGGCCCAGCTCCTGCAGTCTCTCTTCGTAAGAGAGATGCTCCAAACCCATGATCATCTTTGTGGTCCTCCACTGGACCCTCTCCAGTAGCTCCTTGTCCTTCAGGAGCACAGACCTGGGCAAGGTACTTAAGATGTGGCCTCACTGGGGCCAAGTATGGGGGGAGAATCGCCTCTCTCAACCTGCTGGCCACACTTCTCCTGATGCACCCCGGGACACTATTGTCCCTCCTGGACCAAAGGCACACTGCATGATTATAGGCAACTTATCATCTACCAGTACTCCCAGGTCCTTCTCAGCTGAACTGCTCTGCAGTAGGTCAGCCCCCAGCCTGTGCTGGTACTTGGGGTTCTTCTTTACCAGGTGCAGCAGCCTACACTTGCCCTTGCTGAACCTCATAAGGTTTCTCTCCACCCAATTCTCCAGCCTATCAAGGTCCTGCTGAATGGCAGTACAGCCTTCAGGTGTCATCAGCCGCTCTCCCCAGATCCGTATCATCAGCAAACTGGCTGAGGGTACACTTCATCCCTTCATCCAGGTCATTGATAAACAAGCTGAATAAGACTGGATCCAGTATTAATTCCTGGGGCACATCATTGGCTACAGACCTCCAACTTCATTCTAGACCCTTCCTTTCACATTGAAACTCACTGAGGGGCCAATCATGCCCAGCTTCCGCCTCTGCAATGAGGTGATGACGGGAAAGGTTTCTGTGGGTCCAAGATCCACAAGGCTGCACGCATCTGGTCTAGCCAGACTGAGACACTGCGTGGCAGGAACCGGCTGGAACCCTCAAACCAGCGTTCGCCTCCGCTGCCTGTTCAGCCAGGGCCCAGCCTGTGCTCCGTAGCTGGTTTTGCACCGACGCGAGGGGCTGGCAGGGGGTGTCGGGCGCTTTGATGCCGCTACAGGTGCGCTGCTGCGGGAGCCCCGGCGGGCCGAGGGCAAGCGGCGGGTACCCACCCGCCTGCCCGGGCCCCCGGGTGCGGCGTTCCGCGGGCCGGGCCTACCGCCGGTGTCCCGGGCCGCATCCCGGCCGCAGCGCATCCCGCCGCCGGCAGCGGCCCCTCAGCACCTGCCCGCGAGCCCGCCTCGCGGCTCGCTGTCACGTGAGGGTGGCGGCGCCGCCGGCCTGGTCCGGTTTCCCCCGGCTGCCTCGCGCGTGAGGGGAGCCGGGGGCTGGCGCCGGGCGCCCGCCGCCGTGTGGCGCACCTGGCACGAGGGCGGCCCGGAGCCGGCACCGGGAGGAGCCGCCGCCGCCGCCGCGGCGCAGGTCGGTCCCCGCGGGCGGGCGGGCGGGCGGTGCGAGCCGGGGGCGGGCTGCGCGGCGGAAGGGTCGTGCCTCAGCGGCGAGGGCAGGCCCCGCCGGGCTGAGGTGGCGGAGCGCGGGGCCCCGTCGTGCCCAGCGTCGAGCGGGAGGCCGGTCCGCGGGGCTGCGCCCGAGGAGGGGATCTTCAGGACTGCAATGCCCGCCGTTGCTCCTTCTTAACACACCTTGCCCTTCTCGTGGGAGTTGAGGACGTTGTCGAGAAGACTTTTAAATAGACGCGGCTCCCGTAAGTTAAATATTTATTCTCGCAGCGAGCGACGCTTTGAAACTTGAGTTCACCCAGGAGTTCAGTAAACAAACCGGCGAGTAGGCATGGCACAGGCGATTCGGGAGCTCTGCCGCCGGCAGTGACATCCAGCCGCAGCCGAGTTCTCCGAAGTAAAACCGAGATGTGCCCCCCTCAGTCTGTAACTGAGAATTAACCCGGGGAAGAGGTCTGTGGAGGCAATAGCGTACTTAAAAGGATGCTCAGAAATGAACAGCTGGAAGATGCATGTGGCTTTTATGGGCTATTTTACCAGTACAGAGATGAGGAGATGTCAAGTGATGTCCAGTTTCATCATTCTCCACTCGCGTTATCACGCTGCTATGATAAAAAATGCCTCCCCCTTAACATTTACAAGCCGGATAAGGAATCACACCCCTTCGTGTGTGATCATCTGTTCTGTTTTGCATGGGGCAGAACGAGACGTTAAGTATTAATTTGATAGGTCACTAACCGTGGGTTTGTGTCTGTAGGTGAAGTGCAACATGTGCTTTTGGAGATTTGCATGTACAACGTGTTGTATTTCCATAGTCATAAAGGTCATCTGCAATTTCAGATTCTGATTGCAGAGTTTTGGTGTTAGGGGGAACGGTGAGGGGCACGTTCCTCTGTTTGGGTTTGTCGGTTGGGTTGGTTGGTTGGTTGGTTGGTTGGTTAGTTGTTTGGTGTTTTTAAACAGGAAATATTCCCCACAGGAGCAGGTGCATGAAGGGCTTCATTCTGAAACTTGTGTTTCAGGGGTAGATGGGAGAGCAAAGCAGGCTTTCTAGGTTTGTTGATTTACTTTGCTTGCATTCCTGACTTGACTTGGCTCTGCTGTGTGAACTTAGCTAAAGCCAATAAATCATTATGCTTCCTTGTATTTTTCTAATGGAGAAATACTCGGAGTAGAACTCAGTATACCAGGAGAATGAAAGGACAAACTGGAACAAACCTAAGCAAATATGGGTTGTTTTTAAATGATATGGATTTACCCTCCATTTGCTGGTAGTTTCAGTTGGAAGTGATTATAAGGGCCTCTTAAACCTAAAGGAAACCCAGTGTATGTTAGAGAAGAGGGAAAACAACGTTAGGTGCCAGAACAGGGGGGGGGAGGGGGAGGGAATGTAAAAAAAAAAAAAAAAATTAAATTATTTGTAATATATAAAATAATTTCAAGTCCCCAATAAGAGAACTGAAACTGAGGAATATATCTCAAGACACTGACTGTCGATGTTTGTATCTGTTGTGGATCTGCATGATGTACCTGTTTTGAACTAATGTTAGCATCACTTTTGAGAACTTATATGCTTTATTTATCTAAGCCAGGTAATAATTATGTGTCTTGGAAAAACATATAGTAGTTTATGTATCATACATCTGGGACTGCCCTATGGAAGGTGCCAAATTAAAGGGAGGGGACAGAAACTGATTAATCTGTGTGGCTGAAGCATGGTAGGAATTGGGCTGGGAACATTGTTCCCTGATTCTCTGTTCCTTTGCTGCCTTGATCTCCTGTCCAGGAAGCTGAGGAATTAGAGGAATGGTGGCAGAGGGCACCACTGCTACTATCTTGATTTCACCCTGCAGTGCCATCATATGAGGACTGTGCCACAAGCAGGGAGGACAGGAAGGAAGTAGGGAAGCAGTAACTAGAGATGGGATAATAAGTATTATCCTCCCTGCACTTTTACTGTATCTGATTTCTCTTCATCTTTATTAACATGGTACCAGAAGTGTGAAAAAATGATCAGGGGCTTGGTGGGGAGTGTAAAGAAAGAGACAGTACATAGGCATAGAATAAAGAAGTGCATTCTGGGTTCTTGAATCAATTTCCTCTGTCATCTTCTGTTACACCAAGTCTCTCTGCTACTTTAGACTGTCTGTGCAGGCTCTAAGGCAGCACAGTGTGACTTATAGTGGTAGAGTGTGTTTGAATGGAGGATGGGAAGAGAACAGATTGAAAAGAGTAAGTGAAGACCTTAAGAATAACCTTCCCTGAATATTTTCATATGGTCAGCAAACAAGGGGGAATAGCAGGAGAATGTGCTATGCGTGCAAAACATGGGGAAAATGAAAAAGAGCTAGTGACCCACCTTCCCCCCCCCCCTTTTGTTTCCTGTTTGCTTCTTTCCAGTCTCTCTCTCTCCAAAACAAACACCCACAGAAACCTATAAAGCACTTGTACCTAGACACTACTTTAACTTATATTAGACTACTCAGAGACAGACCAGAAACTCTGTTCACTTTCCCCACAGCTAGGGATTGGTCTGAGCCTTTCAGCTCAAACAAATGAGGGCCTTGACCAGGTAAGATTAGCAAAGGGCTATGCTCATACAGGTAATGCAGAGCCTTGGTGGGGCTTTGCTAGTTAGCAAAATACTCGCCTTCCCTCCTCCCTCAGAAAAAGGTATTTACAGGAATAGGATGAAATAATCTTCTTGCTTTAGATGCCCATAATATGATTCAGAGGATTTAGTGTTTGTCAAAGCGGAGAAATGAGGCAGAAGAAATCTGTGGTAATGATCACCCACTGTAGATGCAAATGTGTTATCATGCAATGTACTATACCAGGCAAGGCTTTCCTGCATTTTCCAGAAATACCTAGTAGTGTGGAAATAGTAGTGCAACAGAAGATGTCATTGTTTAGGGCAGTAGGTGAGAACCTTCAGAAGCCACTTTTCTGTTAGTGAGGTTGCATAGTTCAAATCTCTGGAGGTGTTTATCATCTTAGTTGGAATTGAATTTGGCAATTTGTTGGTGCAGAGAACAAAGAAGTTAAATTACAAAGATAATTTCTTTCTGAAAGAAACATATAAAGTAAATCCTAATGGCACTGTTGCCAGTCTAGGTCACTCTGTGGATTTTATGTTTATATTGTGCATCTGCCAAGTTACAGTGTAGTGGTTTAAAGGACTGTAAGCATGATCTAGATTTTAAACTCTTAATTTGATAACCTGTAAAGCAAGATTGTTATAATTATTATGTAGCTTACTAGTATTTCTGGAAGACCTGCAACCCAAAGCTGCTGAGGGGAAAGAGCTGCATATTTTTGTAGTGATCAAAGAGGAAAACTTGCTATTTTCACATGCATAAGACAGAACATTATTTCTCTGCCAGATGATCCACAAACTGACGGGGACCTATGTGTGTTCATTTGTTTAGCTAAATTTTCCAGGTAAAACCTGAAGTAACTGAAGATAAAAGTTGAGAATTGGATACAGGGACAAATACAGTGATTTGTGATTTAGAGAGGGGAAAAGATGAGAAACCTGATGGTGACCAGATAGTATGTGGCAGACAACATACCTGGAATGGTAGTGGATGGATCTGACTTCCAAAGAAGTTGCAATGACAGAGCATGAACTGCTGATTGTGTGAGTCTTTTGTGTATCACCCAAAAGTGCTAAGCTGATGACAGTTTCCTGAAACAGGTGTGAATTTGGAGAAAACAGACCAGCAGGCCTGGTTCTTCTTCAGCAAATCTTGAATTAAGCTGGGGGGTTGAAATAAGTCTGAATGCTCAAAGTCAAGACGTGCTGGGTGGAAGAAAAAGACAGGTCCAAAGCCTGGCTCTGTTACAAGGACTGCTTATCAAATGCTGACTGAGTCTTGTTTTCATGAGAGTAACTCTGTAATGTGTATGAATATTCATAGAGAAAGTTTCATTTGTTGGCTATGTCTTCATACTCTTTAAGGATCAACAGATAGTATGCCAGTTAATTACTGAAGATAAACATAAGATGCTGACTTCTAATTGGGTTTCAAGCACTGGCAGTATGGGAACTGCTGTTTTACTTTATTCTCTTCTGAAAACAAGTCTCGTTGGTCAGAGATGACTTATCTGGAGGGTGCCTTGTTTCTGTCTATACTGCTCATACAGAGAAGTCATTTTCTTTCAAATTTGCACCATTTTCAACATAGGTCTTCCCCCCCCTTCAGAAATCTTAGTTTGATGGGGAAAATATTTGCCAAGCATCTCTTGAATAGAGTGAATCATATTTTTATTCCACTACAGTACAATGCAGATGGTAGCATCTGCTTTAATAACACAATATCAGAACTTCATATTATAATGACATTTCAGAAAGGTTTATGCGTGTGTTTCTGTGATGGTGATAAGCTAATGCATATAATTCAGTTGCCTCCTAAACAGAAGTATTTTGATGTTTCACTCCAGAGAAAAGAAAATTCTCTAGCAGAGACCTTGGGGAGGTAAATCAAATACTTTAAACAAAACCAGCATGAACCATCCTGGGAAGCAAAGTTTTTGGATGTCACCTGGATTGTATTTGCAGGGTGGAGTGTTAGGCAGGGGATGTATTAAGATCTTTTTGCGTAAGACCTTTTCATCTTTTACTTAAAATGTTCTATAATTCTGTAGTTCATAATGATTTATCTGTTAAATCACCTTTGACCTAAACATTCAGTGCATTGGTGACTTCCAGACAATGTTAACCTATATACTAATAAAGAACAAGCTCTTAGGAATTGAAGTAGATGATCCAAAGAGATGCCTTCTAAACTCAGCTATTCTACAGTTAATTCATTCTGTAATAACACTCCCATATGCTTCATAAAACTATTCTCATTAGTTTTAAGTGCAAGTCTTCACAATGCAGTTAACATCAGCTCTTACCTGAATTATAGTGTTAACTCCCTTTGTTTCTTTAATGCAGAAAACCTCTTTTTTTCAAGTTCTTATGCCTACCGTAAGATGCAAAGTTGTGCTTTGTAACCTCTCTATATACTTTGCAATACAAGTGAGAAATCATGTAAGAACGAGTTTTCTTCCAGTGGCTTTACCATCATTCCCTAAACAGTTTCACTGGCAGATTTATGGTCATCCAGCAGACCAGGAGAAAAAATGGCAAAACAAGTCACTGGAAGTTGATATTTGTTCAGGCCATGCATTAAAAGCTGCAGAAACTGTCAGACTGTAGGAAATGTGGTAGTAGCTTCAACCCAGATATAAGGCATGGACCCCAGCTACCCTTAACTGTGCATTAAATGGACTCACTACTAAAAAAAAAAAAAAAACAAATAAAACAAAACCACCACCACCCCCAAACAAACAAAAAAACCCTCCTCTAGATGAACTTAAAGTATGTTTATGCAAATGCTATTTAAGCTTATATACATATAGAAGTAAAGCATTTGTTTTAAGCTCTTTTGTAATACTTGTAATTATTGCTTCAAGAAGGGAAGAAGAACAAATCTTAAAATTCAGAAGCCACTTATATGAACTAGAAACACAGATGGTTGTAAGCTGTCAACAAAAGCAGGATACATGATTTTCTTAAAAAATGTGTTCATTGCATCTGAAAAAACATCAAAACGAGTCAAGTGAGTATTTCTTGTTTTGAAAGTAGTCTTCTGTAACGAAAAGTGTATATACAAAATATTTTAGTATTAGTATAGACTATATCAAACCTGAAAATCTCATTCATAAACATTATAAATGATTTGTTAAATAAATATTTCTTGAATTAAAATGTTTCTCAATATAAGAAGCTGAATGTATCCAAAGTAGTAATGTTACCTGTAACTGAAAAAAGCAATTTATGGCCTGATCTGGCAAACTTCATATGTACAAAAAGAAAATCGTATTAGAATCTTTTTTTACTAGAAAAAAGGAGAGCTGTTACAACAGGCTTTTGTGCAAGATCTGTTCTGGCCTGCTTTGTAGAACACACTGTAGTGTTGTGAAAAATAGTTAATAGTCCACAATAGTTACTCATACTTTGCCCAGTGCATGCAGCATTGCATAATAGTTGTAGACAGGGCTGAGGACTAGAAAACTGTTGCAAGAATTGTGGTCTAAATCTGTTTTGCTATGATTTTATTCTCAATTTTAATTAGGAATTTTATTAGCATTTCAGTTTTGTGTGTAGATTGTGTATCCCAGCTGGTTCTCATGTCACATAAACTACTTGCAAAAGGGTGGATTCTAGAAGACTGCATTTAGGTTTTGTTTTTTTTTTTTTTTTTTTTTTTCAACATGGGGAGATGAGTTTGTGTTCAGGGTAAATGATTTGATACACAGGGAGCTCATGCTCTAGAATGAGTTTGGATTCAGCAGTCATTTACAGGTTTTTATTAATCAGAGCTTCTGACTATCCAGAGACTAATTGTGAAGAATGGGACCAACAGCTGCTCGCTTCCTTTGGAAACTTGAGATTTGGGCACTAAGAAGCAGAGGTTCCAAATTAGTTGAGACTGATAAAACTGCCATGCTAGGCAGCTTGTGTAGTTTGCCAGGCAGTATGTCTGTAAATACCATTTTACAGTGAATATATTTTATTTTGCTCTTCTTAACTAACAAAGTAAATAGTACTGTTTATGTCATGGAGCAAAACTACCCGTTATCAATAACGACTAATAGAGAAGAAGTAATTTCCTCATGATAGAGCATTATTTCAGTGTTTGTTAACAGGACCATGTTTTTATTTTCAAGTAGGAAAAGACTGGAAGTGCGTTTGGGTTTTTTTTTTTGGTTTGGGTTTTTTTTTGTCAGAATTAATGAAACTGTCTTGAATATTTCCACTTGGAGTTTTTGGGAGCTGCTGCAACACAGGGGACCAAATCTCTCTTACATATCAAATTTTACTTACAAACTTAGTATTAAAGTGTAATAATGTCACTATCACTGACATGGGATCAGACTTTGATCAGTTTTCTGGAAAATGAAGTGAAGAAACTGGCAGTGAACTCTGATTTCCTTTTCTCTCCTGAATTAGATGAAACAATTTCATCCAATGGACCACTGTTTGAATAGTTATGTCTTTTTTTTATCATTTTCTTAATTTCGATCTTTATGCACTGTCACATGGCCCCATATGCGGGAAACTTCTGAGCTGTTTTTTGTACAGACAAATCAGCTGGTTGCTGTTAGGGATTAAAGGAGTTTGCAAGTCATTAGCCTGAAATAATTCAATTTTATGTTTTTTTTTTAAATAAATGCATCTGATAAAGGAATTATTATCAAACAGTAAAATACATGATTAAGTTACTACTTCAGGAAACTCCATAGGTTTATTCATGATTCAACCAAATAAGAGTAGACAGTTCCAAAAAGCTGCTCTGAGTCTTAACATGAAGTCCTCTGAATTCAGGATGTGCAAAAGCCTGACCCTCACTATTTCCTCAGGTGTCGTTTCTGTATGGGACTGTTACTGTGTGCTTTAGGACTTCTGCCCTTGCTGTAATGACACTCGGGCCCTTTAAAGTAGTAAAAGAATTCTGTTTCATTTGCCTCCGATGTCAGTAGAAAGGTGGCTAATCCATTTATTTTGGAGCCAGTAAAATTTGACTAACTTTATAACAATGTAGTGCTTCAGGTACTGTTATACTCCGGCATTTGAAGGAGTTTTTCTTTGAACTGGAAGTAACACATAGTAGCACAAGTTTTAGGCCGCAGTTTTATTTCTGGACATACTTTTGGGTCATTGTTTACATTCAAGTAGTTAGTTGTTAATGTTTGTGACAATGTCTTTTATTTTTTTTCATGCCCTAAAAGTATTGGGCATTTACTATTAAAAGAGAACGAAAGCAATCCTTTATACATGCTCCACTTCAGATGTAAATATGTATGTAAAACCTAGAATACTGTAGGTGCAGTTTTTGCATTTAGTTTGTGTTGAGAAAGACAGTTTTTAACTTGTAAAACTTCCAAAAGCTGTCTGAATTCAGTGTCCTACCAAGCCTGTAATCCAAAATGACTAAAGTGGAACTAGCTTTGGAGGCTCATACATGCCTCGTTACTGAGCAATTAAGTCTGTTTCTGGAAATGATGTATACTTTTTAAGTTTTGCAAGTTCAAATGGGCATTCTAATGCTTGTAATTGTTGCTTTGCATTTTCTTATCTCTTTCTTAGTCATATCATGTATATTTTATAAGACATTTAAATAGATTTGACTTACCCTTGATAACATGATTTGACACAGAAACTTGTTCATTTTATGTTTGTCTAGAACAGAGAATAAATGCCTTTAAATGATTGGCTAACATGGCATGATGGGTTTTGCAGTTGCTAAGAACTTGAGAATGCCCACCATAGTGCTATATTTAACAGTTGACTTCCAGGATCGATCTCACATCCTGTGACATTGGGTGTATCTACTTTACAGAAGCAGCATGCTGAGCATTTAAGAACTCTTTTTCTAAGCCTATAAAAAGTTTGCAACAAATAAGGAAAACTCGATATATACAGTGACCTGAAACTTACTTGTTTCAGTTGTGGTGATATGAGTGTGCAGATGAATGTGAGATAGAAAACCTGAGAATGTGAGTGGATTTTCAGCGTGGAGATTCTGTTAAGATCCTTTGCTAGGTAAACATGTTTTTCTGTGAGCAAATACAGCTCTCCTCCGTTGAACAGGTCACTGAGGACATGTATATATCTAGTCACACATTCAGTATGGGCTACTTTGTATTGCCTTTAAAGTCAGCTTTTGGTTTCAGTGGGTGCTTGATCTGTCTCCAGTCATCTTGGTATTCATTTTTCTTCTAGGATTCAGCTGGGAGATACGACAAGTTTCTCTCACCTATATAAATCTTACTATTAAATGTTGCTTTTGGATGCCAAGTTACTGTTGTGTCTGTCTTGCAACATTGCCTCTCTGCAGATGCTTTTTCTCATCACTGTAAAATCATGTTAATGGTTCAAGTATGTAAAGTAAGTATGATAGGAGACTTTTATTATTTCCAGATTTGGAAATAGCTATGGCACGATGTTTGATAGAGCTACTTTCTTGCTGGCCACTTCTGAAAGAAGCAAGATGTCCCATATTCTGGATAATGGCGGAGCAACATCAACAAAATATGTCATTTTAGATCAGGATTTAACTTGCCATGGGAAATTTTTGTCTCTTGGCTATACCTATTATTTAGGCAGAGAAAGAAAAAAAGTTGAAGACGTCTTTTTCTGAAGATAGTTTCAGTAATATATAAGGAGCAATCTATAGAAGAGTGATTTGTTTATAAGCATAAAAGTTAAATAGACACAGCTGTTAAAATTTATATTTTCATTGATGTGATGAGTAATGTTGGGATATGGTGCTTTTCGTAGTGATCCATTTGTTGTTCCTAGTTTAATGCTTTTAATGCAAGCAGATTCACTTCTGTTAAATTAGCTGTTTCTAACAGAAATATATTTTTCCTTTTGTTGTTTCCCACAGGCACATTCCTCAAAATAGCTAGCTAGTGAAGCTCAAATTTATATAGAAGTACTTGAGACCGTCAGTTCCTGTTAGTGAGAATTCAGCATGTTTGTGTTCACAGTTGCAGGGTGGGTCATATTAAACCACCCTTGTGGTGTTACCAGTTATTTATAAATTGCTGAACAAAGTGTTTCAAAAAAAGGAAAAAAGTGAATATAGAATTAAATTTTACAAAGTCAAAAAAGCTGTCTTTTTAGTATTCCTTTTAAGTCTTATGTCTAGAGCTGAGGTTAGACTTTGCAAAAGTCTTCATATCACATTAATAAAATTGGGGCAAATTCAGGATGGAGCTTTACAACCTGAGTAACCCAGGTGTAGGCGCTTTTGTAATGAGAAGTATCTTTCTTAGTTGTGTCTGTGTCAGATTGTTTCTCTGCATAGTTTAATCCAGATCTCAGCTTTTTACTGTAGAAATTTTGTGGATTAAAATTGTGTCTCTTGATTACAGGAGGTTAGTTTTCTGGCTTGTTAACCCTGTTCTGAGGTTCTGTTGCAGGGAAACACATCTGTGGTATCTCAGTGTCCACTGGTGCCAGTTCCTTTACCAGTCCTCGCCTGCTTTTTTTGCTTTTTGTGTCTGTCCACTTTAAGTAATGCTTAATGCTCTCCTTCTAATCCTCTGAATTTAACTTCTGTAAAGATCCATTGCTTGACTCTGTGTGAAAACATTCACATATTCACCTAACGTTGTCATGTATTTCTTTTGTGGCATTTTTCTAAAGGTCAGAAGTACTCTGCAGCTTGAGCACTACATGTAGCTTTGGTCACTGTATCTCGACAATGATTCAATGAAACAAGGGAAAGCATATAGAGAAGCAGCAAGTGTGTTAAAAAGTGTGTATTGGGTTTACCCTGTGGAGAGACTTGCAGGATAACTCTTCAGTTAAACAGAGATATTGTAGGGGAGAAAGGGGAATAGGACTGGAAGGAGACTGTAAGATAGTGGCATGAAAAAGTGATCAGTGATTAACCACTGGGGTTTTTGCTTGTTTTTTTTCTGAAACAGCCGAACATTCACTGACAAATCTTATAAAATGAAGTTGAAAAGAAATTAGATTAATCTACAGAGGGTAGGTCTTTCAAAATCTATGAATCATGATGGTTCATCTCCAGACTGTGTTTCATGAAGCATCATGCTTGCTCATTATTGGCAGAAAGACGCAGCAGGAGACTGATCACTATGCACCTGTGTTGCACTGAACAGCTTTAGAGATGGAGCACTGGGCCGACACGCATTTAATCTGAACAAGCTTGACTGTTCTTATGGTGGCATAAGAGTTCCAAAAATACATAGCTGTTTTCTGCCTCTGAGTCATGTGAATTTGATGGATACCTGTCTTGATTACACTACAGGCAATAATAAATAGAAGGTAAGGCACTACGACCAAGGACTGTATGGGTTCTAAAAACTAAGCTTGTTGGCTGAGGAGCATTTGCTGTTCATTGGCAAAGCAGCTGATTTTTACAGCACTCCTTTGCGTACATCAAGGAATTGAAGAAAATGGACACCGTGAGCAGATGTGAAAATTTAGCCTCCTTATATTTCTTTGAGATATCATATCTTCTAGTCCTGTGTTAGCATGGGCCACCTTCAATGAAACTTCTGTATTACTCTCATAAATTCATGCAAAAATCTCTGTTTCACAGTGCTCGTATACTTCTCTGTCTCTAGTGGGATTTGTACTACTTCAGTTAATAAAGTAAGTTATTTGCAGTGCTTGTTCTGCTAAGTTGATTCTGTAACAGCTTGATGGGCAAGCAGGATGATTTCCATTTAGAAAACTTGATGAAATGCAGAAAGACAAACAAAAATTTGACACTAGAATTTTCCATAACAGCCTGGCTTGATCCTGTAGGTTGTCATGGCCAGGCTGAAGCTTTTGTTTCAGAGAGATTTGAAAAAGCCTGAGAACTATTTATGAACAGTAAGAACTGTTATTCCTAATTCTCAAGTTTAAAATAATGCTTTTTCCAGCAGTATGGTTTGTCTAAATAATTAGGATTTTTATAGAGGATAACTTTGCATACTTTTAGTAATCATATATACCTAATGTACCGCAATTTCTGTCAAGGTCTTGTCCTCTGTTTTACTGTAGGGCAGAGAGTTCATTCAGGCATGAATCTGTGTTTACTTTTATTACCATCTTTCACCCTTCAATTTACTAGAGCATGAGTTTACTTTCACAGGATCATTCATCACATCACTTGTCCACTTAAGTTTTTCAACTCTTGCGTGATTTTATTGGGGTTTTGTATTGGTTTTAGTTTGGGGTTTTTTGGAGGGGTGGGTGGGTGCAGTTTCCCAGGCACTGGGTCTGAAGTCTAAGTAACTTAGAAGATGTTGTTGAACCCAGGACAGCATTTCAATAATGAGGAGTTTTTCCCACTTGATAAAATAATACATAATGAATGCAGTTTTGGTTTTGACATTTGTAAATGTAGAAGCTACAACATTTTCTTTTATACTGTGTATGACAGAGAGAAAACTTGAAATATCTGATAACAATTTAAATTTAGCAATTTAATCTGATAATAATTTCATAATTTTTAAATTCTGAAGTGTTTTTTTTAAGCTTTTATGAGCAATGTTTAAAACAACAGTGAAGGAATGAATGGCTTTCTACAGTTGATAGAACTGCTACAGAGAGGAGCTGAAGAAACCTCACTTTGCACATGACATGCTGTCAACATCAACTTTTATATCTAAGGATGATATTTTGTATAAACATGAGTCAGGAAATTTGGTTATGGTACCAATTGCAGCTAGGACTTAGTATCTACAAGTCCTGTGGAGTAATTACTATGAGGTGATTTGTGTTCTTCAAGCATCATCAAGTATCAGTCAGATCATTTGTGCATTTTTAAAGTTGATTTCTTGTTTCCTTCCCCCAGAATTGAAATTCAAACTTGTATTAGCAAACTTAATGAGTTTATTTTTGAAAACAGATGTTTGGCTTTGACTTTGCTGCTTCATAATGCAGTAAGCAACTGCATTCAGTTCCCTTCATATTTGAAATATTTTTTTTTTTTAGTATAATATGTTTAAAAGCAGCGTAGTTCTTACTGCTTGTCACAAACTTTTATCAGCAACACACAAATGTGGTGGTTTTCCAGTGCCAGGGTAATACCCAGCTCCCTCATAAGTTAGTTTAGCTGATTTAGTTAATGAGCTTAGTTAGCTCATTTTCATCATGGAGGTATTGTACTAGTACTGTGCTTCACCTAAGGATGTCCCTTCATGTAGGGAATCCCGGCAATATGTTGACCAGAGACTTTACCAATTCTTCTACCGTCTACCTAAAGTACTTCAGTATCAAATCTTCATCCAACTTTAACTAATCTAGAGCTTCTCTGTAGAGCTTCCCCCTCCCCTTAGTGTGGGTGCTTTATGCTGTCTAGCTGAAAAGTATTTTTTATCCCCATTCTGATTATTATTTTGAAAAATCCTCAATAGTCTTGTTTTCATTTATTACAAGAAAGGGTAATAAATAATGAAGGAAGGGTTCTATTTATCCTTCTGCCTATTCCAATGAAGCATATGAAGTGGAATAGAACAGGTAGTGTCTGAATTAACAAATAAATTAAATTTAAGCTATAATCAGATGAACAGGATTCATGGCTGAATAGTCCTGGGGGATGCTGTGTAAGTAGTGTTCCTTAGGCGGTCATTCTAGTAATCGTCAGAAATTTTTCTGCTCCCAGCAGCTGTGGATAGTTATTTAGGACTAAGGATTAACTTTAATTGGAGAGGATGCCAGGTTCTAAAAGGCCAGGATCCAAATATGTATTTATAACTTTTGTATTTGGGGGTGTCATAGGAACTACAGAGCCGGGCTAGAGAGATGAAATCAGCAGCTGTGTTCCTGTAGGGTGACTGGGTACTGTAGAGCATGCGACTGGAGGAGAAACAAGGTGGGAAGTGGTGGGCTTGGAGGTTGTGCACATTTGTTCATTCCAGCTCAGGAATTATCTTGCAGCTGAAAAATGTGTGAGGGGCTTCTGAAGCTTAGCCAAGCTGTTCGATATTTCGTTGTACCATTAAGTACAAAGCAATGTGATTCTTGAATCTTTAAACATTTTACAAATATGTATTTACTCATCCAGGGGAAAAAAAAAAAGGTGTCGGTACTTAATTATTAGCTGTGTCTTCTAAATGTTAGAGGAATCTGTGGGCCACCGAAAGCACTGATACTAAGGAAGATCTGAATTTCAGGAGTTCTTGTCAAAAACCACACCCTTCTCCATAACTGATAAAGTCAGCAACCTCATTATTAGGAGCAACCTTGGAAAAACAGCTGAGTTATGAGTTGCCTAAATGGTAACATTCTTATCTCTGGATAGCTGCTGGCTCAAGGCAGCCATGAAAGGTTTGAATATGATTAAGGCTTTTCATAATTCTGAAGAAAATTTTGCTCATAATGACCATGTCTGTTAAATACTATATTCTTTTTTGGATACAGTAAGCTATAACTTTACATACAGAAAGCAGGTTTAGAAATTTGCAAGGGATATTGGCTCTAAGCACAATAGTTTCTGTCAGAGATTTTTCACTTGATTTAAAATGCAAATCTTGGATTGGGTTTTATAAGGTAAAGGTAGCTAAGCAAAATAAACTTAGACCATTCGGACCAGTTTGCTCTGTCTGCACTTCCTGGAAGATCTTATTACTTAGGTAATTATAACAAAGAGGGTTGCAATATCTTTATCTGTGGGCTGGGCTCTAAATTAGTATGAGTATGTGGCTTAGAAAGGATGATTATAATTTTGACTTATATCTGCCTAACTGTAAAACTTTGGCTATTAATAGTGAGCAATTTCTACTGATCAGGCAAAAAAGTAAATTCTTTTCTTCTTGGGGACCTAAAAAGGTAAGTAGATTGGTTCTTGTATTTTGCTGATGCATAAATTAATCTAATAAATCCTGAAGGTTAGAATGTGCTGATATTAAAGCTTGTACTGGAGCATTAAATCTTGTTAGTGGTATGTTTTTTTAATGTTTACCAAAGCTGAAAAAACTTATTTTTCAAAATATATGTATTTTTTTAATAGAGGTAGATAAGTCATAGTGTTCTACATCTGTTAATGTCATTCAGGAATGAAAACTGTTAAAGTAATTGCAATTAAAATACCAGCAGATAGATCCTGTTTGAGGCACTTGGCATGCCATGGGATTGATACTTGTGTCTTGTTATTTAATAATAATAAGAAAAGAATCCACAATTGCAGATATTTTTATAGAACTACATCAGAAATAATAACTGAAAGCATATGAGAGCTGCAAGCTATTTTCATAATACTACTCAGAACAGTACACTCTGAGAAGGGAGTGTCTGGGAAAGTAAGATTTGCCTGAAGCATAAGCAACAGGTCTGTCTAGAAAAAGATGTCAAACAAGTAATATTACATTATCGCTCTGGAGCAAAGAACATAGCATTTATTAATAAATCTTTGTTTGATCAGCAGGTTTTACTCTAGCTTAATGCAATTAAACAACAAATACACTGTGATACAGGTGGGAAAATGGGCTGTGTGTGGAGGCTGACAGGTGATAAAAGACACAGTTCTGGTGGTATTTTTCGGCAAAACTTTGTTTTGTGCCTAGTTCTTGATTGGAGGGGTTTTTATTAGTAAAATTTCAATTTTGGAATGTAATCTGTCATCATTTTCAGTACTTTTTTCACTACTGATGGTGAGATACTGTATTTGATGTTTAGAAGAGATGGTAGTCCTGGATTTCTTGTTGACAAGTGTGTGATGCTTTAGCTGCTTTAAGCACACAGAGTGGTAGCTTACTGCACAAGTAGGAGCCTGCTGTGTAATCCAGCCATAGAAACTCTATGCTATTTTCAGTATTTCCCCCTTTTTTTCTCCCTTCTAATTTTGAGACAGTCTGCTGTCCTGATTTACCAATACAAGTGGTGGCTATAGATTTCTGGGGGAGTGGCTCATGGCCATCTCTGCCAAAGGGCAAAGCAGCCTATGTGCAACTCTGGCAGCTGCTTACTGTAGGTGGGTTTCTTTTCGCTGAGGTGGTTATGACCAGTGTTGTGATTGCTTTGAACTAGGGAAAATATTGCAAAGAAGGAAGCTTGTTTCAGTTGAGAATCAGGTATCTCTCAAATATTTAATGAAACTACTAAGCTACTGGCAGGTAAATGTGACAACAGAAGGTAGAAATCTACCAAGTCCAACAAATTGAAGCAATGGAATTGGAGGGAGTGTCTGTAAACTTCACATGTGTAAGCATTGTGAAATTTTTATCTTTATATCAATTGACTTAATGACTTTCCAGATTATTCTGAGCATTATTTGTGTAATACCATTAAGTAAAATATTTGGATCAGATGCATTTTGGTAAAATTCAGTTACATTTAGCGCTGTCCATGTTAAATTATTATTTTGACAAAAATGGAGAGACTAAAACCAACTATTTATTTAAATTAAACTCTGCCTTCGGTGATGCTGAAGATTTTTCTTCTGCTTTCTGATAAGACATTCTTGTAATGCTCTTCAGATCAATTTGATCTGAAGTTAAATAATGGCTTACCCATTACCACAAGTATAAATGGCAGACCTCAGATTAGAACATAGTAGTTTCTGACTATTATTCCTGCATCTGTCCCTCTGGGTAGTGGTGTTATATACATTGACTAGAATGGACATAGGACGCACGCCTTGCACAGAGCTTACTCATTGCTGGTAACATATACACAATGGAGAAGAGCCTGCATCTCAGAGTTCTTAGTTTGTAAAAGAAGCAAATAATTTTGACTTGTTAGTAGAAATTTTCAATTGCACTGGGCTTATTAATAAGATTGAACATTTCTTACAGTGCATTAATTTGGGGTCAGCCTTGAGTATACTTTTAGGGATTTTATTTTATTTTTTTTTCTGATGGTCCCCCTGAAACAACAATGTGTAAACTTTTATTTTAAAGCTGACTTTATCCTCTGACTGCTGATTCTATGTTCTAGTGTTTAGGCAGGCTCCAACTGAGAGAATGTATATGTGGTTTAGCTACCAATCATGTTGTTGGTCCTTGTGGCCAGTGTCTGAATTGTCATTGGATGAACACAAAAATACTTTCATCTATGTGAATTGCCATTACAGATTATTGTAATATTTGTTTAAATTCAAAGTAATTGAATTCGTAGCATAGGCAATCACATGATAAATACAGAATAGGGCCATTTCAGTGGCATTGGAATAATTGGCCACATAAACATACGACCATGGCCTATACACTTACCTACAACCTGTGTTATTTGAAGGCTATCTCTAGCCATTGTCAGATAGGGGTCTTTGTGGTGCTTAGAAAGCTGTCAAAATCTAACCCTTTTGAATCACAATTTTTAAATCTGCCGTATCAGAAGACTGAATGTCAAAAGACTGAATTGCACCCTTCATGGAAGAGAAATCATAATTCTGTGACCCTTTAAAGGCTTTGTCAGTGTTCCATGTGTTAGAGCACTGCAGAAATCATGCACAAGTACAATCCCTGTTCATCTCTGCGTGGGCACTGGTTTCATACTTCAGTGATGAATTGATGTGCAAAAGGGCCTTATTTAAGGGAGGATTTTCTCACTGGCAGTGAAATAGATAGCATAAATTATTTTCCCCTTTGAAATGTCATCTGTTGACAACAGTGACTGTTACTTGACTAAGAGTCCAGCAACACCAACTAACAAGTAGCAGCTAATTTTGGAAGATTTTCTTTGTAATGCTTTAATGTCAGATGGAAACATGAGTGTCTTTAATCCTTCTTTAAAAGGGCAACAGTAACTTCAGAAACTTCATACTTGGGGCATTTTCGTTATTGGAACAAAGAACTGTATTTTCAGTGTTGTGAAAGAAGTGATACGAAGATTGAGTGAGGTTATAGAAAGGAGAAGTAAAAATAATTTCTGAATTGTCTTTACTCTTCAGACAGCTATCAAAAAGCAGAGCTGCTACAGAGTTCTGCTTATAGGTTAAGCACATTTTCCACCGTGTGGTCATTCCTGCATTGAAGCCTAGTCAGTCCTTTTCTCACACAGTTCAAAAGGTTGAAATGCACACAACTTAGAATCTAGGAAATCATTGTTAAGGATGAGGGGTAGGGGAATCTCTAGCTTCCAGTATTTGAGATTGTTTCGGTTTATATCCATCTGCATTTCCTTGTTTTAGTAAAATCACTTAAAAAAAAATCACAATGAATGAAAACCTTACAAGTCCCAGTTCATGGGAACAGGTTTTTTACTTTCTGTATCACTGTATTTTTGGCTGTGTTTTTGCTAATGTGGACTTTTGCTTTTGTGGCTTACTTTATAATGTAACAGAGACAGGTCTGGTTTAGTGTAATACACACGGTTTCATCTGTCTTTTCAGACCTTTACTCTTTCTACTGAAGAAATCACAGATGATGGCTTCTGACGCTAGTCATATGCTGGAAGCAGCTTTGGAGCAGATGGATGACATCATTGCAGGTATAATAAGGCTTTATTTTACACCAGACTGTTCAGAGATTTAGCTATGTTTGTGCTTTTCCCTCCTGCAATTTTCCTGTTTACTTTGTAATTATCGTTCTCAATTTGCCAAGTTCTCTGGAACACGCAGATTTCTCTGGTTGAACAGTTGTATGAAGAAAACGTAAAGTAAAATAAGGGAAGAAAACATGCAGTTCCACCTCAGACATGTGACTATTGAAGTAACTTTGCTCTAATGCTCTAACTTAAATACATTCTGATTCACATTCCATGTTGCATGAGTTAGTTTTTTATTTCAGCGTGCTTTGAAAATAGTTTTCAGTTAGGTGGATAGTATATATCTATATTTTTACACAAACACACACATATCGATATACAAATATATATATATAAAATATAAAAAAATGTGTATATATAATCATATAATTTTGTTTATTATGTATGTATTTAAAATAGCTTAGCAATTAATTACCATCATGGCCTAATGAGTTAGAGTGTGTATCTTCATGTTAAAATTTATATTCAGGAATGGTGCTATGAATTTCTTTTCTACACAGCTGTCCATGAGAAAGGCATATTATGCAAGACAGAATTTGTTGTCTTTTGGTGCTGTCATAGTAAGGCAATTAAAAATTTTTCTCTCAACATTACAGCATCCAAGAAGAGAAGTTGATTTCTCTGGTTAGGACTCATACCTTTGGGGTTTGTGCTCACACACTATACAGTATGAGCTTCTAAAAGAAGTATCTGGGTAGGGCAATGATCTCACTTGTGCACAATGGGAAAGCATTCACTAAAGCTTTATAAATTTAAATAGTGACACCCATGCTGGGCCTTCAGATTTTTTTTACATAATGATGAAGATGATGACATCAGCCTTCTTTTGCTGTAGTTGTATTTCTCCCTGCTGTTTTAGTAAAGGTTTCTATCTGGACATTAATACAGAGCTTCAAATATAACTATTAGACTAACCATGCATAGGCAGGAAGTCTTATTCAGGATTTTTAGTTTAAAAGATCTATAGACATTTTGTTTCTCATTCACATGTGGGTCTTCACTTTATTCCAAATGTGTAAGCTTTAACAGTCTGCTAAGACACACAAAAGTGTACATGTGAATATATGATGGCTATAACTCCACAAATAAGTTTTCACAGCAATGGAACAAGTTCTAGGCTATTAAGGAAAATTTAGCTATGTATTTCCTTCTCCCTTCTTTTTTTTGAATGCAAAACCTTATTCAAACGAGATTTTAACCTCTTGCAAGACATGCAAACAGATAGTTATTGGAATATCTCTCAGATATGTAAAGAGAGAACAAGAACAGCGAGTCCCAAACCATAATTCATAAACTAGGGATCCAAAACAATTTCTTAGCCGTTGCAAACCTTGGGTTATGATTGTGTTGAGTGCTATAAAAGAACCAGAGGAACATAGAAGCCCCCGTCCCTTTAATTATGCCATGGAACATGTGCTCATAAACCACCTGCATACATCCAGAAATTTTAACTCGGTCTCTCTTGTCTGTGATGATTTATGTATAGCCCAGCACACATTGGTGATATCATGATGCACTGATGATTCAATTCTTCAGAAAAATCAAGAGAGGGAAAAAGTAGACATATTCTGTTTAAACTGATTCTCAGATTAGACATTTGTTTTCTTCCAGGAGTCGTCAGAGCTTTGTGATATGCTTTCATTTGAAGGAAAGGTTTAGAAAACTTGGAATGATTTTGAGCAGCTTTTTTATTCCACAGATTTCATCTGCTTCAATCTTTTCTGTTATTCGTGCTTCCAACATATCTCAAATTGTCCAGTATCTCCTCTAATGAACATAAAACCCCACATATTCACCGAACACATTTGTTGCCTTGCTTCTCTGAGCACTGCTATGTTTTGTTTAGGAGGAAAAAAAAAGGAAAGTTTTACTTGATAATGCCATTTCATATTCCCTTCAATAAAGTTTTGTAGACTTACAGGCTCTGGTTTTCCGCTGAGAGGATAACATTGCTACTCAGCACTGTTTCCATGAATGTAAGCTCTGAAATGCATTCGTTGTGAGGCTCGTTCTGTGTATGACAGTAGGTGTTTAGTGTTGAGTACTTTTTCCATGGTATGGAAAGATAGCCTTGTGATATGTGGCATAACTGATTAAATGTCAATATATGACTGTCTAAAAAAAGTCATATATTTCTTCTAGTTTCATGCCAGAAAAATAGTTCAGGTCAGAAGCCAGGTGTTTTGTTGATGTTTTGTTTTTAATATTGTTTTCCTTTTCCCCACTTCTTTTTCATTTTAGGTTCTATAACATTTTAGGGTTAATTTTGATAAATAAAGAATAGAATTAAATTGTTTCAGGCTTCCAAAGAGCATTGCTTTTACCCCCCCGGCTCACACACTTTGTTGCCCATGATGGTGGAGACAGTGATACAGAGAAGTGAAGCAAATGATGGAAGAAATGTTCTGTGTGAACTGGCAGATTACGCTTCCCATTCACAGCTGTTTTGTAGTGGCATTGGTGTCCATGATCTAAAATCAAAAGATTCAAGCATGCTAGATGTATGTAGAGTTTGTTTCCACAGTGCATGGATAAGTCATGAGCAAATTGGCAACCTCTTCTAGAGAGTTGACTTCATGACTTCACATTACTTATAATTTTTAGTCTAATGTCCACTGGTATTCAGTATGATATGGAAAACAGGCTTATATAAAGATATCTAATGGGAGAAGAACCAAGATATTTTCCAGACAACGCATCTGTCAAGTCACATCAATTTTAACTGAATACTTCCATATGATTTTGGAATTATATCTACCTGTACCAATAAAAAAATCATATTGTTTTATTCCTTTACTTATTTTTAGTTATAAAGCAAAAGCTTGATTGATTGGGAAGATTGTTTACCATATTTATTATTTTCCAGTACTAGAAATAGATAAGATGTTTTAATGCAGGTTGAGTTTGGTTGATAAGATGGAGGCAAGGGATGCCATCCAGAGGGACCTTGACACACTTGAGAGGTGGGCCAATGCCAGGCCCATGAAGTTCAACAGAGCGAAGTGCAAGGTCTTACACCTGGGTCAGCAATCCCAGGCACAGCTACAGGTTGGGTGGAGAAGTGATTCAGAGCAGCCCTGCAGAGAAGGACTTGGGGGTGTTGGTTGGTGAGTTAATGAACACGAGCCAGCTTCAGTGTGCGCTTGCAGCCCAGAAAGCCAACCGTATCCTGGGCTGCGTCAAAAGGAGCGTGACCAGCAGGTCGAAGGAGGTGATCCTTCACCTCTACTCTGCTCTTGTGAGACCTCACTTTGAGTATTGTGTGCAGTTCTGATGTCCTCAACATAAGGAGGACATGAAGCTGTTGGAGCAAGTCCAGAGGAAGGCCATGAGGACAATAAGTGGGCTGGAGCACCTCCCAGGCTCCAGCCATATGAAGACAGGCTGAGAGAGTTGGTGCTGTTCAGCCTGGAGAAGAGAAGGCTGCATGGAGCCTTTCCATATCTTAAAGGGGCCTACAAGGATGCTGAAGAGGGACTCTTCATCAAGGACTGTAGTGATAGGACATGCGGCAGTGGGTTTAAATTTAAGCAGGGGAAGTTTGGGGTAGATATAACAATTTTTTTACTACGAGGGTGATGAGGCACTGGAACAGTTTTCCCAGGGAAGTGGTAAAATCTCCATCCCTGGCAGTGTTTCAAGATCAGGTTGGACAGAATCTTGGACAACATGGTCTAGTGTGAGGTGTCCCTGTCCATGGTAGGGGGGTTGGAACTAGATGCTCTTAAGGTCCTTTCCAACCCTAACTATTCTATGACTCTAAGTGTGTTCTAGACATTCTCCTCTAGCTAATGTTCGTGTGTTCCAGAACTATTTATTAAATATTCTGGTATGACTGAAGGGCTAAATATATCTGCTGGAGCCTATACTTAGACACGGTTATTATTCCAATTTGTCTCAAATTGAGAAACATAGTAATTATTCAAGTTTGATCCTCTCTAATTCAATCCAGTAAGCTTTTGTATGCAATTTGGGCAGTGACTGTAAACCAGGAATGTTCTCTCATCCTGTATGGTTAGAGAACAGATAAGATAGGAAACTCCTTCAGGAGGAGGACTGCAGGATTGTCATGAAACAAACCAGGACTGAGTCTTATAACTGCAGTTTTATATATAAAACCTGGAAATACTGGACAAATCATCTGTGCAAATGTAGCTGCTGTTGAGTAAGCTGGAAACAGCAAAAAATCAGCTGTTCAGAGCTTGTGCTGTTTCAGTTCACTGTGTCTAGATTCTGTGGATATCTCTAGGCAGCACTGGATTCAAAGACAAAGGCTAAACTTCATGACTGTTGGGAGCCTTATGTACCTGATGAAAAAGACAATTCCTTTGGGATGAGGCTTGAGTGGGTACTGGAAGAGCTCTGCTCTTCTCTTGCCTTCAGAAACCTTTGCTTTAGGCATGAAATGAGCATTAATCACTATTTTAAAGAAGTGAGAAGTCCAGAGATATGTAACTTGCATTGGCTTATTTTTGAAGCTTGAGTATATATGTATATATACACATGCAAAACCAGCAGTCTCTCTGTTTAATGAGAAAACAGTCCTGATTTCTTTTCTTAGCTGTAGTTATTGTTAAAATATTTGATTGTGGTCTTGTCTTTTAAGGTAAGAACTGGGCATGCAAATACATGTTACAAATATTTACAGATTTACTTCCCACTTTTAGCCTTCTATTTCTAAAAGTCGTGTCCATTACTCCAAATGTTAGCATAGCTCATACATGATTCTCATTAATCCAAATAAAAAGTCTCACTGTAGACTGTGCATCTCAGTGCAATACAAAATGTATTAGAGTGCATGAGGGTAGGATTGTGAAGCAAAATTAACAAATTGGATTTCATTGGGCTTGATCAAATTTGACAGATAGGTCAATGTTCCCAAGTCTTTTATGCTTCAGTACATCTGCACTGATAACCCACCCTCATAGCTATATAAATTAGGCATGCTAGATGATTAGTCTTATTGACTAAAATAGCAAAAAGGACTAATGTGATTGTCAATGAACATGACATCCATTAGTTAGAATGACTTGCACTCAAAACAGAGGCTTTCTCTAAAGAAAGTGCCCATATGTCAGATCTGTCTATGCATTGTTTATTTGAGGTTGCTTCCCTCTGAGGATTAACCACAGCATTACTTTCCTTTTTGCTCAGCTTTTACCCATTTATTAAAATGTGTTTCTTTATATGACTATAGATCTCAAGATCTATATTATTTTCTCCTTGCAATATATCCTAATGAATGAAAATATTCTTTTATTTTAATTTTGTATCAAACTGCTTCTCTCTGTCAACAGTCTGGAAATCCATGATTTCCTGTTGTGAGTAATGACCAAACTCCTGTCACAATATTATCGTCTGCTTCTGTCTTCAAATTCACCAACTAATCAGTGTAATTATTGAGTTTCCTTTTAACCACGGTATCTACAATTACTGCTTACTGAAAAATAATGGGGAAGTTATAAACGTGTTATCGCGTAGATATCTACTGTTATTTCATTATTAGTATTGAGAGATTAAAAAATATTAACAATTAAAAACTTTGAAGAAGTTGTCCAGGAAGTATGCATATTTAAATTCCCTTTTCCTGAGGTGGCTGGTGTTCAGTTCATTGCTTTAGCTGTGTACTGCAAACCCAACCAGTTCGCTCACTCTTGCTGAAAAATGGGCCTTTAGAGGAAATTATGCATAAGAGGATTTTAATTCAAGTTTAATGTATTTTCTCCATGGCATCTGTTTGCCAGAATTTGAAGGAGGACCCGTGTGTGTGTGTTGGGGAAGGGGGGGTGTTTCCTTCATTTTTTCTTTTCTTTTTCTACCCTATTATTATTTTACCATGAAATCCATAGAGTTCAAGTTCTAGAGCTACGCTACATTCCTGGATATGTTAGATTACTAAGTCACCTCTAGTTAAATTATTAGAATTTGGACTGAAAATGCAAGAGTGGGCAAAACATACTAACATTTCTATTTGAACCCCTTTGGATGAAGTTTAGATTTTGTGGAATAAGGTTTTTACTAAGTTCCTACAAAAATAACAGGAAATCAAAATATTTCCCAGCGACCTCATCCTTTACCCATGAATGTGCATATACCTCATCAGGTGATTCATTCAGAAATCAAGGACTACTCTCACAGCACTTTAAGAGAAAAAGATAGACAGCTCTGTTCTGCTTCATAAGGGACTGAAATTGTCCAGACCAGACAGAGAGCACTTAATCCTATTTTTTGTGGTGTGTGTTGGGGGGGGTGGGTGGATCTTACTTGAGCTGCACCCTGATTGACATGCAGCTGATGGGCAGTATGCACCCCTTGTGATTGTGTAGAATGCCTAAAGAATAGCTTGTTTTTAATTTTCATTTGTATACTTCCAGATAGTTTTATATTTTTATCATTAATGTCCTATTCAAGCTTCACAGTATTTTCCAATTAAAAACTTAGGCTCTACAGTAAAGGTGTACAACATTTTATAATTTTCACGCAGATTTTTGTAGCATTTATTTCAAAGCACTGAACTGGCACAAATTATAGGTGAAATAATAATGGGAGAAACAGATTAATTAAAATAATGAAAGATCTTTATACATCAGAATAACTGAACAACAACAGTTGTGGTAGTTTTCTTGTATTTTCACAGAATCACAGAATCCCAAGGGTTGGAAGGGACCTCAAAAGATCATCTAGTCCAACCCCCCTGCAAGAGCAGGGTAACCTACAGTACATCACACAGGAACTTGTCCAGGCGGGCCTTGAATATCTCCAGTATAGGAGACTCCACAACCCCCCTGGGCAACCTGTTCCAGTGCTCTGTCACTCTTACAGTAAAGAAGTTCTTCCTGATGTTAACGTGGAACTTCCTATGCTCCAGTTTACACCCATTGCCCCTTGTCCTATCACTGGATATCACTGAAAAAAGCCTAGCTCCATCATCCTGACACTCACCCTTTACATATTTGTAAACATTGATGAGGTCACCCCTCAGTCTCCTCTTCTCCAAGCTAAAGAGACCCAGCTCCCTCAGCCTCTCCTCATAAGGGAGATGTTCCACTCCCTTAATCATCTTTGTGGCTCTGCGCTGGACTCCTTCAAGCAATTCCCTGTCCTTCTTGAACAGAGGGGCCCAGAACTGGACGCAATATTCCAGATGCGGCCTCACCAAGGCTGAGTAGAGGGGGAGGAGAACCTCTCTTGACCTACTAACCACTCCCTTTCTAATGCACCCTAAGATGCCATTTGCCTTCTTGGCCGCAAGAGCACATTGCTGGCTCATGGTCATCCTCCTGTCCACCAGGACCCCCAGGTCCCTTTCCCCTTCACTACTTTCCAGCAGGTCACCCCCCAACCTGTACTGGTACATGGGGTTGTTCTTCCCCAGATGCAAGACTCTACACTTGCCCTTGTTAAATTTCATCAAGTTTCTCCTCGCCCAACTCTCCAGCCTGTCCAGGTCTCGCTGAATGGCAGCACAGTCCTCTGGTGTGTCAGCCACTCCTCCCAGTTTTGTGTCATCAGCAAACTTGCTGAGGGTGCACTCAGTTCCCTCATCCAGGTCATTGATGAAAATATTAAACAGCACCGGTCCCAGCACCGACCCCTGAGGGACTCCACTAGTCACAGACCTCCAGCTAGATTCTGCGCCATTGACCACAACTCTCTGCCTTCTTCCTTTCAACCAGTTCTCGATCCACCTCACTACTTGATCATCAAGCCCACACTTCTTTAGCTTATCTATGAGGATGCTGTGGGAGACAGTATCAAATGCCTTACTGAAATCAAGAAAAACCACATCTACCGCTCTACCATCATCCCTCCACCTAGTCACTTCCTCATAGAAGGCTATAAGGTTGGTCAAACATGACTTCCCCCTCATAAAACCATGTTGGCTGTTCTTAATGACCCCCTCATCCTTGATATGCCTAGTGATGGAGTCAAGAATAAGTTGTTCCATCACCTTTCCAGGGATGGAGGTAAGGCTGACCGGTCTATAATTACCCGGGTCCTCCTTCTTGCCCTTCTTATAGATTGGTGTGACCTTTGCCATCCGCCAATCCTCAGGCACCTCTCCCGTCTCCCACGACTTACCAAAGATGATGGAGAGTGGCCTAGCAATGACCTCCGCCAGCTCCCTCAGCACCCGTGGGTGCATTCCATCCGGACCCATCGATTTACAGATGTCCAGATTTTCTAAAAGTATTGTGATTTTGTTAAAAGGCTGTGCTTCAGTTATAATTAGTGTATTTCCTTTTCATTTTCTGTTCTTTTCCAATCAATAATTTAGGTTTTTTTTTCTGAACAAAAGGAATAATCTACCTACAGCATTTGCTTATCTTGTTACTGCAGTGCATTAATTAAGGTGATCATTTGTGAAGTGTACTACACAAGGCTTTTTGAAACCATTAGGTAGAGCATATTTATGAATAGATCTTAATAGAGATAGAATAGAGATACGGAAAAGGAAATTAACTAGTAAATTACTTGAAAGCAGGTCTTTGATAGAGAAATAGATAACTTCCTGGCATAACAGTTGCAGAAAAGGATGTGACACAAAGCGGGGGGGGTGTGGACAAAAATTTTTACCTTTAACCAGTCTGGACATTAAAGGGGAAAATATAAAAGCTTAACACAAATTTTTAGGGTTTACAATTTGTAGTTTGACATTTATCTTTATTTTAAAACACTTCTTATAGCTTGTTAGGTGCTGACAATTAGATTCGTGCTAATTAACTTGGTACATTGGAAAAGCTAATTAGTTAACTCCTTAGATGTCATCAACAGTAACATATTTATAACAATCTAAAATCTTTTATAACTTCAAAAATATATCATTTCACTGTTTTTCTATTTATTTAGTCCATATTTTTTCACACTGTCTATCTATGGTTTTTCTTTTGTTAACATCTCAGACATGGCCTCACAAACTGTGCACACGCTTGAATAACCACTGCAGCCATTTGATAATATATGTTTTGCGGGTTTTACACATGATATAGTCTTCAAGTTAAGACCTTGCATAACTTTTCAGGTGCAGTTTTGACCTGTATTTTAAAAGCATGTGAAAATCATGGCAATTCGAAGGTTGATTGCACATGCATGGCATTGTCAATGCATTCCTTATTCCAGATTGCCAGAGCAACCTGAAGTCTGGAATTTCCTCAGTTTTGAGTGCTTAACCTTGCAAAAGGTTAAGCACTATAGCTATTTGTGCTACTGTCCTGAAACATGTTTCCCATACTCTTATTATCCTAAGCATATTTTCTTACAGATAGTGGGGCTCTGAGCACAAGTTAGAGTGAAGACTTTCTGAATCTTGTTTGTGGTGCTGATGGATTCCCTCTGTAAAAAGAACAGTAGTAAAGAATCTTATGGAGCTGAAAGCCTTGAGAATTTGTTACAAACAATGATCTTTTACAAAAACAGATGTTTAAATTTGGTTTTTCTAGGACAAAATTGGCCTTTGAAGGTTCAAGTCAAATAGTGATCTATGGATCAAGTTGGTGTCTTACCTCTCTTGAATGTGTTCCTGCCTTTTCAGCAAAACAACAAAATTAGTTTTCATGAAAATAAGTGCTAAATCTAATTTAAAAATGGACAGAGCTTTGCAATTGAAATGCGCTACTTGAAATTCTTTATCTCTGACTATAGATAAACAGTTCTGTTGGTATAAAGCAACAAGAAGTCATGACCTAGGCACCTACATCAGCTTGCCAAAATGCAGTGCTGCATTGTGTTCATGCAAAATAAAACCCATACACCATAGGTATTTGTATTAAGTTTTGAAAAGGGGGGGTGGTGGTGGTTGAATTATAAGTAGCTTCAGCTATAACGTGTAGCAAAGGGAGGCAGTTAAACCATGATGGCCATAATGCCATAGGATTGAAAATCTGAGACACAAAGGTTCTTTTGTGGTTTATATGATGTGATCTGTTTTTCAGTACATGAGTCAGTTCTTTCACAGGCTACTGAACAGATTTCTAAGATCTAAATTTAAACAAGTTTTATGAAACATGGGAGTTTGTTAACTTTAAAATCAGAGCTTCTCAACTTCCTACTTCCAGGCAATGAAGTGGATCCGAAGGAATCTTTTTAAAAATAGTGTAATTTTTGTAAAACAAGATGCCTTTATTTCCTCACAAACTGAATGTTCTTTTCCCCATGCTTTCAGGGATTCATTTTTTTCATGAAACTGTATTGATGTTACCAGTAGCTTACTACTGCTTACTACAAACTGTTACGGATTTTGTACTAAAAAGATGTATTTGTTGTCTCACAACACTTTATTAGTTAGACTACTGGTTTCACAGGCCCTAAATGCACTTATATTTGTGTGTAAATAAAAAAAAAAAAACAGATAATGGGTGCAAGTATTTGTTCTTTAAGAAAATGTGTTGATCCTGTTCTTCCTGTGCAGTGGAGACTCACATCTCCATCATAGCTGCATAATCCATCATCTTTTTTTCACCAGCTGTGAGGCTGCTTAGCCTGTGTTTCTGGATAGGAGAGATCTTTTTGTTGTAGCTGAGTGTACAATACCTAATGTGCTGCACATCACAGTTTAGTCTGTAAGCATGGAAAAGGAAAAAGGTTGAGTAATTACATAATTTGCATAAGAAATTATAGACAGTTCTTGAAAACTGTCTCAAGGACTCCATGTATGGTTGTAAATAAAGCTCAGTTGAAAGTGGTCTGAGCTTCTTGAAACTTGCATCTGAATGTGGTCATTAAAGTTTCTAGGCTTGGAAATTTTTTCTTAGGACTTCCTGCTAATCCGGCTTAACAGTTGTTCCCTGTAGTTAAAGATCTAAAAGCAGAGATTTGAGGAGAAGCTAATATGAGCTATGATTCACAACACACCAGTTGTGATGTATTTTGCATTGCAGTATTAGAGGAAAGGATTGAGCTGCTACTTCACTTCTTTGACAGTAGGCTTAGGAACAAGGAGTCTGAATTATGTCCCATCTGGACCTTACTGCTAGTTTACATAAATTCACATTTTCAAGACTGTCTTCATGAGGAAAAAGAGACTTGTGCTTCAAAGAAAATTACACTCTGTAGTCTTGAAGGAGAGAGGAAGAACTTGGACAACCTATATGCTTACTGAGTAAAAACTAAGGTAAAAAAACAAAGTTCTCTAGCAGTGTAATGATGGATTTAAAGGCCAGAGAAAATGTATATTTGTAATTTTATTCTAAACCACTGTTGGTCATATTTCAAAATTGTTACCCTTGATTAGTTCAGCTTTCTATGAAGTCATCCTTACCCCAGCATAGAAGTAACTTTTTGGCTTTGTCGTAGGGCTTTTGTTGGTTTTTTGCTGTTCTGGACTAAAGGAGTCAGCAGGTTTAGGAAAATCTTTTTTTAACCACTGATGGTTGAGCTGTGTCTTAGCAGATTTTTTTTTTTTTTTTTCCAAAACTCAACCAGTTTTAGAACAAAAATAATTAGCTAATAAGAATGAATGCAGGTAAGCAGAAGTTACAATACAAGGAAAAGTCGGAGATCAGAAACAGGATCTACTGCTACGAGTGATGAAAGTTGGGTGATGGATGAATGTATGGAGCA
This sequence comes from Lathamus discolor, assembly GCF_037157495.1. Classification (NCBI taxonomy): domain Eukaryota; kingdom Metazoa; phylum Chordata; class Aves; order Psittaciformes; family Psittacidae; genus Lathamus; species Lathamus discolor. The sequence continues at coordinate 60,928,071 of NC_088889.1, read as the reverse complement.
TTAGCTGAGGAGAGCTGATTTTCAACTAGCAAAGCTTTCTGCTTCTTTCATTACTTCTGCTTAGTAATTTATTTTGTAAGCCGCCAGTAGTGCTGTTTTCTGAACATGTTATGTATTTGCCCAAAAGGAATGTTTCTTTGAAGCCATTCAGCTAATTGCAAGGAACTTCGAACTGAAAATGTGCTTGCATGGTCAGGGTGTAGGAAATGTGTAACTTACAAGTGATTTTTCTTTCTTTATTTTATGCATATACTGGGCAGCAATGTTTAGCCTCCTTCATCCACTGTCTTTATGTGGAAGTCGGAATTGAGCTGCTTCGAATGTCTTAGTTCCAAAATTTCTTTTCCCCTTCTTTTTTCTTTTCCTGCTTCTCTAAGGTGGACATTTTTGATGATTAATTGTGTTCCAGTAGTACTCTAGGAAACCATGGTGTTGAGTATTATATGAACATAATGACGAAAGATTCTCCTGTGTCCTGTTTACCCCTGGAAAAAAATGAGGCACAGAAAGACTGTGACTCGCTCAAGGCTATACAAAACTAGTCTTTTTGCAAGAGTTCAAAACTGCTCTTATTTTTCCTGGGTATCTGTAAAATTCTCATGCTTGAACCACATTCATCCCCACTTTAGCTGTGTATAATTAAACTACACACAAATTAATTATTGTTGGCAGAGTATACTGGTAACATGTAGTGTTCTGTTTGCACGATGGAATCTCCTTTTTGTATCAGTCTGCAAAATTCTTACTGTGTGGTGCTAAACTTCAGTGTTTTGCAGCATGATGATTTAAAGGTTTAAACTAATGAAAAGAAATGTAATTATAATTATTTACTTCTATGCCCTTTTACTTCTGATTTTCAAGGTGTGTTCTTCTGGTGAGCAATATATATCCTACTTAATATGAAACTACATGGATGGCAAACAAAAGAAGCAAGCCTGTGATTTATTTGAATATAGGCATTAAACCAGGAAGCTTTCTAAGTTTAAATGCTGAGTTAAACTTCATTTCTGTATTTCTTTACCTAGTATAAAGTGCATTAGTTGTTGCTTTCAGAGGAATTCTTTGTTTTCCTTTTCAGCCAGGATCATAGACAGTACTACAGTGCAACCCATAGCAAACAAGTTTAAAATTAATTTCACAGTGGAGGAGTGTATTTGATGGGGAGGTGTGAAAGGTCATGTTCTCTTAGTGATGCACTGAGATCTAGGTAGTTCCTGTTCTGGACAAGGAGAGTTACTCATGGGAGAGCTTTGTAACCTCTGTTGATTCGAGTAGTCTGGCCCCTGTCCAGCCTAGCAAAGCACTTTTAAGTCCCTGCTTAATATTTGTGATCCCAGTTAATTGAAATTATTAGAATTTTGATTGCTGAAGGCTAGAATCTTCATTATGCCCTTTATATACTCAGCATGGTAAGGGTACAGATATGGTTTGGTTTTTGTTTGTCTTTCTGGTGTTGTCAGACACAGGTACATTCTTCTCTCAACAGGGCCTGCTTTTTAAAATGTAAATACAAACCTTGAATGGTACTGATATATTTATATCTATATATATATATAGATTACATATCTCTCAATATAAAATTTCTTTCATGGATAATAACATCAGTTGAAAGATTTAAAATTATTCATTAAATTGAGCCTTTCAGTCTACTTCCTTCATTTATCTGTAGTTGGTATTAATCAAAGAGATGTTTTGCTTTTCAAGGTTTAATGGAACTACTGCATATAGGAATTTACAGACTTGTAAGATCATTACATTTTTATTCATGTAAGGAAACAAATACTGTGCTGTTTGTTTACTGTTACTAGCTAAGATGATTTCCAAATGTCTTTATTGTTGTCTTCAATTTAAAATCCTGTACTATTTACACTCAAAATTAATTCCCAGTCATAGGTATGTGGTAGGTCATAAGATATACCGGCTTTTGTGGGTTGTTGGGTAATTTAGGGAACATGAGTTTGCCATAAGGATGTCTTTGATGATTTTAATTTGTTGCGTCCTGTTTTTCTTAGCAACAAATAGAAAAATATTTCCTTCTTCAGGCTTCAGTTTATTTATTTCATGCAAAACTAAATGGAGGAGAACTTGAGACATGAAAGTAGCAGTAAGAGAAAACACCTGAAAATTCTTGAATTGACTCTGTCTCAATCATGAGATGCCAAGCTGATACTCTTTCCCGATAAAAGCTCTTTACGACCTTCCAAATGTCCCTACACAGGACAGTGTTGTTGTCAAGGCCCACCTTAGATTACAACTATGGAAACTTGGCACGTAGGCCTTACACATGGACCCAGTTCTTGAGAGCTGTGAGAAATTATGGCCTTCCACTACTGTGTAAACTGAGACACTTTGAGGCGGCTTAGAATTCTGCCAGTCTGAAGTCAGTTGAAGAGTTTAGGATGAATGAAGCATGCATATTGAGTATGCCCAGTCTCAGGAAATCACAGAACATATAATCCCTGTCTGGCCCTTCCTATACTCCAGCACTTCAGAAGTTTTATATTTATAAAACTGCATTTCTCAAGGGCAATTTCTTCATTTTCTTCCGCTTGCCAAGATTAAAGAGTGTGCATATATGTGTTTTTTTTTTCCCGTAGTGGTTTGATAGAGGCAAATCAAATAAAGACATGACCAAATGTGTGAATTTCATTGTGATTGAGTTTTCCTACAGAATTTTAAGTTACTTTCTGTAGAAGGTAGGCATTACCAGTAATGTTGTAGCCATGATAATCTAGGATGGAGGCAAGATGTGATACGTAGTGGAGCATTTAGACTGGTGAGGGACGATGTTGCGAATACTGTCAAGAAAGTTACAGTGGTGTGCATGGTAGGGCTATGTATTTGGCTGTGTAAGCTACCTACCAAGTATAATTGAACTCCTGAACAATTGATTTACGTCTCTATTCAGCTTCAGCTTAAAGATTTTGGCTTTTATTTCACAATTAAAGTATTAGTTGTGGTCCTGAAAGTGTGTGTTTGGTTTGGATTGCGTGGATTTCTGTTTGCTTGTTTCTTTCTTGTCTGTATATAAAAAGTATGCACAAAAATAACATGAAGAATGCTGTAACAGAATGCTCCATTAAGTTTTTCCCATTCTGCATTTATTTTAAATTGTCAGTTCATTGAAGGAGTAGCTATCAAAGCTGATTATGAAGTAAATTTGGATACTATCTGTGGTTCTGGTGTGAGAAGTACTCGCTAAGCAAAAAGACAGAAAAAATTGGCATGGGGTTTTTCAAAAGGAGTGAGAAAACTAGTTTAAAAGTCCTAATCACAATAATCATAGAATCATAGAACAGTTAGGGTTGGAAAGGACCTTAAGATCATCTAGTTCCAACCCACCTGCCATGGGCAGCGGCACCTCCCGCTAAACCATGTCACCCAAGGCTGTGTCCAACCTGGAAGCTGGATCTTTAAAAGTAGCATCAATGCTACTTTATGTGTGTATCTGTTTTGAAAAGTGAGTAGTGAAGCACTCTGAATAAATGAAAATATTTAAGAGGTTATATGACCCAAATGGCTCTTAACACAATTTGGAAATCTGCTATCTTTAGTTGCTAGAGTTGAATATTAATCTGCATTAGCAAGTGCATAAACAGAAATAACGAAGCTGGCATGAGTAGCTGAGAGTACAGAAATACACAAGAAAATATCTGTTCATGATTAGAATACTCAAATCCAGCACAAGTGTTAGCTGATCCTCTCCTCGACAGGAAATAATTCAGGAAGACGATGTTGATTTATGAGGTGAAATTGTCTTGTGTAGCAGTCTTTGTAGCACCTGATATTGAAGAAGCTTTATCTTGGACATGGTCTTAGCCAGAAATTAAGATGAGATCTCACTCTTGAGGTATTAAAATAAACTTCTAAGCAGCAGAATTCAGCAGGACCAAACAGCAAATATTCCAAGTTTGAAAAGAGATATATGTAATACTTCAGTAGCGAAAATGAGTGTTGCTTTAAAAAAAGTATGAAATCCCTACTACTGAGCCTTGCAAAACTTTACAGATTTCTAGGGATAGTTTTGCACTGTTAAAAACAGTAAAAAACAAACAAACAAACAAAAAAAAAATCCCACAACCAGAAAACACAACAAACAGCCCATATACATCGTACGGTAGAGTTCAAACCACACAATTTTTTGCACAGATCTGACAGAATTCTTTGTGTCATTAAAGCAGTGGTTGAAGAAGACCTAGTTAATATTATTTAGAATTTTCCTGAAAGCTTTGAGTGAAGTTTAGAATTTTCCTGAAAGCTTTGAGTGAAGTTAAGCATTGGGTTTCAAATGAGATACATCTGCTTGAGGAAAATAACTTAGCATCTAATTTTCAAAGGCCTAGTGATGATTTCTGATCCTTTTTTAACTAAGATGTAAATTATGTTAAACACAGGAGTAAATCGAATAGTGTAGAGATTATTATAATCCCCTCATGTAGATCAATGATGCAGGCTTCTAAGGAATACTATATGCTGTGGGTCCAACATAGAGATGATCAAAAGCCTAAGAAAAAATCTTCCATGAAGGAGGAAAATGTGGTTGTTTATGCCAGAGAGAATAGGAATGAAGGCATGAGTACAGTCTGTTATGCACCTGAGGCAATGAATTGTAAAAAAGAGGAGGAAAAAAAGAAAAGAACAGTAAAAAGTAGAGCAAGTAGAAGTTTTCCATCTGATGAGTTCTGAAAGAAACAAAGGGATAGTAAATGAAATCAAGGTCTGAAATTCAGGACTGAGAAATTACAGCTCATTTTAACATGTATCTCATTGAAGCACAGTAGTAAGACAAAAAGATTTGGAGATATTAGAATTTGTATTACTTATAGTTCTTCCATCAAGTGAGATATGTTTATTGTTGTGCTTATTGTTCTTGAGAAAATAATATTGTTGCTGGAGGGCTGGCAGGAGGGAGGTGTTGTAATTTAGACAGCTTTTTGTAATTTAGAGAGCTAGCAAAGTTTCTTTAGTAATTTTTATTGCTAAATTGTTGTTTTTTTCTCTGAGGGAGGGTTTTAGACCTGCTCAAGGTCACAGATTTTTCTAGTTCTGGTAGCACGTTCTATTTTCATTTAAGTTTCTTGTCAAAGAACTGCCTTAGTCTTTCATAAGCTGCTTAACACTGCTATGTGTGGAGGTTTCTACGTAGCCGAGAAGTTAGTGACATCTCATGGTGCCTGTGGAAAATTGCAAGTGATTTGTGATAAGCTTTTGGCATTTATAATTTAATAGACATTGCAAGTGTTTTCTAGATCAGAATTTTTTTAATATGCTTGTACATACCTCTCATATTTAATTCGTCAGTGTTTGTTATTTATCTAGAGACTAACTCAAGTATTCGTAAGCCTGAAATACTGATACTTGTCAGATAGTATCTGAAGTCCAAGCGTTGCAATGTATATTATGTATATATTTGTAATTTACAAAATAGGTACTTAACATTATTGTCTGTCCTGCTTTTACTTGGTTTAGGTACAAAGTCAGCTACAGAATATGCTAATGGTGGTTATGATATTGTGTCACCTGCTCCATCAGTATACTTGGGCACATTTCAAATTTTGCATCTCCTGGAAGATCTAAAGATGGCACTGGAAATGCTAGAGGATCCTCAAGAGAAAGAAGCATTGCGAAATCAAATTCCAGGGGCCACAGCAGTGTGTATACGGGAGTGGTTTGAAGAGAATCTGGTGAGTGGTTATTTTATAGCTTTTTCCTTTTGTTTGCAAAGAGCATCAGTTCAAGTATTTTTATACTTCAATTATTTTTACAATAACTGCAGTCTGCATACTTGGAGAACTACAGGGGATAGTGAACAATTCATGTGCTCTTTAGAAAGAGAAGAAAGCACTTTATATGCTGATTACTATAGCCATGCAGATATAGGAGCATAAGAAGTTGGTAAAAAGACTTACTTTGCCCTTGGTGAGAGAAAAGAAAGTAAAACTGAACTACCAAGAAAGATACCTTTTCTGTGGGATTTTTTTTTTTTTTTGTTGGTTCTTTGCTGGAGATAACAAAAAAGTTTATAACTAGTCATAAAACTTTCAATTTTTAAGCCACCAATTTGGAATATGGTGGCATTGCCTGTTGAAGAGACGGATTCAAAATGGATGATTCTTCTAAACTCTCCCTCAGTACATTTCCTTTACCTTTACTATGGGTATTATGAACCTCTGAAGTATCTTGTACTCCAGGTAGTGGGGGTAAGTGTGGGAAAACTCTAGCTTCTGAATGTGAGATATTCATACTGGGATGGATGGGGAATAAACATGTGACTGTCTTGGAAAAGATTAAGGCTTACCAGGTGAGGAGCACATCTTCAGATAGACATTAAAAGAAGAGATCCATTGGATGTGCAGGAAGAGAAACAGCAGTGCCAGAACGCTCCTCTTCAGCAAGCCTGCCACTGCAAATAAATGATGGTTTCTGAATGAGTAAAAACCTACCTATTACTTTGTCAAATTCTGGAAAGTTTTCTAAATGAATGGATTTTCTTCTGGCTTTGTCACTTTTATGTGCTTGTGCTTTTTGTTTGAACTTGTCAACTGCTGTTTTGTCAGCATTCTCTACAGAGTGCAGGTCTATGGCTGGAAAGTCCTGTTTTGAACTGTGTGAGAGAAAGGAATGAAATTTTGGTACCAGTTTTGAAAGCAAAAGGTGGAGGCAATGATTAATTTGGATTTGCAGTGTTAGATTTTGAGTCCACATCCTCAGGCCAGCTCTTACTGAATTCCTGACATAGCAGAAATTGTAATGCTTTTTCAAAGCTTTGTAATAGCTAAAATATATTTTTAATGCATAAAGACATCAATTTTCAGAGTTGTTCACAGTAAAGCTGGCCCTGAACTACCAAATTGAACAGTTCGAATCTGGTGGTCTGGCTTTTGGCCCCTCTGTTGCAGAAATATTAATTAAGCTAGCTTTTCAGCTGTGCAATGTAGGGAACACTTGATGTTTTCACTCCTCGTATTAATCTATTTCTTCTTTTCCATGGAAAACCAGCCAAAACAGAAAGCACAGTTCCCTCTTAGAGCTGGAGTTTACTGATGTCCCAGAAATCTTGTCCAGTGCATCAAGAGTGGCATTCATTTGGGCGCTCTGGATTCAGAGCCAACAGAACAGGGAAACTGGTAGCATATCTCCAGTGCAGTATGTTGAGATCACTGTTTTTAAAATATTTTGCACTGTTCTGCATTAATGAATTCTACACTTCCTTTAAAGACATGCAAAAGGAGGGTAGAGCACAGTTGCTGTGACTGTTATTTGAAAATAGATAGTAATCTGTGTATCTGTAGACCTTTCTAATATTTTTTAAAAATGCAAATAATTTGTAAGCATGCGCGCAATTTCTGTGAATGTCAATATTGGAAGCGCTTTCTCCACTGAAAAGTGGCAGTTTCACATGGGAATTAAGAAGAAATTCAGCTCAGTTCAGTGGAATGGAGTGTAGAATCCTAGATGGTTAGGGTTAGAAAGGACCTGAAGATCATCTAAACATGTATTTCATAGTTATGGCCATTATGAGGTAACAGCCTCAAGCTGTGCCAGAGGAGGTTTAGGTTAGATATTAGGAAAAATTTTTTCACAGAGAGGGTGAATCAACCTAGTCGATTCTGTGATTTTATGTCCCATACAGAAAATGCCTTAATTCCAGCCCAGGGCTCTGAAACGTGATACTTGAGATGTAAAAAAGGATAGTTAAGCTATAGAGAATGAGAACTCTGTAGTTCAGTGAATCCATTCACACTGGAAGCTCAAAGAAAGTTTGGTAATCGTTAGTCTGTGAAATGCTGGAGTGTCATAAAAAACCCCTTCTCAGTGCCCATGGCTTAAACACATTGACAATGAAAGAGTTTCTTGATTTATTAAAGGCATAATTAACTAGAAATCAGTGAACTATATATTTAGGATCAACATCAGCAATGGAAGAGATAAACCAGAATACTAGATGCTTAAGGAATGTTAAGAAACACCTACAAATTTTGAATGCAGTTCTATAACTAATTCCAAAAAGCTAGAATCGCACAGACAGGCACACGTCCGCTTTTGCAGGTACACGCAAACATTTCCTCTCGCAGCTGGGGTTGATTACAAGCATGAATAGCCTCTTCTGTGGATATGGGTTCCCCTGTTTACACACATCGAATGAATATGTGGGTGCTTTAGCTTTTGTGTGTACCCATGGAGCACCCTGCGCTCTGCTAACCCAGGCACTGGGGAGCAAGAGCCCCAGAGGCTCACATAGGCACCCCTCAGATGTGGGCTCTTAGATGTTGCAACTGGTAACAATCAGGTAAAACATGATTGCATAGAAAATCCAGATGCTCTCAGGTGGAATTTGCTACAAGGTGTCTTTGTTCACTGTAAAGTGTAGGGTAATGATTCCATGCAGAGATTTGCAATGTATTTTACTTGTTTCATTCATGTGAAATGTTATATCAAACAATGTTTGCTAACAGTAGGCATAGCTGAATTGTAACAAACTTTGGAGTGGATGGTGAACTGATACTTTTGAGCTTATTTTTTTTTTTTTGTTAGAACTGTTGTGGGCTGAATTGGAGGAGGATTTTCAGTTGCGGACAATTAATTCTGTACCTGTTTGTTTTTGAGGTCAGTGCACCTTCCCTTGAAGTTGCAGGGCTGCTGTAGCATGTACTGAATAAACCAGCGGTTTTAGAGAATACCGCAGCTGCTTTGTGTCTAACATTGTACAGGAATTGGTGAGGTCAAAAGTATTCCCAGCTAATCCTGACTAGGAATACATTAGAAACTAAAGTTACAAAAAGCAATCTGATGTTTATTTTAAATGTAGATAAGCATACTTCTTTCAAGAGAAGTGTTATTTTATGATTTTTCTTACATGCATGCTTGAAAAATTGCATTAAAAATCCTTGTGGCTGCCACCCTTAATCAAGAATGCAAACCATAGAACCATAGAATAGTTAGGGTTGGAAAGGACCTTAAGATCATCTAGTTCCAACCCCCTGCCATGGGCAGGGACACCTCACACTAAACCATCTCACCCAAGGCTCTGTCCAACCTGGCCTTGAACACCTCCAGGGATGGAAATAATGTGAATGTGTGTTTTGCCACTGCCCTGTATTTGCTTTTATGCGAAACTGCAGAAAGGAAAGTCAGAAAGATGACTCAAGACTAGTTCCTGCTGGATAGTATCAAATGGCATTTAACAGATGGCATTTTGTTTTTTAGCAAAAACTTCTGCATTTTAGCAGAAGTATGGAATAGAAGTCCCAATTATTTTTTTGCATGCTTCTTCTGAATTAGCAATCATCAGAACCTGAAAGCTCTCTGGGGCAGAGGTATGGCTATCCCTGCTAGTTGTGTTTGTGCCACACAGCAGTATGTGGGATTGCAGGTTAGAGGACAGAAGTGCCAGAACCTTCTTTGGATTGTTTGTTAGTATTGAAGTATCATCTAGAAAGTAACACCTGTAAGAAATTGCCCCCCTAGCATTATAAATTAGTAGCTTTGCAGCTTTGGTAATTGCCACTTAGTGTGCTGAGCTACACCTGGTGTTTAAATAAGTAAGACTGGAGCTTAGCCTTTTCATCAGCTTTGAGGCATATTGGTTTATTACTGATCAGTCAGGAAGCTTCTGTCATGGTTATAGATCCTATAGCTGGTCTTAGTTGAGTCTTACTTTCCCTAAATTCCAAAGTATCAATCTATGGAATTTATCATACATTAAATATCACTAAGTTGTGGTTTGTGGTTAGATTGATTTCTTGTGGTTTCATTCAGGGGTTTAGGGTGGGTTTTGTCGTTGTTGCTTTTGTGTGGTTTGTTTGTCTGTGGTGTTGTCCTTACCGAAACTATTTTGTTCTTTGGTCTGTCTGCTATAGGTATAAATACCAAAGATGTGGGAAATTTAGATGTGCCTAGAGTGTGAAAACTTTAGACATCATGTTTCATACCTTATCATATCTTGCTTGCTTCCTCTTTTGAAAGTATCTGCTTTATTACTTTTTTACGGAACCATTGGTAGTGATTTGGTGGAGTTGTATTTTGTGCTTATCCTCAACAATCCCCTAAGGAAGAGGCACACCATTTATAGAACTTAAGCTTTTTGAAAGGGCTCCTTTTTACATTTCTGTGGTCTGGGATCTGTGAACATGTCAGATTCCTGAGTTTACAGTGTAACAGCACAGTAACTGTGCTGCCACTGCTTTGAGATAGATGAAATAGGTTTGACAACGATAGGGCTTAATTTAGCAAGATTATTACCATGTATCATAGAATGAGGACTTAATAGTTGCTCTATTTGCACAGTTTTTTTGACAAAGCTAAAATGAAATAAAGCATCATTAATTATACACTTAAATGTCTTAAAAATTTTTGCCTTGAAGTGAATGCTGGGGGTGTTTTACATGTTTTGTGATTATGAATTCTTTGGCCTTTAAAACAGAATAAGAAGTCCTGGAGATTATCATGGAGAGTTCATATAAACAATTTTGTGTATAGTTTCACTGCTTCTTGCTAAATATTTTAGTATTGCTGGTGACCACGTGACATAACAAAGCAGGTAGTAATTTCAGCATTAAAAATTAAGTGCTTCAGTGGCAACTGACTGACTTGGTGAGCTGTGAGAGAATGTATTTAGTTACAGTTTCATTTCATAACTCTAAATGAGCTGCTGCTTTGATAATTTGGCTTTTTTTATTCTCTGTGTCTTTATAGAACCCATTTCTGAGTAAAGAGCAACCCTAGTGTTCTTACAGTGGTGCTAAAACAATTTAAGCATAACTGAAAGCTTCATTTCCAGGATGACAAAACATGATCTTCCTTCCAGTGGAACATCTATATTTAAAGCAAGCCACTTCACCATGTAGCTTTATATACAGACCCTAAAATGTTGATTCGTGAAAACTCCTTAGTGTTTTCCTGATCATGTTTTTTTCTTGGAAGCCTAATTCTGAAAATCTTCCTAAATTTTCTAAATTTGAATAAACAGAAAGGGGGGAAGAGCAGAAGAAATAGTAGAGGAATATGTGGTAAAGGTGATTTGTGAAAATAATGTCATGTATGCTGTGCTTTGACTCATTTCGTGCTCTGTGTTTTTTGTAGTGGTGAAACCAGACTTTTTAGCAGAAACAGAATTTTCTTAGAATCTTGATTGCCATTTGGTCATGATTAACATTCAGAAGAGATTATTTCCACTGTGGGTTAAGATCAAGGATGGTGGGGTTTTTTTTCTTCCCCAGTGTCTTCACAGGGAGATGGATTAAGCAGTAAACACCAGTTCAGAATTCTGGCTTCATGGAGTTTGTGAAGTTTAGAAATTACTTCAAAGTTTTATTTTCATAGAATCATAGAATAATAGTTAGGGTTGGAAAGGACCTCAAGATCATCTAGTTCCAACCCCCCTGCCATGGGCAGGGACACCTCACGCTAAACCATCCCACACAAGGCTTCATCCAACCTGGCCTTGAACACTGCCAGGGATGGAGCACTCACAACCTCCCTGGGCAACCGATTCCAGTGTCTCACCACCCTAACAGGAAAGAATTTCCTCCTTATATTCAATCTGAACTTCCCCTGTTTAAGTTTGAACCCGTTACCCCTTGTCCTGTCACTACAATCCCTGATGAAGAGTCCCTCCCCAGCATCCCTATAGGTCCCCTTCAGGTACTGGAAGGCTGCTATGAGGTCTCCATGCAGCCTTCTCTTCTCCAGGCTGAACAGCTCCAACTTCCTCAGCCTATCTTCATATGGGAGGTGCTCCAGTCCCCTGATCATCCTCGTGGCCCTCCTCTGGACTTGTTCCAGCAGTTCCATGTCCTTTTTATGTTGAGGACACCAGAACTGCACACAATGGTTAGTGCTCTGATGAAACATAATGACAGGTCTTTCTATTGCACTTTTCTCTAAGATTCATTTTACAGAGTTATTTGTCTAGAACAGAGACAGAAAATTACTGCAATGCAGGGCACTTCAGTGTTGTTGAAAACATGTTTTTATAAAAGTGTCAATAGAATTTTTCAGCAACAGCTGAGCGGGAAGATAATATATTCTGAGCAATGCCAGTTAAAGCCACTGTATTTATCTGCTGGTAGGTTTGACTGTAGAACTCAACTGTTAAGAGTCACGATGGAGATATATATAGCTGAATCTTCCCATTGCCAAGAGGTATTAACACATGTTAAATTGAAAATGGACCAGTAGAGCCCACTTGGGACAGTGTAGAAAAGCTGTCATTCCGTAAGCATTCATGTTTATTTTTGCCAGCTTGAAACATTAGATGGATATGTTTTCTGAGCAGTAGTCAGAGTTGGAAAGTTATATGACCCAGTCCTCTGCTGGCTCCCACTCTTTTTCAATGAGTTAATGATGCAAGGAAGCCCTGGACTGGAAGATCTAGTCCTCTCAGGATTCCCCAAGCACATTAGAGCAATTCACAGCACACAAGAAACAGCAGTGTTCTTAATGTGTGCAGCTATATATAAATACTAGACAGTGCCTTGGAGGTAGTGGAGAGGGGATGTACACAGCTTGCATGGAATGCTTCTAAGTCGGGCCTGATTTTTTTTCATGTTCTGTGGTTGCTCTGTCTGGGACTCAACCCTACCATCTCTGACTGTGACTGCTAGCTGTAGTAGCTGTCAGTGCAGGTAGGAAAGTCTTCTCTACATGAAGAACTAATAGAAGCTTAAAATACCTTCGCAGTGAGTAGTGCTGATGTAGGTCTCTCTTTCTTAAAATGACATGGTGAGATTAGTTTTTGGCATTTTCTTTCACCCTTGTAATAGTCAGTAATGCTTAACAGAGACATCTTTGAACTACAGTGACCAGAAGTGATTAAACAGAATTGTGTTATGGCCTTAGGCTTAGACTAATCAAGGAAGAAAGGTTACCACCTTTCATTCTGGTTATAATAGCAAAGCCTGTATTTTTATATGTTAATTTTTCTAAGATTTCAGGGCAGTCTACTGACTTACTGTGACGTTTAGCCCTTGGACGCCATCCTCACCTACACGAGTATCCACACCTTGATACTGTCAGAGGAAATAGAGGGCTACTCTATAAAAGGCAATGATTGTGTACAGATGTTAGCCTTCAAAAGCATGAATATGATTCATTCAGTACCATTTATCTAACTCAGCTGTTAGTTTTGGTGCCTTCCTTTGCACTAGGTGGTTGAATAGCACGTTAGTTCGTCTTTCCTTTTGTGTGTAATGTTATGCATGGTGTCCCTTTTCATTGTAGATTGTGATCTGCTGCTAGAATTTGCAGGTGCACTGCTAGTCACTGATTTAAATGTAATACACTGTATTAATTTAACAAATATTAATGTGTAAATGTAATTGCTGTGAAATATCTGCTTTTTTAATTGTATCTAGAGAAAACATTGGAAAGTGTTTTCCATGAAGTAATTAATAAAGGGATCAGTAAGGGAGAATTATTTTGTTAAACATTGGTACTGACATATAAGTTATAAATAAAGAAGAGAGGCAAAATTTTCTTTTTAAATGTCCTTCAAAAGGTATTACTGGAATGTTAGAGAAAAGGCAGTTTGAAGGTAGTTTGAAGTATTTCTATAGGTAACCTTTGTTCAGATTTCACAGATTTTGGGTAGGTTTGCATATATCATTTGCTAAATGTTAAGTTATGACAAACATAGCAGTAATATAATTCACAACAACATTATTTTGTTCCCTTCTAGAATAGTAGACTAGTAATAAACAGACCTGTATTTAGTTAAAATGCAACTAAATATATTTTCAGGTTTTGTGATCTTTCAAAAATGGAAACAAGTTATGCTTATTTTAGACATATTATACAACATGTTGGCATGCTGCTACTCTTCACAAGTAGATAAACATTTTCCTGAAATAACAAAATGCTTAAGAAGGAAATAACAAGCGTTCGTATAATCTTTATCAGAAATAAGGCCTTGTAAAGATTTCTCTGTAGAAGAGAAAATCCGATGTGTGTCTGCGTTTTCTTCTAAATAAGTTTAATGCAAAAAGTCACAGGTCTTCTAGAACTTGGGCTGGAAAAGGCATTTCAGCATATGGCAAAGAATGTTTGAAACTGCCAAGAATGCAAATGTCTGTGAATGAATTAATAAACAGTAACTTCAGCTAAATATTGGTAATACAGTCTTTATGCAAAGCAAGGGAAGGGGGCTTAGTTACTACTTGAGCAGTAACCAGGAAGGACATAGTAGTGCTAGAGATACCTGATACCATACAGCCTGCAGATGGGAATGACTCCAAAGATGTCAGCACCTGTTTAAAGTATTACCTCTCCCCTTCCCTGAATATGCAGTAAGGGTGAGGGTTAACCATGCTGGCTTGGAACTAATCACCATCTAAGCCTGATAAGTTCTGAAATACAGATTTTAATCAAATAATTCAACCATTAGGATTGAGTGCATTTTATGCTGGGAAAGAATTATTTGTTTATGTATGTGTTACCATACATGAAGTATAGCATTATGTATAACATTATTTCTAGTCTGTTTCCCAGGATACATATTTGTTTTCTTTTTTAATTATAACAAGTAAAGCAAATACGCTGATATACAGAATGCAGTGTTTCATTCCCTTCTGTTCCAAGAGTTTCATTTTTCCTGTCACTTAGGTGTAGAATCATAGAATAGTTAGGGTTGGAAAGAACCTTAAGATCATAGAATCATAGAATAGTTAGGGTTGGAAAGGACCTCAAGATCATCTAGTTCCAACCCCCCTGCCATAGGCAGGGACACCTCACACTAAACCATCCCACACAAGGCTTCATCCAACCTGGCCTTGAACACTGCCAGGGATGGAGCACTCACAACCTCCCTGGGCAACCGATGCCAGTGCCTCACCACCCTAACAGGAAAGAATTTCCTCCTTATATCCAATCTAAACTTCCCCTGTTTAAGTTTTAACCCATTACCCCTTGTCCTGTCACTACAGTCATTGACGAAGAGTCCCTCCCCAGCATCCCTATAGGTCCCCTTCAGATACTGGAAGGCTGCTATGAGGTCTCCATGCAGCCTTCTCTTCTCCAGGCTGAACAGCCCCAACTTCCTCAGCCTGTCTTCATACGGGAGGTGCTCCAGTCCCCTGATCATCCTCGTGGCCCTCCTCTGGACTTGTTCCAGCAGTTCCATGTCCTTTTTATGCTGAGGACACCAGAACTGCACACAATACTCCAGGTGAGGTCTCACAAGAGCAGAGTAGAGGGGCAGGATCACCTCTTTTGACCTGCTGGTCACGCTCCTTTTGATGCAGCCCAGGATACGGTTGGCTTTCTGGGCTGTTAGCGCACACTGAAGCCGGCTCATGTTCATTTTCTCATCGACCAGCACCCCCAAGTCCTTCTCCGCAGGGCTGCTCTGAATCTCTTCTTTGCCCAATCTGTAGCTGTGCCTGGGATTGCTCCGACCCAGGTATTGGACCTTGCACTTGTCATGGTTGAACTTCATAAGATTGGCATCAGCCCACCTCACAAGCGTTTGAAGGTCCCTCTGGATGGCATCCCTTCCCTCCAGCATATCAACTGGACCACACAGCTTGGTGTCATCGGCAAACTTGCTGAGGGCGCACTCAATCCCACTGTCCATGTCAGTGATGAAGATGTTAAACAAGACCGGTCCCAACACCGATCAATGAGGGACACCACTCATTACTGGTCTACAGCCGGACATCGAGCCATTGACCACAACTCTTTGTGTGCGGCCATCCAGCCAGTTCTTTATCCACCGAGTGGTCCATCCATCAAATTGATGTCTCTCCAATTTAGAGACAAGGATGTTGTGTGGGACAGTGTCAAACGCTTTGCACAAATCCAGGTAGATAGTTCCAACCCCCCTATCATGGGCAGGGACACCTCCCACTAAACCATCTCACCCAAGGCTTCGTCCAACCTGGCCTTGAACACCGCCAGGGATGGAGCATCCACAACTTCCCTGGGCAGCCCATTCCAGTGCCTCACCACCCTTACAGTAAAGAACTTCTTTCTTATATCCAATCTAAACTTCCCCTGTGTAAGTTTTAACCCATTACACCTTGTCCTACCGCTATAGTCCCTAATGAAGAGTCCCTCCCCAGCATCCTTATAAGCCCCCTTCAGATACTGGAAGGCTGCTATGAGGTCTTCACGAAGCCTTCTCTTCTCCAGGCTGAACAGCTCCAACTTTCTCAGCCTGTCTTCATACGGTAGGTGCTCCAGTCCCCTCATCATCCTTGTGGCCCTCCTCTTTATCATTTAGTCATGACTCCAAGACAAGTTATCTTGTTGGAAATGATGCATCTATATTCCTGGAGCCATTCCTCACCATGTAAAAAAAGTTTTCTTCCTCTGTTGTCTTTTGCACAAGTGGCCTGATTTTTTTTTAATAAGCATTTTTTTACTTATAAATACTTTTTGTAATACTTAAAGTACTTTATTTTTTGTAAGTATTCCTGTGCAGGCATATTCTCATATTCTCTCTTTCTTCACTCTGAAGCTCTCACATTTTTTTCCAGCCTGAGAATGACAGGTGTGTGAATTGGCATGCTTGAGGAAGTTTTTCCCTTTTAAAATCTGGTCCTAATCCCTTTGCTTCCAAGGCAGCCCAAATACTAGAACTGGGAGGAGCACAGAGTAATGGATGTAGGAAAAGTTTATACTAATTCTTGGGAATGAGGAAATTTTTGTTGCAGGTCCGTACTCAGCTGGATTCCTCTGATGAGGCTGAGAAGACGCATAGTTTCTCATTTCAGTTCTTGGACTGAAAAACTGAGTGTATATTCTTTCAGTATTTTCAGAGGCTGATGGGTTTTGAAACCAAAATGATCTAAAAATTATTGCTGAAAAGGAAGAGAGAGGTGCTATGCTCCAGTGATCGGGAACTGATGGAGGCTGGGGAGCTTCTGCTCTGCTTCATACTCCTGTGCCCTCTGACCTCCCAGGCAATGCCATGCCAATGCAAGAAGGCTATTGACTGCATTTGTGCTGCTCTGAAACATCACAAAACCCTGTGTTTTAGCACATATTAATTGAATAAAAATCAAAATCGCTAAACTAGCAGTAATAAATACAGTTTTATTATGTTCATATGACCTCAACTGGGTGAGAGAGAGGGGGAAGTGGTGGCAAAGAACTCTGTGCTTCCTCAGCTCTGGTGCTGCTAGGAGAAGAGATAATACTCCAGACTCCTTGCCTCCATAGTTCTAATAGGATTTGTGAATGTTTTCTTGCCTCCTCATATGTCTGGAATGCAGGGACATGAGAAGTGTAGCTGGTTGTTTAAAGCATTCTGTTACTTTCAGTTGCAAAGCTGCTATGATGTGTCTGTTTACCATTTGAAACATTTGAAATCTTGTTTCTGACTAAGAAAAAAATGGATCACTTAGATGAGAAGTTTTTATGGGTTATGTATCAGCAGACATTCATGTGCCTAGCACCTTTGGTGTGCTGGAAATGGAGCTTTTGGTTTTAACAGTGGCAGCACTCAGCAGTATTCTATAAAAGTACAGAATTGGCAAATAAATCCTGATGAATTTTTATACAGCTTGTGAAGTATGAAAACTTTGTTAATTTTAAGCATTTTAGTGCCCTGCATTGCATTTATATTGTGTTGAGTGTTTTCATTTATTTTTGAAGATGACACTGTAGAAATAAACAGTATGGTGGGGAAGGGATTAATAGCTAGGTCCTTCTCTGGGGTAACACTCGAGGGTAGTAGTACTGCAGTGATCATGGGTGGTTTTAGTTGTGTGGTTTTTAATTCTCCGCTGAACTAGAAGTTAGTATTTGGCAGAGAACTACACAGGGACATGGATTTCGTAAAAATAAGAAAACAATATGGTGGTAACCCAGTGAAGCAATCTTCAGATTGCAACATATTTTCCTGATTTTCACATTGCCCGGAGAAGCTAACCTGCTTTTCCAGTGAAATGGAAAAGCATTCTAAGCAAATCTGGGGGGAGGAAGGGGGAAAAAACGCAATCGATTCACATTCAGTTGGTGCCTGAAACTCTTTCAGGCCAAAGCTCAAGCAGGATACGTAGTTCAGCATGCAGGTGACAGGCTAAAAGGGAACATGTGACTGCCTGGAATGTATGTTGTCAACATTCGTGGCTGATAAGATGCAGAAAATTCAGGCACGTTTACCTTCTAATCAGGAAGAATGACTGTAGCAGAATCTAGAAGCCTTTGCATGAAATCCAGGAGAAATGACAAGGCAGAAATAAGGTATGTTTGTCATTTAAAATCCCTTTAAGAGGGGAAATGGATATTCACCTAGCTGCAGATGCTACACTGAGGCACTAGTAAGTGGAGAGACAAAGTTTTTCTGTACTTTTCTTCTAAATGAAACCCAAAATCATTAGCTGATGTGGGGTGGTATGTTTTAAGAGAGGGTATGCTAAGTGAGCCTGAAGTGGTAGTCTTAGAGCCTGTGTTTTGAAATGGGTGAAATCTGGAACTTGAGTCTCGGAAGTGGTGGTACTATGGGATATGCAGTACTTTGAGATGAAGTTTGATGTATTTGTTGTTATCCATAATTAGGTAACTAGTTTTCTGGGGAAAAAAATGTCTTAAGCTGTAGGGAGTTCATGTTTAATGTCAAGAAAATCTCTATTCTGTCTTTAGTTTGTCAGCCATGTCAGGGGCTGTCATGCATAGAGAAATGTACTATAGTAAGTGCATCATAATTTTTATGATCTTTTTTTTAATGGAAAGTGTACTAAGGCTTTTGCCAGATGGTGTGAGCTATTCAAGAAATAGCTGCTCTCATCAACTTTAAGACAGCATAAAAACTTCTACAACCAGCATAGAATAAGTACAATTGTATGTACAGAGCAACCCAAGTCCTCTTCAGATCTGTCTTGTAGCGTGGTGGTTTGGAAACAGCCATTTATTTCGTCTTGTCACAGTTACTGGTGATTTCAGTAAATCCTAGCACCTTGAGAAGACTTATAGCACTAACTTTCTAAAAACTGAAAAAGTCATTGTTGGGACATTAATTAACAACAGGTAATGAATACATGTAGAAAGCTGTAAGTCTAGGTTTATATCCTTCCCTCTTAATTTATATTATTGAAGGTTCTAAAAACAGATCCATCAAATCAAAAATATCAAGGATGGTTGAAATAATAAAAGCCTGCATCCCTTGCAGAAACTCCTTCACATATCTCTGACTTCCACAAGTTTGGAATGTGAGTAGATGACTAGGTCAGGCAGGTCCCTATAAGAACTGCTTTTAAGGGCACTATACGGCTTTAGGCTTTGAGTTCTTTTTATGTATCATTAGAATGGTGGGCAGCTTTGATACTGGCTCTTCCAAAATGCTGTTTTACTTCACCTTAAATGCAGGAGTGAGTTTGGCTATAGAAACTGAATAAAATGGGGAGGTAGGTTCTGGGATCATCACAAGAATTTCAGCTGTGATGTGGTCTCAATAGACATTTCCCAAGAAATTGTCCTTGTGTGTGCAACAATCAGTTGTTCAGTTTAAGGCCAAACCCACTTTTAACTTCTGGGAGATAAAAAATTGTAAACTAGAGCTTATGGGGAAAAACTAGAACTTAATAATAACTACTGTGTGGAGGCACTAGAGGACACCGCAGTAACAGGCAACACTTCTAAACTTCCCTTCATGCCAGAGCATTGCTTTGCATATGTATTTATCTTGGTGTGGCAAGTTTGAAAAGTTGCTGTGCTATGAGACTTCAGCTTCAGCAGGAACAGACAAAAGTCTTCGAAGTGTATCATCATCTTCTGTTAAGATGGAAAATTGCCTCTTTGGCAATAGACGTATTTATGGGGTAATTAACTTATCCACAGGATCGTCCTTGAATTCCTCTTCTTCTATAATGTCTTTTGAGAGGACAGGCAAGTAATTCAAAGAGCAGAACTTATTTTTAGGTTTAGTCTGATCCTGAAATAAACTGAGAAGTCTGAGTAGTGTTGTGATAAAGAGGGAGTAAAACAGAGACAGGAAATAGGGGGTCTTTGGTAATGAGTTCCAGCCACTCTTAAAACAGAAAGCCAGAGAAAGCATTACTTGCAAAGAGTTTCTCAGTGACAGCTTAATTTTTAGCTTGTTATTCAACATTAGACGGGAACAGTTTCTGCAGGTATATAGTATTGAAAAATCCTTTTTTAAAGGTCATTTAGCAAGTTATATTTTGACATTTTTAGAGTTGCATTGTTCTTGCTAACCGATCTGCTGTTTAAGAAACCCAGATGTTTGGGGGAGAGTCTAAAGTTTATACAGTCGTGCGTTATATATACATCTGGGAGAAGCATTCGGGATAAGACTCTGGGACAGAGGCAGAAGATTTATCTTAAAATGTGAGCATGCTTTTGAGATTTTAGAAGTTGCGGGTTGAAAGGGGAAGAAGTCACAGCTATATCCTGTAGAACAAAGCACTGTTCTTGCTTCCAAAAGTTTCTTTTAACCCTGGGAATGTGACTGCTGAGATGGGCCCAAAGCATGGATGGTGAGATTGATATTTACAAGCATTTCACGTGGCTAAAGAGGGTAAGTGATCTGCTGGGCTTTGTTTTCTCTTTGTAAATGCACTTTAGAAATCTTAGTCAGAACTCTCAGCTTTGCAAAAGGGAAACCTACTGAGTGCCTCAGACATAAAATATTGTAAGTTTCTTTATGAGAAATAAAGACTTTTCTTCATGTAGGAGGAGGAGGCTGGGGGAGAAGGGGGGGGGGAGAGAGAGTCAGCTGTCTTTGTCTTTAAAAATGAAACTGCAGGATCAAACTTTGAACAAATGGCAATAGACTCTAGCAAATGCTCATGCTTTCCTGAGGTTGTAATACAACAAAGCAAATCCTACATGGGAATCTGGCAAAAAAAGGAGAATATGTTGTTTACCATATTGTGCTTTAAAATGAAAAAAATTGCTTGCACTAGTTATTTACTTAATAAATTCTTCATCAGAGTAACTGTATGAGACCTTTTAGAATGCCTTTGTTTTGGATAAAAAGGGTGGTACTCTTTTCCGCTGCAAGTTACTCTGACAAAATTATGTTTTTTAAAAAGACAGTGCTATTAAAATCCAAATTCTGTGATGAACTGTCTGAATATGAATTAACTGCATGAAATTGTTTGTCTTCCTTCAGAAAAAAAAAAAGTAGGTTCGTGCAGTTGTCTTGTCACCTTAGAAAAATCACTTTGTTTTTGTCAGCTTTTAGAGTTTTCAGGTTCTAAGTTATTTATTTATTAATGTTTGCAATCCAGTAATAGGATGTGAATAAATCCTTCACGGTGGACTATATTTAATTGCAATATTAACTGAATTGTGTGTCATGTAAGCAGCACATTTTCCTGTTTACCTTTAAAATCAATTTTAACTTGTATGTAATTTTTTGCAAATTCTATGCACTCCATTAATGTTAGAACTTCTGTATGGCACTGGACTAAAACACACGTGAATACATATGTGCATGCACTCTTATTTTTCTTTCTACTAGCTGTATAAACAAAATGTAGGTAAATTCTTAAGTGAAATATGATTAATGGCTTTAATCTGGGTAGTTTCTTGAATGAATATAAAATATTCATTTTATAATGTCAGTCTTTAATAACAGCTTGAGAGTCTTGAAGTTGATGTTTACAAAACATTTACATCAGGTTCTGGAAACTTACATTTCTGGAGTGTGGATGTGATTAAATAGAAAGTGAGTAGAATAGCGAAGGAGGTGAGACAGTAGGGAGTAGCAATGGGTAATGTTATACTATGAGTTTAACCTGTGCTTTGTGTAGTTAGAGCTAAATACCTCGTTACTGGGGTTTTAGATCACAAATAAATGTGTTATTTAAATGAGGTTTTGAATACAGTATGTCTGCCACCCTGCTTCCTGGTTTAAATCTAATTTCTAGAAGACAGGTTTGCTTGCAAAAGGCTAAAGTGTGCTGTTATCAGGTTGTGTGTGTCCTCGGTGAACACACTGAGGCAAATAACATAATGAGAAAGGGCTCAAGAAGTAGCTTCAGTGAAGAAAGCCTCACACCAAAATGTTCATAGGTGAAGGGTTAGCAGAGGGTGTCTTCAGGAAGGTTTTCAAGTACTGTGTTCAGAAAGAATACTGTGTTCAAATGTAGCACAGGCTTTTACAGAAATTGATAATGCTATTACTGTTGTTGCATGTAATCCTTTTACGTAAGGTATGCAGAGGAGAATATCAATACTGTTGCTTTTTCTTACAAGCTCTTTCAGGGGGAGAGCACATGTGGGGGAAGGGAACTGAACATGATCTTGCATTGTTCCCAGGAGAACTTAAGCAGTCTGCTCCCAAATTCCTTTGACAAGTGATGTTAAAAAAAAAAAAAAGTTTAAAAAATCTAAGTTGCTTATTTAATTCTTATGTTTGAGACTCCTAATGTCATGTTTGGCACTGACTGTGATAGCACATAAAGATTTCAGGCCCTGCAGTCAGAAAGTGTTGCTTTTTGACTGATAATGAAGGTACGAGCTCCTTCCAGAGTAGCAAATGGCACTTAACAGAGAGTAACTGCAACAGACTTCCATAAACCCTTGGTGAATTATGCCAGAGCTGGCTCAAATTTCATTGCTAGCAGAAACCAGGATCAGTTTTGATGTTGCAGTAGTTGGCTAAGCTAGATTTGCATGGTATCTGTGGCTTGGACTGGGTTATGGCAGCAAACAAATACAAAAATCACAAGATCCAGGCAGGCAAAATGACAGATACAGCTGATATTTTCATATGCTTAGAATAGAGGATTTGTTTTTAAGCAGTAACATAATGTGTATAGTAACGTCACAGCCAACAAAGCAGTATTTAGATCAAATTGGAATAAGGTGTCACCGCACTTGAGCTCTTTCCACTGGACTTCCTTGATGTTAAAATGCCTTGTGAAAATGCTGTGCCAAGAATGGCCATAAATATGTACAGCATGGACAGCAAAATCTAAAAGCAGATGCACAAAGCCAAAAAACAGTTTAGCCTTGTCTCACTTGTGTATGAGGCACAGTTGATGTGTTTTCCTTTGTTTACTGGTTTTTCTCCATCTCACTTTTTTCTCCATTTTGTCAGTAATAAAAAAATATTAGTGTGCAGTAGTATTTCTCACAAGAGAAAGAACTTTCTCTGAAAATCTCTTACCTAGTATCAGAAAGATACAACTCTGCAATAGGTACAGCTATACTGTGCTTCATGGCATGTAATAATTTGATGGCAATTTTAGAACTGCCCTGGTTAGTTTATCCTATCTCAGAAGCTGACATAGGCACATAGTACCATGAGATGCAGTGGTATAGGAGTTTGTAACAATGCTGATATTTGAGGTTACCTTGTTAGTAATACATGAAGCCTGGATAAGGAGGTCACAGGAATTAAGGGAGGTACGACCCTCAGCAGCCTATTTCTAGAATGATATGGAGAAGTTCTTGTCTATGTAAAGTAAATTTTTGCCATTATAGCTAAGGCAGCACCATAGTTCTCATAAAGCAGTTGGTGAGCAGTTTGTGGGAAGTGTTTTGCAGGTAACTGATGTTGAGTTCTTTTACAGTGCCTAAGCATAAACGTGTCACTGTTAAGGTTTTGTTGCAAGCTAGGAAACCTGAGACCCTGCACACACATCCGAAGCTGAAAGTGGCTCATCTTTAGCAACCTTTTTCTGCTTCTCCCAAGGGATTTAGTTGGAGGGCTCACGTGCAATTTCGTCTGTTGTCCTGTTGCTTTATTTTTAGCTTTCCATTTGGCCTTATTTGGAATACACCATTACAAATGAAAATTACAAAACCCTATTTTGGTACATAGTCATGGAGGTATAGCTACAAATTACTAACAAGCATCAAGAGCATAAATGCTAATGTTTACTACAGACAGTATTATGGACTGTCTAAGGATATTGTAAATTTTTTGAGCCATTTGTCCTGCACTGGATAGAGTGTAGCAAAATGGAAGGTCTCTTGCCTCTGGAAAACTTTGTACACTGGTATGATGTCTTATTTTGAAAGGGAGATGTCTTCATATGAAGTGGAGGCGTCTGATTACTCTTGTAACTTGTTTTAGACTTACCTTTGAAGTGCATGGAGCATAGAGCTCATGGCTGACCTGAAACAGGTATACATTTTTCTTACGCTTTTCTTTCCTTTCTTCTGGATGCTACTAATAAGCTCTACTAGCAAGAGGTGAAGCAATCAAACCCGTGCTATAGCCATTAAGCTCTCAATATTGAAGGTGAATCTTATGACTTTGAGGATATCTTCCTTTAAGTAATGTATGTCTGAAGGAGAAAATAGGTATTAGAATTAGAAAAAAATATCAAACTAAACCAACAGAATTTTGAGTATATACTTTAAGGACAACAGAAATGTACCTACCTCTGTCTTTACTTGATTTCAAACTATATGCTGGTAACTTTTTCAAAGTGGCTGCCACTTTCACTTAACCAGCAAGGAAAAACAGCAAATAGAAAATCCTATTGCTGATTTATTAATTGCCACCAGATGAAAGGCAAGAATTACAGGTCCAGAAATCATGTTCCAGCCTTCTCCTCCTCCCCAGGTACACTGAGTGAATGTGCCTATATTCAAATGGGTGTGTATCTGAGGCAGCACTAACATGACAAGAGATGAAATTTGTATTACATCCATAGTCATATGCCAAAATAAAAATGTTTACTGTATAGGCCACTCTCTCGTCACTACACGATAGGAATTATTGTGACTCATAACATCAATTCTGCTGACCCCAAGGAGTGGTAAGAAGTGGAAAGTCCACACTCTTCTAGATATTATCAACACCAGATAGGCTGGAATAAGTCTATGGCTTATACTTTCTTGTGTTGAAATATAATACTACAGTCTGTTTGCTGCTAGTAGTTTGCGGGAAAACCGACTGGTTGATTTCTGCAGGCTGTACTCTTTGTTTTCAGCTTCTAAACTACAACAGAAGACAGTACATCAAGCATGTCCCTAATGTTCTCCACTAATACAAGTATTATAGTTGCCACAGGCATCTTACTCAATTATCAGTGGAACTGAAGGTGATTCATGTGACTGAATAAGAAGAGAGGAAGGTTATGACATAATCTGTCTTCTGAAAGGCGGGTGACTTGTTGAAAAAGCTTACAAATCACCACTCTGACTGACTGCCAGTTTTCTTTTCCCAGCTCCTCCCCACTAACAGCCCAGTATGAGATCTATGGCATTAGTGACAGATTTCTGTGTAACTACTTGCTGATAAATTTCAGTAGTGGTATTTTTTGCTTTAAAATGAGTTGTGTTGGTGGGTCTTTGAGCTGAAACTGAAACAGAACACGAGAAGAACATAAATTGGCTTGCATTCAATTTTGTTATCTTGTATTTTTGCTTGCTTTAAGGGGCTTACTTGTACAGCCTATCAAGATTCAGCTAGAAGTTCTGTTATAGAAGCTTCTGAACAGAACATCTCTACAGAAACTCTCTACAATGGTTGTTGTTTGTTCTGACAATAAACTGCATACTGAATTGTTTCCTATTAAATAAAATGAAGAAAAACATAACGTTCCTGCTTACTAGGCTCTGAGAAGGCTGGTGAAAATTAAGATAGTGAACTGTGTCACTTAAAATGTTTCTTCCCTTTCTTGCCATGCCCTTTTATATTCTTGCTGATTATCCCCATTTTAAGTTAAAGCTGTTGAGTCATACTCTAAAGTCTCCTTTTCTGTGTCATTTATTCTGGAGGAATATTTAAGCCTTTTTCTTGGAAAAGGGCTCTGTAACAACTGGATCATGTAAGTGATACTTCAGGAAGTTTCCAGCAGCTACCAATACTAAGTCCGGGTTGGAGTAAAGAACACATTCCAGAGAAGAGATTTGGAAACTAAAGATGAAGAAGCTGAAGCAGGTGATGGAATGCAAAGCCTTTTTCCTTTCTTCCCCCCTCCTCCCCCAACACACAGACTCTTAATTTTTCTAGAACAGGAAGAAACAGTTGATTTGGAACTCTTTTCAGGAAACGTTTTATGTTAATATCTGGTGGGCATTAAACTATATCCAAAATCTCTATGGAGTCTATAATACAGGTGCTTCAATAAATGCTTTTCAGCTCCCTTAGGCAAAGTATTTATGATATACACTTGACTTTTCATCTGCAGTGGTACTATCATCAGCATAGTTTCAACCATCTTGCCTCAGCATATCTCTCTTTCTACTTTGTTATCATGTGTTCTCACAAACTTTTTTATATGTTTTATGCTATTGCACTCATTCTTTCATTATAAGAAATATAATCAATATATTTATCCTATAATTTGTGGAGCGTAGGTAGTGATTTTTGGTCTTTAAGGCTACATCTGCTGAAATAACATCTCAGTGGAAAATCTTGGTGATTAAGCCTTCTGGTCATGCGGTTACCCAGGTCTAGTGTTTATTGTTTGTGAGCCCTTACACCAACTCAAGTTGTCTGTAGTCTTACTACTTTAGTGTTACAGGTCCTATATTAAGTTGTTGCTGATACGTGTGATATCTAACTGTACTTGCTCAGTTTCTTGTCAGTACTGACTTTCACAACTGCAACAGAATGCACTCCAACCATCCACAGATGGCCTTGGTTCATATTACATTGTTTTATCTTGTCTTTATGTATGCCACAAAGATTTCCCAAGTCTTAAACAACTGCTGTGTGTCAATCAGCTGCTTTTATTTAGCAGGTCAGTTTATGTCTACTCTACTTCCCTGTTCTTATCTGAGCACTCTCTAGCTGACCTGTTGTCAGGGTTGATTCTCTTTTTCTTCCCCCTTTTCTGTTCACATGGGTGTGATTCATTAAGTTTTACGTGGGTATTGAGTATTGGACTTCCAGCAGAGGATATTTCACACTCAGTGCAGCAGACATCATCAGAGGCTGTACATATGGTAAATGTGAGTGTAGTAAAATACCTTATTTGTGATTTGATGTTGACCTATTTCTTAATTACTGATTATAAAAAATGTTGAATTCTGTTTTGTATTCATGACATTGTTTATGTAAAAATGTGTTGGCGGTAATTTAACTCCCTGTGCCTGTAGGCCAGGGGGAGGGGTTACTGAAATGTTTACAGGTATATTTCTTACATCTAGCCTA
This sequence comes from Lathamus discolor, assembly GCF_037157495.1. Classification (NCBI taxonomy): domain Eukaryota; kingdom Metazoa; phylum Chordata; class Aves; order Psittaciformes; family Psittacidae; genus Lathamus; species Lathamus discolor. The sequence goes on along the minus strand of NC_088889.1, from coordinate 60,901,043 downwards.
AAAAAATAGCAAATGATTGCCGGAGAAAGGGTACAAAATCTACTTCAGTAAGCAGTGTTCATCGTGAGGTTTTGTCACTAAGAAAATATTTTCCTGCCTAGCAGTGTGTACTTGCTACTTGTATGGTCTAGGTGCAGGAAAGTGAGATGGGCTGGAGTGCTTTTCCTGTGGAGACAGGCAGAGAGAATTGGGTTTTGTTGTTCATCCTGGAGAAGAGAAGGCAAGACCTTAGAGCAGCTTCCAGTGCTTAAAGGGGCCGACAAGAACTCTGAAGAGGGGCTTTTTACAAGGTCCTGTAGTGACAGGACAAGAGGGAATGGCTTTAACCTGACAGAGGGGAGATTGAGCTAAGATATTAGGAAATAATTCTTCCCTGTGGGGGGTGGTGAGGCATTGGCACAGGTTACCCAGAGAAGTTGTGGATGCCCCATCCCTGGAAGCGTTCAAGCCAGGTTGGACGGGGCTTGGAGCAACCTGGTCTGGTAGAATGTGTTCCTGCCCATGGCAGGGAGTTTGGAACTGGATGAGCTTTAAGGTCTCTTCCACCCCAAAACATTCTATTATTCTGTAATATTATTCAGACAGTGAATGCTGATAAGTGAGATTCTGCACATTCTGTTCTTCAGTGTTCTTGTTGATCCTCTAAACCAGGGATTAAGGACCAAGCTTAGTGAATTTATGGATGATTCTAGTTAGGGACTTTGCAGCCATGCTAAATGACATGATTAAAGATAAGAGCTTGAGGCATAGGAAAGCAATATAAATAATAGGATGCAGTTCAGTATAGACTAGTGTAAGGTTATTCAAGCAGAAACAATGACTAAACACAGGATGAAGAGCAAGATGCTAGCTAAATATCATTAAAGAGGATCAAAAAAAATCTGGAAGTTATGGGTCCTAAGCTGAAAATATATCAGTGTTAGTGTATGGCTAATATGAAAAGGAATATGGCCCAGGGGTCTGTGAAAAGGTTTTCTCCACTCTAGCTATTTTCAGCTGGAGTCCTGTCTCTCCTCTTAGGCACTTAATTTCAGAAGAAGTCAAGGAACAGCTGGTGAAGAGGAACCAAAAGAAAGCAACAAAATAGATCTTGGAAAATTAACCTGTGAGGAAAAGACAGAAAAACTTGTGGGTTTTTTAGTCCAAAGAGGGGGACCTGCTAATTAGAGATCTACAGATGGTCTTCAAATAGGTAAAAATTTTCTGAAGTGACAGGGAGGACTCTTTTTTTTTTTACATGGTGATGTGATAATAACCAGTAGGTTGAAGTTGAAGAGGTGATGATTCAGCTTAGACTCTAAAAAAATTGTTTTAATGATTCTAAGAAGTAGATTACCTGTGGCGGCTGTGCAGTACATTTCTGGAAGATAAGAATTTTGGAAATAATCATTGGTCCAGGGATGGAGTAATGAACCAGATGATCTCTTCAGTCACATCTCAGTCCTGTTTGTTGGTGTTTCTGTGATTCTCTCAATTCTTTCAAAAAATATCAGAGACAAGGGTGTGCAGTTCCTCTTACCTCATGAAGGTACCACACTTACACTTACATCTAGTTCAGCACTTCATGGCTTGGAAAGTGTAATTTTCATTGGATAAATATTTGATTTCTTGATTTGCAGTAATTAGCACCATGTTTATTTTCATCATCTGTTTTACATTTGGGCCTGCAGACCTCAGTGTAAATCAAGAAGAATCCTATTGACAAATCTTCAGTTGAAAATGAAAGGACAGTTGGGGAGGACGATTGTAATTATATTGGTGCCATTGTACAAGTAACTACAAGTGAGCAGTCACCTGCAGACTGGTGCAGCTGAAGGGCACTCAGTGAAGCTGGGTTCTTCTGTTAGCTGTTTCAATGGAGCTTGGAAATTAACCAGTAAGGGTTCATGTTAACTTTTGAAGCTCTAAGCAAACAGCTCCATTCCCACAGTTGCACAATGTTTTAGTAGGTTAGAAGCAATGGGACTCTTCTAAAATCTTTAAAATTTATCTGTATATATATATTATTTTTTTACAGTGTTTTTTCTCTCTGGAGTATTTAAATTCATAGGGACATTTTGGTTAGGAACAGGTGTGTTTTAGAAGGTCTTGCTCCTTAGAGCCATTTAGAAATCTTGAAGTGATTATCTATCTCTATATAGTAGTTGCTGAGAAGAATTTGATAATTTCGGTAATTTGTTAATTGCTATCAACAAATGTATGCTTTCAGTAATTTCTAGGAATAATACATACCGCAATTTTTATCATTTAAAAATAAACACCAAGGTTCTTTGACTTTGGAAAAAGACTGTTGATACCAGATATTTCAAATCAAATGTTTGGGGGTTTTGTCTTGATAAGATGGTATTTACCAATGAAACAATAATTTGCTGGAAAATACCAAATCTATTCCTATACCATTCTTGCTTTCTGGAAATGAGAAGTATTCAAAATCCAGCTAAAGAAAGATATATTCAAAAGGTTTCATGAATATGAAATAAACAGTTTTGGTCTATAGATACATTTTGCATGTTTTTCATATTGTAACAATGACTCAATATAAATCTTTTTATTAACTATTGTTTGAAATTCTAATATTAACTGTAATAATTCTCATAGGAGCTTTTTCCCCCCAGTCACAGGTGAATCATCATTCATCTAATAATGAAACATATCAAGAAAGATTGGCACGATTAGAAGGTGATAAAGAGTCACTCATACTGCAGGTATGTCTTAAAGAGAACATTGTCTACATAGTCGATACTCAGTGAATAAAAGCTGACATGACAGTATTTTCTGTTAAACAAGTGTTAGCAGGTCACCAAATGTAACTACTCGTTAATCAGGAATTAATTTATAATTTATATAATCCATCTGATTGATTTCACGGTGGGATAGCGTGGTTAGGGGGGAAGGGAACAGCAGGAGTTAAGAGGTGAGATGAATAAAAAAGGGGAAAAGAAAAGAAAACAGAACCAACATAAATAATGCAGTGGAGTCTCAGGACAGTACTGTGGTAGTGGTTCTCGTTCCAGGTTTGCAAGGTTGTACCAGTTGATTTTTTTAGGTTCTCTCTGCCACCGTCTTTAATAAGGGGGTGTGATGATGAAAATTAGGAAGTAAAATGGATGCCTAAGTTCTTCCAGGTTTCCTGTTTCTCAGTTTACTAAGCCTTTTTCAAACAGATCTGCTGTCCCATGTTAATCTTCCTACTGGGAAAACAGCTTATACAACTTAAAATTAAACTCTTTTTTTTTTCCTGGATATTTTCTCTATTACTAAACTGTACATTACATGCTTTTTAAAACTGAAGCTGGAGATTCTTTAAATGGTCTTTGCATATCCGTTCTCTTTATGCTCACAAAACCATATTATAAGCATATATCTTTCTTTATATCAAACAAAACGACACTGGGTAGGTATTCTCCCTACTTTCAGTTACTAGTTTCTGTAAGCATGTTTTATCCTGTATGTTCTGTTCACACTTGTGTTAATTTACTGCTGTTGTTAAATAAACAGTAAATGGTTTGCGAGACATAAGCTTAGGCTTGGTTGGAATTATTTTTTTTTTCTGTTCCTGTTAAACTAAAATTGCTATTACCAAATTTAGAGGAAAAAAAAAATTAATTTCCTGAGTGAAAACCAGGTTTCTGTGAATCAGGTCCAGGGAGGCAACATATGTTTATTAGGACACTTTTTATTAATCAAGTGGTTATTAACTTTAACATCTTGATTCTATTAATAATAGGCAGCAACTTTTCACACAGTACATTCACTTCTCACACAGTTCACTCTCACACATAAGCAATCATAATTGGAGCAACAATTAGGAGGCCAATCCCAGCTGTTTACTCAGAAACAGAGGGTTGTACTGATGCACCTCTGGCTTTGTCCACAAAGGGCTCTGTTGTTTCATCACCTGTGTGTATAGTCCCATAATCTTTGTCTGCATATAGGAGCCACTATTGTCTTGGATATGGTTCATGCTATGCAGCCAGTTGTTGATGGTCATGTGACCTGGTGGGCTTGGACAGATTTGGCAGAATCTTGATGTTCAAAGTATATCAGCTTTTGTGGATTTAACAGGGCTGCTGGTCTCCAGAGCGTGGAAATTCTTGAAGACTCTTCCAAGCTACTGCTTACTATGTACTTTTGCTGTTCTCATCCTGCTGATTTTTAGCAACTATTTCTTCATCCGCACAAATAGATACCTATAGAATGCAACCATCCATTGGTTGCTCAGTGGATGGTTTACTCACGAAGAAGAGGGTTTTATGACATGGTTTGGAGACCTGCCTAGAGTTTTTTCTCAAAAGGAGTGTAGTAAAGTCAGATATAGAAATTGCCACTCTATTGCCTTTTACTCCCATCACACCCCCATCAAATCGGGAGGCTTAGTCAATATTTATGCATTTTCCTATCCCGCTGAGCAGTATTGCAGTAGAACTCCTAAAACCCCAGGCAAATAAGATAGGTGAAAACCTCACTCTGGTAGGTGAACATCAAAAACAACAGAAAAAAGGGTGCCTGGATAGAGCTGGGGTTAAAACCTGGTTTACACCAGTTCTCTATATTCTATCTAGACAGTCAAACATGAAGAATGCAGGCGAGCCCCATGCTGAGGTTACACTGGCCTGAGGAAGTCAGCTGGTATAAACCTGCCTCCTGGGTGTGACCATTGGCATGAAGGATGAGAAAGTGATGGGAAACAAAGCACGTCTTCTGTAGCTCATGTTGAATGGTGCCAACAACTGTGATCCGTGTCTGTAATCTGTAGGGAATATGAGGCTGGTAGCACTGAAGTCTTGCATCTGATTTGCCGCAGAAGAGGCAGCTCAAGGCAGGCAGTGCCTACTGTCTCTGTCCACCAAAGCAGAGTCAAACAGTGCACATTGAGACCCACTTGCAGTGTTTAGACTGTAGTGGAGACTGAATATGCTACAGCATCTGGGATACCTTCTCATAGCTTAGTGACTGTATAGGAGCTAATGTACCTCTTTAGGTGCTTGGTTTGTTGTTTCTTTTTTCCCATAAAGATGTTTTAAACCCTTATACCACTTGATTTTTAGCTAATTCTTCAATATTCCTCACTATTATTATATTTACAGAAAATACATTATCCACAGACTGAATTTTGCAGGTGTTACACTGCTAAGGCAAGATGGTCTTGCCAGCATAGCATATGCTGGGGTTACATTCTGTATGTAGCCTACTGATTCTCTGAAGAGTCTGGCAGATGTGATCCTGAACAGAGGGGAAAATATGAGCTCAAAGTGGCTAATGTGCTTCTCAGACTAACTACTGGAACATCCAACACATGCTCCTAAAGCTGCTAAGTTTCTATTAAATTCCTTTGCAGGTCGTATTTAGCAGACAGCTTTCCTTGCAGGTTGCAATGCTAGTTGGAACCTAACCCGACCATTTAAGTAGAACTGGTTTTCTTTCTCTGGAACCTACATCAGACTGAAGGAGAGGATTGTTTCTTTCTTTCTGCTTTCTGTCCTCAGAGGGGTTTGGGTTTTGTGTGTCTGTGTGTGCCATCACTCATTTAACGAGAGCAAAACAAAAAAGTAGACAAGCAGCAGACTTCCTTGCAGGGAGTTCTCCCCATGCTCAAGTTTGGATGTATCCCTCTGCCATTTGCCTCCACCTACTCCTTCCTATTTTCTCTCATCCTTCATTCATTTGTACCCTATCCTACAGCCAACTACTTTAAAGGCAAAAAAAAAAAAAGTCCTCTTTTTCTCTTTTTCTATGTTCTTCTCCCAGGCATGCTTGTCATTATGTTTGCAGGCAAAACAAAGAAAGATCACTCAGTCACTCCCTCTGCAGCTTCCCTGAAGTGAACTCAGTTGTTGTTTCATTGGGATTTAGAAGTGCTGTGTAGTGGGCACATCTCAAAGGGTTCACTTCCACAGACTGTACTTATTTTTTTAATAAAGGTGTTGCAGGGTTGGATGTGAGAGCATAGATAAGTTCATTTGGGGTTTTTTTGGGTTTTTTTTGTTTTTTTTTCTTTGTTGAGATAACATTTTTCTCGTATAATCAAGGCTTTCATATTAATAAGTCGTAAAAATAAATATACAGAGTGTATGTGCTGCTTAATATAGGAATTCAGCTGTTGCTTTCCCCCCACACATCTTTCTAATGTTATCCTGAGCATAGTTTTTTCAGCTTTATGAGCTTTGAGTTAGGCTGCTGGGCTTTTCTTGTTACACACTCGCTGGTCTCTACTACCATTCCCACAGTTCTTTAACAGTATTACTTATTGTTGCTTTTCTTGGGATTCATTGTCTGTATCTCACGTCTTTTGCTTTCATGTTTTGGCTTGCAAAGCCTGGGAATTTTTCTTGGAATAGAGCTTTGCTGCTGCTAAAACATGCCTTTTACTCATTGCATTCTTTATAGCTGCAGAAGGCTTTATTGATAGGTAAGCTCTTTTTCTGTTCTTGTAAAAAGTAAAGTAATTGGTTGGTTTCTGAATGACCACTTTTATTATCTGTCTGTTTTAAGGAATGAAATGCCAATGCCAATGGAACCTGAAATGGCAATGCATGCTTGAAAATATTTTCAGTATGCTATGTTCTTGTTTGGAACTTTCTCATTTTTCAAGACTTTTACTTTTCCATGAACTGACTCTGGCTACCTGTAGGTAGTCTTCCATCTCTTCTAGAAATACCCTTTCTTTTTATATTAAAATAAAAAAAAATCAGGGGAGGGCTGAGAGGGCGGGGTTAAAGCAAAATATAGGTAAGGCTGGAAAATTGTCTATCTTGGTAGGGCAGGTTGCTGCAGTGCACAAGAATATTAAACTGTTGAGGACTTTAAAAGAGAACTGGCTGTTAAAGTGTGCGTTTGGATGTTAATTGTATAAGGTAATTGAAACTTATTTACAGTCAGTTCAGTAGCATTGTGCTTCTCTTCTCAAATTACAGGTGAGTGTTCTTACAGATCAAGTGGAAGCTCAAGGAGAGAAAATCCGGGACTTAGAAATCTGTCTTGAGGGGCATCAGTTGAAACTGAATGCCACAGAAGAAATGCTTCAACAGGTAAAAGTCTGGGTTGGGAAGCTTCTTGCATAACCTCCAGCAGAGGGGTGAACATACATGGTCAGCTTGTCTGCGTGTGTGAGTGCATTTAGCAACAAGATAAAATGGGGGAAAAATGCCTCTTTCATTGTTCTCTTGCTGCTTTGTACCTTTCCCCCCGCCCCCCAATAAATGTTTCTTTGTTTTCCTGTTGCAGAAATGTTTTACTGCTGGTTGCATAATACTGTACATGGCAGCATGTAAAATGAAACTATTGTGTCTTATTTGTACTGTGTTGACGAACTACATTTGGACATGCCTGTTGAGTAACTGGTTAGGCAGGTTAAATGTATCTAATATATGTAGGAGTTATACAATTAAGTTTTATTTAAATATTGTCTGGTTTTGTATGGCTTTGAAGTTGAACATGTAGTAAGTTGAAATGAGTTACTGTATCAAGTTTGGCTTTATAACCATTTTTTCTTAATTTAGGAGCTTTCCACTTATTTTTGAAAGAAAATTAGTGCATAAAGCGCACTAAAATTTAGTGCATATTTGAATTGACAGTTTCAGGATATGTGATTTAATTTTTGCTTATTCACGTTATATGTTGAGGGGGCAGAAGAAATATTAAGTTAAATACCTTACATGTCATGTGTAACTGCAGAGCTGGCAGGTCTGTTGATGCAAAAGAACTTTCCTGATGCAATTTTCTGTTTTTATGGATGCAGATCATGCACTGGTAATACAGTACACGGTTATCAAAAATAGATTTGAAACTGTAAATAACCCTCAAAATCTATGCCAGAAATTTGGAAGGATAGATATTGTTCCTTATGAACTTACTTCCTCTCCTTACCCAAAATGTTGTGTTATAAATTTACTATTTTCATCTATGTGAAATACACAAGTTTCTTCATGAACTAATCATAGCTTTAAATTATGATAAAGATCCCTATAATATGTATGCTAACAGTGGCAGTTTCTATAAGATAAACTTGTATCTTAAACCTTTTAAAGTTATAATTCTCAAAGCTTCTCTAAAAAAGAACATGGACTCACACAACTTTTGCAGCCCAAAATATTATGTATTATAGAAGTTATATTCTCATACATAAATGAGGGAATGTTTTTAAATATGCAGCTAGTGAGTGCATTTAGTTTCCCCATGAGATCTGAAGTGAAATTCAAAGAACAGTAACTATTTAAGATATGAAAATCTGTTTTCAAACTTCAGGAAATCATTCACAATAGCGTAGAAGTTTACTGTTTTAATCTACAACTAGATAGTTGTTCTGTGACTTCTGCCAAAACTGGTTGTTGTTTCTGTAACTTAAAATTTTCTGCTCTGATAGTACTCTGGGGAAGCCATGAATTTAAAGCCTGATTTAACAGAACACTGAGGCATCTGAAAGTAGAATATATTACTGCCGTGTACATTGCTACTTCAGTGAAAACATTTTAATCTACCCATGTGGCATTAGGCATGTGCACAAATTGCTTATGAAGCTGATCCTAAAGTGATAAGCTGCAAAAGTCTGTACTAAAGCTAAAGAAGTCAGAGAAACTCCAAATATATTTAACATAACCCTTGAATTCAAATTTTGAGATCACTTTGAGTGGCTGTAACTGTTGCCAAATGGCAGTAACTTCAAATTTCTTTTCTTTTTTATAACTGAATAGTTGGCAATAAGCTCAAATTTGTTGATTGTTTTGTGTCATACTTTCAAGATCTTGCATTTGAACATAATTTACAGAAATACTGATAAGCTTGCTTGTGGATCACTAAATTTCTAAGTGACTGATCTCTTATGTTTACAGCATATATGATAGCTCAAGTTTGGGTTGGTTTTGTTTTGTTTTGTTTTTTCAAGAGAAAGAATTATGTAGGCCACACCTTGGTAAGGATTTGTGTTTCATTTAATCCTATGAGTTTGTCTCTTTGAACTTTGTATAGAGAGATGAACATACACAAACACATGCTTAGTATTTTAATTTTAGTGAATGATGTGCTTTCAATAGCTGAACCAAAATTAAAAATAAATTCAGTGTGGAACTGAGATATTTAAAATTTATTTTCTCACTGGAATGCAAAAAAAAATTGTGTTAACATTTTAGTTTTGTGAACAGAAAGAAGAGCAAATTAATTAAATACTAGAGGGTGATTAGGGAATGGTAGTTGTGGTGTGTTTCTCAGAGAGATTATATCCCCCAGTAAACAGTAGCATATGGGAAACCCAAGTTAGATCTCTGAAAATCCCAACAGTCAGAGAAATTGTACATTTATTATGGCTCACAAGAGGGCCCTATTTGTAATTAATTTTGAAGGTTCTTTTTGCAGTTCACGTTGTTGAAAAGATTACCCTCTACAGGGGATGAGTTGAGATTTGGAGACAAGAGAATGACCTGATCGTGTGAAGATTATGACATTCTTGTAAGACATGTGGCCAGTAGGCCTTCTTGCAGTCAATTTGTCAAAAGTAGGAGTGAGTGTCTGGCCTCAGGGATTTCAATAGACTGATGGATCAGCCAGGTTTAGATAGAGCTTCAGATCTTCTCAGCCAGCAGTTGCCAGTGTTCTGTACAGGTGCTCATGATGCTTAGCAAAGAAATGAAATATGCTACTGTTGTCACCAAATTTTTTCAGAGAAAACTGTTTAGTGGGCTTTCAAAACTATTTATTTTTTTTACAGTAGACTAACTTATTTCTAATATGAAAAAAATCATCAGCTCTATGTATCTATATAAATACTCTTGCTTTTCAGAAAGACTTCCATTATATTCCTGCAGTGTATGCAAATCCAGTTTGATTTCATGGTTCTGCTTGCTTATTTACAGTATATTAAACTCCACTGATTTTTACCTTTGTGAACTGAAGTCAACTGCTTTTTCACAATGGAAGATGGAATGATAAAGATAATTGCCCTAGCTTGAAAAATCTTTAATATATATTAGTGGAGCTAAACTAAATGCAGTATGGATAAGCATATTATTTACTTGTCTGGGAAAAATATACCTGAGTCCAGGGTAAGTCTTTTTAATTTTGGGAACTGTAAGAAGAGTGTCTTGATTCTGTGCCCCAAATACTAAAATTAAACAAAAAATCATACACTTTAAGATAATTTAATGATGGTATCTGATAATTCTGCAACAAAAAGGGTTTGTAATGCTACCCTGCAAAATCGTTTTTGCTGAATCTATGCTAGCAGAGACTTGTCCATTTTTTCAGGGTGGGGTTACTGGCTCAAATCCTTCTGGCTTATGATTTATGCAAAAGTTGTTTTGAACCCTGCTACAAAGTGATTGTGGAAATGCTTCTGAAACAGCAGCTAAAATAAACTTTATACCAATTACATAAAATGGCTGTTCAGCATTTAGGGTGGACATCTTGAATGTGGAATAGTAGCAAGAGATACTGTTGCTTCTTTGCAGAAAACTCTATCACTCAGAGAACGGTGCGATGTCATTTGCTTAGTCAGAATGTGAACTTGAAGAAATTAGTTGAGCCAGTCTGGAGGTTACTGCCACGAAAAGGAGAAGTCCCCATTCTTCTTTCATTCTTCTCTCTGTTCCTTACCATGTGCTTCTGCAACTTATTTTATACTGACTTCATGCTCATCAAACTTTTTCCTCAATGAGTCAAAGAAAAGTGGCTTGTGGTTTAAAAAGAAGGGGATGCTTTCTGCTGGGTTACTGAGTTGAAACATCTCTCTGAAAAGGTTAAGGTGTGGCATATAGATGATGGTGAGATGTGCATTTGACCTAGCTGTTTATGAAACAAGAGCCAAAGAAAATCCATCTCAGGATTCTCCTGTTTCTCAAACACTGCTATGTGGCAGATGTAGAGATGCCCTAGTGTGCACAGTTACAGATAATACTTTCATGAGATGTGATGCTTCTAGTGTCAAACTCAACATTTTGCTTTGGTAAGGATGCTTGCTCCACAACTGATCAGGATAAAGCTTTTTTTACCTAGAAGGTGTTTGCATTCTCTTTCTTTAAAAACAAAGTATGTGTTTGAAAACTCATGAAAGTCAATGGCAAAACTTTAAATCTGTCCTTAAGTATGATTCTGATGTGGGCCAAGGAACACAGTTCCTGAATCATCCTTCATTGTAAATGGTAAGGGAAAATTTTCTGGGGCATGACTGAGAGCAAGACACCAGTTTAGTCTCACTGAATTTCCTCCCAGTGGTATCTCCGTCTTTGCCATCAAATGTGTAAAGGACATGGAAATGCCAGCATGAGTGAATAGTTACTTGCCTTGCTGCTTAGCACATAATAATGAATGCCTTTGAAATAATAAAAAAAAAAAACAAACCCAAACTCCTAGAATTATCCTATGAAAGCAATTTGTGCTGTGGCAGTCTATTCCCAGCATACCAGCTGCTTTAAAATGTACAATTACAGCCAATTTTAGAGAACAATGATGTGCGTGTGTGTGTCTTGCTCCAAGATAGTTTGTGGCATTTCAAGTACTTCAGTCAATTTTAAGATATTTTTTTTAGTTTTTTAAGAGAAGATTGAGTCTTGAACATCTGCTACATTAGCTTGGGGGAGCCTCCTATCAACTTTACTTTCATCTGTACTGTGGACAAATGTAGAATAGAACTGGGATGCAGGAGTCATTTTTGCTCTATAAATGTGCCTAACCTCTCATGGTAGGGAATCCATGCTGTCAATCTTGACAACTGTGTTAAGTCAGTTTGAAAAGTGAATTTTCTGCACATACAGATTTCACCTTCACAAATGCACTTCTAAGTGCATTTCTTATGATAATTGTTGTAAGAATATCATTAGTTACCTTTCTGCTATCCCTGTGCTGCATTTGATTTATTTAACAGACCATAGTTCCCATGGAAGTTGTCTGGCATGAAGTAAAAAAGCACTCAGTTTAGTTCGCTTTCCTACTGTGTGGCAGTGTCTTTCCTGTACCTGACCTGTATGAAATCCTAGATGTGGTCTGACTCTGTATTTCCACCTTCCAAATTATTTCTGACACAGAAGTGCAAGAAGCAATCTAGGGGACTCTTGTCAGATAGTTGCATTGTGTAAATATGATTGTGTCTTCTGTCAAGTAAATTCTCTTGCAATGTACAAAGTGTTTGGCTTTAGGCCACTTTAGGCCACTTCTTTCTGTCTTAAAAAATACACACAGAAACTGAAATGCTGGACTGCAAACAGGAGTGAATTTCTGTTTCTCAGGTCTGTTTACAGCCAGCTTCTGCCTGGGTGCATGGAGCAGGGGGAAGTGCGCCAGAGAATGCCCCTTGTGAGGCACAATGGAGAATCTTTAAAAACACCCGTGGATTAAACGAATGCAGGGAGGAGCTGTATTGAGAATAGAAACTTGAATCCAACACAGTTTACTGTGTACCTGTTCTGGTTTTGCAGTTTTCTTATACTTGGGGGAGCCAGAATCCTGTCTTGGTTGCAGGGTATAAATCTAGTGTGTATCTGTTTGCTTCTCAGGAACTTTGCTGGCCGGCAAAGATCATTCCTTCAACTTTCAGTTGCCTGAGTTATCTGATCTTAGATGAATTTCAGCACTTGTTTATAGCATGCAGTAACTTCTTGCCAGAAGCTAGCTTAGTGTTTCAGATTTTGAAGCGTGCTCTCTGCTACTCTGGAGTGAGGCATCAGGTTTTCAGTGTGTGCTCCCAAGTTCTGCAGCATATCTACACAGGTGAGCATTACACTGCTTTGTTAATTTTACAGTTAATGTAGGCATGAATCTGCTGGTCAGGTGTATGCTGTGCAAATCGGCAGTGCTGTGGGAAGCTCTGTCCTTTTTTGTTGCTTAACTATGTAATGGACAAATGATGAATTGGAGGACTGTAATATACTCTCTGCTACTAACTCGCACCATTTCATGGCGATTACACATGTACATTGCTCTCAGCTGTGTTTTCAGTTAAGCAAATATCTTATTTCTACCACAGCTGACACACAGCACTTAAAATGGGCAGTCCTCATTAGCAGTGGTTCTTGGTGAATTTTGCTTACCAGGTATGTAGCATGGTCAGTCTTTCTGTCTCCTTTTTTTGTTTGGATTTTAATAAGGATGAAAATTACAGAATTTTTGAGTATTGTATTTTGTACAGTGCGCAAGTGCAAAATGGAATCTTTGGGGGTTTTTTCCTCCCACTTGACTAAAATCTTACTTATGGTTTCTCAATCAGTGTATGGCATGATTGTTCCTTCTGTTTTGTGGAGTGCTAAATATCATGGAATTTCTGTGCTTGCAGCTGACAGCCTAGAAAAGCATAGTGTCCTCTTTCTAAGCTACTTTCTGTCATGTCTTTTTTATGAGAATTATGTATTTCCAAGACAACACAATGTGCGAGTTATATATATACAGCATATGCCTCAGTTTCATTTGGAATATTGAAAAACATGATTAAATACTTTAAAAGTAGACAGTGTAGGTTTTAAAAATACAGTTGTGTTTGGAAATAGTTTGCTGTTGATTGATCTGTCTGGCACATGCATATTGTAGCTTCTGCATGACTCATCTTTGTAATTATTCTACTTGAAAATAGGTTTTTCCCTTTAAAAGTTGAGTTTTGAAAAGAGAATTTTGAGTAATGAAATTATACTTATCGCACATATTAAAATTAAAACCAAGTATCTTGTTTTATAAATAAAGTTCCCTAGGATATGCTCTATTTCTGTTCTGTATTTCAGCTCATTAAGATCCTCCTAAAGCTGCTTCAGCCCAAATTACCATTTTGCCTGTCTTATAGTATTGCTTTTGCTTTAAAACCAATAACATAAATTTGTATTTTCTTTTCTTACAATTGCATATTTATTCTAGCTGAATTCAAATTGCATCATACCACTGAAATACACCATAATTTCTCTGTAACAAAATGGGTCACATTCTTAATGAGCTGTTCACTGTGAGCATCTGCTTGAAGATGAAAATAATTGCTTCCAGATGTTACCATTTCAAGAGGGGACATATACTTTAAGCGGCACTTTCTTTCAAAGCAGGAGTTAGACTCTCTAGATGCAAGAGAAATTGTCAGCTGTTTTAAATCAGTGTAGCTCCACTGAAAACAAACTAGGGATAGTTAGCTATTTTGTCTATTTTAAGACAAGAGTTTTATGCCAGTTCACACTGGCTGGGAATTTGGTTCTCCATCTTCAGAGCAAACTGCAAAATTTTGTTTGAGTTGATTGAAAAAAAACCCAAACGTCAGCTGCCTTAATGCTCACTTATACCAGATAGCGCTCTGGTGTTCACATGGAGCTACTAAACTCAGCATGAGAGGGGTGAGGTATTACTCTCTATTGCATAACTAAGTGCAAGTTGGGGGTCTATAGAAAAATATGGAGTAATGGCAGATGGTGTGCTCGAAGGGTAGATCTTTCGTTAATCTCTAGAGGGATGCCATGTCTCCTTGCCTTATTCAGAAATCTTCCTGTTGTATCATGGAATGCCATAACAGTGTCAAAAAAACCCAACTTCTAAATGATATTTCAGTTCAACAGTGAATAGAGACTGACCAGGGCCAAGATCACTTCACCCTGACAACCTTTTTGGTGCTCAGTGGCCTTGTTTCACATCAAAGTTCTCATTTATAGCTATGTCTTTATTTTCAGAAGTCTGATATAGTCACAGATGTACAGAGCCTGTTCCAGTCTGGATTGGAATGTGCTGCTATGGCTCTTATGCAAATTAGCATCTTTCTGGAAGATAGAGGAGTTACTTGTAATTAGAATTGTAATTCGTACTCACCTTTATAGAAAGCAACCACTAGATAGATTTCATTAGGTAACTGCCTCTGAGAGTTTCTCAGTAAAAAAAAGGCAGTTCACTGTCTTTTCCTGGTCAGTGCTTGATTTATTGCATTTAGAGGAAAAAAACACAACCAAATCATGAGACTGCATTTCTGTTTATTTTCCCACCCATACACAAGTATCATTGTCAATGTCAGCAGGAATGGCCATGGCACTGGGAATAGTGGGTGGCTGAGATAATTGGTGTTGCAATGCAGATGCAAGTTCAGTACTATTTTTAATTCGGGCAGTATTCCCCACCAGACTAAAACAATTTACTTGTAGAGTAGATTTAGGTTCCAAATATTCTTTAACTGTGTAATTTTTTTTAATAACCTTTGTGGGTTCTGTGGCTCCAGGACATGGTCTGCAACATACTGTGCAGTTTATGGGAGAAGAAGACATAAGAAAAGGGTGACAGAGAGTGCAGTTTTGATCACTCAGTAACATCAGAGTAGATCCAGAATAGCTATGGCAGCTTCGGTTAAGTCACTTTTATGTAATTCAAGGCAGAATCTGCTGTGATTCCTCAGTGTGTTTCACATGATGAAAACACTAATGTGAGTTATGAATTAGCAAAAATTTTTTAACCATTTAGAAACCAGTGTTCTTTTGTAAAAATTATTTAGGCACTGTAATTATTGATTTTCCAGTAAGGCCTGAAGTCCTGAATGGTTTGGAGGGTTTTTTTCCTACTCTTTGAAAATGGAGGCCAACAGAAGTATTAACACCAAACTCTCTTATATTTTGGAAGCTGTTTTGAAAGATGCAGGGAAGGTGATTACTGAATGTTTTCCAAACACAGTGGTATCACTGGGTCCAAAGTACACATCTCTTTGCAACCTCAAAAACAAGCTCAGGGTACACAAGCAAAACTCATGGCCAATTATTTCTACTTTACACTGTTACTCAGTCTAGATAATGCCTTTTAGATTCCAGTTTGGGGATACACTTTTTATTTACTGCTGTTACCTCCACAGTGTGTAGTCTTCAGAAGTTACCAAGTACCAAGTAAACTTCCAAGTACTACTGGTATTACTGCTGAATTGCTGCTCGTCTTTGGTACGCTGTTTTGGTTAGGGTGCTTATTCTGTAATATCCTTTATTGAACAACACATTGTAAGAAGTTCTAAAATGTTTAATTGTAATACTAAAGCATAGCTTTTTCTGATGAGTATTTTAGGAAGTAGTCAATTCCTTTGTAATGTGTCATGTAGCATTATGTAGGTTTGTGTTTGCCTAGCCTTAGTATTGTTTTCTGATTTCATGGCTTGCCTGGGGATTAACTCTGCCACATGTTTTCTTGAAGTATGGCAGAGGACACAGTGGCATAGCCATTAACATGGGAGAATGTTTACGTGAAAACAGCTGCAGAACCTGAGAAACACACAGTTCAAAGGGAAATGTGCTTTAATATGAATTTGCCAGTAATCCTTTTTTGTTTGTTTGTTTTGTTTTAGTTACTTTTTCTGCCAGCAGTAGATGCTTACATCAGAGCTATCTTGCTGTGCTTTTTTCCATTGTAAAGCAATAGCGATTGTGACTTTAAGAGAATCATTTTGTTTTTGTATTGAAAGCGTTAAACAATGGGATAGAGGCTTTAGTATGGATCTGCCAGTAAATCATGTCGCATTCTGTCAGTGTTCAATTAAATAACCAGAGAAAATGTTCTGCTTTGATTTCAGGAGTTGCTAAGTCGAACATCACTAGAGACTCAAAAATTAGACTTAATGGCTGAAGTTTCAGACCTGAAGATTAAGCTGGTTGGTATGGAAAAGGAGCAGAGTGAATATGAAGAGAAACAGAACAAAGCTGAGGTGAGTTTCTTTCCTTAGATTGTTTTCTTTTTCCTTCTGTCACATGTCTCTGGTATGCTGTCATGCACCTGAGCATTCAAGCTGAAATTGACATGCAGTAGGATTTTCCGTCCCTACCATTGATCCTGTGAATTCAGTGAAGAATATGATTATGCATTTTTGGGATGTGGTTTCTTTTCCCCTCTTTCATTATACTTCCAGAGGTTGCCATTTGGCTTTAATCAAGGCACAAAGTCCCTTCCAGAAGCATACATTACAGTTGCCGTTCACTTAACCCTTTCCTTTTCACATAAGCTTGGCTGGCATGGCCATGTGAGGCCTATGAGAGCTCTTTTATTTCCTTGTTTATGTGGCAGAGAAGACTTGTCAGACGGTAGTATTGGTGCTACAAGCACTTAGATGATCACCCTTGCTGTTTTCAATGCATTTGTGGGACTTGGGAGATAAAGACAAGGGGCAGGGCATATTCCTCAAATGAGCCTTTCCCCTTGTGGTTACATAATAAATAATGGAAAAAAAAAAAAAAAAAAGAAAAAGTTACATGCATTGGAGGCAATTCTAATCCTTGTTCCCTTTCATATGCGGAGAGTTCTGGTCATCGAAGAAACTTTGCTTTTTACCATATTGATTAAGAAAGACAATATAAAACAGAGAAACATGAATGTGGAATCATGGAAGTGAGCAGCAGGTGGGAGCTGGGAAGGAAAGCAATTATGAAGAAAGTAATTCTTATGAATTGCCATGTGTTGCCCTACTCAATGGTCCTGTAAGGGAACCAACTAACAGAAGAGGATTATCTAGCAAGGGAGGATTGCTAGGTCCAAGATTCATACGTTGCTGACTGAAAAAACTTCCATGTTGACACAGGAGAATTTGAAATCAAGGCAGTGTTAGAAAACTGTTTGATTTCCATAATGTCGCTAGTGGAATATTTGAGATGCATGCATAAGTAATTTACCTGCAGTGACATAATATGTTTGGAGTGTGTTTGTTTTTTGACTTATTTATCCTCAGAAGTTTTCTTTAGAGATCAAAAGATAGCTTAAAGAGAGCAATCCCTGGCAGAGGCTGCAAGCCAGGGAGGCACCAGCTGCTGTTTTTACCATCTATGACTGCCTTATGCTCTTTCACCCATAATTGTCTCTTACTACCTGAAAATCTAAACAGGTCTGTGCAGCTCGTAATTGCTACAGACTTCAGCCTACTCTCAGTAGCCACCTTTCTGAGAGGCCTTCAGCTCTTCCTGGTGTCCAACATGTAATGGAATGAGGGTGCCTAAATTATTGCAGGACATGAAGAGTCAGCCTGACTTCTGGAAGGCAACAAAGGTTTTGAATGCATTTGCATCAACAGAACTTTTAAGTAGGTCTGGGCCTGTGGTAAGGAGGAGGCTATGAGCTGTGAAATTCTTTTGATACTGCAAAAAGGTGTGTGACCCCCTTGGATGGAAAAGTTGAGCATTATTGGGCCTGGAAGCCTTTGCTGTATTGCTGAGTGATAGGAAATGTTCCTGCTGAGGTGGAAAAGGCTTCTAATCTGATGGAAAAGTTGAGAATCATTGTGTTAAGTATGCCCTGAATTATTAACTACCCCAAGATGTGATTAGATTTCTGGCCTGTTGAAAGTTGCAAACCTGTGTATACAGTGCAGGGAAAATGAGTAAGTAAAGCTGTGGGAAATAAACATCATTTCTAGTTTACTTGTTGAGCCATTTAAAAAATTACTTCAGATTGTCCTGAATAAGCATTAATCTAATTTGTAAAGATAAACAGGGGTTGCTTTCGGTCAAATTGGATGCTTTAACCCTGTTACAGCTCCTTTTGTTGTAAATTTCACTAGTTTTTCAATACGAACACTATTTCAAACATAAGAATGAAATTTATTGATATGTTTCCTTTATACTCTTAGACTACAACTGCTGCTTAAATTTGGTAATAGTTTGAGTGTCTTCCTGAACTTCCTGTCTCCTCTGCCCAACTACGTCTTTCTAAGTGAATAAGCCACTTTTAGATACTCAGTCTACGGTTAGTTTGCTCTCATTTACACATACACAGTTGTGTTGCGATAACCTACTTGCTTCAGAATGAAACAGTTCTCCAAACTGACAGTGACCAAATGATGAAATTAACCTCTGAATGTTGTAGCTACTTCAGCATTCTTCTGCAGGTATAGTACCTCAAATGAAATTGCAGTTAGTATTTTTAAATAAGTGCAATAAAGCTACGGGTGACAGCGCTAGAGCCATTTTTATAGACTGCAGCTGGCCAATTCCTGCTTTCAAGACTGAGTTTAGCATTGACAGAGGTGAGGGATTTGATTGAACAGGGATTTGATAGATTTGCTGCTATCAGAAGGTAATAGACCTGAGTTTTCACCCTAGTGTGTGTATTATAGAGGTATCCAGTAGTGAAACCTTTTCAAACAGCTTGTTAATTATGCTCCATGGCTGACCGTGTAATTTCGAAGTATAATAATGGCTTTTAAAAAGTTTAAAATTAAATGTGACATTGCAGAATAATTCAGCTCAAACATCTTTGCTCTGTACTCTAATTTTGTGTCAGCTTATTTCACAGCAGCTGTTTCCAGTCACATGGAATTTAGCTATAGAATTATTTCTCTGGTTGAGTTGGGGGGGAACAAAGCTAATTAAGATATCCTTCTAAATATGAGCAAGTTTTAACGTGTCAGGTTCATTTCACTTTATCTTGTGCAGCTGTTGTTTAAATTTGGTTTTAGTTAGCAGCAAGGAGTTTATCAAGCATCTCTAACCTCTTCTCAAAGGTATTAATTTCACACTGAATGCCACTTGTCTCTGGCTCTTCAAAAGCACATGCTAAATTTAAAGTGCCATCTATTTATATATATAACACAGGGGCTAGGAGAATAGCTGCTTGTAAATGGACTGTCTCACTCTTGACTTTGTCATTTTAATTCCTTTCTTGTGGAATAATGTTTTACTTTTTTCCACAGCAATGCTGTGAAGGTTTCTGAAACCCCACCTGAGGGAGTTTGTGCAGCTTTTCTCTTACCTGAGAAGCCTTAAAAAATTTGGAAATGTGTTTTCTTAACACAGCAAGGTATGAATGATCAGCATTATCAAGTGATTAATGCAGCCCAGATGCCTGCCTTACCTGAACATAGAAGACAAAAGAGACCTCCTGTCACTACCAGGAGACTGCAGAAGTGATTGTCCATTTCAGTTTGCTTAATAGCCTTTTTTGGCATAGGATAAGTTTTGTTGGTTTTGCTTTTTCTTCCCAAGGATCTGAAGCTTGCTGTAAGCTGTTAAATATTTAGTGCATATTTACTTGCAGTTTCAAAGAAACTTGAGTCAGTGAGCCACTGACTCCCACTGGGCAGTCTGGTGTGTTATCTCACCTGAATCAAATTCAAGATATAGTATGTTAATGTTAATATATTTTCATGCTGTAAAGGAATCTCAAAAAGAGAAACTTTTTCTACCTTGAAGATAGAAGAAGTTGTAAGGGCACATATTGCAGCTGAAGTTAATCTGTTTCTCCTCCATAGGTTTCTTATCCTTCACTGGGTAAGGGTTTCTGTAATTTCTGTACTGTCAAGTTTGCCCTGAGGGAAGTCTGTATGGATGCAGAGTGTTTCCAATTCCTGTTTTTAATGTGAGGTGGCAGGGAAAAGAGTGATAATGTTGCATCCAAAGTGTTTCTGAACTCTTCCAAGTTGGCACAACTGGAGCAGCTCTCAGTTTGTGCTCAAATGGCTGTGCATCTTGTTAGAGCAGTCCTTTTTCAGAACCTTGTGTGGTTTAACAGTGTTCTGTCAAAGACAAAAGCCTTGGTGCTTGAAAGAAAGCAAGGGAGATGGATGTGTGTCCTAATGATTCCAGTCGTCGCCAGTTGGTATTGCTCAGTGAGGTATCTGATTGTGGAGATGATGGTAAAAAAGAAACAAGATTAAAGCATGGAGGGTGGAGGGGTTATGGATAGTGTCTAGATTGTACATACAGCCAGTACTACAGGTGTTCTAATTTGCAGTACTCCTAAGAGGAGAGGTAGGTAAGGTTCTCCACACCAGTGTCCTATTGTGTTGCTGCAAAGTGGCCAGTGTCGCCAGTATTCTTTCTAATGTTTTTTGATTGGTCATGGAACTAGTCCTCATTTACATACATTAAGAGTTGGTTGGATGAAAGAGTATGAGCATCAGACATTGTGATCTTAAGAATAATATGTAAGTTAAATATATGCAACCGTTTTCCTGAATTTCATTTTAAACACAGTGCCCTAAAAAAATTATTGATGTGAAACTCTTTTATCTGACACATACACTGTTGAAAGTAAATCTTTGTGAATGTTAGAAGTTGACTGTGGGTGTTGATGCAATTTGAGAGTGGTTATGTTATATGCTTACCTGGTTGGAATAGCATCCTGTCCTTGCAGTAGCTGTTCTTTAGCTTTGTGATTATTGGTTCACCAGAGGGTTGAGACAGCAAGAGGGCTTCTGTGCATTGTAAGGAAGAAGATTCTAAAAAACATGCCATGTCTTCTGTTGCCCTGTCCACTAAAATCTTTCCCCCCTTTTGGAGATGGATTAGTCTCCTCAGATTTATTCCAGTTGAGAAGACTGAGAAATCACAAAACAGATGTTGTTAATGTATGTGAAAATTAAGAGAAAAGCACTCCAAACTTATAATACCTGAGAAATTACCCAAAACTATTTACTACTGAGTTAGGGAATTTAAATGAAATGTTATATAGATTTTAATACTTGTCTTTGGTTTGCTTTCTGTAGCTGGAGTTTTTGTTTGTATCACTGAAACACACAAATCCAAGAATCTGGCCAGCAAATTGGTGCACTTTAATTACTTTTTCTTATGTGGTATCCTTTGATTTCTCCTGTGTATGTTGCTTAACTCTTTCTCCATGTGAAAATACTGCCTAGCTAGCAAGCTAGTAATGGGGTTATTTTTCTGACCCATGCTAGTAAAGAATTACTTTACCAACCCATACTAGTAAAGAATTACTTTACTAGTAATTTCCGTGTATAAATTGTGAAGAGTAGGTTATGGCCCCATCTGAGTACTTAGCAATTTCTTCCTAGTGAATGATTTGGCTGTGTAAATGAACGGAATCAGTTCCTGTTTCAGCAAAAGCGTGCCTCTGAGCCAAAGCCAGTGTGCCTCTGTTGCAGTTCTTCCTGATATCAGACTTCATGTGACTGTAAAAGCTTCCAAAACTGAGGGGCCAAATTTTGATCCTTGTGTTAGAATCAGAATCATGAATTAGTGTGGAATATAGACTCTGTTCTATGTAACCTGTAGCTCTGTGCAATATTCCAGATTTAAATCCATTCACATATACTTTAACAACAGGAAAATACGTAATCTTTTGGGTGTTTTTTTTTTCAGTTTGCCTTTGATGTGTTTTATGTATTTCTTTGTGCTGCAACTGTAGAAGTCTTCTTTGCATCATTTTATTTCTCACTTTTTTTTTTTTTTTATTTCTTTTTGTCTCTTTTTTTCCTTTCTTCCCATGTTTTCAGTCGGTAGTGAACCTGATAAGTGAGCTACAGGAACAGATGTGTAGACTGCAGCTGGAAATTAATAGTAGAATCCAAGAAAGAAATTCTCAAGATAGGAAACCAGACTTGACACCTCATGGTCCTCAGTCTAGTCCAAGATCAGTGGTAGAGACTCTCAGCCAGAAGAATTGTTCTCAGTGCAATGTACGAGAAGTACACCTTAGCCTGTGTATTGCCTCTTCTCTACTCTTGCAGAAACTAAATTCTGCTAACCAGGATTGTGTTGTGAATTACTGGCATTAACCATTGTGGCCTTCATTAGCGAAGAGTGAGGTGGTCTTAAAAACTACAACAAAAAAGACACTCTCCACCCCAGACACCCCACCCCAATTAATAAATTGGGTCACCATTGATGTCTGTCTACTAAAGAACAGGCATCTGTAAGACCTAAGCACTTTCAGGTTTTTTATGAATCTAATTGTACTTTTAAGTCTGTAGTGCTGGTGTGGTGTGTGGGTTGGGTTCTTTTAATTTATTATTTGGGGGGGGTGGGTTTTTTCCATAGTTGAGATTATCTGTTTGAGATGCAGCATGCTGGCATGGTTTGGTAGTTTGCTAGTTTTCCTCACAGTCACCCTAGCTGTGCATGATGGTGCATCCTAACTAGTCCTCTGAACAAAGATTGTTAATTCTTCACTGTGTTAAAAGCTTTACACAGGTATGAAATACAGTTTCAGGTAAGAGTATCTGAAATGTAGCCTTTCTTTTTCTAATGATAATGCTGAAATGAATGGAAGGAGCCATAATAAAAATACATTTAAAATAGCAAATCCAGCACATTTTTCTTTCTTATTTGACACTAGCAGTTACCAGGAAAGCATTTTTGCATTTACATTACAGATCCTAGTTGTATTTGACCAAAACTGTCACATATCAAAACAAAAGCTACTTTGCCTAAACCACTAAAATTTACAGAAGGTGGAATGGTAGTGGTATGCCTGAAAATTTCCATTTTAATATTTGCTTTTAAATCAGTTTGTTTTAGTTACCACCTCTCTTTGGTCACAATTTGGATCCCCAGAACTCATTTTATAAGTAATCTGCTTATATTGTGAGGGAGTTTTTCAGTAACTTTTCTCATAGGTTTATTTTACAGAAGTAATTCATTTGGGCATGATGCCTATTTTGAAAATGGTGCTATTTTTCTGAGCTTGCCTCTGTCCCGAATTGATTAGTGAACTATTAGACTGTACTACAAGCTGCATTTTGAAGAAACCATGAGAGTCAAATCTGGGAATCATTGAAAATAATTTAACCCAAGATATTAGTATGGTTGTTCAACATATATACTATACAGCATTTCGAAATTGGGCTAAGCTTCCAAAATTTTCTTTTCCTGAGTTCATTTTAAGACATTTGGTCTTGTCGGAGTGATATTTAAGAGACAACTTCATCTCTCAGGAGTAGAGGAATAGAAGAGCTGGCTGCAGCTCTTGGCTACTTCAGCTCAGTTTGCAAAGTGGCAAACATTAATGCTTAAAGTAGCATATTTGTGGTTGTATTCGAGTATATGTGTATGGTATTAAATGCCTGTAACTTGCTCGATACTATTTTGTCTGAATGTTATATTTCTTGGTAAGCAGTTTAAACACCTGTTTTGGGCAAGGATTGTCACTTCAGTTTAAGTTGGCAGTCTGGTAGTCTTTTAGCACTGTGTGTTTCTGCTTACTTTATGAGGTGGCTTAAAAACAAAATGAGACTTAAAAAGACAAAACAAAACAAGTAAAACTAACCCTGCAACAAAACCCTGATAGTTGATGTTACATGAGACAGTAGTTGCAGATTTTTTGGCTCATTTTCACCAAGACACACATGACTTCATCAAGATCAGCTATCTTCCTTAATACGGATAGGAAACTTTTTCATAATTTCAAGTGGAGAGTTTGAGAAAGTATTCCTTATCTTTCAATTAAAAATATTTTTTTTGTCTTCTAAGACTAGGTCACAGTTTTTAATGTGGTGCTTCAGTGTTCACTACTGTGTGGTTCATGCATGATCTTTAATTCAGGACTATGAAAAATTACTACCAGAGAAATCTTACTTACAGCTGCTGTTCTTCCTTTGCAGGGTTTGCTTCAGGAACTTAGACACCTCAAAATTAAAGTGGAAGAACTGGAAAATGAAAGAAATCAATATGAGTGGAAATTAAAAGCAACTAAAGTAAGCAGAATACTTGGCATTTACTAGTGACAGACATTTCAGCTGGAAAGGGAAATATTTACTCTTCTTGCAATTGCCTTATGTCAGGGCCTACTATGAGTCAAGTTTTCTTCAGCCATCTTTGGAATGAGTATTTTGGTTTGAAGTTTTTGTAGTTTCTTTTTGTGCTTTTTGCTTCCTCCCTGCAGTTTCCAATATTCTTCCTTTTTGTAATTCTTATTAAAAAAAAAAATGAACCAAGAAGTTCTTTTGACTTACAAAAGACCTGTTGTAAGGAAATTTTTTGAATCTTTGAAATCTTTGAAATTTTTCTGTCTTTTATTCGTGTATTGGTCACAAGCTTCTGTGGAATCTGCTTTCCAGTTTGAAGAGACATGCAAAGTTGGTTGGGTGTTCACTTAGTGTGGAATTTATTTTAATAGACATTAAGCCCAAAATACATTATTAGATCATCTGCTTTGACTTCCTCTATAGCAAAGTGCATAGCTGCCTTACCCTTCTGTTGACCTTGAATCCTGGAAAGCTGTTGGGTCCTAATCTGGGGAAACTTGACATCTGAAACATTTCATTATTTTCCCCAATTGTTATTTTCTCTAGTTCAACGTTCTCATTGTTAAACAGTTGAACTTTAGTTTGAATTTTTAGCCCTTTTCCATTCTTTCAGATTAAAATTCTTTCAGATTAAAAAGAGCCTCATTGTTTTTCCCTGTACGCTTTTGTGCTGTAATCGCATCTCCTTTCATTTGTGTAGTACTTTAATTCCTGTTCATATGAATGACTGACTCTGAGTTGTGGTTGGATCTTGGAAAAACATTTTGAATTATTAAACTGAGTTTTCTTTTCAATACTTGATAACTTGATCCTGAAATGACAGACAGCTATTGTTTGTATTAGCATTTCTTTCTTCTGAGAATTCTCGGATGAATATTTAAATGTTCTATGAAATGTTGCTCTCATGTTTTTTTCCTAATAAGATCATAGCTCTTGTACCCATGAAAATGTTTTCTCTGAAGTGGTGGATATGAACAGTCTTCGGGAAAATATTTTCTCAAGTATTGTGGCCTGTGGCCACTTGCCAAGACAGATAAAGAGTATGGAAAGCATAGGAATGAAATAAAGAAGAGTAGGAGAAGATGCGGGTCTAGAAAGGAAGAAAAGTACAGGGAAAGAGAGAGGAAGCAGAAAAATAATTTGAGAGATGGCTGGAATGAGACATTAAAGGAAAAGACAGCATTTAAAAGAGCTATGAGATCAAATAGACCAGGGGAGCCAAATCCAAATCTGGTATTAAAATGTCTTCAGCCTTTGTCTTCCTGTTGCTCCAGTTTCTCAGATGAGGATTTGGAATGTTTCCATGGCTGGATATAAAAAGCATATTAGTCTCTGGGAAGTGTAGGAGCCCTTCAGAGATTCAACAGGGCAGATTCTTCTATTTCATATGGAATTGCAGGCAAACCTGTTTGCTTCATGGTGAAAATAAGTTTGTGTATTAGAGTAAATTAGTCCATGTTTTTCCCCGTTGTTTGGTGTTTTGCTTTCCTTTAGTATTTTGAGTAACTGATCACAGAAATTATTTATTTGTTTGTCTGTTTCCTTTTTTTCTTTGATTTCTTTTTTTTTTTTCTTTTCTGCAATGAAGTTTTTATGCTTTTGTTGTGGAAATGCAGAAGGTGGATACAGAAAGGCTTTAAGACTGCTGAAGAAAATCTTAATGAAACTACTAACTTAGTAAAGTATGCTGTTGACAGTGTTTCTCACAGATAGGAGAAAGAGTTGAGAGTATATTTCAAGCTGGACAGTCACAGAATTCTTCTCGCTCTGTGTTGTTGAGGTCTTTAATGTGTGATATTCTATCCCACTCTAGTGGCAGCACACTTTGCAGTAACTGTAGATGAACAGTTGATATTTTGTGGTATATGTGTTGTTGTTTTCCAAGCCATACTTTGCTTCTAGACTATTTGCTGTAGTATCTGATGTGAGGAAGAACAATTTTGTTACCCTGCTGAGAATTGGGCTTAGCATTTGTAGATTCTCAGTTATATTAATAAGTAGCAACCAGGATAAAAACCCCAGGATCTTTCAAAAAATGCTTTGTTATCTTTTAGTGGTCTTCATGCAAAACTCAGGAGTTGCCCCATAATGGTCAATAATATATGACCAGCATTGTAGCTCTGAGGGCTTTCCAGAGTTTCTTTACCTGCATGACTCTTTGAAAATGTTACCTTTCTGTAAGTCTGTTCTTTGAGGGCTAATTGCATTGGAAAAAGTGAGCTTATGTAGAAGGAATAGGATAGTTACACCATGAAATATGTACAGTTGTTACAGTATTTATGAAGTGCCCTGAGTCAGGAATGGGACATCAAAGTGAAGCGTTATGCTTAGAACTCTTCTAGTTCATGGGAAAGAATCATAGAGCATCGATGACAATGTTATTCTGAATTTGTTTACTATTTTTCAGGCCGAGATAGCCCAGCTTCAGGAGCAATTAGCTCTCAAAGATGCAGAAATAGAACGCTTACAAAGTCAGCTATCCAGGACCTCATCACATAATGAAGTGGCAGAAAGAGGTAAGAGGAGGGGAAATAAAATTAAAAATCCAAAACCTACTTTAATTTCACTTTGGTGGCCGCTTGGCTCAGTATTTCAAAGGAATACAAGGAGAGACCAGAATATTTATTTTGGGAGGAAAAATAGTGCAAATATATTTTGTCTTCTGGTAGAGGCCTTTAATGTGTGAAATTCTATCCCAGTCTAGAGGCAGCGATGAATTGCAATATGCAGCACTGAAACTTTTTCTAGTGGAATTTTATTTGCAATTTTGAGAAATATATTGTAGTTTAGTGAGAATTTATTTTTGTGCATACCTTCAAAATGTCTTTGAAAAATCTTTACAGTTCCCATTTTTTTTAAGGAAAAGAATATTGTCACAGTGGTAGCTAAGCATAATGTTTAAATGTCCAAACATCCTAAAACATAGTCATTGATTCATGTCTTTTCTTTCTTCAAGACTATATATTATTTAAGCTCCTTCTGCCATGAAAGGTTGGACCAGATAGTATTTCAAGGTCCCTTTCAGGGGCTGTTCTATAACTTTATGATACTGCAGGATTCTCATTTAAATCTGCACTGCTGATACAGGTCAATGGCAAATCAGCTTGTTTAGCCTTTGGTCTCAACAGGTCATGTGAAATTGAATTTCAGTTCCTTGAAATACTGACTGCCCTGAGCTTCTGTCAATGGCTGGGCTGTGAGCAACATGATATTAGTGACCTTTTTCTTCTATATCCTGCCACCTAGCCATGCAGAAATACTTGTGTGTAGTTTAATGCAGTGCATCAGTTTAGCTGCACTAACTTCTCTTGTGGGTGTTAACTAACACTTCCAAAGAGTGCCCTTGTTGAGATGTGACTTTTCCAGTGCTGCGCTATCTTTCTCTCAGGGCTTATCAAGAATGTCCTTAAAGGAATTAATGCAGGTGTGTCTTTTCTAGAAGACTGGATTTTGACTGTTGCTTGTTCCAAAGAAGTGATTTAACATATACTTAGTGCTGATTTCACTCAGCTGCAGCACTTGTGCATGTAGAGAACTGCATGTCTGACTAGAAAATTACTTTGCATAACAGCAGTGTTTTGTATAGGAACTCTTCTATTAATAGCATTCTGTATTTTCTATGGGATTGCCAAAAGATTTATGGAATTTCAAAGGAAAGAGAGTGGTATGGGAATAAATCAAGAGCTCGGCAACTTTAAGCTTTTAATAGTGTCTGTTCCTGTTCAGATTGAAGATGTGTAAAACTGTCCTTGATTCCAGTGTGGGGAAGAAAATCAAGCGCTGTACAGATTCTTTAGGGTACATATAAGAAAACCACTTAGACTCTATTTGAATGGAAAGAATATGCAGCAGTAATAATTCTTCTGGGGAAAAAAAAATAAATACTGAATTATCAGATTTTAAAGTGGTCTTATCAAATAAAGTTGAAAAATAATGTCAATGTAGTGTGCTAGAATGCAAATTCTAACTAAATTGCAAAGTTTATCTAATATGTGCTTTTTCTGCATACTTTATTTGACCCTCACCATTTACCATCGTAGAGGAAGTTTATAGGAGAAGGCTAAAAGAAAAACGTAAGCCTTGCAATTCACTCTTGGCTTTATCTCACTGTTCCTTTCATACAAATCATAACTCGGATGCATTCTGCAGCAATAATTCAATGTTTGTTTAGATTTGGCTGTCGAATTGTAATACACATGAGACATTGCTTTCATTGCTTGTGGCAAGCAGGCAGCTACTTGCCCTTTTTAGTAAGATTTCATTTCAGAAAAAATAGAGGTTCACAAATCAGAGAGGTGGACTTCAAAGGGACTTTGTCAAGGTTAACAGACCCAAAACTTAACCTTTGTCTCTTTTTATCTGTACATATGTACAATTCATGTAATATCTGGAAAGATGGCTTTGATTGAAAGCATCTTTCCTTAGAGGGGAAGGATTTTGGCTTTTTTTTTATTTTTATCACTGCAGTAAATTAAATGAAAAATGCAATCTGAATAAAAATGTTTCCATACTTGATGATGGTATAAACATTGTGAGTAAAGTTTGCTTCAATGTGCTTAAAAATACCTTGACAACAGTTCTTTTTCAAGTCTATTATTTATAAAAAGGTATTAGTAGGACTGTGATTTTAATGGCTTTTTTTTAAGTCTTCCAATCGCTTGCCTAATACCGGCTGGCTTTAGTTTTTGATTTGGCTGTGTCTGTGTATGTCTTGTGTTAGTAAGTGTTCTCTTCTGCAAAGGAAATGTTTGCAAGATTAATTTACATGTTTTAAAACTTAATCATTACTAAGTGTGTATTTTTCAGAATCACTATAGAAAATCTAATAACTGCTTTTGCAAATAACTGACGTTGTATGTTCAACATCAAGTTGTAAACCATTTTTTTAAAGATGCTCTTTAGCAGTATTGATTTTCTTTCTTCTCTGACTTCATGCCTGCCACATCTGTTTTTCATTGTCTTTTGTGAAACAAGTGGGTCTCTTTTATGTCAAAGCACAAATTCCATGAGTGGCAGTTACAACAGATACACTATTTCAGGTTCTGTTTCCATCATCTACACTCAATTTAGTATAGGTTGGTACTGGAGGACTTGCTAGGAATAGTGTGGAGAGGAGAAACGACATATTTAGTTCACAAAGTTAGGATGATTGTGATAATCTTACAAATTTTCAGAGTGTTTTTGAATTGATTTGACTGTAACAATCCTGAATAACCTCTATCTTGTGACACTAAATTGTGTGTGAGGCACTTGAGAGCAATTCATTAGCTGTTGATGTAGATTTTAACTTATTCATACTGAAAACTTTAAGAAAATTGAAAAAAAAAACCCAAACCCAACACGTTTTCTTCATATTGAACTAGATGTTATTTTGCATTTCCAAGCTACATGAATGTCCTTGAGCTGCTTTCCATAAGGTGGCAAATATTTTTCTCAGAATATAATTAATTTTCAATCATAATTCATTTACTTAAATATATAACAGCAAACACACGCTCATCTTTTGCAAAATAAGCTTCAATGTTTCTTTTTTTTCTTGTCATTATTTGACTTTAGTAAATATAAAATAGTACTGAATAGCCTTTTATGAGCAAAATTAGCATGTTTTCATTCTGCAGTGCTTTCACTAGGTCAGCTTTTAAAAAGCCCCAAGTTAAATGTAATTTGGTAGTGCATTTGCCATGCCACTGACACGGTTTGGTTACTCATAAGAAGATAATGAAAGTATCAGAAAATGCTTATTGTTTACACCAAAGTAGCAATGGTATTTTCCTTTATAACATTTTCAAAACATTTTTAGATCAAGAAGTTCAAAGGTTGAAGATAGGAATGGAATCATTGTTGGCTGCAAATGAGGAAAAGGTGAGAAAATAATCCTCTTCTACATAATAAGAATGAAATGGTGGTTTTAAATCTCTGAAATGTTCTGAATAACCTTCTGTCTGTAAGCTTGGTATTGCCCTGATTTTTAGGATTATCCCATGAGATTGTGACAGAAGGTTGATTTTTAAATAGGAAGTGAGGCTGACCTTGCTAGCCTGGCTTCAGAGCTCGGGAGGCTCATTAGATTCCAAAGGTGAGTAGAAAGCCAAGACTGCAATGAGCAGAATCTCCTGGTTTCTGCTATTGAAAAGATCATTACGGTTTGGCCATCTTTGGTAGCTCTTCATCTTCCAACATGATCTGAAGTGTATTGATATCCCCAGTCTAGATTATTATATTAAAAGAAAATCAAAGTAGCCTTTGAATCAGGTTCAAATTTTGGAAGGGACCTGAATTTAAAGAGACAAGGATTAAAAAAATGAAGATTACTAAAGGACAGGAGACATGAAATTAAACCTATTTAAATGGTAAATACGGTTTTTGTCTCATCACTTTTTGTCTTTGTATGTTGTCATCATCAAATAGACGATAATATGCATCCCTAAAAACTTCCTTTAGTAACTGGGGAACCTGGACAAAGCAGTGTTGATTCTGGAGAACACTAATATGACTCAAAACAACATTTAGTTCATAAAAAATCAAAAAGCCAAAATTTACAACTGGAAAATCAAAGCCGTGGCAGTGCAGCAGCTCGGTATCAGCTGTTCACTTAAATATGTGCCAGCTTCCCCACAAGGTCTTTATCTTTTTTCCTAGTGCCCACTTCTCTGCTTCTGTGGCTTTCCTGAACCTTCTTGTGAAAACTCATTCTTTATTACTTGCTTGGGTTTGCATTCGGTGCTCTGTTACCACAGCACTGGGCAAGATTAGCACACGGGAATGGTTTAGAACTGAGGTCAAAGAAGCAGGACAAACTCTAAGAGTGCAAATTGCAAAATTGCACACTTAGTGATGATAGCAAGAACTTATCATTGGGGACACAGTATAGTATATAGAAATGAGAGAAATTACAGATCTAATTAAATGATTATTACCCGTCCCTGTGTTACATCTGCAAAAGGCAAGCACCTTCCCTGAATACATTAGTCAGGATGCTATATATGTAATAAGAAAGCATCAGGTATTGGGGAAAGAGTGGAGTTGGATAAATGAAGCAGACATTCAGGAGACCTCATTTCTTTGGTTCTACACAAGTTTGACTGCCCAGGTCAAAACCAACGAGTTTTGACTGCCTAAGTGCAAAGAGGTGTGTTCAAAACAGGAATAAGTGTAGATGTCAGAATGCAGTACATATCCTACAAGTGAATTCTAAAGAATGTGACTAGGTTGTTAACCTAAAACATAAACATGATTTACTTTGCAGTTACAGGTACAGTGCTAGCAAAATACCAAACACTGCCCACTTCAGGCCATTGAGGTTCAACTCCAGAATATTCCCTTGACTTGGAAGTGAAAGCTGATTTCCAAATTATGCATCTCTAAATAACTACTTTACTAGTAATGTCAAACTCCTTAGGTTTCCCTATATCCATAATTTCACATTGTACAGCAAATATTATGTACAATGGCAAATAAAAGCTAATAAATGTTCTTTACAGGATATGTGAGACACTTGATCCTGCTTTCTGGAAAAGCAGGCCAAAATCACAGAAAGGAATGTGTAATAGAGTGTTTCTGCAGGTTACAAATGTCAGATTTAAAATATGATTTTTATTTAATGCTTCTTACAGGACCGTCGAATAGAAGAGTTAACACTGTTGCTAAGCCAGTACAGGAGGGTCAAAGAGATAATGATTGCAGCTCACGGTAAAATGTCTTGTGAATAATTTCCTGATATCAGGTATTTGTCAAACTGCATGCACTACAACTGCTGTTTGTCGTCGTTTTCAATATATGTGTATAGTAATATTTATGTATGTATTGTGTTGGAGTGCTAAGAAAGTAAGTATACACTCTTTCAGATGAAGAAAGAACCCCAGCATGTCTTGACCAGGCTTATGTGTTACTGCCTGTAGTGTGTGGAGATTTCCTTTTTGTTCCCTATACTGTAGGCAGTACCGAAAAAATAAATAGGGTCTATAATATACGGGAGATTTAGTTACATCATTACTGTTAAGCAAGACTCCTATGACTGAATCTTATGCTCGACTCTGTAAGTCATAATCTAAAATTTAAGTCAATAGTAAATCCCTTCTTGGAGCCAAACTTTGGTGCTATGTGGTTTTTAAAATAACGTCATTAAGGATCCTGATTGATAAGGAAGGATGACTGAGGAGCTTACTGCTGTGGTTGTACAGCTGTGTGAACTGCTCGTCAGTTGCGTCTGAAGACTGTGGGTTCAGCTCCTCATGTGCCAAGGCAACCTGAAGTCAGCAACTGCTCTTCTTAGGATGCTTTGCTATATACTGCATTGGGCAGGAGCTTTGGTGGCAGAACTCCTACGTCGGTGTAGTGGTGGTTGTGGGTGGACAGCTGGGGCCATGGTTTCATCAGCTACTTCATGTAGTCCTTCCCCTCCTCACTGATGGGACTCCCGTTGGTCTCTTCCAGAGTTCAGGCCTTTGACATATGTCCTTCATGCTCAAAGCTTCCTACTTCCTTTTTCGCTGCTTCAGGTTGCCACTTCTTGGTTGTACATGGGTTGTAGAGGCCAGACCAAAAGGAATTGTAGCAAAAAGGGTTAAATGAGGGAGAAAACAGCAGGACACTAGTGCAGGCATAGAATTTTTTGACACAGGGCTAGTCAGGAAAGTTCATTTAAATTAGCTAAAAGCGTGAGTTTACAGTATTCTTATTAAATTGCATTATAGCCCTCTCAATCTATTATTCAAAATTAAAATTATATTCAGTTTTATTTAAATGATTTAATCTGTAGGAGCTGAATAAAGTATACAGATAAGTATGTATGGTGTTTCCTGTGATCTCTTATGGGTAACTGCTTTTTACAGCATAAAATGGCATCAGGAGAATTTAGCAGATTACGAACGTTAATCTGTTGAATACATCCTGTATTCAGATTAACCATAGTTCAGTTCAGGGATGGCAGTAATGATTAACTACGAGCCAGGTAGTGTTAATGACAAATTTTCCTTTTATGTCATGTTTTTTTATATGGCATTCATGAAAATGAAGCTTATCTCTGGTGCAATTTGATGCAGAGGAGGACCTTCCACCCCCCTTGCAAAAAAACCCAAAAGGTTGCAATGAGTATAATAGGTTCTCTTGCGCTTTATTTCCACTAAGAAAAATTCTGACAGCTGACTAGGAAAGTTCTGGTGTGCAGGAAGCAACTGAAAACCCAAGGTTGTTTTGGTGCACATAATATTATATATTTAACTTCAAAATCTGGGGAAAAATTTTTGTCCCATTTCTCAGTTAGGCTGCAGGAAGTGGAGTAGGTTTTTAAGACAATCTTGTTTGAAGTTGCCAGTGTAGTTTTCAGTACTAAATTATTCTGGGAGACCTTCAGAAAGAACAGTTTTGTTAAACGTACATCATCACATTAACAAACACAATGTTTTCAGGTCTTGTACGGCAGAATGGACACTTGTATTTAACACACAAGAACAGGGAACGAGAGTCAGGTAAATCTCTCTCTGAATGTTCTTTTTAAAAAGAAAGTCTCTCACTTGAAAGTGTTTTGAAGGGAAATCCAAAGGTGTGATTGTAGCTTTTGGAGACGTCATGATGTTAACCCCCAAGGTAACTACACCACTGTTACCCTGAGAGTAGGTGATCTCAGCAGAAAGCCCCGGTAACGTCATGGGACTTGGTTTTTGGAGGACACTTGTGTGCATGAGCAACGAGCAAGTCACGATGCTCTGGATTATTGAGTTGGTACTGCAGGGAGTATGATGTATGCTAGTATAATATATGCTAATTCAGTACAGTCTAATGTCTAAAAAAAACAGTAATGCTTAGAATAATAAAACAAAAGCAAACCCCCAAACCTATGCAGCTACTAGAGTGTGTAAGAGATTGTCCACACTGAGGTGCATACTGTTATGGTTACAATGTTATCAGAGCCCAAATGGGCTTGTTACCTGACACGTGCTTGAGGGAGTCTCATATTTAGGGTGCTAAGAAATATCTCCCTTGATTATTTTTTTATTATTATTATTTCTAATAATAATATGGTGTGTTTTAAAGGTTCCTTTTGATGTGTAATCTCTGCCTAAAATCTTTGGTAGAATCAGAGGGTTGAAATCTTCTGTCTCTGATAACTGTTTCAAATAATTATCTGGGATTAAAATAGGGTGACTGCTTGAAACAGCCACAGAAAGTTGAGCAAAATATAAAGGAGCTACCCTGAACTTGACTGTAGGTTGCTCTTTTGTGTACCAGCAACCACATCATAAATTTCACTCCATATCCTGGAGGGCCAGTGATCAGTATGGGGTTTGTTGCCGGTCTTCTTAGCCGAACAGCATGATATCCAAGCTGATCTCTAATGGGTTTTTAAGTGATCTCTCTGCTAATAGTGCCAAGGCTTAACCATAAGATTTGGTTTGTTTTGAAACTGCCTAGACCTGCTGCACTTCTATCATATAAAGTAGGAATTATTAATGTGCTTAAAGGTCAGTCTAAATTCCTGTGTCATGGCATAGCAGCCCTTCCACATCCTGTTTGCAATCCTGTGCATGGAGAGATCCAGAAAAAAAATTCTTATCCAAAATACTCCAAAACTTTGCTGAGCCCTGGATATTCAGAACCTGATTTAGTATTGCAGCTTTGACAATTTAGGAATTGAAGTTCTACTAAATAATGAACTTGGGCTATTTCAGTGTCTGTTTAGATCTGGGATATCCAGAAAACCCCAAGTCACATTTACTGTGTATATCCTTGAACTGAGAATGGGACATTGTATTATGATACAGATATGCACACTACCTGTAAAGCAATACACTATGACTAAGAAAATGGTACCAACTTTAACTTGCCCCAGAACATCAAACTGTGTATTAGAGTGGTTCAGAAGCTGCCTCACAATCAGCTCAGCTACTCACAGCAGAGCACATCATATAACTAGAAGTGGTAAATTTGTTGCTGTAATATAAATCAGCTTGCTTGTAAGTCAGGGGTGGGGAGTGGAGAGTCTGAAAAGCTACATGCATCAGGTGAAGGCTGAAGGGGAACTGAGAGACTGAAATGTTTAGACTGTCTGATATGGTCGTAAATGTTGTTATTTTTTTGCCTGTTTCTCTCCCTTTCTACTTCTAATCTTTAATGGTCGCAGGCTCTTCTGTCTCTGGTGGCAGTGAAGAGGAACTTGAGACAACTTTGAGGAAGTGGAATCTTTTGACTAATCCTCAAGGAGAATTATTGAAAACAGAGGTACTTAGTAAAGATGTTTTAGAAGCAAGTTCTATATATATGATTTGTTTGCATTGGTTTCTCTGTGGTAGCTAAAGTAATGTAGTAATGTGAGTTTAGCCTTGGCTGAATTTTTGTATGTATTCTTTGTATAGATACGATAGATCCAGAATCCAGCACTAGAGTTACAGGCTTTATTTTACATAAATGTAAATTTATGTATGTTTTATTTTACATAGGCATCTTCAGGAGAATTATCACCAGCTGTGCTGTCTCCGTCGCCACACAAAGCTATGGAAATCAGGCAAGATCTTTATTTTTGTGGGTTTTATGTGGATTGTCCTAAATTTGAATTATTTAATCTTTTAACTGGCATGTTGTCTTCCCTGTTCTTGGCTTTGCAAGAACTTTTGGGTAGTTGTGAAAGCAGGGTTTGCTGTGGGAGTTTGCAGTACTTATTTGTATAAGGTCTGAATTGCAGGAATAAATAAGCACTTTTATATATCCGAAGATACTTGTAGTACTTAAACCAGTATGTTTTATTCTGTTTGAAGTGGAAGCATTCCAGTATCTTCAACTAATTTAACTTCTCCACAAGAAGAATCTCTGGAAATCATTAGCAGGTAAGAATGAGTAACTCAAAAGAGGTGATCGTGCCCCTCTGCTCTTGTGAGACCTCACCTGGAGTATTGTGTGCAGTTCTGGTGTCCTCAACACAAAAAGGACATGGAACTGCTGGAACAAGTCCAGAGGAGGGCCACAAGGATGATCAAGGGACTGGAGCACCTCCCGTATGAAGACAGACTGAGGAAGTTGGGGCTGTTCAGCCTGGAGAAGAGAAGGCTGCGTGGAGACCTCATAGCAGCCTTCCAGTACCGGAAGGGGGCCTATAGGGATGCTGGGGAGGGACTCTTCATCAGGGACTGTAGTGATAGGACAAGGGGTAACGGGTTCAAACTTAAACAGGGGAAGTTTAGATTGGATATGAGGAGGAAATTCTTTCCTGTTAGGGTGGTGAGGCACTGGAATGGACTGTCCAGGGAGGCTGTGAGTGCTCCATCCCTGGCAATGTTGAAGGCCAGGCTGGATGAAGCCTTGGATGGGATGGTTTAGCGTGAGGTGTCCCTGTCCATGGCAGGGAGGTTGGGACTAGATGATCTTGAGGTCCTTTCCAACCCTAACTATTCTATGATTCTATGATTCTATAAATGTATAACATGCAGCCAGAATTTTTTTTATATCTATATTTTTGCCCTTTTCCAGTTTTAAAACCCTTCAATTTTGCACACTGTTCACAGAGTTACTACTGTCTCTGTACTGTTAAGAGCCTTTAAAAAGTCACCTGTAGATAAAAGATGTAAAACTGCACATTGTGTCCTGTTGCCTTTCTTTGTTGACCAGAGGATGTCTTGATGCTCTTTCTGATTTTGTTTATTGCTGTTCCCAGTACCATGTGTTTTAGGCTAAAAATGTAACAAGTCAATCTCCTAGCTCAGCATTATGCTATACGCAGACATATGATATACATGGCTGTCATATGATACAGTAGGGCCATATGCAAACATACTGTGTTGTACCAACTGTTGCTTTTTTTTGCCTGTTACTATTTTAAGGGTTCCACAGAAAAAAAAGTCAAGTAGCTTGGAAGACTTGCAGAGTGAATCCCTGGAAAAGGTTGGTTTATTTACAGTCGCAGTTTCTGGTGTTGTCATGACTAAAAGGTAAAGGTCAAGTATAAATATTATTTTTGTTTCACATACAGTAGCCCTAACCACCACTGACATTGTATGTGGGGGAAAAAGCCCTCATGATAGAACAGTTCAGGTTGGGGTTTTTTTACCCCATATGCAAGCTTAGAATAAACAAATGAGTTGACACACCATACATACACATCCTCAAATTCAGCTTTTCACCTGAAAGAGAAGACAAATACTCAAGAGAAATACAAGAAATAATGTTAATGAGGAGTCATTTGCAGTAGTATTTTGTTTATAGGTAAGAGTTTAAAAAATAATTTCAACTTCCAAATAATTAAAAATGTTAAGGCAACAAATACTGGAAGTAATTAAAGATGGGGATGGGGTATTTCCACATAGGATTGAATTTTGAATGTCTGCATGTAAATGTTGAGTATCATTCCCTAACTCACATTTCTGATACAAATGGCATTCCTGAAGACAGCAGTGATGCTGGCTCGGTTAAAACAGGAGGGGCACTGTTATTAATTCAAGGGCTTAATTCCATTCCAAAATAAAGACTCTCCAATTTACAAAGTCTCACATTATGGTCCAGAGGTTTGTTTTGTCATTCTCTAATCCGAAATTTCTCTGCACATGTAATAATGCTTTGTGAGACTGTTACTGATGCTTTCTATACTCAAATTAGGCCTAATACTGGATTACCCACACTCAGTAATGCCATTTAAAACAGATACTAGAATTATGGTTGTTTCAGTTCTTAAAATTCTTAAGGTTTTCTTAAATCTGTGAAGATGACAGTAACCAAAGGGAATGTTTGAAATTTGTGTTGCATCCATTTGATTGTGGTCATACATGTGACAGATGAGTTCAGAACTAAAATTCATTCCATGTGGAATTTATGAAGGTCTGTTTTCTTTTCCTAACTTTTATTTTCCTGTCAGAATTCAAAAATGTATTTTATCTCTGTGACATGGTGTGATAAGGCTGTACCTATGCATTTAGGCTGTAAAGCTGCTCTATCAGTTAAATCACAGTCTGTCGGGGAGCAAGAAACTACCAAGGATATGAGA
This sequence comes from Lathamus discolor, assembly GCF_037157495.1. Lineage (NCBI taxonomy): Eukaryota > Metazoa > Chordata > Aves > Psittaciformes > Psittacidae > Lathamus > Lathamus discolor. The sequence goes on along the minus strand of NC_088889.1, from coordinate 60,862,704 downwards.
GAATTGTAGCAAGCCAGCCTACATTCTAATTTAGTCATGAGGCTTCTTGGTGAAATAACTGAGACCTCCTTATGCCTATGAGTGAGTGGCTAAATGTGAATTAGTTACAACCACAACAAGAAACTTGCTTTGCTGACTCAGCGAGACTTCTTGCTTCTTGCATTAAATCCAAGAGAACATGTGCAAGCAGCGCTGCTTACTGGAGCCGTTCTCTTTTGCACAAAGCTCAAATTGCAGTTATGTTGAGCAATGAAAATGTAAAATAAAGTAAAATACAGCACATTGGTGTCTCTGACCAGCCATGTCGTATATTCTTATCCACTCATTTCTATCACAGCTTTTTATGGTTTCCATACATAAAGTATTGTGTTTGTTCTAACATCAGTCATTTTCATATTGTTTGAACTGTTAAACAGCTGTCATGTTCCCAGTTTAAAGTTTAGAGGAATCACCCAGAAGCCTAAAAAGTAGAAAAATTCCTTTGCTCACAACAGAACCAGGCCCGAATTTTGTAGAGTGGTTTGAACAACGATGTTTGATATTAAATATGTTATTGAAATGAAATGAAGAGATAACAGACCTTGTAATACATTGTCAATGCATTAAGTAGCATCACTATAGCAATAAGACTACAATTGATGTTCTGTGTATGTATGCTAATACTAACATTTGTTTGTTGCTTTTTTTCCATAAAACTTTGAAATTACCCTCCCTGCAACTCCATAGTATGTAGACGGAAAGCCAGTACAGCCTGTTGTAGAACAAGAGGTATATTAACTGTCAACTCTCTTAACATTTGTCTGTTGTGGCGTGCTGTGACGGTATGCTGTGTTTTTATTTCATGTTCATTTTACTTTTTAAAACATTTGCATAGTTCCAGTACTGACAGACTCTGAGAACAGGGGTGAGAATTTGAGAGGGAACTCTTTTTTTTTTTAATCTAAAAGCTTTTATGTGAGGCTAGAAGCTGAAGTGAGGCAATTTCAGAAAATACTGGACTAATGTAAGAAGCAGTTTCTGTACTCGTGTAGTTTTTGATGCAAGTCAGGATGTACTCCTGCAGTTGCCAAAACAGGAGAACTGAGGCCTGCAGTTACAGCATCACAAAGATTCCTCTAAGCCTGGAAATAAGAATAGATAAACAGGTGGTTATCTGTTTAAATATTTCATGTATCATCCTGTCCCAGACAATGTTTTAAATAGTTTAAAACAATTATGTTAGAATGGGATTACTAAGTAGGAGCATACTCTGTGTTTCTGTTTTCTATGTTTTGAGTATTTTCAGTTCAAAGTTTTCCTCCTTTCTGATACTGAACCCCATTTACCAGTATGAGCTTATTCTAGACATACATTGAATGTACACCACTCCCACTGACGTTGGCTGGAGCTGCAGGTTCAGTGCTTTTCTGGAAAAACTTCTATATCCCTATTGTTTTGACAGCTGTGGGATATATCTTTTAATTTTGATTCAGTATTGGAAAAGTCTCACAATGCTGTTAAGTATCTTGTTAGGCTCAGAACTCCCAGATTTATGTGCAAGTTCTCCTCTACGCTGATACAAGGATCAAGATTCCAAGTAGCTGATCACTGAAAAACTGAATGCAAGGAAAATTGAGATATTCTGGTTTCAGCAAAGCCTACATACCAGTTCCCCTTACATATGACATGCTGAGGCTTTGAGGACCACCTCCTGGGAGCTGTGTGGCTGGAGGAAGGTCCTTCCAACATAAGTAATCTCACTGATGCTAGTAGCACTGTGTTTGTGTACCTACAATACATGAAGGCAAGCACATGTTAGATGCTTATTTTAGCCTGACACAGACAAAAGTTTTAGTGAGCAGCCATTCAGACTAGCCCTAAAAAACAGCTCAGTCTATGTTTTTATCAAATATCAGAAGTATCCCTAGTGCTTAGGTTCTATAATAAATTATTTATTTAGCTATATATTTGGCAACTATAGCTATAATTTTTTTTTTTTATCTATACAGAGATCTTGGTTCTTACAAGAGTTAAATTTCTGTACCCCAACTTCATTGTTGATTCTTTTGCTGTTGTTAGCAGGGATGGACAAAAGTGTCTGACAAATTTGAGTTACACGAATACTTTTTTTTGGCTTAAATTCCAGCAAGATATAATTGTGAGGCAGAAACGTAGACAGTTTGGTGAAAAAGAGGGGTAATAATTGACAGGACAAAGAATGATCTGAGAAGTGACCAAGTGCATTTCTGGAAGTGGAAGGACCAAGGTATTATATAGTGCTGGGTCCTTATGATGAAACCAGGTAACATTCAACATATATTGTATATTATAATGTAATAGTCTGGCTGAAGCGGAGGAGAAAGGCAGATGGGGGAAGAGAAGGCAGTGTCTTGGCGAGAAAACCGTCAACTAACTGAGATTCAACATGAATGATCTGTAAGCAGGAACGTGGAGGGGGTGATGCCATTTTGGGTTCAAGTACTTTTTCCTCAGCTTTTAAGTTCCTGTGTACTGGATTGCAAATGCTGTGGTTTGATTTTGTACTTACTTATTTTTCCCTCTTTATAAAACAACAGAGTAAGCCGCTTGCGAAAGGCAGCAAGTACCAAACCTTGCCAGGGAAGCTGCCTCGACCCCTGCAGAACGGAGAGCAGGGAACATGTAATTCATCAGATGGATCTGGTGTGAATGAATCTGAGGATAACAGCTTTCTGGGCCTGAGTATGTATCTACACCTCGCTGGGAGGGCGAAAAGCAAACCGAGAAGCTAGGACATAATATGGTGTATAATATGTTATACCAGAACAACAGACTGTGACCTTCAGAAGATGTACTTAAGGAAAGTTCTACTTTTTTTGTAACAATGTACCTAATATATACCACATCAGCTTACTTGGAGGTTAAAGGATGGCTTAAACTTAGAGCGTTCTTTTCTGTTGCACTTGATGTTAGAATTTGCTGACATCATTAACAGCATAAGTAATGAAGAGACACTGACTGCTTTGGACATTGTGGGGAGAGCACTCTTAAAGGCAACATATCTGTAACTAAGAAATGGAAATTCTAGAGATGCAAATGCATTAGCAACATGAATAAGCATTGTTTTCTTCCAGCACACTTCCAGTGCTCCCCTGAGCTTGCTGACATTTTCTTAAAAAGCAAGCAAACACAAATGCAGAGCCAGGCACACCATCAATACTTCTAAGAAATGTATGCTACATTGATGGATTAAGTGAAACAAACCAACCCGTGCCCTGCGATTCCGCTGCCTTTCAGTGGGTGAAACTTCACAGTATATCTAGCACTAACGTGCACATTTCAGGCAAAAATCCCAGTGTCAGCACTGTTGGTTGCTGGAGCTTGTGGGGAGCCACATGTGAAAAACTGACTTGCTAGGTATAGGAAATCATGGGTGGATTTTCAAAATGTGAGGATATTGTTATTCACAACCACAGCTGTGTGTGGAAGCCTGTGTTAATTTGTTTTCATTGGCATCTTGAGCATGGATATATTGCAATACAGAAAGTATTACAGCAAGGCACAGAGCCAGGTATTTACTTGCCAAGGGCTGAAGAGCACAAGAGCATCACTTGTGATTTTGAAGTTTGTCTACACTTTAAAAATTATACTGGCAGCTTTTTTGTTTGGTGGGTTTTACTAAAGGCCCCATGGTCCTAAAAGCTGCCAGGGCCTGTAGATTCAAGATTACAATAGGCTGTAGGCTGTTTAGAGTTTGTTTGAAAGGGTTTTTTCTGTGACTGCAACATTGTAGGCAATGCAGGAGCCATGCTACTGTATCTTTAACTGCAGTATTATCCAGGGATGGATGATCTTGTAAAGGAAACAATGACTCCTTAAACACAGTGAAGTAACAATTTTTTATTCAGGTGGGTTTGTTTCTTGCATGTGAAGCAAACCTTTACACCTCTAATTCTGTATTTCAGAGGAAGTTGGTGTAACTTTAGATATTGCTTCATTTCAGACATTCTGCAGGTTTTGTGGAGCTCTGTAGGTCATGGTTAATGTGTTAAAACTAAGAATAGTTCATAAAAAACCCAAACCCCACAAACAACAGATCTATCTAAGATGATCTGTACAGAATTACTGGTGCTTGTGCACACCGATGCATATTCACTTCCATATCAAGCACCATAATTGCTTCTTTTCTTTTTGTTTCTGCTTTTAATGCTTAGCTGACTTCTTTGCTCTTCTGTAACTTTATTTTGCTGGTGTTTTATATCTTCTTTGCTTCTTCATCTGGCTTTCTGCTTCTTGGGATGACTGAAGATCGCATCAGGAGTGTCAGTGCACCAGTGCTAGGTACCGTATCCAAACAAGATGCAACTTTAACGTGAATTTTGCTGCTTGCTTTTTTCCTTTCCTCTTCCCTTTCTCCATGAAATAGTAACACCACCACATGGGCCATCCAGACTGAATTCCTGAAGCGCAGTGCTGAATGGAAGTAACAGCTTTTGCTGCATTGCAGTTGGATGGGATTTCTTTTTAAGATACTTATTCCTGCTTTCATTCTGTTCTCACTGAAGTTGACAGAAAAATTCCAACTTTGATGGAGGAGTTATGGTGTTAAGAATAGGCAAGGCAAGAGTCTGAAGAGCCTGCTTCAGTCTGAAGACCTTAAATTAATAAAAACGATGGAATTAACATACAAACAACTGAACTAGCAGTACTGGTGTACACAATGTTTTATTACTTTCTGTTTGTATGAAATGTACAGCTATTTTTTTCACCTTCTGAGCATGGGGGTTTTATACATGAACTTTTCTAGGGGTCTTTCCTTTTTTGTGTTCTGCATTTAAACATGAGTTTCCCAGATAACAACTTTGATAGCAGTCTGTATAAAATGTGACTATATTGCTGTTCTTAACCCAGGAGACACAGAGAACGTGGATGGTACAGTAGTTTCAGATGACCTTTCACCTCTTTCTTCGGGAACGGATTCAGGCCCACAGTCTCCATTGTCTCCAGAAAACAAAAAGAGTCCAAAAGGGATCAAGAAAATCTGGGGAAAGTAAGGTCATTTTTTCTTTTAGTTCCACATCAAAGCAGTTTGGCTGAGAATGAATACAGTTCTCAGCAAGAGCTGCAAGATCTACAGTAAGAATAAAGTAAGATTTAGGAACAGGAGAGAGGGCAGCTCTGTGACTGTACTAGTGTGTCTCTGTGTACATGTGGGTGGTAGTGTCTTCAGTATTGTGCTGTTGGAAGAAAGAAGCTGTCATCTTAATGCTAATAATTTAATAAGCTACCAGTTTCATTAGCTATGAAAAATTCTATTAAGTTGTTCATTTCAGAAAGCATTGGGCAAAAAAAATGAGAGAGAACAGAAGAAACAAATAGCAGGGGGACTGAGGGTTACTGTGTTTGATTTTCCTGCTTCAGGACAGCAGACATTCACAGGTCTGGCTTGCAGGGTGGATCAGTAACTGGATTTAAAAATCAGATGGCTGCTCTGCAGAGCTCTTTTATTTCCTCAGAGTTAGGCCTAGACAGGTTTTGGTGAATTTCTGCATCTACCATGTGAACTGGGTGGTTGTGGTTTACGGGGAGATTAATACAACTTCTAGTTGTCACTATAGTTTCCATACAACCAAGTGTTCTCTGTTGCAAGCTAATACTACTGTTGTGGTACTCTTGTCTTGAAAGAATAAGAAGAACTCAGTCAGGTAACTTCCCTGCAGACGACCTGGGGTTGGCAGAGTTTCGAAGAGGTGGCCTCCGTGCAACAGCTGGGCCTCGGTTGTCCAGATCAAAGGAAACCAAAGGCCAGAAAAGGTAATGGTTCCTCTCACAGTGTGTGTATTACGTGGTATTCTTAAATGTGCTCAACAGCCAGACCCTGCCCTTGTGAAATACGTTTTTCCCCAGTGTGCTTCATTACACAACTGCATCCTGAATTATGCCCCATCTGTGCTCCTTCAGCTGCAGGTTGCAGCGCTAGCTGCTGTTAGTGTCAAAAAATACACCTTGTTAAAGAACAAGAAAACTAATTTATCATCATCTCCCATGGGAATATCTGTGAAGTGCTCAGGATTCAGCAATTCCCTTTCTTTTCAAATAGAAAATTACTGCCCTGACATCATTCACAGGCTGAGGCTGGGCAGGCAGATTAGCAGGACACTAGTACCAGAGCCCATGCTGTGAGAGTGGCTGTTGGCTTTCAGTACTGCGTAAGCCAAAGCACAGTAACAAACATGTGCTGCAGTGCTGCCCCTGGCACACGATGATCTTTCTGACAATAACCATCACCCTGTTCTTTAAGATTTCCCACACATTTCTTGTGCTTTTCAGTGACTACAATGCTCCATTTGCTCAGTGGAGCACTGAAAGAGTTTGTAACTGGCTTGAGGACTTTGGTCTTGGTCAGTATGTCATATTTGCACGGCAGTGGGTGACTTCAGGCCATATGCTGTTGACTGCGACACCTCAGGACATGGAAAAGGTAATATTCTATAACTGTTTCCCTCTAGCAGCCATACATATTGATTCTGTACAATCAGGTTTCTTCAAACAATTGGCAGCTTTACCATATTGCTATGTAGTATCAATAGTTGTAGATACCTAATGAGATAAAAAGAGCAAGGCAAAATACTTGTTAATGGTTATTGTTGCAGGAAATGGGAATAAAGCATCCACTGCACAGGAAGAAATTAGTTCTGGCCATTAAATCAATAAATGCAAAACAAGATGAGAAGTCTGCACAGCTTGATCATATCTGGGTGACACGTAAGTGTTTGAACTGGACTGGTTTGGAAAGCAATTTCCCTCACACCTACTGTATGTGTTTAAGTAGTTACCAGGCATCTTTTTAAGAGCACAAAGTTTTAACATGGTAGAATGATGATTTTGTGTTGTTCTTGACATATACAGCCCTACAGTACGATCTTCCAAGGGGTACTCTGTCACTAGATTGAACCCCCATATTTACTTCCCTGCAATCTCTCACACACTGTATGTATAACATCACGGGGGTATTGTGGATGGAACTGTTCAGTGGGAATGCTTTCAGGCTTCTGGGGAGAGGCTGATCTTTGGAAGGGTGAACAGGTAGAAGGAGCTACCTGAATGCCTCAGAAGAAGCCAGTCCAGACAAGAAGGGGAGAAGGGCTTCATTCTCACTTACCCGGATTTGGGTACACTGTTGTTCTTCTATCTGCAGGATGGCTCGATGACATTGGTTTACCTCAGTACAAAGACCAGTTTCATGAAGCCAGAGTGGATGGGAGAATGTTGCAGTACTTAACTGTGGTAAGCTAAAACTTCTTTTTCCTAGTTTAACCAAATTTAACTTCAGAATAAGCAAAGAACTTTACAATTTTCCTTTGAATGTGAGCAGTTAAAGAATTTTTTGCAAGATGGAAATAGTGCCCGTAGTAGCTCATTTGTGTTGTCTGATGCATAATTACTATTCCTAAGGTACACAAAATAAGTCACAGGATATGCTACAGCTAACTTCCACAGTCTTTCTTTCAGTGCCATGTGGCACACCATGATTACATGTAAAAATTACTTATTTTAGACAGCTTCAGGAGTTCATTGTTCTCCTCACCAACTTAGCAATATTAAATAAGCTAAAGATAAGCAGCAAATCCAGTAAATGGTACAGCTCCAACCACATGAGCAGCACCACACATAGCCACTGTGTTTTCTTACAGCTGGATAATTGTTTTTGTTAACTGTGCTATGAAAAAAATACATAATATAGCTGTTTTCAGAAGTACAGCCTTGTCTTTACGTAAAACTACATAGCAAATTTAACATCTTTCTTCCTGGGGAAAGTACCTATTCTGGTATGTATTCTGTGCCACTTAAAGGGCTCTCCCCTTCACAGAATGACCTTCTCTTTCTGAAAGTCACCAGTCAGCTGCATCACCTGAGTATTAAATGTGCCATTCATGTGCTGCACATCAACGGTTTTAACCCCCACTGTCTACGCAGGAGACCAGTTGAGGAGGTAAGAGTATGTTTAAATAAATTAACTTAAACAAGTAATAATTACCTGATTCCAGCCAAAGGTGACAGACTGTCAGCAGTGTGCAAGGATACAGTAGAATCACTGCTAATAGGGAGTTGCGCGTAAAGCAGTAGATATGCTGCTTGCTTTCCAGCTCTGGAATGTAACATGTACTCACCAATAATAGAATCATAGAATAGTTAGGGTTGGAAGAAAGGACCTTAAGATCATCTAGTTCCAACCCCCGTGCCATGGGCAGGGACACCTCACACTAAACCAGGTCACCCAAGGCTCTGTCCAACCTGGCCTTGAACACTGCCAGGGATGGAGCATTAATAAAAATCTACGCAGTCCTGACGTGCTTGAGCCACTTACTAGCTGATGTCATGCACTTCCCTTGATAAATCATTTGTTTAGAAGTTAATTCAACTTTTGAGGTAGATAGTAATTTGGAATGTTTTTTCTTTGCCTCTCCTAATTTTTAACTCTCAAAGACTGTAAGGTTTCTGCCTTACTTCATCAGCCTTATTCATTTAGTATTAAAACCTGACAATAAGTCAGCATAACTTGTTCATTTTGTATTAAAGCCTGACAATAATATTGTTCTCAAAATGCTCCCTTCTTTTTTACCTGGCATCTGTGGTCTCTACGGTTATATTACTTGTTGCAGTGTATGGGATTTCAACTTGACCCAGAACAATACCTTAGAATCTATGGAAAAAACACAGCTCTTTCCTTGAGGGACAGGAGGAGCAACGGTTTTATCTGAACTGAGGGCACATGTTGTGAATGTGCAGTGACAATACAGGCTACAGTGTCATCATGACCTCTGGTTACTTCAGCAGAGTAACGGGTCACCATCTGAAGTTGTCCAGTGGTCCAACCACAGAGTGATGGAATGGCTCAGATCAGTCGACCTGGCAGAATACGCACCGAACCTTCGAGGAAGTGGAGTACATGGTGCTCTGATTGTAAGACTTCTTCACATTTGTTTTAATGCTTTACTACACATCCACAGAAAACTGACAGACTGTAACATAAAACATGTTTTACCCGGTGTTTGTCCAGCCAGAGGAAACAGATATATCTATCTGCGATACCACAGCATGATCAGGCCTTGTAAAGTGCCTATTTGTCTGATCCATGCATCTTAATTTTGTAAAGGAAAGCTAAAATAAAAAGGAACTGCTAAAACAAGTTTTATAATGAAAGTCGAGCTGTGCATGAGTGTTTAACAGCAGTACATTAAAAAGCAAACCAACCAAAACCCAAACTGTACCATGGGAAAGTTACTTATTAATAAAGCATCATCAAGTGTTGTTTGGAGTGGCTTTAATAGAATTCTGAGCCACAGTAAATGATGTCCTGAATGCACAGCAGTCTTGTTGGCAGTCAGGAATGATGGGTTTTAGTACAAAATATTCAGAACTGTTTGCAGCCTAATAAAGTCAGACTTCTGAAATACCCTGATTCTAGTGCTGTAGAAATTCTGCAAAAATGAAATAGAAAAATACGTGCTAAGATTTAGTTTATACTCTGAGTAGGGGAGAAAATTCTGAAAACAAAGTCATGCAATCCAATCAAATACAAGGTTTGATGATAAATATAAATACAATCAAGTTCTGCAGCTCTTAGTGTTCATATTCATGTATTTCCCATTCAAACCCTAATGAGTATCATATCATAGAATCATAGAATAGATGGGGTTGGAAAGGACCTTAAGATGATCTAGTTCCAACCCACCTGCCATGGGCAGAGACACCTCACACTAAACCATACCACCCAGGGCTTCATCCAACCTGGCCTTGAACACTGCCAGGGATGGAGCATTCACAGCCTCCCTGGGCAGTCCATTCCAGTGCCTCACCACCCTTACAGTAAAGAACTTCCCTGTTTAAGTTTGAACCCATTACCCCTTGTCCTGTCACTACAGTCCCTGATGAAGAGACCCTCCACTGCATCCCTATAGGCCCCCTTCAGGTACTTGAAGGCTGCTATGAGGTCTCCATGCAGCCTTCTTTTCTCCAGGCTGAACAGCCCCAACTTCCTCAGCCTGTCTTCATACGGGAGGTGCTCCAGTCCCCTGATCATCCTCATGGCCCTCCTCTGGACTTGTTCCAGCAGTTCCATGTCCTTTTTATGTTGAGGACACCAGAACTGCACACAATACTCCAGGTGAGGTCTCACAAGAGCAGAGGAGAGGGGCAGGATCACCTCATTCGACCTGCTGGTCACGTTCCTTTTGATGCAGCCCAGGGTACGGTTGGCTTTCTGGGCTGTGAGTGCACACTGAAGCCGGCTCATGTTCATTTTCTCATTGACCAGCACCCCCAAGTCCTTCTCCTCAGGGCTGCTCTGAATCTCTTCTTTGCCCAGTCTGTAGCCGTGCCTGGGATTGCTCCGACCCAGGTGTAGGACCTTGCACTTGGCATGGTTGAACTTCATGAGGTTGGCATCATGAGTGAGTTATAAAAGGCCTAATATAGACAGCTTAGCAATGACAAATTCCTCTGACAAGTACTGTAATGGCTTCTTATCACATATATTTAACCATGTAAAAACCCCTATTTTGCCAATATTTTAACAGCTTCTGGAACCTCGCTTCAATGGTGACACACTGGCAATGCTGCTGAATATTCCCCCTCAGAAGACTCTGCTGCGGCGGCACCTGACAACCAATTTCAACGTATTAATTGGACCAGAGGCTCAACAAGAAAAGAGAGAAATAACAGAGTCCACAGCATACGCACCTCTGACCACCACTGCCAAAGTCCGGGTACGTCCTGCTTTCGAAAGGGAGATACTTGGGAATTTCAGAGTTCCTCTCTCCTCTCTTGTAGAGAGGATAAGGAACAAACATGGGCCAGGGAGAGGTCAGCTCTAGAAGGAGCAGTGTTAGGTTTTCCTTAAATGCTTCAGTATCTAGAATTAATTTATGTCTATCTGTTTAAATCAGCTCTTGAAATAATCATGCAATTCCATTGGTCTCGTTTACCTTCCATCTTTTCTTAGAAGGAACACTACCTAAATGTACTTAACATCAAGTATAACTCCGGCTTTGAAAACAAATTGATTTAATTCAGAATCTATGTACTTAAAGGACTACAGTATAGCAGTAGATAGAAAAAAAAAGAGGGTGTTGAATGTTTAAAGGACAACCTTATTTTTCTTATTCAAAACTTACTGTGTTGTCTTCTTGTTTTAGCCAAAGAAACTTGGATTTTCACATTTTGGAAATTTAAGGAAAAAGAAATTTGATGAATCAACAGACTACATTTGTCCTATGGATACAAACCCAGGTGCTACAAATGGTTCTCAGAAAAACTATGGTGGATACAAAGGCCTTAGTCCCGTCACTGACAGGGAGCTGGATCAGGTGGGACAGACAGACTGATGCCATTCTCGTCTCATCCTCTTCATGCATTCCAAAGCTTGCAAATAACCAAATGTTAGCATGTAACAAAGTATTTGCTGCATCCGCATGAACTTACTGAGAAACTACTGGCTGTGGACACTAGAAAGAGTTCTATCTTAAGAATGTCAGGTTAATTTTTTTAATCAGTATCATATAAACTCTTCCATCTTCAAGCCCTTTTTCAGGTATATGACACCTTTACACTATGAAGATCGATGTATTTTGACAATTAAGGTGGTGGTGGCAGGAAACACAAGACTTGTACTTCTAGCTTTCATAATCTCAATATGGCACACTAGTTTTTTCCTGATCTTTATGGGTGGTTTTTAAATGTAATAAAGTTATTTGGACTGATTTGTACAAAGTTATCAAGGTATATATTAAATGACAACTGGATTTTATATTTTTAATGGACATTAATCAAAGAATCCAACTGAATTTTTCTTTCATTATGTACAGTGGGGAGTAGTTTTGCTTAGAAGGGTGTATGTGAAAACAATGCATAGAACAAGACTATTAATAAACCAGTACCGAAATAATTCACTTTTCTTACGTAGTAGTGAACTTGTGCATGAAACTCTCCAGACATCACACAGACTAATGAGGAAGACTAAAACCCATAAAATGTTGTTCAACTTCCCTGTGTGTAAAGGGATGTAAACCCTGAAAAACGGAGCTCGTGGAGCCTTGTGTGAACTTCATCAACACACAAGAGCCGGACGGGGGCAGCTGGGGTGAACTGCCCTATCTCCAGTGGTGCCTGACATGAGATAAAAACATTTTAAGCCTGATAAGAGAATGGTCGCAAAATTGAAAAGACTAACTGTGAAGGTAATTTTTCATCTGCATGGTTTCCTGCATCTAACATCATCTCATCATTTGTGTTCTTCACCTAACCATTATCTTTTTCAATGTTAATTGAAAGATTTACCTTAGTAAAATGAAGTACTGTTCCTCAGCAGGGCCCATACCAAATCCTGACTGTAACTGAGCATAGATTTGCACTTGCACAGTGAAGAGCTTTGCAAGTGACTGCAGTAACTTTGAGCCAAGAGCTTACACTAAGCAGTTGTTCAGGCAGTACCAAAATCCTGGATTTTCCTCTAGGAACATGGTCTTTCAATTAAGTGGGACTTCTGAGCATGCAGTCATGCACAGAAATCTCAGTTCCCTAGAAGTGATAACCTTTTACCTAAGAGTAGGTGGGACTGTATCATGAAGGACTCTCACATCTTGCCTGTCAAAGGCAACTGCCAGAAGTATAAGAAGTGTTACACCATCAAGAAAACATTCTCTATTGACAGTATCAGTTAAGGTTTTTCTTTCCTTCTGCAAATTACAGCTAAAGTTTCATGAAATCAGTCTTGACCTGGATCCACTCTTCCTACAGTTAAATGGGTCTCACATACCTTTTAGCATGGAGGCTTTTTAGTGACCATGCAGAAATCAGAACTTTTAAACTTCCCACAACTTCACTTGTCCAGGCACAGATACCTCCCAAAGATGCAGAGAGTGAATAAAACTGCATATACTGATTTGAACTCAATTCCTGAATACTTTTACAGATGGAACATTCAGAAGGAACGGTAATGCAAATAGGGGCTCTTTCTCAAGGCATAAGCCATCTTACGGTATGTACTAATCCATTCTTGCTTTAAAGTAACAAATGTATTCTGCTGGAATTCAGTGCCAGCTGGTAATTGCTAGTGGTAGTTAAGAGTTAACCTCTTGTAGCCTGGTTGCACATTCACCGTCCAAAACCATGCTGCTTATAAATTCCACTAGAAATTAAGTTTCCTTTAAGCCTATTTTAAGTTTTCATGAACTCCTCTATCTCTTAACTCAATGACAGATATACATCCCCTTAAATGAAAACAATTCTTCAAAGGTGTTTATTTTAAGTAACCACCATTGAATGCCTCAGTCACAAAGAGATACAGACTAGGAAATTTACATGAGCTGAAGCTCAATGAAAACCAAACAAAAACCAAACTACCACTAATTCCTGACTTAATTAATTAGTAGCTGATTAAAAGGTGGACAGAAAGGTATAATTAAGAATTACGCAACATAGCAGAGTAACATGCGACACAAGATCTTTGAGAGAGTCCCTTAAGGCAAACAATAGCTCATTTAAAGCTACATTTAAGAAATTCCTTTTAATTTGATATGGTTCTAACCCCCTCTGTTGTGAATCTGATCTCACTGCAGTTGGATTTGTTTAAACATAGGCTTCTAAATGAACATGCTTATTCATTCATACGTTGTTTTTTCAGACAATGTTAAGCCAAGATGAAATGCTGAATGACAGCAGATTTTTAACACCTACCTTTGAAGACTGGAGATGATGTTTCAGTGTGACCAAGAACACTACCAATACCTCATGCCTGTCCAGAGGCGTGGCCAGGAGAAGCTCGATGCTGTCTACAGAAAAGCTTTACCTCTTTTCTGCCAATAACACTTACCACAGAGCAATTTAATACTGTCAATGTAGCAATGTGATACAGGTAACTCTCCTCCACACAATTTTCTTTACTGCATAATGTGAAATAGGTGTTGAGAGAGAATACTCACAGCGGACTCCGGAAAGCTGAGGCAGGCACCACCCTTTCATTCAGTCATCTTTTACGTGGTATGTTTACTTACTGTATATGGAAGATCTTTTGTCATTTTTTATAATTAATTTGTAATGCAGGAATCATTAATACTCTGTTGTATCATGTGGACTAATCAGAGCTACCTAGACATTCAGATGGATGCTGGTGAGTACTGCCTCACCAACTACTACTGCAGTCCTGCCACAGACTGTTTCCCATGAAAGGATTTTAATCTCTCACCCCTTTCATTAGCACATGTCCTGCCCTCTTTTTATCTAAGTGCAGTGTAGAAAGGCAAGATGAGAACATAATGGTATCCATTAAGGCGTTGCTTTTATCAGGATGATGACAAGACAGCACATTCATAAATCTTGACCTAACTCAAAAAGATGAACAACTCCAGCAGGATATGTAACTTTGAGGCTGACAGAGAAACTGATGTACTCAAAAGCTGGTGCTTCTTTTGACATGATGATTTTTATATGTGCACTGAGATGGTCACTATCAAGGAGAAATCACAACATCTAATTAATGTAAAATGTAACTTTAAGAAAGGTGTTTGCTGCACTCTGTAGGGTGAGGGCAACTATTTCCAGCATGATCCACTCCCTGGTTTTACATGACAGTTCTTTAATTGGAACGACTGAATGGGCTCTGTCTGTACATTGACGTTTTGTGCAAAATGGCTAGTACTGATGTACGTGTGCAAGCATCAGGATGTTCATAAGCCTTCTGAACAGTAAAAATGGTTCAGACCAGGTTTTCTGAGCCCCATACCTGGTTGAAACCCAGTACTGGCTCTCAGGGAGACAGGAATGGTAATAAACCTATTTCTTAATTAATTGTATGGCTGCAAACAGTCCTGAGGTCTGCAGATTACAGCAGAACACTTCTGTAATGATTGCATGACAACTGATGATGTTGTAAATGATAGAACTGAAAGTAAACAGCACTCTTTTAATTCCAGCTACATCTAGATTTTCATAGAATTCTTTGTTTAGCAATAGGAAACAAGCATTATTGCTTTGTGAAGTGTAAAATGCCACTAAGGAGCACCAGGCAAACACCTTAATAAAATAAATATTTGTTTCTTTAAAACAGCTGACAAAAGAGAGCTGTTGCTATTCTACTGAGCTAGGCAGGACTGCAGCACTGTGAAAGAGGAAAACACAGCCTCTCATTACTCAGTTGAAGGGCAGTTCGCAGGTGAAGGTGTCTCCTTTACAGCAGCAGTTACTTGTGGCATCAGTTGACATGGGCCTCTCATGTATTAATAAGGAATTAACTTGTTATCTTAGTTAACAGGGAAATGCCAGAAAAGAAATTGCCTCAATTGTAAAGACCTAGCAAGCATATGGTTAGTGTGCATTACTCTGTCCCCTGCAGGGTGTTGGTTTACGTGTTACAGATAAAGGGGAAATCTCTGGTACCATCCCAGGTATGCAGCAACAGCTCTTCCAGAGCTGTCAGTGGCACTTGTTAAAGGTGACCTATTCTGCTCCTCACTCCCTGAGCCTCTCATGAGAGACCCTGCACTATACAGTCAGATTTTAGAAGTTAAACACGATTTTATTGTCCAAAATAGTAAAACCAAAGCAAATTATTTTTCAGTCACGTGAACAATGAAATTATAATGGAAAATTCAAAGGAATGAGAAATCAGTCTACACGTCAGCCAACTAAAAAATGCTTAATAAAAGGTACTGCATGTACCAGTCCAGTACATCTCCCATCTGGCAATGCAATCACCACTAGCAACCATGTGCTGTGGGCATTTGAAATACTTCATTGGGTTAATTAGCCAACAGACTTGTTACAGCACTACAAATGAGGTAAGCTGCTCTAACAGAGGCAGCCCTAATATCACTGGGATATTCCAAGCAGATTTTCAGTTCTCTTTTGATGATACATTTATAACTCAGTGTAGTGTTCTGCTAACTTGGCTGTGAACAGTCAATCTATAAAGTTATTGGCATTTTTAAAACATGTGGATGAAGCCTTGTGTTGGATGGTTTAGTGTGAGGTGTCCCTGTCCATGGCAGGGGGGTTGGAACTAGATGATCTTGAGGTCCTTTCCAACCCTAACCATTCTATGATTCTATGTATCTAAGTAAAAAATCCTAACTAGCATAACACTGGCATAAATGTTTATTTTTTTGACTGTTATGAATAAATGCTGGATATTCCTCCATCTCTTGCTGACTGTGGCATGATTCTAACAGAAACACACATGTGGTTGATCTCTTACGTGGGACAGAATCAGAGTGAAACCCTGTGTCTGTCTTTTCATCAGTGCTACAAATGTAACTGATGAAGTACAAAACCCTTTAACTAGTAGATTCCTTTTGTTTTGTTTTATATGAGTAAAAATATTTAGTAAACACATATTCATTAGCCCCTGACATCACAAGTCTTCTGTCTGAGAGATCCTGCAGACCTTAAAACAACTGCAGGATAAACTAATTCCTGGAGACAAACGTGCAGTACAGTACTTCAGGTGCTGAAGGCTAAGAATTAAATGTTATGTATGTGGTAAAAACACTAAGATGATTATCCAAGTATAAAATCAGCATAGCTTACAATAGAAAGTAAGAAACAATGTTTTCTTGTAAGCAAAGGAGATTTCTGAAGCTGCCAAAAGAGCAAGCAGTGCATGTAGAGAATGACATTCAAACCACAACAGTAGTCATGTCTGTATATGCAGCCCGGAACTTCTCTATGCATTTGGCAGTGATTCAGCTAAGGCTGTTAGAAGACAGCATGAAGTTATTTAATCTTCCCAAATAAATTTCACACTAGTGAGAATTTCTGTTACAATAACAGGCAATGTGTGTTGCCCAAACTCTGTTCACTTCTTCAATAGCATAGTCTCTGGTATTTCAGTTTGTTAGTCCTGGGAAAAGGTGTGAAGCAGCATGAAAAAAACAAAGGGGAGGAAAAAAAATGGAAGACTGTTCTTTGTACTGTCCTCCCCAGGATTTCCTAAATTAATTACCTGCAGAGCACAGTCAAACAATGCCAGTCCTGCTTCACAGCCCTCTCCCAAATTCCATACCCATGTTAACAAACAAGTGGTTTTATCTCTGTCCTACCTCTCCAATTACGCTTGTTTCTCAGAGCAAATATTTCATACTAACTTAAGAGGTTAAACTAAGTTACTTCCACAAAATTCAAGATGATCTCAATTTCTTAATATTAAAATATGCAAAGGTAACTGTGAAGTTATAAACCACAGGAATTCTTTTCAGTTGTTAAGAAACACACACAAATACTGCAGTTACATACCAGTTGCTCCTGTAGGAAAACACACAGTACTTAGGAAAAAGTATCAGATGACATCAGTGTTAATAAGAAAATGTACTGCTCTTGGGATAGCCAAGTTTGTCCAGGTTGGGCTGACAGGCGAACTGGATCATAGGTGGTGGCCCACACAGGAGAATCAGTGTCTCTCTGCCAGGGGGAGGGAGGTGGCTTTGAATCATCTCTGCAGTGATGAAGCCAGAACTGTACTTCCAATCTGAAACAAAGAGATTGAACTCTTAATTTGAATCTCTAAACAGTCTGAAGCCTTTTAAAACTGCCTGTGTTGTACTTGCAAAGTAGCTGTAGAATCAGGGAAGTTAAGCCACTATCACTGTGCAAGCCAAAAGAGGGTTAAATCTCTCACTGAGCTCAAACCTAATGGTCCCCTTCCACAGGAACAAGAAGCATGTGGGTAACGAGGATCTCATTGATAAGACATGGAAGTTCTCAATAAATGATAGATTTAAAGGAAATTACATGGCAGGTAGGAATAAACAGGAAGAGTAAATTAAATTAGCTTCTCCAGTGAAGAGAGGTCAGCTGGGACAGTTGTGCAGGGAGAGAGACTGAGACCTGTGCCATCCAACACATGAAAAAATATAAAAGTAGAAAACAGATCGAGTGATGAGGTGACAAAGTTTGATGATGACAAAAGTCCTGCTGTGTAAAGGACTAAGAAAAAAGAAGAAAAAGACGAAAGAAATGCTACATTACTTTAAGCAGTAATATTATTGAATGCATTTGCCATTCAAAGTGAGCCAAGTAGGGAAAATAATCCTGCCTTCACATAAAAAAGTACATGCTTTAAGATCATCAGGAGAAAGATATCGGGGTTATGAAAACAGCAGTAGTCAAAAGGCATGTAGAATGTTATGGAGTATTACTGTGGGGATCTGTTACAGGCCGCCTGATCAAGGAGAACCTGTGGATGAAGCACTCTACAGACAGATAGGAACAGCCTCACGCTCGCAGGCCCTTGTTCTCATGGGGGATTTCAACCACCCTGACATCTGTTGGAACGATGGTATGGCCCGGCACAAGCAATCCAGGAGGTTCCTCGATTGTGTGGAAGACAACTTCCTTCTGCAAGTAATAGAGGAGCCGACAAGCAGAGGTGCCATGCTTGACCTCGTGCTCACCAACAGGGAAGGGCTTGTTGAGAATGTGGTACCCCAGGGCAGCCTTGGTTGCAGCAATCACGAGATGGTCGAGTTCAAGATCCTCAGGACAGTGAGAAGAGCGTGCAGCAAGCTCACTGCCCTGGACTTCAAAAGAGCAGACTTTGGCCTCTTCAGGAGCCTGCTTAGTAAGGTTCCAAGGGATATAGCCCTGGAGGGCAGGGGGGCCCAAGACTGTTGGTTGATATTCAAGGATCACCTGCTACAAGCTCAGGAGTGCTGCATCCCAACTGGAAGTGCAGCAGGAGGGCCAGGAGACCTTGGATGGATAAGGAGCTGCTGAGGAAAATTCAAAGGAAAAAAGAAGCTTATAAAAAATGGAAGCAAGGACAGGCGGCCTGGGTAGAGTACAGAGATGTTGTCCGGGAAGCTAGGGACCAGGTTAGGAAGGCTAAGGCCCAGTTAGAATTAAACCTAGCCAGGGATGTTAAGGATAACAGGAAGGGATTCTACAGGTACGTAGCAAACAAAAAACAAACTAGGGACAAAACAGGCCCCCTAAGGAAGCTTTCGGGAGAACTGGCTACACAGGATTTGGAGAAGGCTGAGGTTCTGAATGACTTCTTTGCCTCGGTCTTCACTGGCAAAGGCTCTGACTGCACCACCCAGTTCTTAGAAGGTAGACGCAGGGACTGTGAGAATGAAGACCTTGGGCCCGTTGTAGGAGAGGATCTGGTTCAAGACCATCTCAAGAACCTGAATGTGCACAAGTCCACGGGACCTGGTGAAATCCATCCGTGGGTCCTGAAGGAGCTGGCAAATGAAGTTGCTAAGCCACTGGCCATCATATTTGAAAAATCATGGCAGTCAGGTGAAGTTCCCGATGACTGGAAAAAGGGAAATATAACCCCCATTTTCAAGAAGGGGAAGATGGAAGACCCAGAGAATTACAGACCAGTCAGTCTCACCTCTGTGCCTGGCAAAATCTTGGAGCACATTCTCCTGGAAGGCATGCTAAGGCACATGAAGAACAACAAGGTGCTTGGTGACAGCCAGCATGGCTTCACTAAGGGGAAATCCTGCCTGACCAATTTGGTGGCCTTCTATGATGGGGCTACAGAATTGATGGACAAGGGTAAAGCAGTTGATGTCATCTACCTGGACTTGCGCAAAGCATTTGACACTGTCCCACATGGCATCCTTGTCTCTAAATTGGAGAGATACCAATTTGATGGATGGACCACTCGGTGGATAAAGAACTGGCTGGATGGCCGCACACAAAGAGTTGTGGTCAACGGCTCGATGTCTGGCTGGAGACCAGTAACGAGTGGTGTCCCTCAGGGATCGGTGTTGGGACCGGTCTTGTTCAACATCTTCATCGCTGACATGGGCAGTGGGATTGAGTGCGCCCTCAGCAAGTTTGCCGATGACACCAAGCTGTGTGGTCCGGTTGATACGCTGGAGGGAAGGGATGCCATCCAGAGGGACCTTGACACGCTTGTGAGGTGGGCTGATGCCAACCTTATAAAGTTCAACCATGCCAAGTGCAAGGTCCTACACCTGGGTCAGAGCAATCCCAGGCACAGCTACAGGTTGGGCAAAGAAGAGATTCAGAGCGGCCCTGCAGACAAGGACTTGGGGGTGCTGGTCAATGAGAAAATGAACATGAGCCGGCTTCAATGCGCGCTCACAGCCCAGAAAGCCAACCGTATCCTGGGCTGCATCAAAAGGAGTGTGACCAGCAGGTCGAAGGAGGTGATCCTGCCCCTCTACTCTGCTCTTATGAGACCTCACCTGGAGTATTGTGTGCAGTTCTGGTGTCCTCAGCATAAAAAGGACATGGAACTGCTGGAACAAGTCCAGAGGAGGGCCACGAGGATGATCAGGGGAATGGAGCACCTCCCGTATGAAGACAGGCTGAGGAAGTTGGGGCTGTTCAGCCTGGAGAAGAGGAGGCTGCGTGGAGACCTCATAGCAGCCTTCCAGTATCTGAAGGGGACCTGTAGGGATGCTGGGGAGGGACTCTTCGTCAGGGACTGTAGTGACAGGACAAGGGGTAATGGGTTAAAACTTAAACAGGGGAAGTTTAGATTGGATATAAGGAGGAAATTCTTTCCTGTTAGGGTGGTGAGACACTGGAATCGGTTGCCCAGGGAGGTTGTGAATGCTCCATCCCTGGCGGTGTTCAAGGCCAGGTTGGATGAAGCTTTGGGTGGGATGGTTTAGTGTGAGGTGTCCCTGCCCATGGCAGGGGGGTTGGAACTAGATGATCTTGAGGTCCTTTCCAGCCCTAACTGTTCTATGATTCTATCAGGTAAGGGAAAGTAAAAATTGATTTTGCCTGCATCTTGACTGCCACTGTTCAGTACTGAGCTGCTCAGCTTAAAAAGGGACACAGCAGAGCTGGAAAAGATTGTGGGAACAAGGATGAGCAAAGGTACATAATCACTGCTGTGTGGGGAGACTGGCAGCTGTCAGTGTACAGGAGATGGGGCAGCAGGCACGATTAACACATGTCTGTAAAATTAGTAATATGAAGAGAGTCAATAGGCATCTATTCATACTCTCTTCCAACACATGAATTAGGAGGCAAATGTAAACCAGAGGATGTCATTTTCACACAAAAGTGCTAATCCTGTGGAACCACTAACAAACAGACTGCCAAAAAGCTCAGGTGGGCTCCAAATGAGACATACTTAGTTCTTACAGAAGTAGTCCACTGAGTGTTACTGTAGCTGTAGTTGGCTCAGAACTGAGAAATATTTAAGACTGGAAGAGTATCAAGGCATTTTCTGGCCTTGTACTCATGGCTGTTGCTGACCTCAGGCACAGAACTTCAGTCTGACTCAGTCTGGCTCTTATGTTTGTTAAGCAAAAGCTCAGATCAGTTACAACAGCAGCAAACATGATGACCCAAGGGTCTGAAAAGATTCAGTAAATTCAACCTCTCCCTCCATTTTTAATTCATTGCTACACCAGCCTACAGTTAATGCCTTTATCTATACACAGCTCTGTTTGTTTTACCAGAATCTAATCTAGAGCTGCTGCAAAACAAAGATGTGCCTGTACTATTTCCAGGTATTAAGCAATTTAATGCCAACAAAATGCAAACATAACCTCGAAACAGGGCTGTAACTTTTACTGAAGAGTCCCCAAAACTGGCACCTCCCAGAATACATCAAAAGATCCACAGAATGACTTGTCTAACCTAAGAGGAGCTAATTTTAGTTCACTTTCTAAGACCCACCTGGTTTAGATCACTATTCAAAAGAGGTGTTACGGTAAGACTTCTTTCTGAGGGGCATCTTCGTCATTTAGAAGTGTAAGATATGAGGATTTGGTATTATACTAATGGCCTCTTGAACACAAGTGAAACAGTGACCAGCAAACACACTTCCAGTGTGTACCAGCAGCTTACCTTGTGGAGGTCTGTCCAGTGTATACCAAAGAGTGAACTGATCAGGATGCCTCTTAGCAATGTCTTCTAGCTCAGCTCTCAGTAATATATCTTTCTCTGTCTGCAAAATGAGACTGCGGTTTAGGTCCAACCCACCTCAAGGTGCCCTCTAAGGTTAGCTCATCTGGCATTCAACAGGACAAAGGCAGTAATAACTCATTCAAACCAAAAACCAGTGGGTTTCCCCCCCCCCCATTCACAATAGCTATTATCATTAAAGACTTCTGTAAATTCAGATCAAGAACAACAGCCTATGAGACTTAATAGCCACCTAAACACTGACTTAAAGATGGCAATTTTAACAACTTTTAAATTCAGGGTAAAATCACAATTAGCTTTGTTTCTGAGCCTGGCAAATGTGGCCCTGTATACCAGCATGGTGAAGGTTAACTGCAGAAACAGACTAACCGAACAAAATCTTCCATGGAATCAGCAAAGAAGTAAAATGAGTAGACGGATCACGATCTGTTCACAGTATTTATTCCCTAATATAGGAATTAGGGAGTACAAGTGAAAGTATGAGGAACGATCTTCAAAAGAAATAGAAGAAGATCATGGGAACTATGAGAGCACCATGCAGGTATTTATAAAGGGTCTTACGGATCATTTTTTTTATTCAGTTTCTCTTTAAGTTGTTTTACTCCAGGACATGATATTAAGAGCTTAAATAATATCCATCTCCTGCTCCTCCCTATGCTGATCATTTTTAAATGTCTTAGATAAAATTTTCTCGTGAATGGTTGGGTGAAATTCACGAACCCAAGGACACTGGAAGAGCATGAAACACGCAAAGCAGGATTTTCTCCAGGGGTCAATGTCCATCACTTCAGAAAGCTCAAAGGCCAGCAGAGAAGGTAGGCCATTAAGGAAGGACAAACAGATGGGTCAGTACACTCGCCTGATTAGCAAAAAGCAGATAACATTTTGTGGTGTCCTTGGGATCACTTGTGATGCGACGAATCAGCTGCAACATCGGGGTTATTCCTGTTAAAAACCAGAATGGTTAAAAACTGGGTACTTCTTTCTGTGGCTGCAGTTTCAGTATTAAAGCTGCCTTCCCTCAGTCTTCAGCGGAACCATAGTTTGCACAGAGACAAACGCAGAGCTTGGGGGATTCTACTATTACAAATAGTCTAAAAAAACCCACCCAACCAAGCCAAGCCCACAGTACTCATATTTGGGGCTTTCCTCTTCTGCATTCTCTATCGCATACAGCCATTTTGCCTCCAAGATATTCTCCTAGAACATTTTTGGTCATTGAGACTGAAGCTCAGAGAGACAGTGACTTCTCTGAGGTCACACTGTAAATCAAGATAAAAACTCTGAAGTTTCTAGCTCCCAGGACTGAGCTCAAGCCACTGGAAAGCCTCAGTGTTGCTAGGAAAAGAAACACAGGTGTAAGTGCTCTGCTGCTGAAGTACCATGTTTGATACTTCTCACACATACCCAATAAAGATACCTTTGTGCTCTAGACATTCCATCAGATGTGAATAGTTTTACCTGTTCCTCCAGCTATCATCCCAAGATGTTTTGCAGACTTCTTCTCTGCTTCAGACTTCTTATGAGGCTTGATAAGAAAGGTACCTAGAAGGAATATCCAAAACCTGTAGGTATATTAACTCCAAAATAAACATGGATTACTATATGCTAGCAATTAGGACAGATCTGGAAATGCTGAATGGATTCACCACAGCAGTGAGCACAAAGAGTTAAAAACCTCTGTCCCTAAAAACTCCAATCTTTGAACAACTGATCTACTCCTTCCTTGCTGTGCAACACCATTCATAATAAACTCCAGGATTCCCACAAAGAATCATAGAATGGTTTGGGTTGGAAAGGACCTTAAAATCATCTAGTTCCAACCCCCCCTGCCATGGGCAGGGATGCCTCACCCTAGACCATGTCACCAAAGCCCTGTCCAGCCTGGCCTTGAATACTGCCAGGGATGAAGCATTCACCACCTCTGTGGGTAACCACCCTCACAGGAAAGAGCCTCTTCCTTACACCTAACCTGAACTTCCCCTGTTTAAGTTCAAACCCATTGCCCCTTGGCCTGTTGCTACAGTCCCTGAAGAAGAGTCCCACATCATGCCTAGAACACAACTTGGCATCTGTGAACGTGGTGATAGCTAAAGGTAACCACAGCCCCTACGACAGAGAAAGAGGTTTCTTAAGGCATCATCATTGTCACTTGCACCATGGATTTCACCATTTGCGTGTGTACACTCAATGAAGCACCAAGCAAGAACCCCTGCAAAGATTAGTATTTTATTACTGTAATTCACTTCGAGTCACTGAGATCCCCCATGACACACACAGTAAACTGGGTGACTCCTGCTATCTTGTGAAGAGACCACCTTGGCCATTGCTGCTCTACACCTGGGTACACCATTGCTACCACAGAACTGTGATTGAATTAATCTCAAAGGACCAAGCCAAATGAAAAGCCTATGAAAAGCATTTTATATAAAGCACTTGACATATTCCAGTCTTAAGAGGTAAGTAACTAGTGACAAGCTTCCCTAGCTACTACTTTTTATAGCAGCCAAAACAACAGAAAGGAATGTCTGCAAAACATGCATCGCTTGTTTCCTGAGGTGTAACAGATTCATTAGTGTATTACTCATCCTGAAAGGTCACGACCCAGAGAAGTACTGAGCACTTGTATCCCCCTGAAGTAAGAGTTAAGTGCACAGTCCCTTTCAGTCAGCATCAGTGCAAAATCGTTCACTTGCATCATGAAAGAGGATTACTTCTCTGAACTCATTTCCTCACAGTCAACAGGTTTAATCATGAGATGGAGCTGGCTCTCAGTCAGCAGGTTATTCAGTTACAACACTGAGAATCTCAGTGGGCATTTTAGGCCACAGCCTCCCTTAGTTAAGAAGCATCTGGAACATCTCCCTCCATATGTATAGCTATTATTTCCAGTGCAGCCTTCTCAGTAGTATAATGCACTAGTGATTTCTTGACATGATATGGTCCCAGGAGTGAGACCAGCTACTCCTCAAACAAAGTAAACACAAAGTACTCCTTTCCATCATATCAACTCTGATGGGCTCTTGATCAAGACCAGGAAAGCTGGATTTTCTTTTACACTTTTCTCAAAAGAAGATTTGCTATAAAGTTAGCAAGTTTTATAAAACTAAAAATAACCAGCCAAATTCCTCCCATTTGCTTTCCCTCCTTCATGTCACAGTACCTGCCCCCTTATAGACAAGGAGCCCATTTGGCCCTCTGAAATCAATAACATCTCCAATCTTCATGTCATTGAGGTACTGGGACATCTTTCCACCTTCTGGAAACTTGGGATGCACATTTTTGTGGTAGACCTGTAAAAGCAATAATTTGCATGATACCATCAACTACCTTTCATGCAGACAGTATTACAAGACTATAGAAGACAATATTGCAGGTCTGAAACTCAGCATCTGAGAAAGAAACAGACAGTTTCTTTTCTTTTGCTCCCAGTTACCCGTTGTGCCTTGCAACAGAAAGCAGCCAAAATAAGTGAAATGCTCTGTCAGACACATGTCCCCATGCTCTCTGCTAACAGCCAGGCTAATAGGAATAGTGGCAGCCAGATTATGTACTAGTGCCCTCACTTCACTACTGCTCCAGCAAGAACCTTATGTTACTCCATTTTCGTAATCACTCCTGAAAACAGCAGCATTGCTGCATCTTCTCAAGGCTTTCCCAGAGACTTGAGCCACGTTATAAGTTTTTCACCTTTCAAAGCACACAATAAGCAATACTATTATGTAGTTAGTAACAATTCACCATACCTGAAGAACAGAGCACACAAAATAGCCCAGATTTTTGCCTAAGGACAAACTCTATCATATAAAAGGATTAGAGAATCCAGAAGTCCTGGGATCAAATCATCCTTCACTCCTCAGCTTACATGATTTCCCTTGCTTCAGTATCCTATTTTCTTAATCAATAAACACATTAGCAACAATTTCTGACAATTACAGAAATATAATTACAATCTCTCTAGCATCACCAAAAATTGCAGTTCTTACTGATTTGTTTTCTACTTCCAGCTATTAGCAGTTAGTAGCAGCACAGGCATCTCAAGGGAGAGTGATTTCTATTCAAGCATTGCCAGTTAAAAGATAAGTAGGGAGGTTCCTGCAGTACTGCCATACTTCTCCATCTACCCTGCACCTCTGCTGCCTCTCAGTGACATACAGCAGATACACAGGATACAACTCACTAGTCAAGGATAATGTGAAATGAGTTGTCTGCCATGCAGTCATCCTATTGGTAAGACAATCAATCAAAATAAACTTCCAGTTAGCAATTTATCTAAATTCAAGGAAATCAAAATTTACCTTTATAATTAAATCAACATAACCTTTTGTCTCATCACTGGAAACTGGGGTATAGGCTCGAATCACCAGATTCCCATCAATTTTTGCAGACAGGTAAACATGTTGGCCTGGGGAGAAAGAATTACAATCTCGTTATTTATTTTTTCATCCCTGAAAGAAAAGATGGGAGAGAAAAGCAGGTATTGTAAACCATTAAACACAAGCAATGATGGAGAAAGTCTGTACCAAATACACGCTGTATAAAACATTCAGTCTCTTTGCAGCAAAAGTTTCTGGAGTACAGGGTAACTGAGGATACCTGCTGTGTTACAGAGTCAAAGAGAAGCCACAAGAATAGTAGGAAATTTACTATAAAACAGTGATACAGAAAGTTTGTTGCTCATTCTCAAGTGCTCTGTATTTTGGGTTCTGCTATTCTCGCATCTATCAGTGAAGGCCTTCTATGATGGGGCTACAGAACTGATGGACAAGGGTAAAGCAGTTGATGTCATCTACCTGGACTTGTGCAAAGCATTTGACACTGTCCCACACGGCATCCTTGTCTCTACATTGGAGAGACATCAATTTGATGGATGGACCACTCGGTGGATAAAGAACTGGCTGGATGGCCGCACACAAAGAGTTGTGGTCAATGGCTCGATGTCCGGCTGGAGACCAGTAACAAGTGGTGTCCCTCAGGGATCGGTGTTGGGACCGGTCTTGTTCAACATCTTCATCGCTGACATGGACAGTGGGATTGAGTGCGCCCTCAGCAAGTTTGCCGATGACACCAAGCTGTGTGGTCAGGTCGATACGCTGGAGGGAAGGGATGCCATCCAGAGGGACCTTGACACGCTTGTGAGGTGGGCTGATGCCAACCTCATGAAGTTCAACCGCGACAAGTGCAAGGTCCTACACCTGGGTCAGAGCAATCCCAGGCACAGCTACAGGTTGGGCAGAGAAGAGATTCAGAGCAGCCCTGCGGAGAAGGACTTGGGGGTGCTGGTCGATGAGAAAATGAACATGAGCCGGCTTCAATGCGCGCTCGCAGCCCAGAAAGCCAACCGTATCCTGGGCTACATCAAAAGGAGTGTGACCAGCAGGTCAAAGGAGGTGATCCTGCCCCTCTACTCTGCTCTTGTGAGACCTCACCTGAAGTATTGTGTGCAGTTCTGGTGTCCTCAACATAAAAAGGACATGGAACTGTTGGAACAAGTCCAGAGGAGGGCCATGAGGATGATCAGGGGACTGGAGCACCTCCCGTATGAAGACAGGCTGAGGAAGTTGGGGCTGTTCAGCCTGGAGAAGAGGAGGCTGCGTGGAGACCTCATAGCAGCCTTCCAGTATCTGAAGGGGGCCTATAGGGATGCTGGGGAGGGACTCTTCGTCAGGGACTGTAGTGACAGGACAAGGGGTAACGGGTTAAAACTTAAACAGGGGAAGTTTAGATTGGATATAAGGAGGAAATTCTTTCCTGTTAGGGTGGTGAGGCACTGGAATGGGTTGCCCAGGGAGGTTGTGAGTGCTCCATCCCCGTCAGTGTTCAAGGCCAGGTTGGATGAAGCTTTGGGTGGGATGGTTTAGTGTGAGGTGTCCCTGCCTATGGCAGGGGGGTTGGAACTAGATGATCTTGAGGTCCTTTCCAACCCTAACTATTCTATGATTCTATGTGCAAGTAAGGGTACGCCAGCTCACAAAGGAGTAAGTATTATGGTTTAACAGCAACAACCTCTCAGAGCAAGCTTCCCAGAGATTCTGCACCAAGACATCAAGAATAAAGCCTTGGGTCATACTCCTTCTCCATAACTCCTACCTCTGTAATGCTGCAGCTGCCACAGCATTGGACACTGCTGTCCCCAGACAGCTTTTTGACCAACCTAATGCTCCAAGAGGCAGACTCTAAAAGGCACCCTTTTAATCTGCTGATTAAAAGAACTGAAACTTCTTGCCAAGAATAATCTCCTCAGCCAGACAGGGCTGATCTACAGAACTGTATGGAAAAACAAAAGCAGGAACAGTGTTGGCAGAAAACACTATTTTTAGCAAAATGATCCTGGTAAAAAAGCAGAAGGCAGGAATCTCCCAGAAATTAATGTGGCACATACAGTTTTAGGATCTTCCTCCTAAATTTTTAAGGATACAGTCTGGATAACCACAAGCGCTATGGGGCACTTCTCAATTCATTTATCATTTGTCTAGTTAGTGTGGACAGTTCAGTTACACTTTCCCATAGAAGCCAGATAAGAACCTGGAGAAAGACTGCTGCCCTTGACAGGCAGGATGCACAAGGCGGCTGTGCTCGCAGCACGGCATG
Organism: Lathamus discolor; assembly: GCF_037157495.1. Classification (NCBI taxonomy): domain Eukaryota; kingdom Metazoa; phylum Chordata; class Aves; order Psittaciformes; family Psittacidae; genus Lathamus; species Lathamus discolor. The sequence goes on along the minus strand of NC_088889.1, from coordinate 60,834,234 downwards.
GACAAACCCTGACACCTGCCGCAGAGCACGGGAAACTGTGAAAACACGGTACAAAACAAACAGGGCTACATCTGCAGATCAGAAAGGGAGACTTTCCCCACACGGACTACCATGAATTCAAGGTCCAAGGTTCAATGCCATCAGTTTTGCAGGGTACGGGAAATAAGACTGTCTGAAATGAACTTCTTGCTACAGAAAGCAAGAGGAAGCTATACGTATATGTATGTAAAGGTAAGTGCACGAATGGAAAAGCTTCTGAGTATTTCAGCATCTTCTATGTAGAGCAGTTGTATTTTCCCCTTTGTTCTGCACAGAATAGTTACAAGCTTCCAAGCAGAGTTCTTCTCATTCTCATTTACAAGTGCAACTGTATTTGCCAAAAGCCTGAGGGCAGTCACCAATAAAGTGAGGGTATTAGATGGAAGTAGAATGCAAATAAGAAATAAGAAAAAACTTTGACAGATACCATTCTTGCTCACACCCTCACTGGCGATGAACTCCATCACACCCAGTTCAGTTTCACTGCTCTTGTTCTAAACTACACCACGCAATTTCACACAAGCAGAACAAAGAGCACACAAAAGACCAGAAACACAGCCCTTTGGGAAACCTGGCATTTCCCTCTGACAGAGCAGCATTCAGATGCAGCTTTTAACTCCTTGCTTTGCTGAGCCTTAGCTTTCCAAACAGTCAGAACTCCTAGTACAATTATAACTCCTGAACCCAAAAATATACGTAAGGAGGTGCTTCCAGTACTTACCTACAGGTAATCCTAATTTATGATCTGGAGAAGGCAGCCCAAATCGGAATTTCTTAGTATCATGACTGATTTCCTAATAAAACAAAACAAATGAAATCGGGGTGAGGTCAACATCACCACTGCTTTGAATTTCAAACTCTACTCAACACAATACACTTTAGTGAGCCTGTTCTTGGCTAGCATGCAAGCCAAATGCTAGGAAGGGAAGCAGAAATGGCTTTGGAAAATCAAGTTTAAGTAGATCAGAAGTTTCTAAGTGGTCTTTTCCTCTTTAATCGCACAAGGAATGTATTACTGTCTGCACAATCCCTACCGAGCCTTTACATAAAGAGAGTCTGGAAACCCTGCATCGCCCAAGGCCAATGAGCACATTTCATCATCTGTGGCCAAAGATCAGGCAAGTCACAACGTGTCTCAACACCAGCTGCCAGGGTTAGCTCTTGGTGGTTCACACTGGGCAGAAATCGAGGGAGAAACACGGCTACAAAGCAGGACTTGCATGCACAAAGACACGAGTCTACCCTCCTCGCGGAACGAGCGTAACGCAGCAGCGCTGGCACAAACGCTTTCCAGGATCCTGCTCTGCCCACAAGAAACGCTGCAGTGCAGACGGGCAGCCCGAGACACACCGCGCCCCAGACCCTCCGGCTGAGGCCCCAGCCTCCCATCACACTGCCCCGAGCCCACGGACCGAGCGCCCCTCAGACCGCCGCCCGGCCCCGGCCGACGGGCAGGGAGGGGGCCCAGCAGGACCCCTTCGAGCTGGGCCCCAGGGAGGGGGTTCAGGCATTCGGCCGCTCCGGTCACCTCCTTTTCCACGAGCCGCAGCGGGTATTTAGCGAGCGGGTCCTGCAGGGTGACGAGGCCGCCGTCCCTCCGCCGCGTCCTTCTGAGCAGCAGCAGCAGCAGGGCGGATGCAGCTACCACGGCCACGGCGACCGCCACAGGGGCGCCCTGTGAGGAGAAGGGCAGGCGGTGAGGGGCGCAGCCCTGCGCCCGGCCCCGGCCCGCATCCCTCCCGGCCCCTTACCGCCAGCGCCTCCATGGCAGCTCCCGGCGAGCAGGCACCGCGCCACCTGCGCCCTCTGCCCGCGGCCCGCCCCGCCCGGCCCGGCCCGGCCCACCGAGCTCGGGCACAGCGCCGGTAGCCACAGCGCCCCCCGGCGGCGCGGGGCGGGGCGGAGGTGCGACCGGGCCCTCGGCACTGGAGGGCAAGGCCGGATCGGCGCCGCGCCCTTGCCGCAGCCCGCGCTGAAGCGGGTTCCGGCAGCCCGGCTTCCCGGTTGCGGGGCGCCTTGTCAAGCTAAGGCGCGTTTCGAGATAGCGGTGGAGTGCCCCGCACGCAGGCCTGCTGCCGGGAAGGGCCGCGGGCCGCCCCAGCCAGCACGTGCTGCTCCCCAGGGTGGTAGCACGCATCTCCACGGGCAAGCGACCGGGCCCGCCGTGCACGAAACGGCCACGCAACCTCTTACCCTGAGCGGACGCTCACTGGCTACCGTCCTCGTCCCTCCTGCGCCTTCCCCTACCCCAGTTCTCGTTGCCTTCGTGTTCAGCAACACAAAACCATGATGCAAGGATGCTAGTCCTGTCCCGGTTTGCCGCTGAGTGCCCTGTAAAACAGCCAAGTTCAAGTCTTTGCCTACAGGGCAGAAACAGCCTGCAACGTTATAATCTAACAACACAAGGTTCACAGGGGAAGAGAGCATCTTTCATTTTCATCCTCCCTCAAGCCTGCAAAAAGTACAATCCTAGCAGAAGGCCATTGAGGCTGCACCAATGTTACAGGTAAAGACTGCATTACAGTGCCAGTGTACCCAGCAAAGTGCGCTGCTGGCCTGCTGGACTTTGCGACTGCGACTTTCTCTTACTTTGTGACAAGCAGCACTAAAAGTATTTAGTATCTATAGGCTTCAAATTGCTTTCAAACAAAAAAACCCACAAAAAGAGACTTAAGTATCATTATTACCCTCTACAGAGGGTAGGACAGGATGACACAGCTTGGGACAGACAAAAAGTCAATTAAAACACACATTTGAAATCCAAGCCTGTGCCACAAGGGTCAAAGTAGTTCATCTATAACAGAAGCATGCCTGTGTCACACAGATGTGCCTTTCCCAGGAGGAAGAAAACAAACTGATGAAATCTATGGGGAAGGAAGGAATGCCAGAAATCACATCACAGTCTACCAAGCTGTGGATGGTGAAACAAGGAGAAGATAATAAATCTGCTTTGCTAGGTTTTGGAATGCTTGTCACCTATATGACTTGCAAAAAGACTGAAAGAAAGACATTCAGCTACTGAAGTACTGACTACAGAAGACCAGAGAATGAATACCTCACCACGCTTTAATTCTTTGTTAATACTAGCTTTCCACACTGTTCAAAAGCAGGGCAGCCACTGCCAAAATGCTACGTATTAACTGCTCTGTTCCTGAAGCAGATTAACTCCTCTATCAGTGTTACACTCAGCCACCATCCTGCAATCATATTGTAACTGAGCCCAGGCCCTTCAGGCTGAACGACCCATTCTCTATGATTCAAGAAGCAGCCAGATTCTCCTCCCATTGTTGCTGCGACTTCTTATTTTCTGGCAACATGGTACAGCTTGGATTTTTTTATGTATTGTGCTTTCAGTGATCTACTGTATATCCATGTGTCAAAAGGCTTTAAACTCAAGCAGAATAAGGCAGAACAAAAATACCAGATAAGAAGCATTCATATTGCTCAGCCAGAATTTATCCTAAGGATATATAGGAACAAGTGAAGGATAAATAGTAAACTTACCGTATTTTTTTAATTTTCAAGACAGGACTTTGTCTACTATGACTAATAAGTGCACAGCTATGCAATTACCGGTAGTTCTCTGCAGTACTGATGGGAGCATTCATCTTCCCTCAAGAACAGGACTTTTTTGCTTTCAGTGAGACAAAAGCAAGAGGGATTCTGTAGAGCTCAAGAAACCAAGCCTAATTTTTTCCTCTTCTAAACTTGCCTTACACAGACATAACATCCACAGTTCCTCTGGTGTTACTGTTAAATTCACTCCTTTGAAATGCAAAGAACCAAGTCTAGTCACTTCAGGTGAAGAAATGACAGTCCTTCTGTGCGCACAATATATGCCAATAAATGGATTTTTAAATGAGATAAAAACTGCCCTTGGGCCATTTGTCCCCAGAAAGTACAAAGGAAAAAAGGCTAGGGGAAAAGAAAACTGAGAAGATCACATGAGAATGTAGCTCTGCACTACCACTTAAATATATGATTGTCATATGCTTTTGGGCAGACCCACTGTGGAAGAAAGGAGAGTCAGGAAATGCATACCTTCAGACAGAGTACAGCTAAGGATGTCATCTGGCTGTGTCTCATGGACAGCTCTCACAGGAACACAAGCAACCAGGAACAGTACGATGCAGCAAGTCACTCTGCTGGCCCTGGGCTGGAAAAGGAGGTGGCAAAGAGAAAGAATTATAAACCAAGAATTCACAGAGGTCATGGCGTAGAATCAGAGATCAATAACGTTCTAAACATCTTTTGTATCTATATAGCTAGAATCCAGGTTTCAGACAACTGCTTCCTCTTCTGTACTATTGCCAGACAAGCTTTAACAATGGACATATACTTTCTATTTTCTGATGAAGACCAACAAAGGTTACAAACACGCTCTAATAACCACTTCTGCAAAGACTGCCTTGGTGTATCACCAACAGTGTAGTTGGGCTCCCAGCACGCATGTCCCCCCCCAGCAGGACTACAGTTCAGAGCTAACCAGGAAGATTCATGGTCACAGATGCTCCTGTTAACCAAAGGTCAGAACAAGGTATTTCTGATCACAGACTTTTATTCTAAATGTTTAGCACAGTGCTAATAAACAATGCGGTGAGTCTTCACTTGCTTTCACATAACATTACAAAGCCATTTTTACTTACATGCCAACAGGAGAAGGATTACATGCAGGTCTTAAGCACCAGGGAACCCAAGCCTACCTCAGTACTCAGGTAGGCTATCGGTATCCTACCTTTTGACTGCAGGGTTCAGGAAAGTCTCATATAACTGTCAAGAATTAAAGTGAGCTTTTAATAAATTTTGTAAAAACTAAAAACCACTTCCATTACACGAACTCTATTGAAAGTATTTTTTTTATTTTTTAAAAATCAAAATTAATTTACATCACAAACCAGTTCACAATATTGCTAAAAGATACTGGCAGCTTACAATAGACTAAAATGATAACAACGAACAAAGGCAAAACTAAACTATTTGTAAAACTACAGTAGGGCAAACATGAAAGGTCAGTATCACACAGTCAAACAAAAAGTACCCTATCAATCAATGCAAAGACAAACAGTTTAAGACCGCACTTCAAATGCACAAAAGGATTTTTTTTGAGAGCTGTCAATTTCTCAGCATATAACCCCTGCATTCTATAGGGCTGGCACAGCTGATACCACCTGTAGGTCTCCCCCACCTTTTTATATTTTTCTGAACACACCCGGTTGATATCCTTGTATTAAATCCCTGAGCAGATAAAAACTTTACAGGTATTTTAAGCCACCTTGTTCCTTTTAAGCAAAATAAAATAGCAACAAAGTGATGAGACATGCTTGCTCCCAGCACAATTAAATTGGTATTGTCAGCTGATACCAGCTTCCACCATAACTGAACATTAACAGACTTCCAAAATTAAAAATTAGAAAGGATATTTTCCTGCATTGCTCTCCAAAGACCAGTTCAGGGAGCTTATCCAAAACAGAACAAGCATACTATAGCAATAATGTAATACAGTTGTGTCTTACACTTCATCTCAATTCGTCCATAGTCCTTCGACCACAAAGTATAGCTATACTTTCATAGAAAGCTCATGCTCCAGATTATTTTCTGGGCTTTTGCCTAAAACTTTACAGTGAAGAGAAGTAACTGGTGAAAAACATTTACTGTATTCATTGGGGAATAAAGTTAGAGGGGTTATTTTTCTCCCAACTACAAATAAAATTGTATTTCATGAAAAAACCCGAACAAACAAAAAACCAAAACCAACCCAGAAGTTCTAAGCCAGTGTCATCAAAAAAACCGGGCTACTGACATCAAACACATGTATGGGAAACACATCTGTAATGATTTTTGCCACTGATATAAACAGAACCAAAATGAGGTATCTTTCTTGAAGGATTATACTTCTGTTACCTACTGTACTATCATACTGATCCAGTTTCTGAACACTGAGACTGTGTACAGAACAGCCTGCAAAGATAATTGGAGTCCATAACCACGATTTCTTGTTTAAGCAGACATTTGGGTATTGAACAAATTGCTGTTTACAAGTAAATATGCGCAGTTTGCAGTGTGTGGATTAAAGTAGCTCTTTAATTACATGTGCAGATTAATTAGGATAGCTGTCAGCTCCTCCATGGTGCCAAAGGCCCTTGGCCTGTCTTTTCAAACACTTGTAACTGTTTAAACAACACGCATTTGGTAAAACAGGAATTGTATTAAAAAATATCCTTTTCCATGCAATTGGATTGATTCACATCACTAACAAGTACATAATATTCTCCTGCTTCTCAGTAATGCTCTGCTACTGCCACTACCTATTGTCCTGTCAGAGCCACAGGTAACACTCCCATTGACCTTAATGGAAGGATGACTGACTGCCTGTTCCATTGTTTTACACAGGCACTTATTTGATCTCACTTCTGCAGTGTTTATGTGCTCTTCAGTACTGCATTTAGCTCTGGAATCCTCAGTACAGGAAAGACATGGACCTGTTGGAGAGGGTCCAGAGGAGGCCACAAAAACCATCAGAGGGCTGGAACACCTCTCCTGTGAGGAAAGGCTGAGAGACTTGGTGTTATTCAGTCGGGAGAAGACTCTGGGAAGACCTTATTGTGGTCTTTCAGTACTTAAAAGGGGCCTACAAGAAAGACAGGAGAGACTTTTTAGCAGGGCCTGTTGTGATAGGACAAGAGGTGATGGTTTTAAACTAAAAGAGGGGAGGTTTGGGCTAGACATGAGAAAAAGAGTTTTTACAATGCGGGTGGTAAAATCTTGGCACAGGTTGCCCAGAGAGGTGGGGGATGCACCATCCCTGAAGACATTTAAGACCAGGCTGGATGTGGTTCTGGGCATTGCAAGGGCATTGGACTAGCTGACCTTTGAAGGTTTCTTCCAACCCAAACTATTCTATGATATGCTTGCCATATGATATGTAGGGGCTTGTTTTCCCTCTCTTTCCTTCTGAGACAGACTAGCAGTGTCAGAAGACTACAAGCCTACAAGAAGCCTGCCTCAAGCACACATGTGTAAAGCCAAAGTCTCAATTCATGTAAAACAGCAGTAAATTCACCAGGGTAAGCATCAGCTACTTTGGAATCTATTCAGCAATTGCGAGCTAACACACTCTCACCAAATTCTGCTTTCAGTGACATTTGTGCTTTGGAAATGTTTTACAATGTGGTCCATCAGAACTGTGTTTTGACAGTCACACTATGAAAATGGGGAGATCTGCTAAAAGGAGAAAAATAGAACAGGGTAAACTCTGCTAAGATCATCATCAAAGGCAGGCTGCAAGTTTGTCAAAGCAGGCTTAGCTGCCACCATGTGTCAGTTCGTGCCTCCCTACCTTCTCCCAGCCCCAAGAAACAAAGCAGCAGTAAGGAAAAAATATTCATCAGCACAAGAAACGCAACAGAGAGGGGAATAACAACACATCCAGAAGAAAACAGACTTTCAGAAGTGACTACTGATTTCATTTCGTTTGTTCATTTCTAAAATATCGCTAGCTGAATACCTAAACAGCCAAGATTTCAGGAAGTGCTGGACACCAAAATATAAAAATGGCACCCTGGAAAAGTCCTGAAGTTAAGCATCTAGCAGTAGCAAAGATTCATTTAATCATTTTTTTCATACATACCACTACCATTAACAGTCTGCTTGATCCAGTCAACAAAAACACCAACATTTGTGTATACTCCTGGGTAGCTCTTCCTTCCACATCCCAAGCCCCAGCTAGCGATTCCATGAAGGGTGTAAAATCCCGAGTTGTCTTCTGAAGGACAAACTAATGGGCCACCAGAATCACCCTGCACAAGGATAAAGGAATCTTCTTATAAGCTGTCATCACTCCCTATGTTTCTAAATTATCAGTTCAGTTACAAGGGGTCCCAGCTGCTCATGTGTTTGGGGGTTTCTGTTTTTAAAAGGCAGAGAAAGAAATAACTCTTGTTCAAGGGAAGTATCTCATTTTGGAATAAGAGTAATTAAAATCCTACTATCAAGGAGTCACTTACTGTAAATCACCTACAGCCTGTTTACAAAACAGCAAGAAAATGGTTTTAACACTCCCCTTTTCAGAACCCATCTGACCATACTACAGGTGTCAGAAAGCCAAGGTGAAGCATGCAACTTACTGTGCATGAGTCCTTGCCATCTTCCAGTGGGAATCCAGCACAGATCATCCTCTGGGTCACTTTACTAGGAAGATTTACGTAATAGCTCTGACATGTGTCAAGCACCAGGATGGGGACTTCCAGCTGATGCAGTTTTTTCCCCTTTTCTCTGTCTTGAAGTAAAAGACATCTCAGAAACCAGCAGAGGCAGGAATTAGTGATTCTAGAAAGAAGCTTTACTCTTTCCATTTTCAAGTGGTCTCATCTAAATTATCTGATTTCTTTCCTCCAACCCATTTCCCTGCATGTCTAGCTGAGCTTACGCAAGTGAAAACTTTTTTAACACGTCTGCTCTCCAGAACCTAGTGTATAGACCAAATGCATGTTACAACACGGAACATAGTAGTTAAAGCACAGCTATAGTATTCTCAACTTGGAAACAGCAAAGACTGCATACCTTCTTCATGTGCACCCCATCCTGTGACAACACACACGCTGGAGGGCTGCACCACCTCCTCCTTGGTAGGGAGGCACACCGGGCACACGTAGCGGTTGAACTCTAAGGGCTCAGCCAATTGCAATAAGGCAATATCAGAGTCCATAGTGGTCCTGTTAAAACTTGGATGTATAATATACTGCTTTACCAACCTTTCCTAGGAAAGCAAGGACATGGACATTTTCTGAATGACTTGGGAATTTGAGTCAAATTTTGATGTTATAAATATTCAGGCCATATAGCGAGACACCTTGAGAGGAGTACACACTTAGAAGCACCTACTGAAGTCACTAGGTTTCTTATATCAGCAAGTCAAGATTATGCCTCTTGGACATGGCTCCGGGAACATGCCGGAAACTCCATCCAGCAGGTGCAGGAAAAGGGTCTTGGAAAAACATTTGTCCAGTCTGAGCAAAGTGGAAACTTGTGCTCCAATTATTTCAGTCTTGGCAGTAGTCACCAGGGAGGAGAGAGACAATACGCTCCTCACTCACACATCCTCCAGGACACTGAGCTTTGGAGTTCAGTACTGGTGAAGGCACAAACCTGTGCTAATACAATTTCTCTGTCAGTCACACAAAAGCTGTTGTGCAAAAGCAGATTAAGGTCAGCATGCAGGCCATTAGAATTCTGGATCGTGAACAATCTGGGAGAGGCATTTACATTAAAGAGCATTTTGCAAGATTGATTTCTATTTTATTATTAAGCAGAACTTACAGTACCTGTCTGTATTCTTGCTCTGTAAGATCATGAAGTCCCGTGACCACCATCCATAAGTCTCTGTACAGTTCCCTTAAAAAAAGATGAGTACATTCCTAGGCTGATATAACAGCATTCCTGAAACCTGCACATCTTGAAACCTCCCCCACCCAAAATAGATACTAGGACCCTACATATTCTGAGACCAACAACTCCTGAGGCATTCTCCCATACAAATCTATGGAAATCTTCCCACTGACTTCTAGGGAGCATGAAGCAGTCTCACGATGAGGCAGCAGGAACTCTTGAACACAGTGAACTGAGAGAAAAGTTACTTTATAAAGACTGGGGGTGCCTGATGGAGAACACAAGGCCTGCATGGTCCACATCACCCAGGGACAGTGATGGTCCCTACCTTCTTAATGAAAAAGGTGTGACCTCTAAAACATTACTGCCTATCAAAATGATACAAAGAAATGCAATAGAAACATTTCATTTCACTCTGCTTTCTTAGCCAAAGCCTCTCACTGCCTGAAAACCTGTCATGACTCCCTGACGAAATTAGCTGTGTAGATCATTAAGCCATGTACACAAATTCTGATGTGATGGCAACGTGCAATAGGGAATTCCTCCTTAATATGGCTCTTAAAACAGTACAATTAGCACAGCACAACAATGCTCCTGATATAAAATTTTTCAAACTAATATTTAGAAACTTAAAAGCCAAAGTCCAAAATTCAAAACAGCACTTGTATTTCAGGTCCCCAGTTTTGTGAGGGTGGGGAAGAGAATCAAAGAAATTGAGAATATAGGTGTCTGAGCATCTTCAGCATCTGGGGCTTTTGAAAGCTTATTCTCATTTTCAAGTAATTGCAACTTTACTTGAAAACCAGCCAGAACACTAAATTTTTTTAAACGCATTTTAATTACCCAATGTACGTGAATTTTAAATTAACATACTTGTGATTAATTTGAACTTCCAAATAGGTGGTGACCAGCCTAACAGATGAATAAAGAAGTTGCACTTTAGGAAGTATTTTAAAGAACCTGAAAGTCACATATACTATCCCTTTATTCCCTCTCAATAAAGACAGAAAAATTTCCATGTAATTGGATTTAACAGACTGATAGGTTCTTAGTAAGGGAATGGCATCAACCCTATGCACAAAAGCCTCCTGTATGTCCTCCGAAATCTACACAAATACACTAGTTTTAAAATTTCTTGATAGGCTGCTTCTACCTGGATGAAAACATGATCTATAAATGACCCAAACACAAAGGAGTTACCTAAGAGGAAGTGGTAGATCACAATGGAATTAGTATCCTGTTATCTTCCCTGAAAAGAGATCTGAATGAAAACCAAACCTACAGAAGTAGGCTACTTAGTTCCCTAAGTAGCCACTATGATCCTAGTACTTGTGTGCGGAGCAAAGGAATCCGGTGCCAGTGTGAGCTATAAAGAGGTGGTGACCGAAACTGTGCCAGCCACCCTGGGCAGAGTTACCATGCTGCAGAGATGCACCATGCAATTACATAATTTTCCAGCGAAGCGTTCATCCCAGAGTACTTACTTTGAATTAAAGCAGTGAGCAGCTGTGACAACCCATTCTTTGGCAAGAACTGCTCCTCCACAGATATGCTCATCTGAAATTTGTACACTGACCTGCCAAGGCCATGAGTATGGTACAGCTTCTTCACCTCCAATTATCCTACTGAAGATGAACCTGGGCTGATTTGAAGGCATTCCACAAATATCATCTGAAACAGAAAGCTCTGATGTTTCAAGAAGTCTTTAAAAGTTTAGATTTGGACAAGCAAAGAATAGTCTATTTACAAGCTACCCCACAGCTTCTAAAGCTTCCTCCCTCCCCTTTCTTGCTAAATCTTTCACCTTCCTTCATTACAATGGATCCAAACGTTTAGAAATAGCATTAGGAGATAATCTTAGCAACAACAGCTTCACCAAGATGAAATCAACTGCTTAACTGCAAAAGTTTTAGCAGTGAATATGGACTCATCCTGTTTTCCATAAAGTACTGAAGGGGAAAACGGAAGTTTCAAAATGCTGGTTATTATTTTCAACTACTCTGTACACTTTGCAAAGCAAGTAGGTGTAAACTGACATACAAGCTGAAATAATGTCACTGCATTACTGTAAATGTCTTAACAAGATAAATGAAACAAGAAAACATAGGTTCTGCTATTCTAAAGCCAGAGCACAGAAGTGTTACCATTCCATCTATCAAATACTTGGAGAAAACACCATTTAAATTATAGTTTAGAAGGTAATCCTTATTCCCATGAAGAACAGGACTGGAAATTCAGGTTGGCTTACCTGTTGTAACTCGTATTTCTTCAGTTGTTTCCTTATCTTGAAATTCTTCTTCACTAGTTGAAGTCAAAGTATCTAAATCTAGCAAATGAAAATAGAAAATGTGTTACCAGGCTGCCTTGTGTGATATTTTAATTACAAAATCACTTTTGCTTCCTTTATTATAATTTTTAAAGGAAGAATAGATTTCTACAGTAGGGATCTGTGCTATTACATTTTCATATGATAGCATATGCCATTTAAAATATACCAGAATTCTCTCACACAAAATAAAACTCTTAGGTTTTAGGTAGATTCATTGTTCCTCTTCACCCACTCAACAGGCCCTTTGTTTAATGCCTCAATAGGTTCACAACACAGGTTTTTCACTGAAACAATTTGTTAGATTAGAATCTCCTAGAGCAAAATAATTCTGAATAGTCATTTTCACCGAAGAGCCTTTTGTGCTGTGCCAAAGAGGCAGTTTCCCAAGTTACTTCTATTACCTGTTACATGAACAAAAGAGATTGTAGCTCTGAATCCTCCAAAGGTCTCTGTTTCATCAGAGTGAAAGACAACCAGCATCACAGCAGAGGAGCTTAGAACAGGTGCTGGTAGATCAAATCCACAAGACTTAGCTGAAGATGAGAAAGCACAGGGTCATTGCTGATTAACATGTATTTTTCCATCCTTACCTCTTTCAAGAGTAGGTACACGTGTTCTAACACAGTATTTCCAGTTCACACAAGAAGATAACAAAAAATAACTGCACAAGAGAGGAGCAAAGATAAGTGAACTAAGGCTGAAGGACTGTTCTATTATCCCTGACAGTATGTCCTTGTTCACTAATTATTCTCGTAACAACAAGGAGACTCTTGCATTTTGCAAGTTTATTATAGCACTCACCCTCATAGGTTGCCCTTACATGTTGAACACACTGGAAACCTGATTTCCCCTTGTTAATGTTTCAGCACTAGCACCTGCTAGCATTAACCTAAGCATCGGTGTTAAGCAAGTGCTCAAATTAGTTGACTGGGACAGGTCTTCCTCTCATTCAATGTAAGCCAGAAGAATCTCCAGAAAGGTAGCAAGAATTACATGAATGCTCATCTAAAGAGCTGGACTCTGGAAAGGAGACATCTTGGGTGCTTTCTGTGTCTGATCATTACTATAAAAAACAATTATTGTGTTATGCCCTCTTGTTCATTTACATGATTTCAGAAGTGCATTTCATATGGAGTTCGAACACACACACACACACACAAAACTCTTCTGTTCAATGTACTTTTGCCTCTGTAAGTGGAACAGATGCAGCAATATCTGCAAGTATTCTTCAAGCTACTGAAACTAGTACCTGAAACATCACCTGAGACTCCAGAGACAAACTTTATTTTACACTGTAAAACACAGCTAATGAAAGTCATAAAACCAAAAAAAAAAAAAACCAAAACTGTCATGCCCAAAACATGTTAAAAATCAAAAGTCACACCAAGTTCCTCTTCTTTCCCCACATCTTCATACACAGTTACAGCATCATAAGAGCAATCTTCACTCTCTTCCACTTCAAAAGACTGGTATGTCAGCTTTAAATAAACAGAAAATTAAAAAAAAAAAAAAAAAAAAAAACCAAAACAATTAAAAAGTGAACCTTGTTGTTAAATTCACACAGAAAAAAAAACCCAAACCCAAACAACCCACCAAAACAAACCAACGATCTATAATAAGGTCATTAATATTCTCAATGATTCCTCTAGGGTTTGAGTTCTGTGGTATTCCAGCCTCTCACAGATGATACATCACATACTACATTTGTTAAAAGAACTTGTCACGATAAAATTTTAAGCAGGAAACTCTATTTTACTGTAATCGAAAGTAGAAATTAAAACCTATCTGGCTTCTGGGATGGAAAGAAATTTCTCTAACTGCACCCAGGAGCATTATTCAAGCTTATGCTGTTTGATCTTGCTGTTCCTTAGCTAAACAATTCCTTGTTTACTTAATGGTGCTCACTTCCATTCCATAGACACAAGAAAGGCTCATATTATACCTTGATTACATGGCTCTCTGGTGCACAAACAACCCATTGACAGTCTGCCATGTTGCTGTAGTGCTCTGGATAGTGCATGCTTTGTAACACCCCTTCTTCAAAAAGGACAGCTAAGGAGTCACAGCCGGAATCTGGAAATCCAGGAAAACAAAAATGGAGGCACTCTGACTTCCTATTAAATCATTTACACACTCAAAATAAATTTAAAAAAATAATAATCATCTTGTAGTGCTTTCACACAGCTGAGAAACAGAACAGGACAAGGCAGCAAGCAGATCCTTGTGTCTGAAAAAGCTGCAAAGAAAATTTAGAATTTTAATTTTCTAATAAGGCAGAAGAACAATTTAACCCATAGCTATAGCATTCCCCTGTGGCTAGAGGCAGTACGCTGCAGGCACTGGTCCTTCTGTGGGGTTATAGAAAAACAGGACATGGGCATGACAGAAGAACATCTGCCAACTTTCCCTGGCTGAGAGGTTGAGAGATAAAACACAGCTAAAGGACGTCTTCCTGATGGGCTATGCAGTGGCAAGCCGCCTCAGAGAGGATTCCTCCCTACACTCTTCAAAGGAAAGAAACTATCTGGAAAAGTTGCAGAAACAGGAACACAGGTGTCTGTAGCTGGATCGTCCAGTCAGCAGCTGGCCCTTAGGCCTGCTCCCTAGTGATGATGAACCACTCTACACAGCAAAACTGAAAGCAATCCTCCATGATGTGTGTCTTAGCATTAGCTAAGGCCCCTTCATGAAAGCAGGCTTGGGACTAGCAAAGCAGCTTTCATCTACAAATTAGTCATTTGATGAATCTTTCAATTGAGCTTTGAAATATTCTGGTATTAGGGAAGGAAATGAGATCTTGCATAAAGTCGATGGAGGAGAGGCAAAGTTAAAGGAGGGCTTCTCTCAACAGCATCTATCCTATCTCTTTCTGGCATCCCAGTTCCTGTGCTGTCACATGGCAGTCTAACCACACTACACTTGCTTATAACATCATCCACACAGAAATATCATAGGAGCTTCCTCTGATTCGGCCTTCTCCTGAAAATTTATTTCAGGTCACCACCCAAGAGTGCAGATACGTATATTACCAGACTCGGACTTACCAGGAAGAATATCTGGTGTAATAGCTTTGTAGGTCATGGAAAAACCAGTTCCATAATCCTTGTTGTCAGAAATGAATTTCAGCCTTACACTACTGGAGCCAATCAAAATAGGTAATGGAAGATCTCCTCCACAGAACTTTCCTGAAATATAGTGTTAAAGCACAATAACTGCTTCAAGTCTTTAGTCACTTGAGAAAACTTGAATACACCATTTTTAGTTACAGCTTAAAATATATATAGCTACAAAAAACCCCTTAGCTATAAAAACTTTGGGATGAAAAGGAAAACGCCTACTCATTCCTCTACATTCCCTATTAATCCATTAGCACAAATGAATGCACACTATTAAAAATCTTTGACACCAGAAAGTTGTGTGCTGACACAGTTCCCTACCAGGCATTTTCCATTCTTTTCTCCTCCCATGCTCTTTTATTTTAAGTCATATGTCACAATGCATTCATCATGAAAATGCAAGTAAGACATAATCAAATGCAATGTCCTCACTGAGTGTACTTGCTGTTAGAATGAAAGGCTACACTGACAGAGTATGTCAAAGAAGAAGGGGATGGCAACTCACCAACAAGTGTGTTGTCTTTTGAATAGACTGATAAAGAATCATAGTCACAAAACGTTTCTGGCTCTATATCAAAGTGGGAAAAACGAAGCAATATATAGTTCCCTTCTGGCACAAATAGAGCCCATACACACAATCTGGAACAACAAATTATTTCACATTTACAAAACTGCAACGAAAACCCCAACTGCACCGGTACAGGGAACAGTTTCTGGGGAAAGACTGTGTTTTGTCTACTTACTGGTGGTTTTGATAGAACTGTTCGGGACTGTCAGGAAAACGTAATTCGCCTTCATTGTCAGGGAGTTTGCCATCCTGAATGCTACAAAATGCTGCATTGTAGAGTTAAAACAAAATAGAAGGGATGAGGTCTGACACATAAACAAGCATCTGTTCCACAAAAAGCTCAAACATCTAGAGAATACTGTGTGACACAAGATTGCTCAGCTGTACCTTGTTTCTGCTGCCAGACTGATGCTGGGTCCTCCTTCTCTTTTTTGGAATTATGATAAGTCAGTTTTAAACCCCATAATTTGGGAGCAGAAATGAAGTACCGCCAATGCACTATCATTTGTTACTGTAAAAATGGCAGTGCTTGCTTTTCACCTCAAATAAACCATTTGTTAAATGAGTATTTCAGCATAAATATTTTTCAGGGAGGAAAAATGCATGCCTCAGGACATATTCATTGCAGCCATGTTACGGCAGGAGAATTTTGCAACAGTACAATGTGGTATTAGAGTTACTCGAGTAGACGAAGCAGTGCAAGTATTTCTAGAAACACACTTACAAAAATTATCCCGTTACCTTTCCTTCTCCTTGCAAGGCAAGCAAGGCATTTATCAACAACTATGTATATGACAACGATTTAACAACTCATATACTTACAAGATTATCTTACCTGAAGTGTCCTAGAAAGACCACTAAACAATTTCAAAGATGCAAACAGCACTTAAATACCCAGTTCTCACTGGCCACTGCAAGTCTTATCTGAGCTGACCATGCACCCAAGCTTGTTCATCATCTGAGAAACCTCACTCTAGACTACTAAAATTAAAATTTTAAGATCTAGTTCACTAGAGTTGTTTCTACTATCTTGTACTTGTGAACTTGTACTTGGAAGAAAAGCATACAACAAGAACATAAACATGGCAGGATCAAAGTACGGCTTTGGTTTTAAAATACATTACATTCAGGGTTGGATTTCATGTTTTGTTGGAGTTGTTTTATTTTATTCTGAGAAACAGACAGCAGACAGATTCACCATAGACTGTGCAAAAGTTCTAGTAATTTACCTCAAACTTTCTATTTAGATCTATGTTTTTATGCAGAATGAACTCCACTGACTAGATTTCATATACCGCTTGAGGTCATATCCTTCATTTTTCCCATTCATTTTATTTGCATTTCAATAAAAATATGGCTTTATATATGTAGCTAGCTGAGGAGAATTCCTTTTTAAGTCACCAGTCCATAAGTACTACTCTATGTAAGTAATTTTATTCCTTTTTTTTTTTTTTTTTTTTTTTTACACAACCAGGATGGAAATAAGTAGATATTTAAAGTACACATTTAAAAGTGCTTTGATGATTCAAGCTTCTTCACATTTCTTCTTTCATAGATTATGTATCAGACTATTTTTGGGGGTCTTTTAATGCTCCAACACAGATAAAAGATACTGAAAACATACTGTACTCACCTGGGGAGCTTTTCATTTTCAGATCTAATAAAGGAGGGATAGGGAAGGGGGTGGAAAAAAGAAGAATAAATAACTGCAGTTCCACATTCACAACGTAGGTTTTATTTTTATCTGTGTGAAATGGTAATTTTATACAGCTAGAACTGAGGCAAATTCAAACAGTTCTTGGGGACACAGTAGCTACAATAAAGTAGGCTTAGAATTAAAACACAATTCTGGCAAGTTCAGGCAATGCTGACTCTGGAATAAACAATTCCGGAGTAGCCACTTCTAGAATTGATCATACATTGACAAGCCACTGCTCAGTCTGAGCAACAGACCTTTTAATGAAATTAGCCCACACTTGGAGGAAAGTATGCATTCAGTTTCTTAATGCTCTTAATGAAGTTCATCTCTGGATAAGACTGTCATTTATATCTCTAGTTCTGTAAGTTCGGAAGTGATGGATAATTTTCATGCTGTTCCCCTGCACAGAGGGCACACATGTTGCCTTTTGGGCAAAGTAAGCAAAAGCACTCTGGAGAGCATGACTTTTCCCTATGTTGTCAGGTATGGAATTCTCAACACTTTCAACTTTCAGTGGTGAATTTCCATCTAAAAACAAAGCTAACTCACTAGCTGGACAAAAGGACCATTCTTAAAGTTAAATATATATATATTTATACACACACAGAGTACAAATAGGAAGCAAAAGTGTAAGAGAAGCAAGCATTTGCAATGCTCTCAATTTGGTTATGGCAACTGCCAATTAGTACCACATGCTTAAAGGCATTGTGAAAAGCTGTAGTGCTTTGCCAGGAGAAATAGGAAAGATCTTGAAAAGCATAAAATTAAATGAAATACTATGAGACAGAAGAGTTGTCATAAGCATGGGACACATTACTGTGGAGATTTAATACCCGCACTCATGTTCTCTTGAATCCAGGAAAGCACCGCACTGAGGTCTGTGAATATGCCTGGAGATCCTCTGTTAAAATGTTTCTTCTTGTTATTACTCGCCCAGCCACGAGCACATCCCATGCCCCAGGAGATCACACCAGCGAGCGTCCAGGTGCCATGCTTACGTCTACACAGAAGAGGGCCTCCCGAGTCTCCCTGTAAGAGAAGTAAAAGTCCGCAATCCACAAGTATGCGAATACCACTGAGCAAGCCTTAAAGAGTTTATTGGGGTCTCTTTTGTGCCCATAAACTAGGATACATTTAAATACTGGGAACCTGTCATACATTTCATACAATAATTAAAATGGAATCATATAATTAGGTGCACTGGCCCATACAGAACCTCTGAAAGAATTCACAGATCAAAATATATGCACTCCAAATATCACAGTTTACAGTGTGTATATTCACTTAGGCACACAGAGCCTTCAGCTTCCGAGGAAAAACTTCTAAGTACACAAGACCCTCTGTTCAGCTGACCTGGCAGGCATCTTTTCCTCCATCTGGAAATCCAGCACACATTATAGTGTCACTTTGGATGGGTTTATTTAAAGTTGATAATGCTCTTGAACACTCCTTTCTGTTTAGGATTGGTAGATTGACTTCATATAAGACCTGAGGGAGTACTCCATCTGAAAAACAAACAAAAAACCTGTTAATAAGAAATACTGAAAGGCAAACGTAATGTCACAGCTAATACACAATAAAAATTACTTGGAAACTTGCTCCAAGACATATGGTTACAAACATGTTTTGATAAACATCCAGTTTTGTGTACATAAGCAGTTTTACTTTGATAAATCTCAAAATGTTTCAAAATTGAAATACAGGTCTATATATTGTAATGATAGATTTTGAGGTAATTCACAGGTAGGCATAGAAGCCGGCAGAGATTCCATTTTGAGATTACAATTCTTATGACCAGTTGATGGTTTCTTCTGGTCTATGACCTACAAGATCGAGTTCTTTGCTTCAGAAATAAAGACACTGAGAAGCCCAAATGTCAAAGAACAATTGGAGTCACTTACTCTCATTTAAACGGCCCCAGCCACAGGCAGTGCAGATATATCCCGCTTCAAACTTTTCACCGGGATCAGGAAGACATGCTGGCAAAACTGATGAGCCTGCCACACATGGACATGAATTTTATTGAGAAGTATTTGAAAGAACAACAAAAAGCTCTCTTTCTCAGATTGGGATTTATTTATTTATTTATTTTTAAACTAGAAGTATTATTTTTCTGGTATCTGAAAAAATAATCTAGCATTTGACAACTTATCTGTGCCTCCACTTCTGTGTTCTGGAACAGAAAAAGAAAGCCATGAGCACCACAAGCTTCAGCCCAGGCCTTGCCATTCAGCTTAAACTTATCCGCTATTAGAGCAACCTAATGAAGTGAGCTGAAGTCTTTAGAAGAGCAGTTTTGGGTGGACTTTTCTGTGCACCTCAATGTTATGTAAAACTGATGTGTAATAACCTTCCAGAAAATCTCACCATACAGCAAAGTTAGTGTACAGCTGAGAAATGGCTGGCTCACAGGATGGGAAACAGAGAAGCAACAGCTACACTCCCCTCCCCTTCCCCTTTAACCCCAGATGGACCACTCTGCCACTACAGAAGATAATTCCATGCTCCTTTCCATAGCCTGCAGGAAGAGAAAGGGCAAACAGCAGAGTGGGCATTAGTAAGGTACAGACAGTACTGTGGTACGCTCTGAGCTCTGGTCTGCTTTGACTAGCTTTACTGCTCACCAGAGGCAGAAATCTCTACCTACACCTTACATAAAAAAATAAAGACACCTATTCAAACTTTAATCTCCTGCATACAAAGCACAATACCTTTTTCCTCAAGGGAGTATTAAGTCTTAATACGACCATTTAATTCAACTGATAAATTTCTCTGACTTACCTCTGGTATTCTAAAATACTTTTGTGGCAAATTACTCTGGAAATGTTTAGGTTATATCTCTGTAAATGGTATAACCTGACAGCTGTGAAATGGGTTTAAACTGAGTTTCAAGACTTTTCACAGCATCTGGGAGAAGCAAAGGCCTTACATCTCCCCACTGAAAAAGATCATAGGTAACTATAGCCTTACTGAAGTTGAAGGCTCCATCCAGCTTCAGAAGGGCAATGTCATAATTCATAGGCCTTCTGGGGTCAAAGTTTGGATGCTTAATGACATATTTAACTGGGAGTGTCTGCTCACTATTCTCCCTGATCCTCAAATCATGCTCTCCTGCAGTGACATCCAAATACTGGAGGATATTCCTATAGAATTGAAAAATAAAAATTCAGCTACAGAATCTTCAAAATTAAAGGAAAAAATATTGTTTCTAAACAGAGAAGATATTACTACTAATATCCAATACCTTTCATCTTCAGACTTTAGAACACTTAATACATACAGTCAGCAAGAGCTGAGTATGCCCCGCAGTAGAAATCAAGAAGTTAAAAGGAACGAGAAGAAAAATCATTTAGTTACACTCCTGACTGTGCTTTGGTGGTACACTGAGGAACTAGGCCCTCTTACTGCGTTTAAAAATGTTCAGTCACACTGCTTTTTGCAGGAGGACAGAAGATTTGGACATAAAAAAAAATACAGAAAAAATAAGACCACTTCTCAAACATTTTCAGTTTATACCTTAAAAACGCAGCGAATTCTGCTTTAGTACCAGATCAGATGTGCAGCAAGATAACACAAAAGCAATCACAGATTTTTTGTTCTACTTCAAATTTATGCCCCAGACTTGAAGAAACACTTTTGGGTCAGGAGGCTTTATGCTGATTCAGATACTGCCTGTCCTTCTGTAGTTAAGACGAGCTTTGCAGTTTTTGGCTAATTTGACCAAGATGTGATCACACACAATGCCAGATACAGATCAAATTTATAATTGCAGGTGATCTATTAGTACCAAGATTCAGTATCAGCTATATGGGAATTAGAACCTCAGTGAAGCCACCACAGCATCAGAATTGAAACCTTCAGCAGAACATTCACAGACATCTTGGTTTTGTTTATTTGTTTGTTTTTTAGCAGCACTAAGGCTGAAGTCATCAGCATGCAAGAGATCAGTACTATATCCATTCACCATTTAATTGCACATGCACATACTCTGCCAGTTTTTACTGCTAAAAGAAAAAAATCTGGTCACTTGGTAATTATAGTTGGGTACAGATTTTTACCTACACTCCCAAAATCAGTCTCCACCAACCCCTGTGAGTTCATTTTACTCTTAAATTCTGAGATATTCAAAGGTATTGCTATTTCTCCTTTCCATTAAAACATGGAAAATATTGGTTAAAAATAAAAGGGTATAGCCTATAAGTAATTGCCACAAAAAGATGCCCCAGTACACACACACACACTTTTAAAATCTATGCTTTTCTGCTCCTGCTCCCTGCTCCTGAAATATCACATTCATACCTGTCTAAGACGCAGTGAGCTGCTGTGACCACCCACTGAGCAGAAACAATGGTACCTCCACAGAAATGCTTCTGCCTCCGTTTCAAGGAAACCTGCATCATATTAAAGAGGATGTCAAATAAAGTAAAATCTTTTTATCTGCTCTGGTTGCATATGAGGAAGAAAGGAGAGAGTAAACGCAGGTACTCTCTGAAGATTCACATAGCTAAAGTACACACTGCATTTCAAGCAAACACACTTCCACAGCATTCTTACAGTCCTTGAATCTAAGGGTTCCTAATTCTTGCTGTTCTTCCCTCAGCTGTGACTTGGTGCCTGGTTAGGTGCTTTATTTTTGAATAGTTTCACCTGTGCCTCTTTAAAATAGACTCACTTCCAGCTGCTCTTTCAGAAAAAAATGCCAAAAAAAGATTGTAAGATGTCAGGGAGCAAGACAGGTTCCATGTCCTCTCCACCTGCTTCACTGCTTTTCATAAAAGCAGGGTGGAGCTCAACAATACACCACAAGTGTCAGTAAGAACAAAGTATTCTTGTTTTCCTCTTTTGTAATTTCTATGAAAAGTCAGGACTTAGTTCTGAAGATAAAAACACATTTGCTTGTGCAAACCTGCCATGGATGCGAGCCTTGTTTCACCTGGTTTCCCCCAACAATCCGAGTGAAAAGGTTAAGGTAACTCCATGGTTTTGTCTCTTGAAATTTCTGCCCACATTTAGGATCTGAGGAGTGAAAGGGGAAAAATAAGGAAGGATTCAGTCTGGGTTTAAGTTTTTCTACTCTTTTGGTAACACAGAATTGGAAGGCATGGCCTGGCGCAGAAGTTAAGGCAGTCTCTCTGCTATGACAGGAACCATATCTTATAGTTCCTAATACGAACTGCAAAAAAAGAAGGCTAAACTGGGCCAGGAAAAAGGCAATGTACTTTATTTTGTGGAAGTTCTCCAAATGAGCACTTTTTGGATCAATTGTATCACAAATACAAATTTTGCCTTCCATGAGTGAATGTGTGTGTACACGTATTTTAATATCCTCATTAGGTCCATGCTTACTTGAGCTCTCTGAATGTCAGCCTTCTCTTTAAAGCAAATTTTGAAATTATTTGGGGACTAAATCAGTTTCATTATTGCTTTTAGAAATGCCTTCACACCCAGCACTTTTATTTAGAATACTTTGGTTAGACAACCAGGGTCAAAACACACAACATACAGACCTGGATGGCCAATGACAGTGGCTTAATTTCTTAGAACATCTATTATTGTGCCAAGTTTATTTCTTCTTGACTCACCATTATCATCATCTACTATGGTTAAGTGGAGCTGGTAATACTTATGTGTTTGGTAAGAAGTATATTTATACAAACAAAAATCAGTGGTACTGATAATTGGCTAAGTACTGATTTGCTAGTATTGTCAGAAAAAGAAGCAAAGCAGCCCATTACCAGAGGGATTCTGTATAGCACATTTCCCAGACTCCACAGTGGGCACAATTTATTTATTTTATTTTTTCCCCTGTATGAAAACTCAAATCCAAACATATCTCAAACACATTTTAGTACAAACTCTCTTCAATGCTAAACTGAGAAAAATTTAGCATCCACAAGCTTGGAATATTTCATTGTTGTTTTCTCGGGTAAGTGGCTGCATTCAAAGGATAGATGACCAATAGTTGTATGCACTGCCTGGAGAACATGGAAACCTGCAAACTGTAAAATGCAGCTTACAACACCTAGAAAAAGAGTTTTGCAATTATCCTCAGGATTAGCATGGCTGATGGAACTGATTACAGTGTCATAATAATGCTGACACAAGGCTACTTACCCTAGCTTTTAAAACAAGAGGGCTTTATATAGAAATGTTCCAGTTCATTTATCTGATTTTTTCATTCTTTCCTAATTCTCACTGCACCCACCTTTTTCCCATGTGCAAAGATACAGTGAGGAAAGGGGGAAAACGCAACAGAGACAAAATTTTAAAAACCAGGATCTAGGTTTTACCCAAAAGGAGTTTGGTGCTGGTGGGGGAATCAGATTCAGAAACTAAAACTTCTCCTTTTTTTTATTCAGCATTGAATAAAGTATGCAAGATTATTTTAAAGTTACAAGTTAATATTTACAGTAATATTATACCACATTTATGTTAGCTATATTTTGACAAACTCTAAAATGTTCCGTGCCTTGGCATTTGTAATCCAAAGAGATTCCCAACTGCTTTAGAGACTGCTTCAGGACAGATGTTAGCCGATGAGAGATTTCTATGCAAACTGCACCACATCTGTCTGCACGGCAGGACACTGAACCCAGTCAATACAGTTCTATAGAATACTATGCTTTGTATTGATTATGTGGGCAAGTTGTTATGATGATTTAGATACCACACCTGTTTTGACAGTCAAAGTAGAGTTTTTACAGTGAAAACAATTTATTTGCAGCACTTTGGAAATTAGACTGTAAATTTCCTTTTTTACTACTGCATATTTAAAACAGAAGCAAAAAGGCTATGCAAACAGCCAAATCTGATTTCCATACCAGTTTGCCATAAATCAGTAAATCTTCATGAAGGAACCAGAAACAATTGCAATCATTAACTGTTCCAGAAAACCACAACCCCCCCCCCCAAAAAAAAAAAAAAAAATCCAAACCCCCCCTTTGGATTCTAAAATATCAGACAATGGAAGAGAGGACTTGCTGTAGTCTGTTTGCAGCCCATGGGTAACATGCTAAACCATGATTGTCTTTATCTTGTTGCAAATCTAAGTGTATTTAATTTTATTTAATTATAAACTACATTTAATGTTATTTATTCTGAATCTGACAAAAGTTTCCCAAGAATTACTCATTGAAAAATAAATCTCAGTTACAGACTTGGATTGGAATAAAAGCAAAGAATGAAACCTAAAGCAATTATTCCAATGCTACCTTGTGTCTGTCTATGAACTCTTAGGGTAAAAAAAACTTCAGGGGGTGAAATTAGTGCAACTTCTTTCCCATGCTTGTCACTGCCTAAGAACAAAACTGTTTGTACTTAGAAATCTGTTAAAGCTAGATGTGAAATTTTTATCCTACCTTTCTGAAGAGTGGATGGTGCAGCATGAAACTCAGTAATATAAACTATCCCCGTCAGGAGTAACTGCAGCTTACTGGGGACAGTGTGCATCTTGGAGGGCTAAATGACTGAGTGAAAACAAGGAGAGGTTTTATAGGGGAAGAGAAACCCACATACTACACTGCAGGAGAACTTCAACTAATTGAAGTACAAGTTACTCATTAATCCATCCATAAAGCACTTACCTACACAAGTAAGTTTTCCAAATTTAACGGAGCATGATTCTTTTATATGCCATTACTGAAGTCTTTGCTGCAAAATACTACCTAAAGTCCTGCCTAGAACTATTTTTTCAGATATAATGAAGTTAACATTGCATGCTTTGCTAGCAACACTTACCCAGGCTGAGGTACACATTGAAGTAGAACACACATGAACAGAATGGAAATTGTAGTGGCAAAGAGCAATTGACATAGCTTCTGAAGGGGCAATACTCTGGAGTTTCTGCACACTTTGTATTTATCCAACTTTACAGATTTGAGAGACATGCCAAAAGTTGACCATTTTGTTGGCAGCATGCTCAGTGTTGTACATGACAAAGATAACTCTCTGCATCAAAGTGCTGCCCAGTGTTTGCATCCCAATTTTGAAAGGCTGATAAGGAGAACAGGGCTCAGCTTTCTAAATACTCCAGTATTGCTGCTCCACCAGTTCCAAGTCACTATGATGACTAAGCTCCACTTTTAATAGCAATTTAAGTGCAAGTCTCATAGGAAGCTATTCAAATCCTAAATAAGGAAGTCATCAGCTGAATTAAGATTTCACAAAATAGAAAACATAAGTTAAATTACCCTGCAAATTCGCACTTAAAAGTTTCATCTTATCAGTTCTAGCAAGTATTGCCTGGCTTGGAAATGACTGAATGAAGTGGTAAATACAATTAAAATACTGTCCGAACTCTCTTAAATTCATATGAAATAAGCACCAATACATTTGAGGCATCAAGAGAAACAAGAGATTTACTGTGGATAACAGAAGCCACAAGACTCACTCATACCAGAAAGGGCAAGCAATATTTATACCTGGGAACAAAGAAATATTTACACAAGACAGGAAAAAACACCATTTGTTTGTGGGTTTTTTCCCTTGCTTAAGTGGTTGAGATCCTCAGCTTCCAGTCTTTGTAAAAAAATAATTCAATATTTCCACCTTCAATATTCCCACAAAGCCCACAATTTTCACGAAAAATGCATCAAGCTTTGAAGCAGAAACACAGAGGGAACACCACATGCATGCTGATTCAAATTTCAGTCCTGAACACTTCTCAAAACTAATCAAAGTTTTCTTTCAAGATTCCAACAGGTAAATGCAAAATACTTGTTCTTTTAAAAGAAGCTACAGAAGTAATTAAACAGTTTCTGTGGTTGCCATCACAATTGGACAAGACTCATGTTTTTTTAATTCTGCTCAGACTCCCAGTGAAAACAATCTTGTCTTTGACTCATTAACTCCAGTCTATTAAGTACGTTCTATTACTTGGCCAAGGATTTCACAATAACCTCCCAAGCCACCATCAGTCAACATCCCAAAAATCACTTCTTTATTTATGCAGTTCTAGGGTTTTGTTGTTCTTTTCCTCTGCTAGTCAGAGGATAACAAAAACCAGCTTTTACTCTAAATATGCGGTTTCAAAACAAGCAACTGAATATAAATTCTGTCCTAGAAACTTCGAGGTGCAGATATTGTTTGTTATAAACATACAGAACTTTAAGTCTGCAGTTTTCCAATTGGTCCTTTATAGGTCCCTAATTCTGCACCTTCCAAAACCTGCATCACTTATATCATACCCTCTCTAATAAAAGACTTGGAAAGCTGCTTTCCTGTATGAATTAATTCTTATTTTGCAGGAACCAAATAAAACCCCCAAACCCCCCAAATCAGTTCCATATATAGTAGAGCTCTTTGATCACCCACCACAATGACTTCCTTTGGAATGATTCCATCCAACAGGAAGACATAAAACCAAGAATAAAAAAAACCTCACAGTTATAACTGACACCGTGCAAACTGAATCTGTCACAATACCCATGAGAAATAGGAACATCCGGCCCACTGGCAAATGGAGAAACAATCAGCTCATTATAAATTTATGACAGAAAGGCAATACTTACTGTGCAGCAGCCAAAGAGATCAGAAAGAAAAAGCATAGAAGGGCATGTTCTGTACAACCTGCTCTTTAGTTGCGACAGCAAAACATAAGTGCAGTCTTCCTTGTCCTGCTATTCTTTGTTCTCCTTTTTTGCGACGTATTTGTCTTTCTCCTGAAGCTGTTATCTTTATACTTTGTGCAGACAGAGGCACTAATGACCTTACCTACTTCTCCCACTGGATAGCTGCTATTGCTCTTAAAACTCACAGCTTTGGCAGGCAGCACCACCAGCATCATTCCTTAAAGGCTGGCAAAGGTCAAATCTTACAACTTGATCTCCACCCACGTGTTTGCTCTGAATGTCAATGCAGAGCTGTGTATCCTGTTAGTGCCCTGTAACTGTGCGGTTGGAAAAGAACCCCAAAAGTCATTAAATCACTAACTGTTCAAAATGGCTGGATCCATACTTTAGCAGGTAGAGCCAGCCAAGATATCAGTGCTAATCAGTGCTAGCCTGTCTGGCCTGTCCCTTCTTTTTCACATTCCAGAACGGTTGCTCTCTTCCTCCGGTATTGAGGGGTTTCTAAAGAGGGTTTGAGGGCTGGTGGGTGGTTTTTCAGTGATTAGTGGGACCACTGAGATGGCCAGACTGCAAGATAAGAAAAACCAACTTTCTATTCTTGCTGGAAAAGTTGCTTCATATTGCTCATCCTGACTGAGGAAGAAGAAAGGTGGAATATTCATGCACCTAGTGATAATGTGAAGTTTAAAAGAGGGAACAAGGAGTGAAAGACAGAGGGCAGAGAAGGTAAAACAAGCTGCAAATGCTGGTTAGTAAACAACCTGTTAGATCAGTAGAAAAGATATTTAAATTTGACTGTTGCTTTTTAAGTTTGGCTGTGAATTGGTTGGAAAACTGCTGGAAAACCTATCAGCTCAATAAAATCAAGTTTCATATCTTAAACAAGATATGATGTCTTGAAATATTAAAGTTCATAAATCCTATCATTCATCTATTATATTTATGAATCCAGATCTTACCTGAAAGCAGATTTAGTTTTAATAAGGATTAAATGTATTTATACTTCGATAGTTGCGCATGAATTTTTATTTTCCAACAAACTAATTTTTCACCAATTTTAACCTATTGTAATACCAGTGACTTGAATCAAATTATACCCAAGTTTGATGTAACAAGAAATTCAAGTCTAATTCTCAAGATAAGCCCACTATTGCATACCATTTCCCCAAAATGAAAGAACACAGTGTGACACATACAAAAGACCCTGAATAGCACCAGCACAAAATTCACTTCAGTTTTAATATACTTAAACCCCACCACCACCACACACATAGAATCATAGAATAGTTATAGTTGGAAAGGACCTCAAGATCATCTAGTTCCAACCCCCCTGCCATGGCCAGGGACACCTCACACTAAACCATCTCACACAAGGCTTCATCCAACCTGGCCTTGAACACTGCCAGGGATGGAGCACTCACAACCTCCCTGGGCAACCCATTCCAGTGTCTCACCACCCTAACAGGAAAGAATTTCCTCCTTATATCCAATTTAAACTTCCCCTGTTTAAGTTTTAACCCGTTACCCCTTGTCCTGTCACTACAGTCCCTGACAAAGAGTCCCTCCCCAGCATCCCTATAGGCCCCCTTCAGATACTGGAAGGCTGCTATGAGGTCTCCATGCAGCCTTCTCTTCTCCAGGCTGAACAGCCCCAACTTCCTCAGCCTCTCTTCATACGGGAGGTGCTCCAGTCCCCTGATCATCCTCGTGGCCCTCCTCTGGACTTGTTCCAGCAGTTCCATGTCCTTTTTATGTTGAGGACACCAGAACTGCACACAATACTCCAGGTGAGGTCTCACGAGAGCAGAGTAGAGGGGCAGGATCACCTCCTTTGACCTGCTGGTCACACTCCTTTTGATGCAGCCCAGGATACGGTTGGCTTTCTGGGCTGCGAGCGCACACATATTGAGATTCATTCACTGGTTTTAGCTGAATCTTTCCTGTTATTGCCAAGATCAGTGTATTGAAGAGCTGAGGGAAATTATCTCCTTGGAATTCTCAATTCCTAGCACGAAAACATTAAATAACTCTTCAACTCACAAATGTTATTTTCCCTCTCCCCCTCTACAACTATAGTCTCATCTCAGCAGAACCACACCATTCTGCTGTTTTATATATGCCTTTAGTTGGTATTATTGAACTTTTTTAGACCGGGAGAGATCGCTGACAAATTCGTTGGACCTCCTGCAAAAGGTAAGCTATCGAATTTCACCTAAACCTTCTCGCATGAATCCTGGTTAAGCTAGTTTTAGAGTTTTAGGATTACAGCTAGCTTTAGGTAATTGTTGCAAAAAAGATTAGCAAACTAGAATTTTGCAGCAAAAATGCTCACAATGCCATCCATTAATTTTCCAGAAGTATTCGTATCCATGATTTTTCAGTTCCTGAGACATTTTCAGGGAAGAAAAATGCCTGAAAATTAAGCAAATAATATTTATTGTAAGTTCTGAGATGAAAGTTCTAAGCCAGTACTCTTTTGAACCTGTTTAATATCCAACTATTAATAAAACAGTGCTGACAATTAATTGATTGCTACTATACAAGGACAAACTTCTGAAAGCACAGAAGGTAAATGCCTCACAAGTAATCCAGCAAACTGATGCATGATCCCACAGTGTTTGTAGGTTTGTGATAGCTTTAAACAACCCAAGTTAAGGCTGCTACCAAGATGGCAGTTGTGCCCTATCTCGTATGCAAGTGCCTGTTGATGCTATTCCCCTTGTTCTAGTCACAGTTCTGGTCAGGCTGCATGGAGAGCTGAATATCCTTTAAGTAGCTGAATTTGCTTTTATAGCTAGATTGGTTTCTTGATTAATGATGTCAAAAAAAGTTTGAATGTTAGTGCTAATGCAAGGGAGAAGGAATCAGTACATGCATGCAATAGACAGATCAGTCCATTCCTTTTGCTTGCAGCCTCCACTTCCAATTTAAAGTGTCTAAAGCAATTATGAAACCTCATCCAGACAGAGATTTAGACACCGTATTGTCTTAACAACAGACCCTGAGTTTTCAGTTCTGTTCCAGTCTTTGTTCCAATCTCCAGCCTGGTTCTGGTTAGTAAACTTGTCTCAGCCAAATGTTTTGCAATATTTAAGCACCAACTATCACATTCTGGGGGTTATGAAGCCCCTTTTCTTAGGGTGTGAAGATCCCTGAAAGGGCAAAGTATCTTTATAGACTTTTAGCAGCATTGCAGAAGTTAAAAGGTACCGTCCCCTAGTACCTCCATAGTTCAAATAGTTGCCACTACTGCAACACAACTTCTGTCCACTCCACATCCTCCTGAGTCAGCCTAACATATCATTTCCCTTGGATGCAGTCTACTTTATGGGACCTCGTGCTTTTAGCATTTCTTCCCCTGCTACCACTGTGTTCCCATTACAGCCCTCCACATAACTGAGAAGGACAGTATTCTGGCCTCACAGAGATACTTAGTTATGTTTTATTGCTTCTAATTAACTAAAGCAGGAACTCAGAGGGAACAGTAAAATAGCTGGCTTTTGGCAATGTTTTTACATCAACTTGCTACATCGTCCTAAATTCTTCAGTTGACCTGTCAAGGCACAGAACAAAGCATACAATAGCAAGAATGTTCAGAAGAGTACTTGGTGGAATAAGAACTCTCAGAACCCCCCACAGTACTGTTTCCCAGGACATTTGGTCTTTAATTCAAGCTCTTGGATGTGCATCAAGATCTGAGTCTCCTGTGCAAAAAAGGAGCACAACTCGGGGGGAAAATGACCTAAGCTCTTTTTTATTACGTAAAGCAAAGCACAATAGTTGCTGTATTAGCCAAAAGTAACTAGTAACCAAGAACTAGAAGAAACAACACCTGCTGGTGTTTTCCCACTTTCCACAACTCTTCCATTTTTCCTGCTTTCAGAGCCCCCCAGTATGACAGTTGTAGATACAGGCTCAACTACTTGCATCTGTAACGATTTATGTTATGGCATACATTTTCCTTTCGTAGCAAAGTCTTCTCGTGGACCAAAATTCTACCTTTCAAAGTAAATAAGACGACAAACACCAAAAATACTGCAGGCTGTGAAAATGTGTTAATAATATACAGGCCAAAGCTTCCCTGGATAGAGTCCAGCTTTATACCTACAGCATAACCGATTAATTGGGAAAAGACAAATGAAGGAAGAGAAGGTGAATACTTAGCGCCTAGCTCAGGTTTTTGGCCTGAATATCTCAAACTGCTTTGTAAGGAAAGATCGATACTAGGGGAATTCTGGTGTATCATTTAAGAAAATCAGCAACAATCAGAAGCATGCTGCTTGCTTAGCTCATGAACATATAGCATCCCCTCAGGAATGCTTTGTTGCTAATGAAATCATGGTTTTTAGCACAGGGACAGCTCCTCAATGTAAACATACATAAAAAGTAGAGGAACACTAAAGCATTCATTTTGTGTGACTGCACTATTTTATGCTAATACTGTAGCAATTACTGGGTTTGTTCTGCAGGTATCTAGATCCTATATTTAGCACTCTCTCCCATCCAGAAGAATAAATCCAGAAATGCAATGAACCTGAGTTCATGAGGCATTGTACCACAGAGATGTTATTCTAAGCAGAAAGGTGTGAGGTCCTGGCAGCAGGCTCCTTGACCACATGATATGTAAGGCATTGGAGAAACAGGCCGTCCAATGCTGCACTGCTTTGTGCACAGAAAATAGATTCCATTCATTCTTCCTCAATATCCCTCCCACTGCCAGTATAGCATGCACAGAGAAAAGCCCTAAGAATACCTTATATAGCTAACTGCTGCAAGACAAGTACTCGAGTTAACCAGCACATTTTTATATTATACCACATTTCAACACAGACAGTTGAAATGATACCAATGCAATCTGGCATGATTTGACTGAACAAATGTTCATCAAGCAGGCTTCCTCGGTTTGGAGACAGAAGTCTTTTTTCCAAGAATGTAATTTCTTCTCCAAGCATAAACAACAATAAAGAAGAGATTGCTTTCCAGTGTAACTGGCTAAGCCACCTAAAATATACATACATATACACACCTATTAAGATTGATCATTTTTGTCACCCCAGCATCCTCCTGGTAGGAATAATTCTGATATGTCTATATTGACCATCTCACAGGAATTATCTCCAGCTCATTTAAGTGCTTTACTTACTGTTTCTCTCATATTCTGGCCTATTACTATAAAATCGTAACTGGACATGCCAAATTTTCAAAGACTAAACATCCATTCTGGTTAAGCATTTCTTATATGACTTTAACATTTCATCATGAAACACAAACAGCTCCAGAACAAAAAAGCTGAACATAAGGAACCACTTCCGGTATAGCCTTTTTGATAATTGCATTGTTTTTTTTATACCTGGCACTATAAATGAGGTATATACTGGTGACAGATGCAACAGGAACATCAAGTAGGAGAAGGGGCTGTACAAACTCTTCCCAGTCACTGGTAAGAAACACGAGCGAGGTTACAGTTTTGTCTCACCTCATGACTTCAGGTAACCTTGTCCCAGATATACATTTAGCAGCAAGCCATTATCATAAATTTATATTAGATTTCAGTGGCAAGGTTTGGGTAGCAGGGGGAGCTAAAGGTGCAGCTTCTGTGAGAACCTGCTAGAAACTTCCCCTATGTCCAATAGGGCAAATACTAGCTAACTCCAAGATCGACCCACTGCTGGATGAGGCAGTACCAGTGCCTCTGACATAACATATTTAAGAAGAAGATACTGTGCAGAAGCAATTGTACCTGGCAAAAGTAGTTAAGAATATGTGAAGGCAACAGCCCTGCAGCCACCAAGGTCAGTGAAGGAGGCAGGTAGGAGGTGTTCTAGACTCTGGAGCAGAGATTCTCCTACAGCCCATGGTGAGGCCGGCTGTGCCCCTGCAGCCCATAGAGGGTCACAGTCGAGCCGATCTCCATCTGCAGCTCAGGGAGGACCCCATGCTAGAGCAGGTGAATGCCTAAAAGGAGGCTATGACCCTGTGGGAAGCCCACACTGGAGCAGGCTCCTGGCAGGACCTGCAGCCCTGTGGGGAAAAAAACCCCACACTGGAACAGGTTTGCTGGCAGAACTTGTGACCCCCATGGCAGACTCACACTGGAGCAGTCTGGGAGTGGCAGAAGCAATGTGTGATGAACTGACCACAACCCCCCTTCTCCATCCCCCCATGCTGCTGATGGGAAGGAGGTAGAGAAACAGTAAAGTTAAGTCTGGGAACAAGGAAAGAGTGAGTAGAAGGCATTTTAAGATTTGGTTTTATTTCTCATTACCCTACTCTGATTTGATTAGTAATAATTTCCCCAAGTGAAGTCAGTTTTACTGTCCTGGTTGTGACTGGGACTGAGTAAACTATCTTCCTAGTAGCTGCTGCAGTGCTGTGTTTTGGCTTTAGAACAATGCTGATAACACAATGCTTTAGTTGTTGCTCAGTAGCACTTACCCTGATCAAAGATTTTCCAGTTTCTCATGCTCTGCCAGTGAGGAGGGGCATAAGAAACCAGGAGGAAGCAGAGACAAACTAGCCAAACTAGCCAAAGATGTATTCCATACCACAGCACATCATGCCCAGTATAGAAACTGAGAGGAGTCACCCTGAAGGGCAGATGATCACTGCACTGGTCACACTGGTATCTGTCAACAGGTGGTATGCAATTGTATTGTGCAACTTTTGCGTTTTCTGAACTTTTATTTCTTGTTTCCTATTGTTATCATTATTGTTGGTATTTTATTTTAGTTGAACTGGTTTATATCTAACCTGTGGGTTTTACATTATTTCACTTTTCCTCCCCATCCTGCCCAGGGTGGAGAGGAGGAAGAGGCAAGCAAGTAGCTATATGATACTCGGTTGCTGGCTGGGTTTAAACCACAATATCTGTCCATGATGACAGTTGGCAAGCAATCTCTCCCTGTCCTTACAACTCACTAGCCTTTTATTATATTCTGCCCCCCCCCCCCCCCCCCCCAGTCCAGCTGAGGATTGGCGTGACAGAGAAGCTCTGGTGGTACCTTGGTGTCCAGCCAGGGTCAACCCATCACAATACTGTCATCTTACAAGAAGGTTCAAAACAGAATAACAGAGCAAGGTATAAAAGGAGAATTTGTCTGCCACATAAAAATTCATAATAATTGCATTGAATCAGCTGCACAATGCTTCATAAATAGATGCATAAGACATATGGACAAACTAAATTCAATCAATTACACGATTTTTGGAGACCAAAGTAAATACATTTTAATGTCCAATTTTAACATGGGGGAAAACCACTTACACTGTTCCAAAGCTTAGAGAATATGCTGAAAATACATAAATATGCCAGGCAAAACAGTAGTGATATGCATTTTTGTGTGCTTTTTCAGAAGCATATGCAAGATAAAAAAGGTATTCTGTTAGCACAGCTATGCTGCCAACACAGCATCTGTATGTCACATCACATCAAGAACAGAACTGAAAGAACAGCACTGCAGGTGCCTACTAAGGTCAGCATATTAAGTCCAAAACTTCTGGTACCATTGCACAGCCTATTTCACAGAGGGTACCCTGAAAAGACAGACCAGAGTCCAAACGGTAGGTGATCAGAGAGGAACGATTTGTCAAACTAGCTTAGAAGTCCAGGAGAAGGAAGTCCAAAAGTAATTAATGTATTTGCTCTTGATCAGTCAACAGAAACCAGCTTCCACTGTTACAGAAAACTGGCATAACTATAGTCTGTTTACTGTTGGCCAGGCTTGGTCTCCATGGGCTCAATAACTTGTACTGAGGACCCAGGGGAAAACACAATCAGCACAGGGAAAACTGGAGAGCAGGTTTACAGCCCTCAGCTACTGGTTGATACTGAGAGGTCAAGCCAGAAAACAGGAGAGAACAGTGACAATGCAGCACGCCCACAAAGATATTTATATTGTGCCAGAACTGTAGAAAGGTGAAATTAAAATCTTGGGGGGTACTTTCCAGGCTGAAATCTGGATAGTGGGTTTTGAGTTTGCAGAAGAAAGATTGCAATAGGGAGACACAGAGGAAGGAGAGCCAGAGAGAAATACTGCAACTAAGCTCAAAACAAAACTTAGTATTCTGTCTGCTAACTTACATTGCTACGAGAGCAAAAGCAAAGCATAGCAAAGTCAGCCCAAGCCCAAGGAGAACACAATTTCGGAGAGATGGAGAAAGCTAATGCAAACCAGATTACTAAACAATGATTGAATATTTTGTTTCTTTATAATTAAACTGCAGCAAATAGCAGAAACAACTTCGTTTTTATTCTTATAGCTGCCCCACATTAATATGCATACAGTAACGTCCATTGAAACTGAGGAAGTGTTGTGTTTCGTTTTTCAGCTCTGCCATAAGATGGCAGAGCAACACCATTTGTTGTACAGGTAAAACGATCCACATCTGAAAGTCTGCTAAGACCGGGTATAGTAAACATGTAGCTATACAAAAAAAATAGCTGTAGAAATAAAACCCAATTGTTTCCTCTCTGTACTGCAAAATACACCTCATCCAAATCCAGATACCTAAAGTCACATCAGGAAGTTTACTTCATAATCCTCTTAACAGACTGCAGAAATAAATTTTAAACTGCTTTCATGATTGCAGAGAAGGCTTAAGGAAAACCAAGAAATCTGCTACATTATCTACTCCTAATAAGCAACCCCATTATGAGTAACTGTGGCACACAGCACAGATCTTGCTGCATGATTTTTGTATGGCTTTTCCAGTTTTGCTTCTCATTTTTGTACCAATGTTGAGTGCACAAGGGACAATAATTTGTTAACCCTTTCTGCCCCACAGCAGACCTAAGTAGGATTCATCTTAGTACAGGTATATGCCCTGATACAAAATCATCTGGGTTTAAGCTTTAGCTAGCTTAGAATTCTGAAGTTTAATTAGTATGCCTGTTTTCCTCACTTTCATTACTAGCCTCCTGCCTCCAAGCCGCAAAGACCTTGCAACAAGTTTGCATCAATGCAACTACCTGCAATATCTTCTGCCACAGGGGACTCACTGCTTAGGTATCATCAGCCAGCAGTGAAATTACTAGCTCTTTCCTAGCATACATTGTGCTACAGCAGGACAAAAGAGGTCAAGCAGAAAACTTTTCTATTGAAGCTGAGGGGATTCCCCATTTCTGCAACAGCAGACGTAGCTTTAAATAGTGAGCAAGACATGAGAAGTTTGCCTTACAAAATATTCAGTACTTTGAATGTGCCACCACAACTGAAGTCTTACTAAAAATAAGTGTGGCAAGGAGAAGAGGCAAAAAGAGCCAAAGCAAAAAAAGCCAAATAATGGAGCTACAAAAAAAAAAAAAAAAACCAAAACCAAAACAACAAACCAAAAAAACAAACACCAAACACCCCCAAAAAACCCAAACCCAACCAACCCCATTTTTGTACCTAAGTAATGTGATCATTCATGCTGTCAAGAAGCGACATGGATGTAAGGCTTTGGAAGAAATTAATTTCAACTGTCTCAGCAAGATTTGGCGAAGTTGACAGACCCTGAGGGTTTATGTTACTGCTATGGTATCTACCAGACAGGCCAGAGCAAGCTCCAAACAGCACATCACAACAGAATGATCATGGAAGAGTCTTAATAGCTTTAGAAAATGAATTTAAAGGAGTTTCAGGGCTGATGCAGAACTTTAGTAGGTAGAAATCTGAACTATGCCACTGGTGAACTCTTGCAGCAATTCCATCAAAAATTAGAGGCCTTTAATGAACATCACAAAACACTGCAAAAACCATATGCTCAAAGACAAGAAGTGGCTTTTGCCATTTATCAGCAGATGCATAATATTCCACACAAATGAGCATTAGCTTAAGCTACTGAATTCTTTTCAAC